>NW_028145417.1:2400000-3046651 GCF_050370095.1 Fusarium phalaenopsidis | reverse complement strand
AATTGCGGCGAGGAAGTCAGGCAATGTATGTGTCGTCAGTTTTGGTGATATCTCGCCACCCCAGCAGTGACTGAGACTCACATACCTCCCCCGTCTCCCGTCTGTCTTAACAAGTCGGCAACTCGGTGGCTCCCCTGGTGTTCCTACGTCCAAGACTCTCGTCGGGAGGTAAGAGGTCTCAGTAGAGTGACAGGCGGCGTGGGAATGTCGACAATCGTTCAACCAGCCCTTAGCAATGTTAAGATTGGCAGAGGATCCCAAATCAGGATCAATGTGGTGACGACCAACCCGATAGCCCCCGACCGTAGCAGCCTCGTCTATCATGAAAGTGTTAGCAAGCTTTGATTAGGGATTTGCGGGTGTCCTTGAGGGCCTGGCCCTACCTCGAGGCGCGATTAGATTGAGTTTGAGTAAAGGGAAATCATCAACCTCAACCATGAGCGTATCAAACACTTCGGCATCCTTGAATTTGTTCTTGAAAATCAAGTGGCTCGCGCCAATGGCGATTTTAACAGGAGAACTTGCCGGTCTCCTTGACATCACGAATAGTGACTGATTAGCGGCATCTTCAGTGTCTATCCAGCCAGTAGGCCCGTTCTCGGGTAGGGTTCCTTCGGCTTGCCCAGCCTGTTCAATCAGGGTTTCCTTATAGCAGTCGATGATGAACTTGCAAAAGTCACAGCCAGACTGGGCAGAGTGGTAGAGCTCTGGAAAAGAGTTGTGATGATTGTAATAGCCCTTCTCGGGAAAAGGGTACCGCGAAACCTCGCCCGCTTGCTCGGCAAGCTCGATTAGACGGCTGATCTTGAGCTCAGAGCAAGGGCGGCATCGCAGGTGGGCTCCAGTCGGGGAATCCTGGGGTATTGCAAGCCGTTGTTGAGCCGTCGGTTGTCCTTTGGACAAGTGACGACGCTTGATGGTTGGCCAGGGATCGACTTGCTGACGACAATTCAAGCGGTTCAAGAATATATCACGGGCGAGCCTGGAACCCTGCCAGAGAGAGGAAGAAAGCCGCCATTTCGGGGTAGTAGCACAGTATAACAAAGTCGTATACATTGCAGAAGCGGTGCGGCGGGTTTAGTTTTGCTCAGTGGTAAGTGTTCTTTGTTGCCGAGTGCGGGGAGAGGGAGTGTTCGGATAAGGCAAGGTGCCAAGAGAAAATCATAATAGAGCCATGCAAATGTCTTAGTATTCTTTCGTTATAGAGATATATCACTACTTTGAAAGGACTTGTAATCTAATGACAGTGATCTTAATATAAATACTCACAACTCCAATTTCACTTATTACATCTTTTCAACTCAGCTCACCTGAAGGTATTTCCACATTGTCAATTTTACCATACTAAAAGCCTACTTCTTTACATAAGGGGAAAGAGTCTCAGCAGATCGTCTCAACAGCTCAGTGTAATAGCTCTCCGACAGCAACCCAGATCCATGATCAATAATAAACTTTAGATGATCCGCCGTGACCTCCAAGTTGCTCGTTTCCAGCTGCACTGTACCAAACTTTCCAACCGGCGTACGGTCAATCGACGGCATGAATTCGACCGACAAAGCTCCATCGTATCCTGCGTCGACAAGAGCTTCCATGATCATGGGCCAATCGAGTGATCCATCGCCAGGAGCAAGGCGATTGTTATCTCCCACGTGGAAATCTACAATGCGGCATCGACAGGCTCGAATGGCAGCGAAGAGGTCCTTCTCCTCGAGCGCCAAGTGGAAGGGATCAAACGCGATTCCCACATCGTATCCAACCTCGTCAGCGAGAGCGAGAGCCTGGTTTGTCCTGTTGAGGAAGTACGTCTCGAATCTGTTGAGAGGCTCCAGTCCAACTCGAATGCCTTTTTCCTTTGCGAATGAGGCCACCTCGCGGAGGCCTTCAACAGCCCATTTCCATTCACTCTCCGGAGTTGAGGTGGGGATAATTGTGCCAACATTTCCAGGGACGATGGTGACGATCTGTCCTCCCAGCTCTGCTGACAGTGTCACCACATCTTTCATGTAATTGATTGTGTCCCGTCGTTGCTGAGCATCGGCGGCGATCAAGTTTCGCTTTCCCTGCTGGATGGTGACTGTGCCCCAGCACTTGATGTTGTACTTTTTGAGGAGCTGGCGTGTTTCTTCGACGGGGAACTGATCTGGCTCGCCAGCTAGTTCGATGCTAGTGTACCCAAGGTCACTGAGCCGCTCGAGAGTCTTCTCCAGCGGTTCTGGGCGCATCCAAGTGTGTGAAGCCAAATGCATGATGATCAATGAGATTGAACATAAATTGTATGAATAATGAGAGAACAGGAAAGATCAAGCACATTTTATACCTCAATTTTATTGCAGAAGCCCTCTTATTCATCACTGTGCCGTGTCTCGGAACATGGGATTCCGTTGGAGTTGAGTGGAGAGATGCTTGCATGCGGCGGATCATCATCATCCGCCTTATTAATCCACACATTTCTAAGGCGGAGCATCATGTTCCGCCTCAAAGCCCAGTGTTTCTTGAGATAAACAATTGTATATATACTTCTATTATATCCAAAATATGACGAAAATGAATCTCAAGATCATACACACTTATCCATAACTCACCTCAACCCTGACAACATGGTCACCCACTGGACTGACGAGTCAATCTTTGACTCGTACAACATTTTTGAAGAGACGTGAGCAACACTCTCGAGCATTCTTTACCGCAGCTAACACTATGAAGTTTCAAGATTGTCTCGTCCCATGAGATTAAAGCTGCTGTTTTGATCCCCAAAACCCTCAAGCCAGGTTCCCACCCCGTCATCTATCACCTCCACGGCGGATTTCTCGTCACCGGGTATGGCTTGTTCCCTGCCTTCTTCCCAAAGTGGGTTGACAAGCTGGCTCTCAAGCACTCGGCTATTATTGTATCGCCCGATCACCGTCTTTTGCCCTCTGAAAATGGTGTGGCCGATGTGCTCGAGGATCTTCAAGACTGCTGGCAGTGGACAAAGCTAAAGCTACCCGGCATCCTCGAGACCAAGGCACCCGGCCACTTTCTTGACTTTTCGCACACACTACTTGCTGGTGGCTCAGCTGGGTAAGGCTTTTCATTAATAGCATGTAATTATTGGCTAACCCCACTTGCAGTGGCTACTGTGCGACAGAGCTCGCTCTCTCACACCCTGACGATTTTCGAACCCTCGCAACTGTTTATCCCTTTCTGGATCCCAGGGACAAGGTGTACGTCGAGGGCCCAGGACCTGATGAACCCACCATTCTTCGGGCAGACCTAAAGGACATGCCATCCAAGGAAGAGACACTGGTTTGGATCGAGGAGACCCGTAAGGCGCCTCATTCCAAAGACGGCCTCGACAGGATTCCTTTCCCAATCGCAGCTTGTCATTCTGGCATCTTTGCGTCAGAAATATTCGACAACAAGAGTCTGAACAGGACAGAGTTCTTTCCACTGGAGAGAATCGAGGCTGGCGAGAGGCTACCTCCAAGGATGTGAGCTTATGGACTTCTTTGTGAATCAACTTGAGCTAACGTAAACACAGGTGGTTGATGCATGGGGATGATGACGCCACCGTACCAATTAGGGGAACTTACAAGTTTGTCAATCTTGTACGCGAGAAGCTTCCGCAAACCATTCTGAGATTTGATGTCTGTCCTGGACAAGATCATGCGTTTGACTTTGACGAAAGCACTTGGGAATCATTCGCCTCAGAGGCGCTGGACTTTGTCACTAGAGGATGGCTCATTGAGGGCTGAGGTTCCCGCAAGCCACCTGTGATAGCAATGATGGAGAAGGAGCAGCCAAGGACAAGATTGACTAGGCATCTGGACTCGAAATACAGACTAGGTTTAAACTCGCGTGGTGCTTGTGAGAGCCCAGACTGGGGTTCGCCTCCGCTCCCAAAAGACGCCGGGCTATGTCGACTCGTGCGTTCAGTACGGTTTCCAGTAATAGAGACCGGTCTGCAGGGCCAGATTGATGCGTTTCCAACCTCTCCATCATCATCGCTTCCTCGAGCGTTGTTGTATTAGAATTAAACAAATTATTGGCCGGCGTTCACGCTGAGCAGCGCCCTAAATCAATGTTGTCTCTCCAGATTCAGTCCTTGGCTCAACATCGTCATCCCCTTTCTGAAGAAGTGTTTCCTTCACAACCTTGGTGACGCTCCCAAGAACGAAGACCCTCGACTAAGTTGGTGTGTCCCTTGCTGGCCGCTGCAAGGAGCGCCGTGTATTTTCTAGAGTCTCTCGCTCCGATATCAACACCCCTGTTGAACAAGAGCCGCGCGGCGTCGATATGGCCACCTTCAGCTGCTTGAATCAGCGGTGTCCGATAAAGCAGATCTCTTGTGTCCGTTCTCGCATTCCTTTGAAGCAAATACTCCACAGCGTTGGCTCGGCCGTTCTCGGCCGCCCAGCTCAGCAGCGTCATGTACCGAGAGTCTCTTGCTTCAATGTCGGCACCTCCTTCAATCAGGAGGTCCGCGACAGCGTGATGACCTCCCATGACGGCCAACATCAGAGAGGTCTTGCGCTCAAGGTTTCTCCTTTCAGTGTCCGCATTCCCCTCTAGAAGACATCGGACCACTTCCTTCTGGCCCCACTGTGCAGCATAGGCAAGTGGTGTCTGGGCTTCCTGGTCACTTGTTTCGATGTGCGCACCAGCTTGGAGCAGACGAATCACTACTTCAACATGACCTTTCTCGGCTGCGTAAGACAGTGGAGCTCGACCAAGACTATCTTTGGCGTTTACTTGATGGTTCTTGAGGATAGCAGTAACCAGGGGTTCGACACCGCAAGATGCCGCGAGATGGAGGCTGGTGAACCCTTCTAGGTAGTCCCCATTCCTCTCAGCCAGTTTCGAGGACGGAGAGTCGCCATTGAAGTATGCTTGGATTAAAGATCCCGACTTCTTCTTACTTCCAAACAGGCGAGTTAAGAGTGAGCCGGCCCCAAGGTCCACAATGTCAGAAACATGAGGGCCACAGGACTTGAGATGGTCGCCCCAGTGACAACTGGCATAACGGTAGAGTCTGTTCGACTTCTCTCTTTCCCGGTAATGGTCGTATCCGGTGCAAGGCCCCGTTTCGAAAGTGTCGAATGAGATATATGTGATTAATTTCAGAGTGATGTCGTGTTGCGCCGTGGCCCTTGGTCTCTCAACCGCTTCAACTGCTTCAACTGAAAGACTCCTTGCTTTGCCACCAGTCGCGGTAAGCTCCCTGCTACTTGACCCCTCGAGCCAGCCAAAGTTAGAATCCAGATACTCCCGCGCTGTGTGATGAAGCAATTGAATAACCCCATCCTTTCCGATAGCTACCAGGCCTTTACACGCCTCGACTATGGATTCGGTGCTGCTGAAGTCATCATGGTCAAGGCGCGAGGTATTGATCTTGATGGCCAGAGCCTCTCGAAGTTCTGACACGGTGATTGGCCGCATTGCGCAGACAAGCCATGTTAAAGTCTTCTTAGCAAGTGTACGATATTCCTCTGGTTGGTTCTCGATTCGCTTGGCAGTTTTCAGGTAGATCTCTCGATAGGCGGCAGGGCCTTGGGGTAACATTTCGATGCTGCCTCTCATCCGATTGGGAGACGTCATTTCCAAGACGGAATCCATGTGAAATCGAGCAAGAAGAAATCTAAAAAGGTTTAACAAACGCCGTGAGGAAGGGGACTTTCAACTCACATTCCATCAGAAACCTGCCTGATCCTCTCCTTCACGGTCTCTCGGAGCGTTGCTTTTGTTGCTGCCGCATACTCTCCACTCTCATCTTTGATGACTCTGTGCCGGGCTATGCGCTTCTCTAGATACCGACCCACGTCCTCGTCTGATGCGCGAATCTCGAGGGATAGGTACTGGCTAAACATGGCCGCGATTCTCTTATCAGGCCGAGAAGTCACAAACACGTTGGCCTTGACCTCTTGTTGCATTCTGAATATCTCGGGCAAGAGATTTGATACCTCTTCACATTCATCGAGCGCGTCAATCACGACATAGACGCGCGAGAAGAGAAGGGTGGACTCAACCAAAGCATCTGTAAACTCTTGGGCTGATACCGAGCCAAGTTGCCTGCCTTTGTTCTTTGAATAGAGACGTAGCACGCTTTCTGGCATGCTCGGGCTTGCTTCGATTAGCTGTCTCAGTAAACTTGCGAGGACGTGGACCACCTTCTGCTGCTCTCGTTTTCCAATGTCGCAATACATGAAAATGACGAATGTCTTCTCATGTGGGGTGCGCCGTAAGTGGTCAATAGCAAGGGAAGCCATCACAGTCTTCCCAGCCCCAGGTAGGCCTTGACAGAACAGCGTTGTCTCGGCTCCTGTGGGCCATTCGTTGAATTGAGGGGAGTCGAGGAACCATCTGCCTGTTCCTGGCTCGCATCTTGCGAAGTAATTGTCTTGCGGGTGTCGCCAGCCCTCCTGTCCTAGCCAATCCAGGACCTCTTGCTGTTTAATAGCCTCTCTCAGGCTGTCGACATGTTCGCCTACTTCCCCAATCTTGCCCTCCACTGTCATGACATGTTAACAACCTGCAAAGAGGTGCTGGGGGGCTCCATTACGTACCGCTCTCGAGTGCTTGCATAAGATCTTGGGCACTCATAGCCGCATTCACTTCCTGTCCAGTGATCTCCGTGAGAACGGCCTTGCCGTATGCCGCTGCAGCCGCTGCGGCATATCGATGCCAATCGTCGTTTTTGTGTGTATCTGCGTAATCGCATATTCCTCTAATGACAAGGCAAGGGATCTGGTCCACGATACCAGCTGCCTCCATCTCGAAGCAAATCGCGTCTTTGCTGCCCCTACATAGACGGCGACGATCCTCTGGGTTCTTCACAACCCCACCTCCGGACAAAATGAGGCCTAGATGGACCAATGACTGGTTAATCTCATCTCGTGGTTTGCGGAAAACTACACTCTCTTTACCCAATGACTCGCACTCGCTGCAATCCCCGCTTGCATTGACGTGATGGACTTCATCCTTGAAGAGAACATCATCTTTGGCTGGCCGTTTATAGCGTCCATGGGTCTTGCCAATGGCTGTCAGGGTGAGAAAGTGTGGTCTCCAGCCCATCTCTTCCTCATATTCCTCCAGACGGTGGCATGCATTTATCAGGATCGAGGGGGGCTTGTTCAAGCAACCTTTAAGGATAAATGACCCATCTTGTTCGTATTTGCCAAAGTCGTACTGAAGGACTCCAGGGTGGCTGCCGCCAGGAATTCCGACGGCGACGTCGCCCAGCCGGATATCCTGGGTTCGACTGGGTATGCCGCCTCCAATACCAATCATCAGGGCAAACCGAATGCTTGGGAACTGCTGCACAACGGTGGCCGCGCATGCCGCGGCGTTTACGGGCCCCATCTGTGTTCCTCTAGCGAGAACGACATTGTGATCCTTTATGCGGCCGTAAGAGTAACTAAACGAGTCTGGACCGGCCATCACTGGGTGGCTTATCAATCGCTCATCCAAGGTAAACTTGACGGCAGTAATTTCGATAGCAAGAGCACAAAATATGGCTACCGTTATGTCTTGGTATGGAACTGCCCTCAAGTCTTCCAGGCGAGTAGGTTGATTCATGGCATCTCTTACGTCCCTAGAAGCGCGGGACAACGTCAGGGTATCCAGCGGTCTCTGTATCCTGGCATTGGACGCGTACAAAATACTGAATTAAAAGCGAATGTTTTGTAATAGAGTATTAGCGCGAATAATGGTGCATCTTAGTAGGTATTAAAAAGACTACGAGCCTTCGCGGAGGGCGGGGAAATGAGGCCATTTCTGCGAGGGCGCCTCGCGGCACGAGCGGATTGGCAGAGGTTTTGCACATTGGAACCGAAGAAAAGAAGTTCCGAGACACCCCGATAAGAGGCACTTACTGAATAAGCAAATATCCAGGACCAACTGCGCTCGCTCACTCACTATGCTTACTTACCGACATTGGAATTTTAGCCTGCGTGCCAACTGTATAACCATACTGACATTTGAACTGGACCTTGTCTTAAGCCGATTTACCACATGAAAGAAGATAATCTTTTAGGTTGATTAGGATTATACCTATTGAATAAAAGTTATCTTTGGATAGAATGACAGTGTCTGACAGTCTTGCTGCTGTCCATGGTTACTTTTTGCCCCTGGCTGAGAAAGGAATCTGACAGTCCCTCGTCATCACTGCAGGTGATCATTAATAGTCTCGGTGATGCTAGGTCGTTAAAACTAGTTTTGAGAGCCATGCTTGCAGTACCACTTAGGCCGTGGCCTTGCTTGTGATATTTTCGCCCCTCTTCTCTTGTCCAACCTCTGCGGCCACAGCAGACTTGAGGTCGACCTCGACCTGTTCGCCAAACTTGGCGTTGATTTCTTCAAGGGGAAGACCAATCGTCTTTGTGATGTTAGTGATATGCATGGTAGGGCTATGGACATTGGACTAACCTCGGGAAAGGTGAACCAAATAGCAATGGTGCTGATAACGGTGACAACAACAAAGATCATGTAGAACTTCCAGCCAATGTTCTTCAGACCAACAGTCACAGGGGCACTGTAGGCGATGGAGTTACCGAAGAAGGAAGCAAACACGAGAGTTGAGCCCTCACTGCGGAGATCTAGAAATCGAATGTCAGCGAGGTTATATGTCAAGGAAGGCGGTTGAACTCACGAGTAGGCCAAATCTCGGATCCATAGGCATAGGCGGTACACTCAATCGTGGTGGTGAAGAAGGCACCGAAGATGAAGTAGATGGCCACAGCAGCGTTGAGGCCAGGGCCGTCGTCAGTGCCAAGGTAGAACTTTTGAAGAGCGGCCATGACGCTGAGGATAGCTGCAGATCCAAAGCCACCAATGACTGTAGTGACACCCGGTTAGTAGTCTATCTATGATCCGTGTTGTGAAAACTTACCAAGAAGCCTGACACGGGGGACGCGGTCGAGAAGGAGAACGTTGAAACCGCATCCAATAACGGCGCACACAGTCCAGACAACGCCGAGGGCCATCTGCAGAGTCACGCCAAATCCAAGACCACCCATGAGGACGGGGACGAGGTTAGCGATGGCTGTAATACCAGTACCCTGAGCCATGACCCAGAGAAGGATAGAGCAGTAGGCTCTCTTCAAGAGGTGTCGCGTAGTAAAGATGTACCAGAAACCGCCGGGCAGGTTCTTCTCAGTCTCGACCTGGGCCTTGATCTGAGTCGCCTCAGCATGGGCAAGCACACCGTTGGGGTCGGTCTTGGTCTTGTGCAGCTTGACAAGAATGGCGAGAGCCTCGTCATCACGGCCTTGCTCCATGAGCCATCGGGGAGACTCGGGAAGGAAGTAGAGCGAGATGAGGTGGACAACGCCCATGCCAGTCAGGACGATGAAGATGAGGCGCCACTGGATAGCCGAGTGAACGTAGCTGAAGGCAAGGTTGAAGACGGCGCAGAGGATGTAAGCAGTGACGACGCCAACACCCTGCATACCGACGAGGGATCCACGAGCGTGAGGAGGAGCCACTTCACTCATGTACACGGGAGAGTTGGCAAAGACCATGCCGGCGCCGATACCGCAGATGACACGGAAGACGAGGAGCATCGCGATGTTGACAGAAGCGGCCTGAAGAGCGCCAGACAGGATGACGATACCGGCGGCTACGGCGTTACAAAGACGACGACCGTAGTGCTTCGCGAGGGGGGCTTGAGCCAGAGAGCCAACCATGGCACCGGCGAGGAAACTGGACAAGGTCAGCACACTTCAAATTATTGCTCGTGAAGTACTCACCCTCCGAGGAGACCATCAGTTCGTTGAGCGGCATCTGGGGTCGACAAGAACTTGGCGATGAATGAAGGCTGAGCCAATGTTCCAGCAATGGCGTTGGCGCTGAAGCCATACAGATATCCGCCCAGAGCAGCTGTGATGATGACCTTGAAGCTGTCAGAGATGCTCTGTCTCAACAAGATTTGAATCGCATACCTGGTAGGTGATCCAGCTGACAGAGTGCGTCACAGCCTTGACTGCATCGCCAGAGTCGGAAGAAGACTTGCTGACAGTGTTGTCATTGTTCTCAGAGCCAGTCAACTCCTGGCTCGTCTCGAGCTGAGTCTTGTCAGGTTCCGAAGCCATCTTTGCGTCGTCTAGCCAGTCAAGCTTTCAAAAGCTCAAAGAAGTGAAAATGAGGCGTCCACGAACAAAAACAGACGGGGACGGGGACATAAGATGCCTTGAGGGGAACAGAAGGGGGATAGAGGAAGAGAAGAGAAGAAGCCCTGATAATGAAAGACAGCATGCGATGCAACCTTGCCGCATGCCGCATTTGCCATGTGCGCTGACAGAGATAGCAGACCCGTGCGATGCAACCGAAGCCCACGGGGATCCTTTCAGCTTCTGGCATGAATCGTATGTGCCTACAGACTATGTAACTCATCCCCTGAGAACGAATCAGGTCGTGCTCCACTTGGCATGTATCGCTGGCCCTTGTTCGAAACCAGCGGATTACTTGACTAGCGTGCAGTACATTCCATCCCAAGGATGGACCCTAGTCTTGTAGATCCTTCATCCATCACGTCGTATATCCTTGTCGTTGATAGTCATAGCCGGGCTTTGCTAAGGTCTGCATGGTTCGAGGAGTAGTCTGATGCCCAACGGTGCAAAACGGGCATGGTATGACCTCTCCTCAATCGAATGCGTCTCTGATCATCGCTTGAGTAGCTCTATTTAACTGCTTTTTTTCTTCGCTCTTCCCTCGGCCAGTCATTTCTGCACATCTCTTTCCACACCTGAACCAGTCATCATTCTCCAATCCTACACCTATTCCCCATTCTTCAATCACCATGGCTCCTCCGCACGTCCCTGAAGCCACCATCTTTCCCGTCCTCAAGGACAAGGTTGCACTCATCACTGGTGGTGCACAGGGAATGGGCAAGGCCACTGCAGAGGTCTTTCTCAAGGCCGGCGCCAAGGTCGTCATCTGCGATGTGCAGCAGGACAAGGGCGAGGAGGTGGCCAAGGAGCTGTCTGCTCTAGGCGAGGTCTATTTCACCAAGGCTGACATCTCGTCTTCTGAGGATGTGGCTGCCCTCGTCAAGTTCACAGTGGACAAGTTTGGTCGTCTGGACTGCGCAGTGAATAACGCTGCGCTGACTCCTGACAAGACGCCGCTTACCGACTTTGACGAGACGTACTGGGATAAGCTGATCAGCATCAACCTCACTGGCACGGCGCTGTGCGTCAAGCACGAGATGAAGCAGTTCATCGCCCAGGGAGGCGGTGGTTCCATTGTCAATATTGCCAGCATCAACGCCTTCAAGCCACAGCCCAACATGCCGGCCTACACAGCTGCTAAGCACGCCCTCGTGGGTCTGACAAAGCACGCGAGTATGGAGGGTGGCCCGCATGGTATTCGAGTAAACGCCGTGGCGCCAGGTGCCATCTTTGTAAGTTGATGAGTCTAATTGTGGCAATTCTGAGTAAGAGCTAACCGACTCCAACAGACTGTCATGGCTGAAAAGGCTCTGGAGATTATGGGGACGACACACGACGAATTCGCGCCAAACGTCAGCTACCTGAGCCGGTTCGGCATGCCCCACGAGGTGGCACAGGGATCTCTCTGGCTGTCTTCGCCGGCGTCTTCGTATGTGACGGGAATCACTCTTCCGGTGGACGGTGGCTTCATGGCCAAGTAATGTTGTATGTAGCATGACTCGCGTTGCAGGAGCCCTTGTTGGGTACCGCGACAACTGTAGAACTTTGTACATCCATACATATCCTTGCGTTTTCGGAACGAGAAACTTTGCTTTTTTTCTCAGTATTCTCCCATTAATTCCGCTATCGGGCTACTCACCGTCAGTGTTCCTCGGCGTGGTCCTTGCATAATCGTTTCCACAGCCCAACTACCAACGTGGCCGGGGAACCATGGCCGGCGTCAGGGTGCCACCCGGGGAACAACAAGACCCTGTTGGTGACATTCCTACAAGGTCACCAAGCGGCCGCTTGCCCTAAACGAGCTCTGCCGAACCAATTTCCTCGGGACGATCATCTCTTGTTTGAGATGGGTCGCGACTAGGGACTCTAGGATGTCCCATACGAAACCCGTCTCTTCCCCGCTCGTTTGACGTCCAATTGCGATTCAGCAAGATCACCCCAAGTGGTGATTGGGTAGACAGGATCCATCTCGAGATAGTCCGTCTAATGCGGCCCGATGCAAGGGTTGAACCGGGAAGTTCTGTAGCATCCGGCCCCCCCTAGTGGAGTTTTGGATAGTGTAACGGCTGGGGGATTTAGGCGAAAGGTAAAAAAGCAAAGAGTGGCAGTTAGACCCAGCTCAATCCTGAGGTCAGCTGATCGATCAGTCAGTTCAGGGCATCAATTCGTAGTCGCTTGCGCATCACTGAGGGGCATTAAGACGTGATTAAGACTTAGTTAATGATTAGCTAGAACGCTTCTAACAATTCTTCTGTGATCGACAACCCTTATCATCTATATACACGGGGAAACTATCCTCCTTCGCCTAAGTGCTGAAGGTTAGGCCGCCGTTGGCGCTCACCAAGCTACCAGTCATCCAGCTAGATTCAGGTGAGCAGATCATGGCGACCAGGTTCGCAATCTCCTCTGGATATGCGGCTCTGCCACCAAACTTCCTTCCCAGCTCCTGCACCTCTGGCCCGTCTGTCTCTCTAACAGGAACAAGAGGTGTCAGAGGGTTCCACAAGGCCAAAGCTTGCTTGATTTCGTCAGGCGCCGTCATGTACATGTCAGTCATGACAGGTCCCGGGTTGATGGTGTTGACAGTGCAGTTCTCTGCAAGCTCACGGGCCCAGACCCTGGCCATGGCCTCCATGGACGCCTTGGTACCTGCGTAAAGGGTTGTGTGAGGGGTGCCGATTTTGGGGTTGATGCTGGACATCATGACAATGCGGCCGGACCGGTCTGTCGGTAGGTAGGGCTTGCACACGCCCGTAAGTAGCGCAGGGCCCAAGACGTTGACGCGGTAAATGTGGTCGAATTCATCTTGCTTCACGCTCTCGACTGGGCCGAGGTAGAGCACGGCTGCATTGTGCACGATGATGCTGATCGTCAAGTCGTCGCCACCAAAGTGCTCTTTGCAGACAGCGATAAGGCTATCACAGTTCTCAGCCTTGCTAATGTCGGCTCTACATGGCACAGCCTTGACAGAGTGCTTCTCCTCGAGCTCCTTGCACAGGGTTGCAGCAGGACCGTCAGAGGATTCAGTGGCGTAGTTGACCAGAATGTTGGCACCTCTGGCAGCGAGAGCGCGTGCAATGTAGGATCCGATGCCTACAAAAGAAGAATGAAGCAAGATGATCAGGTTATCTGAGGATATCACATCAAGGAACGACAGGGAAGAACCTACCACGGGCGGACCCAGTGACAATGGCAAGCTTGCCTTCGTGAACTCTAGCGTCGGAAGTACCACCCATAGTGATTGACGGACAAGGAAGGTTACTGTGTACAGGAATTCCGATGGCTACAACGAGCTGCGAGGGGAGCGGAACTTTAAGAGATTCCGCATTGCATGGTATCCACCGCTGTCAGTTCTCATGAGTGAGGGCTTTCGTCTTGGAATCAAGCGGTGGATGCACTTGAAGCCGCCATCATACGAGTTGCGTATCTTTGCCCATGAACCAACTTCATCCAACCTCCTGTCCAGTGTTACAGTATGCCAGGGGACCAGACATACCATGGTCCACCATCCGGTCCCTATCTTCCAGGGTTCTGCGATCATCGTTTGCGAAATCTCAGGGGGATTAGACGAGCGAAATCTATACTACCTAGTAGTACGTATCCATCCCGTGATCGGCGGACTAACAACCGCGCC
This sequence comes from Fusarium phalaenopsidis, assembly GCF_050370095.1. Taxonomy (NCBI): domain Eukaryota; kingdom Fungi; phylum Ascomycota; class Sordariomycetes; order Hypocreales; family Nectriaceae; genus Fusarium; species Fusarium phalaenopsidis. The sequence goes on along the minus strand of NW_028145417.1, from coordinate 3,032,872 downwards.
GGGGTAACATCTGTTGTCGATCCCCTAACCCGAATTAGACCTTTATCTCCACGCACCGGGGTTCGGCATTGGAAAATTGGCTCATGTCTACCCGATCCCTAGCAATATCACGGGCCTGCTATGCCCATCATAGAGCCGAGTGGATCTGCCGTTGCACCAGGCACCAAGCAAGCACCCATTGGCATCATTCATGGACCTGGCAGATTGCTGCAAGTCCCGGGACCAATGCAGTAACTACGCGGCCTTGTCCCTGAGTGATGGAAGGCCTCGGTAAGGTACCGCTCACTCATGAGTCGACAAATCGTCTGATTCGTTGGTGCAAGGCGTTCCTTCGACCGGCTCGACGCCACTCAGTAGTTCAGCTCATCACATCAATCAGACGAGAAATCCTGCAACCGTTGATGTTTCCAAAGCAGGTTCCAAAAAAGAAACTATGCTGGTCCCGGCACTCCACGTTTCATCACTAAAGAAAGTTCCAAGGGCGGGTAGACAACGGTCTCTTGGTCTCCTCCCAGCCCCATTCTTACAGACGAGGGAACCACAAAGAGAGGCCTAATCAAGGAAAGGGGGATGAAACTTGGGCCGCATGAACACCGTTGTTAATTTAAATTGCCCAACTACCGCCATGCTGGGAGACCCGTTTCTGTCATATTCTTCGGAACCCCCCTTTTTGAATTCCACTTCCCGTTCACCCCCAGCAAGTGTTCCCGAAGTGGCTTTTAGGCTTGGCCACCCCGTCCAGCCGTTGGTTCCTCCCTGTTGACTGCGTCTTTGCAATTTTCCATCTCTTGGACATCTCATCTTGAGCGTCAACCAACACCATGGCGGCCCATGTGATGGCAGGAATTGGGGGTAAAGGAGGAACCGTGGTTGGAGTCCTCTGGTTTGAGAATGTCTTGACTTATGTCTTGGTCGCGGCGCGAGTATACACTCGTCGATACATCAGAGGTTCGGTTGGCTGGGACGACCTTTGCCTGGTTATCACTTCTGTTAGTATTGCTTGGCTATGTCTTGGAAATCGTCTAATATCTTTCAGCTTTTGATGACTGTCTTTGCCATCTTGACCACAATCTCTTGTGCGCATGGAATGGGCCAGCATGTCGAGGACCTTGAAACCTATCAGTTCTCAGATGCCCTGCTATACCTCCTGTGTGCCCAGTCTGTCGTCTCGATGGCGATTGGCATGGGCAAGGTGACTGTAGCCGTGTTCTTGCTGCGCATTGTTACTGCATCTTGGTAAGTCTTATCTCACTTATCAAGGCCGACGGGCGCTAACTTGTGGCCCTCCTAGGCACCGATGGTTCCTTTGGTTCTGTATCGCCTCCATGATGATACTCAGCATCTTCCTTTCCATCGCCGTTTTCGCACAATGCACTCCAGTGGAATCCATCTGGAATCCTTTGTTGATAGACCAGAAGGTGTGCTACCTGAGTCTCACCGTCGTGGCCTTCATCGACTGTGGTAAGTATCGGAACGTCTTGTTTGAAAAATATTAGCACGTATCTAACTATCATACCAGCATACGCCGCGGCAATGGACTTTGCTTTGGCCGCCTTCCCTTGGATCGCCCTTCGCGGTTTGAAGATGAAGCGCAAGGAGCGCATTTCCATCTGTGTTTCTCTCAGTCTTGGAGTCTTGTAAGTTGCCATGAAGTACATAGCCCCACACAATCAACGACTAACGATGTGAAGCGCCGGTGTTTGCGGTGTCATTAGAACGTCTGGACTCGAGGTCTTGAGTAACTCTCGCGATTATCTCTGTAAGTATATCCTGTTAAAACCTCCTTCATTCCAAATCACTCATCGGAATTCACCAGATGCCACCTCGGACTCGGTTATCTGGACTGCCAGCGAAGTCACCACAACCATCGTTTGCGTCACCCTCCCCGCCCTTCGTCCCCTATACAACAAGGTCCGCGGCCAAGAGTCGAGCTCTGCTGGCTACCAGCAACACGACGACTCAGCCTACAACACCGGTGGCTCATTCCACATGAGCTCGTATGCGAACAAACGCAAGGACACTGGCCTCGGATATCCCAAGGGCAGCAGCAACTTCGCCAGCGCCGAAGCATCTCGAGATCCGACTACGATCAAGAACGACAGCGACGAGACCATTTTGCTGCAGGGCGAGGGAAAGAATATTATGAGGGTCCAGGAAGTCAGCGTGTCGTACGACAATGGAACCTCGCTGAACAATGTGTCGATAAAGCAAGATGTTTGAAGACAACTAAAACAAGTCAACTTTTCTGTAACACTAGCTCGGAGTTGGATAGAGAATAATGAACCTGAAGATTTTGAATAACTTGACAGCCCCAACAACGGGCTACCCTATATAGTGACGATGCTGGCTGGGACTGCCCTCTTACCCCTTGCCCCTTGTAATAAGGATGACCATAGTTGTAGGGTAGGGTAGTTGAATTAATCATTTGTGCCTTAACAACATCTCAAAAGCGCCACCCTAGAGGATCCAGTCCTTCCTCGTGCTGCCTGCTGTGTTGAACCGACATATCGCTTATCACACAAGATTTGGTGGACTTCTCTTATCGATCTCGTATCTCACAGGCGAGGCGAACAGTACTTACATGGTTATGGGCTGGACAGATTCAGATTATCCATCCTTGCTTTTTGTCGCCAAGCCGTTTCCCCACGTAGTCAGATCTCAGATTCTCAATCGATCCTTGATATTAAGACACAATGATACGCGTTGTTGGTTGTGCTTAACGCAGAACCAACAAGACGAACTAGACAAGGTATATTGTGGATGGTGCCAAGAGAATGACCTTGAAGAGGAGTGAGGCTATAAATGCCAACCTTCATCAATTTTCTCTTTTTATTTGTTGCCGAGTCTAGCAACGTTTCTCTCGCCCCGGAGTTCAGAGCGGCAACTTCGTGACATTTCCACCTCAACATCGATCCCAACCAATCCTTCACTTCAGATAAGTCATTCTCAAGTCCAGTGACTCCATCGACCTCGATACTTGTGATCACCATTCGAAACATCTCTCTTTAGCTCCTTCGGCCACCACCAAGCATCCTCAGAGTCCTTCCTAAACTTGTTGACCTCCATTGGGCCTTCAAACTCTGGAAAATACGCAACCTTGCAATCCGAGAAACTGACCTTGGGCTGTTCTTGGTAGAACGCATCAAACTCGGAGTTAAGACTCTCTAGGAGACTGTTGACGTCGCCAGAAGGATGAAGTTCTCGCCATGGCTCAACGCAGGTGCGGCCTTTGCAACTCTTGAGAACCATCATCAAGGCATCGAGGCGTGGGATGATCTGGTCGAAGGATCGTCCACCAAGGCTGTAGCCAGTTGAGTCGTGTTCTTCAGAGAGAAGGTTTCTGACCTCTCCAGGATCGGTCTATGCGAAATTTGTTAGCTCACGAAGTTTATGAAGAACGGCTGTCGATTACCTTAAGATCATAAAACTCTTTCTCGTTAGTGCACCAAACCGAATAGTAGATGCTATAGCTTTCTCCAATAACACGGATAGCCTTGTAGGTATTCTTGTCTGCCGCATGACCTGGTGCGCCATAGCCTGGATCACTCATGTTGTTTTCGCCATACCAACCGAAAACGCCCTCTGGAATAGCCAGTCCCCAATACTCGATGGTAACGTGCTCCTGCTTTGACTCGGCTTCAGCATCAATGCTGAGCGGAATGGGAGTTCCGTCGCTATCGGGCAAGGCTCGACCCGCGAGGCCCATGATGGTCGATGCAAGGTCGGTATGAGCTGTGACCGCCTGGGAGATATGTCCTGCGGGAACACCTGGACCGCGCTTTCAATGGGTTAGCTACTACCAATCCTGGGTTTGTTACAGACTCACAATAATGAGAGGAATGTGGACATCCGTCTCAAAGCCACATTCTTTTCCTGGATGCATTCGATGCTGACTGATGTGATATCCGTTGTCGGTGGTGTAGATGATGTACGTATTATCAAGTTGACCGGCGGCTTCGACCTTCTTAATCATCGTCTCGACCATCTCATCAACAGACTGCAGCGCCCTTAGTCTTGCTCTCTGGTATTCGTCATTGTAGGCAATGACAGTGTCGTTCAGCCGCGGCAATTCCTTGACCCAACTGACTCCACCTTGAACCTCGGGATTAAAGCTTTCATCTCGTGGGATGATGTAGTCCTTGAATAGATGGGCATGTCGCTTTGCGTACTTGGGTGCATCGGAGAAGAAGTTTGGCGTTAGATCAACAGTCCCGTGGGGCGCGATGGGGGCGTGGACAAGGAACCATGGCTCCTCGTTTGACAAGGCATCGTCCAAGAACCCGTAGGCTTTTTGAGCTGTGAGATCCGGCGAGTACTGTCCAGCGTAGTTAACCGGTGGTGCGCCATTTCGAGTCATGGTTGCGTTGAGGTACTGATAGGTGTGGGGATCCAGAAGAAAGTCGGAGCCATTGAAGCCTCCGGCGTACGGCTGATTATAGTTCTCAACAGTGTGATGATTCCAGAGCTTGCCGCTGTAGTATGTGTTGTATCCAGCAGCTTGGAGCCAGTGGGGAAGGTAATTGTCGTTGATACCCTCGCGCACGATCTTCGGGTAGCCTCCATAGGGAGCCCAGACATCCGTTACCTAGGAGTACGAGTCAATATGAGCATTAGTTGAACCTTCTTGAGTTTCACTTACGTTGGTATTATGCGCGGCTCTCCCAGTCCACAGATTGACTCGAGAAGGGCAGCAGAGAGCCACAGTGCAGTAATGGTTGGAGTACAGTGTTCCTTCGTTGATGAGGTACTTTTGAAGGAGTGGCATGTGTTTCAAAGACTCCATGTGCCTTCAAAAGAGATGTTAGATCGCACCGCACATAATATTAAAAACAGACTCACCAATCTTGATCATCTGTGAGAGTAAAGAGGATATTGGGTTGGCGTGAAGCTGCTGCCTCTCGCCAAAGAGACGAGAGGCATGCCAAGAGGGCAAGCGAAGTCTTCATGGCTACAACCTCAATGTACTGCTACCAAAGCAATAGACGCGAGAACGTCATGACTGAAGAATGGAGGCAGGTCTACTTATTCATGCTATTCGTTGATACTCAGTAACCATTTCCACGACTAACAAGCTGGCCCAAGACAAGGGTCTTGCTCTGCGGGCCCCTCGGGCGCTAACATGACGCTGCGTCTTAATCAACGATGGTGTCATCCCGGCTTCTTAGCATGCCATGCGGACGAGTGGAGATGTGCATCATCCCATAAATCCCACTAACATGACACATTGCGTCTCCAGAGTTTACCAGCAAAGATGGATCCGAAAGCGAGCAACGCCAACATGAGCCGCCGGGTGGGCAACCTGACGGCCGAGCAAGCCGAGAAGAAGCGGGCGATCGACCGAGATAACCAGAGGCACCACAGGGCCAAGAACAAGGCCTACATACGGACACTTGAGGAAAAGATCGCTGAGCTGACCGCTCGACTCGCAGAGGCTGAGACTTTGTTGGAGCAGTATCGAAGGCGCGACAACGAGCAAGTCCCTGCATTGTCGCATTCTTCATCAACCGACCTTACAATTTCAACGCAACCGACAAGCACTGATGGAGAGGTTCAAGTCTCAACATCTATGCCACTCTTGTCTGAAGACAGCATCAAGAGCTATCTTGACTCCCTACCTCTAGATCTGGGCACAGGCATGACCATCCACTCCTTCAGCACAGCCCAAGATCTGAACTTTCTGGATTGGGACCTTGCGTGCGTCATGGGAAATTTGTCGCCCACGGTGGAGGCACCAAGTACGGATCTGCCTTCATACAGCACAACCCTAGGCTCATGGGACACTACGAGTAGCCAAAACGAGACACCCGAATGGCAGATGATGCCTCTCTATATTCCGGCCACAACAAAACTGGACGAGGTCATCATCGGCACGGCAGCAGCCTGGCGAGCACGTCTCCACAAAGACGAAGAACTCGAAAAACCCGTCTTCCCCAGCATCAACTCTCTACTCAACCGCCCGAGCAACGTTGAGCAGGGCTTACCTGGGACATTCTCCGAGACTGTTGCGGCTCAAGTCTGGCGGTCCCCGATAAAGACACTCCCCGAGCGCATTGGATTCATGTACAAATTGTCTCACCTGATACGCTGGCTCGTCTGCCGTACCAAGGATACATACGAAAAAATGCCACCATTTCTCAGACCAACCAAGCTACAAAGAACAGTACCTCATGCCGCATGGATCAGCATCGTTACTTCGCCAGACGCCCGAGATGCACTGATCAAGCACATGGACCTGAGCCGCTTCGAGGAGATACGAATGCTAGCCGGAGAATCGGTGTCGGTCAGCTGGCCGTATCCAGACTCGACCGCATTTGTAGAGTCGCCGGATAAGCAGAGTTTAATGCTCCATCCTGCATTTGAGGCGCATCTTCGAAGGAGGGAGAACTGGGCAATGGGTAAAGAAGTATGTAAGGCGTTTCCATTTTTGGAACCGTTTGGTAATTGGAGAGAGTGACAGGCGTGTAGTTGTAGAATTTAGCAATGAGCCCCAATGAATGCTCGCAAATACAGCTATGGGAGAGTTCTAGGTTTCCAATTGTCTTGACAGATCACAAATTGAGGGTATTTGCCAGCCATGTACAGCACTGGACCTTCACATTTCTTGTCTTGACCACATCTAGTAGGAGTACACAAAGGCAGTGTCGCCCTTTCTCGCATTGCTGCGGTTGAGCCACCAGTACTGGAAATTGGTCCAGATACAAGCTGCTACTCCAGCACAAGACAGGGCTACCGTTGCCGTCCAAGCAGTCTGATACCGTGGGGCATCCTTTGCCTGGAACAGCTGACCGCTTACGATGCCGGATGTGTTGGCTGCCATGATGAAGATGGTCATTGTGACAGACCTCTCACCTGCACTTTTGGCATTGAGTGATACCCAGGAGGCGCGAACGGGGTCTGTATAGTTGTCAGTTATTGTTCGGGTTCATATGTGAGAAAAGAGGTTCGTTTGAGGATCACGTACGCCAGTTGAAGCTGAAAGCGATGATGAGGGTTAGGATAGCAAACTTTGCATCCACCTTGTCCGTTCTCGCAAGGACTCGGTTCGCAATCTGTCTCCGGGTCAGCACTTCGAGGTGACTGTTAACATCATATCTCCTTACAATCAGGGCCCATCCGATAACAACCCCCAAGAGGACCATGGGACCGCGCTTTCTCCATTTGTCACTGTTGCCGATCAGTTCCATCCGTCTTTAATTAGGTACGTAGTATAAAACTTACGCAATCCAACCCCAGGTCACTGTAGTGACAAGGAGAATCCAGTATCCAATCGAGGTCATTGCATTTGCTTGAAGTTTGCTGTATCCATAGGTCGCCACAATCGAAGGGGCGAAAGCAAAAAGTGAGGCTTGGGCAGAAAGACAGAGGATGGTGGTCAAGACGTGGCCGATCAGTCTCCAGTTTGTTAACTAGGGAAAGTTATTAGTACTCATGAAAATGAAGAGGTCTGCTCTCTTGACTCACAGCTGCTGTGAGCTCTTCTCGGCTGACGTTGGTTCTGGCCTGAACCTTGGTAGGATCGTCACGCAGTACACGTGCAGTGAGGATCTGAGCCTCGTGCTCGTTGAAGTATCGGAGCCCAACAAGCGATACTGGATTGGCCGTTGACCGGGGGAAGAACAATATGAAGGCAACGGCAACGACCTAAGTCAGCATGCCCTCAATCTGTGACATTGTTAGTTATGGACAAGGTTCTCAAGACAGTATCAGCTTACTAGAAACAACCACTGCCATCCCGATAAGCCGCCAATACCTCTCATTCGAAGGCTATTACATGTCAGAAACATTTTACAGGATTCCGAAAGTGTCACGACGTACATGCCAAAAGCTAAAAGTCCAGCTGCGCCGTTGGCAGCCATGTTACCGACAAAGAAGATACCAAACCGCTTGCTTGTCTCTTCTTGCTTGTAGAATCTCGTGATGGTGAACAAAGCTGCCGGGATGTACCCGCACTCGCAGATACTACAAGATTTATTAGTAACAATGGAGCGTGGGTCTGAAACGGGGAAATACGTACCCTAGGAGGAAGTGAGTTGCCAAATAGGCGCCATACCCTTGGCCTTTGATGAAGGCTTGAAACGTAGCCACCAGGCCCCTGCGGTCACGGTGGTCAATGCCTTGTTGATATTTGCTCTATCCGATTCACATACCAGGCCAAAATTTGGAATCCTATCCAAACTGCCGGTCCAACGCGGTAGAGCACGAGATTAGAGGGGATCTAATAGATGCCAGCCTCAGCGTCTGTGTTAGTCGTAGTCAACGCCACACACCTCGAATAGCACAATACCCAGACACATGAGCTGGTTGCCAACATTGTACTGAAACTCGTTGATCCCAACCTCTGGCATGAAGTTATCTGTCATTGCATTGCCTCTGTTCTTTGGTAAGCCAACATCCTGATAGTAGACCTCTATAGCATCAACATGTTTGACCGATCGAGCTGAAGAACGAAAAAGCCTATGATCAGCAGGAGCATGACAGCAAAGTCAATCCTTGAATAATAGATCAGCCTCAAACACGGTGTAAGCAAAGTTCAAGGTCTTGTACCTTCGAACTAGGCTTCGCTCCTCCTTGGCTGACCACTCGGGTGTCTGATTCCGCGTAGAACCATCGCTGTCGATTATGACACTGTTGGATTGCTTCTCTGACATTTCGACTGCTAACTGGCCGGTTACTCGGGTGAGCAAGTTTGAGCAGATAATTGATGTGTACTTGCTATCGTAGCATTCGGCATCTTTTAATCGACGCCTGCTTGGTCACGCAATTAGCACCATGCTCAACCGAGAGAGCAACGTAGCCAACCCGTCACTTCTTGGACTCGTAAATGTTGTGTAACTAACATGACTCATGTACGAGACCTGGAAATGCTGAAATTGCCATCTCGTTGGCTGTATCTAGCATGCAATCGCTAGGTTTGATGATCTGCTTTCGCGGAACCAACGCCGCATCCTCACAGTAACCTACCCCGTGAAGAAGAGTACGCCCGTGAGAATTCGATGGAAATAATAGCCTCGGACATCGGATCTCGCCCCCGCAACCCGTAGCTGACTTGGATATTTCCCGCTGCCAAGTCGTCGAGCTAACATGACAGATGGTGCAGCTTTTGTGGGGTTAGCGAGGAAGATATTCGCACGTCATCGGCCCTAAGCATGAGCATCAACTCGTTATCGCAGGCATCTGGGTCGGATTGTTTCCGTGGATTAACTCCGTCGCCAATCTCAATGCCGTGTCAAGCAAGGGCATAAAACGCCATGGCATGAAGGTAAGCTTGACAGGGTAGTCAGGTTTTCCCAGCCGGTCATGACTATTCGAGCTATCCAGTTCTGTTCCCTAGTACTATGACGGCGGACAAGTCTTAAGATCTCACCAAGCACAGGTCCGTCCTGACTGTGCCAGAAATGAATCCTGATGAAGTAACGCCCTTACTTTCCAGTGAAACTGACGATACGATGTAAGTGCCTCCTATTTGCCCTAATCGATATCCCCTTGGCAATCTGTATCTATCTGGAGTACGTTTTAGATGCTAAAGAATTACATGGAAAGGCATTAGTCGCCAACGGGTACTTAAATACCAAAAGATGAAGAGCAAAGACCCGTTTTCGGGATCCCATCTGTTCTTCTCATAGGTTGGTGTGACTCTCGTAGCTCCCATGCAACTATTAATATTTCACTTCGCAGGTCTCCTCGTCTCCCAAGCAGACACCTCCTTGGTTCTAGCCACGTATGGAGTCATTGCGTCCGAGTTCAACGACCTTCAAAATGCCAGTTGGCTGTTGTCAAGTTATATGCTAGCCATGCGCATAGGCCAGCCATTGGTACGAATTCCATGTTAGGGCTATCAAGAATCGTTGCTGACTTCGACAAGTACGGTAAGCTCAGCGACACCTTTGGACGCAAGTTTATGCTTCAGTTCTCATACGGCTTGTTCGCTGCTGGCAGTCTATTATGGTACTCATGACTCTCAAATCTCCCGAAGTATCCTAACTTGGAGCTTAGTGGTTTCTGCCAATCCATGCCATAGCTGATTGTCGCTCGCTCGATCCAAGGCCCAGGTGGTGCCGGGATGGTCTGCCTCGTCTCAATCGTAATTACCGGTAACTCCCCCAGACCAGCGAATCAATCGCGAATCCAAACATGGATTAAATCTTGTACCTCTTTGAGACATTGCTACATATCGAAGCTACGTCAACGTTGTTCAAACTGTCAGCAGGTCCTCAGGTGGTACTGTTGGAGGCTTCCTTGCACAAGCAGTCGGTTGGCGGTGACAAGTACTCCAAAGAAACGCCTCGGTCAACACCACGAACGGATATTATAGATCATCCGGAAGGTACTATTTGACATATCTTACGTCCAAAACCTAACAGAGAGAGCTCACAGTTTGGTAGTCGGCGCCTATGTATCCAGCTTTCAAGTGTCTTTCCTCCTCTGCATTGGATTGACAAGTGCTTGCCTACTGGGTTCATTGTCAATTAAGGAGAAGATCTTGGCTTAAAGAAATCGGGACAGGTCAGTTGTGATATTGCTCGTTGCCAAGGCTCCTAGTCAAGATTCCATTAAATCAGGTTTACACTCTCTGTCCAGACCTTGAAGAGGCTATCCAAGTTAGTCTCCCTCATGTCTGAATTCACCGTCCTCACTTCTGCATGCCCTATTCGTTCCAGGTATTGATCATTTCCCATGCTGTTGCGAACAACCAAGCCAGCAAGGGACTTGTATCCCTTTGTATATCCAAGTAGCATGACCTTGACGTGGCGTAAATCACAAGGCACCAATCTTTCTTCGTCAAACTGCAGGGTGAAGGCCAAGCCCCTATACGCCCAGGTTACAGACGTTTTGAGAGTTGGTGAACCATCAAGTGGGATATTTGCCATTGGCACCATGGGCACGCTTAGATGAAGCCTCCGCATTTGGTTCCCCATCATCTCGACCATGCCAGTTGAAGACGGAAATACGGGTCCGTTCCCAATGTTAGAAACTATAGAACGTTCCAAATCGATAAAGCGGACCTCTTTGGCAACTCCCCAAGACCAGGTGGGACAGCGTGTTGATCGACGACCTAGTGGTCTCTTGTCGCCGTGCCAAAGGAGACCATGGGCGAGATGAGAAAGAAATATGCCGCCAAAGTACCTGTCTCCGTGGCGCTCGGCCAGTTTATGACCAAGGCCTTGAATCGCGGTTAGTCGGTCATCCTCGTAGCTCAGCTCCATGTCCACGTATTTCCGGACCAAGTTTGTCCAGTCCAGCCACATGCCAGCCATAGAGGGCTGATTAAGAATTCCGTTATAGTCGATGCCTTCATAGTCGCTGCTAACCAAAATAGGAACATAGTTCCCTAAAGGCTTGTCCATGAATTCCTGGAGTTCTTCTGTCAAAGGCAGCTGCTCGTTCATTCCGGAGGGGTGAAACCACTGTCTCTCGATAAGAGCCATGTTTCTCTTTATCTCTTCCTTCGAAGGCTGTGGTTCGGGGTTCTGATAGAATTCGGACATTTCGGGTATGCTTTGACACCTCCAGAAGACTGCTTCGGGAGTGATGTGAAGGATTCTTGGAGAGAGTAGACGCTCCTGGAGGCACCAGGCTCTTTCCATGACAGGAATGTGTAGACTAGTCTCGAATTCGAGGCCGATGGCTGGGTTTCGTAGGAGCCAGTACGTCTCATGTTGGTCGTCGTAACCAAATGTGCACGTCTTGGTACGGTAGTTTCCGATTTTCCGGTCAGGAAATAGTCCTTCAGAACTATCTGAGAAGCCAGTAGCCGAGATGAGACAATACCCGTTGGCATAGTATGAGCTCATCTTGACGGCTTCTAGATAAAAATCTTCCAAGTTTTGAATGATGCACAAAGCATCCACCCAGAGATAACGAATCTTCATGACCTTTGTGAGTCTGATGGCATCCTGGATGGTCTGCGGAAGATTCTCAGTGTCGATGTTCCTCCGACGTTCGTGAAAGTTTTGCGACGTGGTTTTTGCAGGGGCATTTGACCAGCCCCAACAGTAACTGAGGGTCAAATATTTGGGCTGTTCGCCGGTCTTCGGAATGTCCTCGCTAGCCACCACGAGGCGTACAGTATCTGTTGGGCAAGTCCCAACGTCAATGAGTCTCGTCGGCAGCTGACCAGGATTCATTGATGCAATGGGTCTGCAGCGTTGGTGAAGGCCCTTTCCGGCGTCGCAATCATCGACCCGGGGCCTGATGACTTCATGAACAAGGCATTCAAGATCGTGATCAAGCGTTTCCCGCCGAAGCGCTGTGCAGAGTATTAGCATGAGAAGACGCAGGACGTTGTTTCTGCAAAATACATTGAGGGAACGAAAGCCACCCTTCCTCATCCACCGTCTCTCCTGGCACAGGAGACGATCTCAACTGTAACGTCCAATTGATAAATTGGCCAACATGAATGCCTACAGATGGCGGCCCGTGGTCCGATGGCTCTTGACGCATTCGGCCGTGATGGTAACCACTTTCAATAATAAGTCTCTTTAGAGGCCCAAGCCTCAAGCCAGCCTGCAGACTGCGGCAAAGGTAGCAGCCCATGGCGGCGGCGTGGTCAAGGGCGGCGACAGTCGGGTGGTGGTTGAAGTAGACTGTAGTTGCCTTGTGTTTAACTTGCAAGTTGACAATAACCTTGATTTGTCCCTGGTAGCTTTCATCTTCATCTTCGTCTTCATCTTCCTCATCTTCATCGCTGTCTGGCCAGAGGTCAATCCTACGCCTCTTGCTATTTCTTTCATCTTGATCGCCGTCGCAATCATCTCGAATAAGAGCACGCAGACGCTCCATTTGGCTCTGGAGTAGGCTGCCAACCCCTAGCACTCCGTTGGCATCATCTTTGTGCTCACTGGTTGATGGGTGGTCGCATTCCTGGCGCAAGGCATCGAGTGCAAAGTCGAGATCATCCACGGCGTTGTCTTCATACCATCTTGAGTGATACTCGGAGTCTCTGGACTTCCGGAATCTTGCCAGCAAGTCCCAAATCTGGATGTTCCAAGGGATGCGACTGCATTGAGTACACCTCTGCTCAGTTATGCCAATAAGGTTGCTGTGGGAGGTCATTTCGTTGTCTCTATATCATAGCCAACAATCCAATTGGAAGAAGAGATGAGGTGAAGAAAGAGAAAGGTAAAGGAGGGGGAATGGGGTGAGGGGTTGAGGCACATAACCTGCGTTGTTGGTTTCATAGTCAGACGCGCATAGCAACAGGGTTGTTTTGTTTTGTTATTTCCTAGTACGTCGACATTTCGAAGATCCCGGGCCTTGTCTTGCTATATAGTCAAGTTAATCGAAATGCACGAAACGAAATTCTACTACCTGCGTCCATTGATCTGTATCTGTAAATGCTAAGATGAAACTCAAGCGACGCCTCAGTGATCTCTTGCCGATTTTATACATGGCTGCCCTGAGCCCTTAGCTTCACTTCGGATCAGTCACTCATCAACCCCTTCGCTTTTCTCGCAAACATCTAGTCTCAAGGAAAAGTTCCATCGTGCTAGCCTAGTATAGCCAAACCCTCCATCAACTGAGGGTAACTTTAAGCATATCGCCATTCAGAGTATTTTGTGAAGGAGTATGTCATCACCAAAATGCTCGTGCACAATTCTAAATGATTGAACATTCTTTAAAAGAGGTATTCATATATCTACAATATGATGAGGTGTCCTCCACAATGGCACTGGATGGAATTTATCGAAGCAAGTTAGCCACAATGCAAAAGTTTAGAAGAGAATTGAAATTTATTTATTCAAGGGAATACTCTCTTTCACGCAACTTAGGCCGCCATTCCTTAAGCGTTACCTCGAACCCGCATATATGGAATATGGTTCCGAGGGTAGTGTGCCTGCTGGTTGAACTTGCACTTCCAGAATGTTCGATAACTGAACGAGGTAGTCAGCCCAGATTTCTTGAAGACCTGCTTGGTCATCTTGGAGCAGGGCATGTCCATGGAGATGGTGCTGAATCGCTGGTAGGCGGCCACCGACTTGACAGCACTGTAGCGGCCGTTGGTCAAGGAGAAGGTGTCCAGTGCCGTTTGAAGTGTTTTGCACGATGCCACATAGCCTTCGACAGATTTTTTGATCTTGCTGTTGATCAAAATCTGTATGACTATGAGCCGGTTGTAGGTTCCGTCGTTAAAGGTTACCTCATCTGGGACCTTTGTCCAGTCGATGGCGATAAGCTTGTTGGCCAGGGCCAAGGCCTCTTCTCCAACGTGTTGATACTGATCAAGGATATCGAAGAGGGCAAATGAGGCTGTCTGAATGTCTGATGCTAACAGCGGAAGATCTGTGGCAATGGGCATGAACTTGAAGATGTCGCTGATGGTCTTGAACTGGCCTTGCTGGATGATGTTGACTATTTGACTCGTGGTCAAGACATTTGTCGGCCACTCATCTTTGAGCTTGCTAGAGAGACCCAAAAGTCCTGTGAGGGCAGTGTTGGCGGTGCCGAGGGGGCCTCGAGCTTCCCAGAGGTCACCAACCATTTGGAGGAGGTCGAAGGCTGCGCGCTACATGTTAGACACTTTGGGCATCCAGCATAGGAAGGAACTGTTTCCTTACTCTCTTGTAGGAATTTGTCAACTTTTGGGCCGTCGCACTTGTGAAGTGTCTCGCAGATCTGTGTTGCGAGGCCAAAGACCTCAGTATAGACATCCTGCATGGTGAACTGCACGTTGTCGCAGCTTTGAGAATAGGCCAGTATGCTTGTCAATAGCTCATATATCTTGTCGTACCAGTCACCCACGGTGTTAGTTATGGGCTGCTTCATCGTTTCGTATGACTTAGCCACGTAGCTCTTGATTGTATCGCGGATGAGGTTTACGTTGCAAGAGCCAGCCTGGCAGGGGACCGTAAGATCAATCAGATTCTTGTACAAGGTCATATCAATCTAATGGGTGTGAGTGCGCTGATCGAGCATGGTAGACCACAAGTGCTCATACCTCTGCAGCTGGGGCAAAAGCCCAACCATCCTTGGATTTCAAGGGTGCAAGGATGGCGGCCTTGTTGTCCTTGACAGGGAAACCGGCATTGGCGATGCACTTAGATTAGTTAGAAGAGGGTACCGAATTGCGTGTGAGGGTCCGCTTACTGTCTGTAACTCGCCAGCAGTCTTGATTACATTGCTGTTTTCCGACTTGAGCTCGCCTTTGGACGAGATAGATGTGAACTTTCCGCTACTATCCATCTGTTTCACCTTTGGGAAGCATGAGCATAGTGCATTGTTTGAGTTAATGAACTTTTTCCCAATCGTGTTGCCGAGAATGCTGCGGATCTGGTTGCAGAGATTGATCTTTTTGGTAAGCACTGTCAGGCTCGAGGGCACATTTTGGATCTTGTCGTCGTAACCTGAACGGGTCAGCAAAACATCCCTCCTTCGGATAGCAAAAAGGTGTAGCTTACCAGGCACACACTGGGTCTTAGTACAAGTTTTTGGCTTCTGCTTGGTACCGCAGTTGTACTTGACCTGCTTCTTGGTCTTGCATTTGTTGTACTGCTCCTCCGTCAGCTGCTAACTGGTAGTAGCTGGATCTCATTATTGCCGGTAGCCTACCACTTTCACCGTCTTGCGTTTGGTGTTCACCTTGACGCCCGTGGGCACGGTGATGGAGACTTTGCAGCCAGAAACGCCTTTCACACCGGCACAAATATCAGTAATAGAGCCTTGGGCGATAACGACATGCGCGAGCAGCACAAACGGCAGCAGACACAGAAGGGAATACCGCATCTTGCAGTATCCGTTCGTGACTCTGGCTCCAAGAAATTCTCGACATGGACTGTCAGGTGCTGCCTGCTGATTTAAATAGCCGGAATGGGCTGAAAGAACCAGCCTAGTCAAATTTCCGTTTTTCGACGGCCCCGTAGGGCTGGGTTCGCCGCAAGGGGGAACGTCAAGCGAATGGCTGGGCCCTAAACATCGATAGCGTCTCTACTCTGTCCACCACGCGGTCTAGACCCAGCCAAAACCAGACCCAAAGTCCTTACTGAACATTCCATTGAACGCCTCTGTGAGATCGCTTAGGATCCCTCCCCTATGGTGGTGTCGAAAGAGCGAATTGCTATGTCACGAGCCCTGAGAATGGCGTTTCGATTCAGATTGGGTTTCAGGGGCGAGCTAAGCGCACTTCACAACCAGCAGCGTACAACAGACCCTTCGATATTTTAGTTACTATGAAGAAAAATGACCCTGTGCTAAGCATAACCGGGCCATAGATGACCCTATTCTCGACAAGGGAGTCTGGATTATTCCGTGAGTACTCCTTACTTAACGAACACGGGGCAAACCGAAGCGCGAAGAAGGAACCCCAACTTCTGTCATCTCATTCATTACGGAAAAATTCATCTCATCATGGCTTTTATAACAACAACACTTTTATTGCCAACCTACTGAGTGGTCAAAGGAGCCCAGCAGAAAAGAGTGCAGTCTTACTAAATTTAGGTGCCATAATGGACCGACGAGCACTCTCCACAAAACCCACTCCTCCGAGACAAACGAGTTGCCAAATGTCCTGTGTCTCGAGACCCGCAGGGAGGGAGCCGGTAGGGCGGGGATTGTATGCTGACATACGCACCCCATTGGGCAGACGTATGATGACAGGGCGGCATCGTTGCTCTTGTGAGGGCGTGGGAATCGCCGTTTGGAAGTGCATTGCGTCAGAACAAGGCAATATGTAAACCGTCCGAGGCTGAACACATAATGGGTTCATGGCTCGCGAACCACCAAGGCAGCTTGAGTAGGAATTTGCTAAATGCATCTCTGTATAAAAGCTTCCAAGCCAAGTTCTCTTTCTGAGCCGATGGAGAGAGTAATTGTCGGCGGCGGTCGACCAACGAGTGGCCAAGTTAAATGAAGCGAATTTCAAGTAAACCAGCTTCGGATTCGCCTACTACTCGATTGCCGTAGAATTCCACCTATGGCTCCGGTCAGATCGCCAACAAAGGCCGTTGAAGGGGGAATTACTCATGGTAGGTTCGCGTTTCTGCACCATCACGCGCAGTTGATGGCGGGGGCCTCCACAGCGGGGGTCCGCGGCCGTAGCCGTTCCGTTCGCCGGGCCGTTGGAATCCATCGATTGCCGCACCTTAAATTATAACCTTAAACGTGAGTACGAGCTTTATAAAACGTCCAGGCAATTATCTTCAATGAGTACTTTAATGCACCGTATGTGTAGTATTCACGGCAGTGTCTCAGCAAGGAGTCCAGTCGAATCGTTCACGGGCTCCCAAGTCCTCTTGTGGCATCTCCGCCACGTCTCATATCTCTACCATTGGCGAGTTGAACGCCGACGCTGTACAGAAGCGGCCCGGTGAATGGGAGATGATCTACAGCACATAGCACGCAATTTTCCAGTATCCAGACGCCGATTCATCTTCCGAGTTAATTGGTCAATTTGATATTTAAGAAATAAGGCAAGTGCAAGAAAGTGGATGGCTGTTGAGCCTCAGGGGACTTAACTCTACGGCCGTCGAGAAAGCAAGCCACCTTGGACCAACAGGGCATCCCACAAAAACGCCCGCCCGCCCTCTTTCTGCTCACCTTTGCTCTTGTTGGTTCACCTTGCCCTTCTTGATCCGATTCATCTCTTTGTCCCTCGTCTCATCAACAATGACACAACAGGTCATCCAAGGACCGCACTCGAGGCAGCCCCTCTCGAGCTCCGAGTTCCGCAATGACCGTCTAACAACTTGGCTACGTGAGACGGGGTCATCCTGGAACGTCGCCCAATCCTCTGAGACACAAGGGGCGCTCCATGCCCGCAGCTCCCCTTCTCTTGCACCTCCCGACTCGCCTCTCCTCTCATGTAGCACCACCGCGTCTTCCTGCATTAGCGATTGTTCTCCACAGCACCGCGTGTCAGTGCCTCCACCACTAGGCCTCTCTGATCCTGTTCTTGCGGGCACGGGTATGTGGTTCGCGAGTCTATCTTCCCGGCCAAAAAAAAACTCCGAGGCTTGCTACCCAGAGTCCCCTCCACAGCTCCGACCGGAGGTCCGCCTCAATGCCTCATTTCGAGAAATACTCTTTAACAACCCCGATTACGCCGAGCGCCTCATCCGAACAATACAAAACCTACCCTCGGAGGATCGCAACATCCTTCCCGACCAAAGCTTCGATACCATCACATCTCTCGGTGGTGGTCATAATACTACTCGAGCCCGTGATGGCTCGAGACGGGCCTCTACCAGCACCACCCCTGTAACTCAGAGGACAAGCCCCTCATCCGGCGCATCAAACAAACGAAAGACTCCGCCGAGTGTGAATCAACAGCGCCTCGGCAAGGCTCCCGACAACAGCCCTGGATCTGGCCCTGGAGGCGGGTCCGCCATTGGTCACCGCCAGAGCAAGAAATCGAAGACAAGCGACTTTTCATACCTGTGTCCCTACCGCCGAATCTACCACGTGATGACTCCTCAAAATAAGTTCAGATCATGCCAGCCACCAGGACATTTGAAAGACAGCTACGATTTGAAGTAAGTGAATGGCTGCCTTGTCAGACGAATTCCACTAACATCTGTACCAGGAGGCACCTGGAGGGGGTGCATGTCAGAACCCAAGTCAGCCAGGATTCCAAGGCTAACGATGAGACTCAAGGCTCAGATGGGTATATCAACCCCGACTACTCCATGGACAAGGAGTCGTGGAACAAGGTCGCGGGCATATTTAAGAGTGCCTGCTCGAAGCGTTTCACGCCTGGGAGTGAGAATTGGCTCAACAATGAAAGAGATTGCTATCAGGAGATCTGGAAGATCATCCTTCCCAACCAACCCATACCAGAGTCACCTTGTGAGTGCCTTTTTGATCACACCAAACACAATGGGATGGCGTCTAACCGATTGGTCATAGTCTACGAGGACTCTGTCGATGGACACCCATTGATTGAGGTGGCGCGCCGCATGCTAGAGCCCGTCTTCGACGAGAAGGCCAATCGAGCAATTCAAGCCGGCCAAGTTACCTCTCTCGAGGACTATCGACCATCCCGAAAGGAGGCGATTGACATGATGGCCGTCACTCTTGCCACGCTCTTCAACACAAAACCACAGCTACTCCACACCCAATCTAGCTCCGACATTCTTCCCATATTGGCAGAGAATACTCCATCTACGACAGCGGCAAGATCAAGCCACGATCATGTCATCAGTCAAGACCCATCACCACAAACAACCATGGCACCACCACTCCCTGGGAATTTTCATCAGAGCCCGGTTGCCGACCCAAATGAAGACCAACAGCATCTCGGGGTATTCGACGGGATGACGGGAAACATTCGGCTAGAGACGCCCATCATGACCCTCCTGGACCATGCTATGAACACCGCCACCGCGACTAATCCGTTACAGACGAGAAGGACCTCAGCGCCCCAGATCTGTGCCAATTTTTATATCGAGCCGCCTACTTTTGAAATCACGTTAAAAGGGCGGACGGATTCTGATCACATCGGCGTTCTAAAATGGGAGATCCCCGTCCCGAAAGGCCTGGTCGTTGAGAGGTGCGAACAGCGTAAGATGGAGCCACCTATTAACTATGGGCAGCCGGCAATGTGTGGAAACCTCCAACCCGGGGTTACCAGCTTAGGTCCGCAGGTCCAGGGTGCTGGGGAAGGGTCTATTACTTTGGATGAGGGCTGGTCTGAACTGGCGGACATTTCTTCAAACTTTTTTGACGGGGGTGAGGGCACATTTTCATGGCATAACAACTACCAGAACGAATGATGACTTGTAAGGGATTCAAGAACCTTCCGAATTGTTGAGATGGGGTTCTAATAGAGAATTTTACTATTTTATAGATTTGCGTGAGACCATGGAATAACTGGAGGTGAACAAAAACATAGACCAGATGGGAGGCGCACCGCGAAGTTTATACAAAAGCGTGTATTTAGAGAAACAAGTTCAAAAGAACGGTTGGAGTGAGAATTTGTAATCGCCATGCAGGCAAGATTCGATTACTTCATGGTGGAACCGAAGACTTTGCAGGGCAGTACGTAATGCTTGGGCTTGGAAGATGAACATATGGCTGCGCCATGCAATGAATTGTGGGTTGGCATAGTTATCTGCAGGGACTTTCTAAACTCTAAACGGAGACATTTCTCATTACGGCCAGCTATCATATGCAGGAACAGAAAGTGGCAGCTCTCCTCCTTCTCAATTTAGACGTACATAAGTCCTTGGCTATTCCCAAAAACAGCGAGAATCGTGCTCCTGGACCAAATCTTGCCACCAGGGTTCGGGTTCGCCGTAAAGGCCGACAGAGCGAGAAATATACAAGGTTCACGGTGCAGGGAGATGGGTCACGGTAGTTAACCAAAACAGCAAGGTTTCAGGTTCATCCGATCGGCATAAAGCCTTTATACTCTCTCCTTCCTATTCCCGCACTTTGACGAACCCCTCAGGGGTTTGCGGGAGAACGCCGGAGGGATCAAAGCGGGAGCCAAGACGGACATGCCGGAGATAAAAGCAGATCTGCCAGCCGAGGACGGGCTTGCCCATCAGGTGTGTGTCCTAGTTCAGGGCTCGGACTCCACGTGCTATGTTTAACCGCGCGGGGATGGCCAAGAAGTGACCTGACGTGAGCACGGTGACAGGGGTTTCAACGCGCGGTTTCAAAAGTGTCTTCAGAGAAACTCTAATGTATGGGCCAACTCAGAGTTTTGGCACCAATCATGTAAGAGAGACCCATCGTGGCGTCAAGGGTTCAATTTCAGCTTCTCAATAGCTCGAGTTAACAGGAAGCATGAAATTCCAGTAGACAATGGGCTGATCAAGAAGGCGTTGATAAACAAGACCTTCTTCTTCTGGTCAGCCCAAGGCAAGATCAAAGGAAGACACGAAGAGCAAACACGTCAGATAATATCGGATAGCCGTCGGCGTTGCATTCTTACATGTCAGTTATAAGCTGCTACTCGGTTTCCCCGTACCCACTCAAGATAGTCGCCTATCTTATGCATGGCGGGTTCGCCACAACCGGGGGTACGCGGGAATGTCAGCATCGGTCACACATTTAGAGTTCAGGTTCGCCGAAATACATGTGGATATGCGCACGAGCAATCGCGTAGTCTTACGGTTGGTCACTCGATGCTTCAAGCCGATAGCCGACCTGAGACTGCTACAAGTACCTCCGCAGTCTGAAGTGATTAAGAATCAGCCCTCTACCCAGGCATGGCCGAGTGCCATCTAGCAAGCCTACAAACATGGAATCCGGTTCAGTGCAAGACAGATCAGCCACCTTGATCGGTGTTGTTGTGATGCTGCTGATCATCACGACGGTGGTTGTTGTACTCCGCTTGTGGACTCGATATGCCATCCTCAATCAGCTCGGAGCAGATGACTTTCTCGCTCTCATATCTTTGGTGCATGGGCCTTTCCTCAAGCTATTCTAGGCAGAAGCTAACTTAGATATCCAACAGTTGGTGGTTATTGGCTGCGGAATAGCCATAATTCTAGGTATGTTCTATCTATGGTCACTGTCTCCTGGCGTCGAAGCAATTGGCTGATCAGGTTGAAACCAGAAACCCGCTATGGCCTCGGAAAACATGTTTCTCCAGACATTCTCAAGACCGCCCCCCTCTATTTGAAGGTTAGAATGAGTATTCTGCCTCCAATTCTTGACACTGACCGAAATAAAGCACTTTTACGTCGCCGTGGTGCTCTACTCGGCTTCCCTCCTATTCATCAAGTTGACTTTTCTCCTCCATTACTACCGACTACTAGCTATTCAGGGAATGAAGAAGGTCTACCAGGCTGCCATCGCCATTGTCGGCAGCTGGGCCCTGTCCCAGGTTCTTCTTGGCATATTCGTATGCCAGCCGATCCACGGGTTCTGGGACAAGACGGTGGACGCGAAATGCATCCCGAATCAGCCACAGTGGTACATCAACGCGGCCGGAAACATTGCGACGGACGTCATGGTGTTTTTGTTGCCGGTACCCGTCATTAGAAGCCTGAGGCTACCTCGTACTCAGAAGTTCATCCTCGCTGGCATCTTCAGTCTAGGCTTCTTGTACGTGTCTCCCCCTTTATCTCGAGTACCATTGCTGATTGCACTAGCACAGTGATTCTCTCCGCCATTCGCATAGAGTATCTCCAAGAATTTGAGGACTTTACGTGGAAACATGTCGAGTCCAACTTGTGGTCGATGGCTGAGCTCACATCGGCCCTAATTTGTGCCTGTCTCCCAACACTGCGGCCCTTCGTCGTCCGCTACTTCCCAGGTCTAGCCTCCAAGTTTACAAGATCTAGCGGGGGTTATAGAGGGGGTCATGGAAGCAGGATTCATTCTACGCCAGGCAAGTCATCCAAGTCTGCAAGTCGTGGTGCAGATCGGCTATTTCACGATAACAATGGAACTTTCGAGATGCAGCGGCAGTATAGCAGCGACGGGGTTGGTTATAGTAGACACAGGTCAGATGAAGACTTGGTGGCTATGTGGCCGGCTGATGTTATCAACGCTGCAGCTGTTGAGCCAGGTTCAGTCCGAAATGTGCCTATTCGAGGCATCAAGGTCAAGACCGAGACCTTTCAGACCGTTTCAAAGATGGACCGGGAGAGGAGCCTCTAAACATTGTAGTGTTGTGAACAATAATTTAAAATTCCTGTTAAAGTTGGCTTCGATACACCATGACACCGGTTTCCCGTCGGAATCGTACGTCTGTTCTGGCGCAGAAGTCGCTAAAGCGGTTCCTCCAAAGAGACTGAGTTCATTCGGCTTGGGGTAGACAATGAATAGGGCCAGTTTCGGATCAGTCTGGAAAGCCAGCACTTCCACTCTGAGCTGGATGCAGTCGGTCCGACATTATGAACACAGTGGTGAGCAATTCACATTCCCATCAACACCGAGACGAGATAGGATATTCGGCTTGTTCCCTTCGTACACGTGCTTTAAGATCAGAGTCCACTCGCATGACAAACCCATCAGCTAACGGATACCATTTCCGATCGCCTGCATACAAACCTAGACCTATATCTGAGTAGTCACCTTCCTATTCGTACATTGATAAAGTTAAGGTTTGCCCAGAAACAAGGGCCCACGCCATTTTATAAGCAAGGGTGGCAGTGAGAGCGGGATACCGAGCATCCGTATACAGTTAGTTGTACCGCAGGACTTTCATGATCCCGTCGGTATGAATGAACTGACTTGGCGTTGTCTCAATCAAACTGAGACATGTTCAAAAAGGCCAAGGTGTCTTCTCGTGTCGAGGGAATAGTTGCTCTTGCACGGACACACACACCTAACCTACATACTCTCTCCCCCTTACCTACCGACTGCGGATATTCTTCACCATGAGATTCCAACCTCTTGTCTTGTCTCAAGTGCTCGGCATGGCAGCCGCCGCTCTGAGCTACGACCCCGAATACCTCGCGGCTGTCTCGGCCCTTCCCCCAGCGGAACGGCCCGACACGTTCGCAGACGTGTTTGAGCTGCGAAACTTCACCGAGGCTGCTCTGTACAACATCATCCACATGCTACCGACTCCTGCAGGCATCACCGAAACCAAGTTCCAGTACAAAAGCCTCGACAACACCACCGTCAGCCTCTACCGCTTCACCAGCAAGGAAATCACGGACGCTTCCAAGCCTGGACCTGCCGTCGTTTTTGCCCACGGCGGAGGTGGCATATCCTGCAGCGTGGACGTCTACGCCCCCCAGATTGCTCGCTATGTCGCCGATACGGGCATCACTTTCTTTGCAGTCGACTATCGCCTCGCCCCGGAGGATCCGGCCCCCGCTGCCGTCGACGATGTATTCGCTGGCTTGAAGTATATCTCAAGCCACGCTTCCGAATTGAACATAGATCCCAAACGAATTGCCATTATGGGCGACTCGGCTGGTGGCGGGCTTGCAGCTGGCGCAGCACTAATGGCACGCGACAAGGGCCTCGGCCCGCCTCTGGCCAAGCAGATTCTCGTATATCCCATGCTCGACAATCGAACCAAGCTACCCAAAGGATCACCTCTAGAACCGTTCCTCATCTGGAAGAGTGGGGACAATAAACAAGCATGGGCTGCTATTCTGGGCGACGAGGCTGGGAAAGAGGATGCCGACGTCTCCATCTACGCAGCACCCGGCCGCGCCAAAGATCTGCGAGATCTGCCATCCACATACGTCGAAGTAGGAGGCCTGGATCTTTTCCGTGCTGAGGATCTCTCTTATGCCAGCCGCATTGCCGCCGAGGATATCGAGGTCGAACTTCACTTGTGGCCCGGCCTGCCACATGTATATGAAGTGGCAAGTGAGGCAACCATTGTCAAGAAGGCTCTGGATGCGAGACTGAGAGCGTTGAAGGCCTTTTAAAGCACGCCATTTCTCCATGGAAGAGAAAGATCTTACCTTACCTCTTTAATTTCGCAATGAACATATACTTTAATAATGATAATCCGTTCAGAGGTCATACGCAAAACATGACCTCGATACTCAACACAAGATACTTTATCCCATTCCTTTCCACCTATTCTCGCTCGTATCGCCCAGATATTAGACATTGGCTAATTTCAAGGTCGTATTAGATGACATATGCATTGCTACAGACTATTAAAAGTTACTGTTGCAGTAAATAAACTCTCCTCCCACGGGGAGTCGAGAGTGATACTCAACACAGGTCGTGTAATACACCACTCAAACTAGTATGAGTACCCAAACTCATATAAACGCTTCACGACCGTATACCCTTTGATTCCAATCCCTAAACACAGTCTCCAGCTCTAGGCTGCACCTTCGAGCCACTGCGGTTTAAAAGAGTTCAACCACATCTTATACATCATTGGCCTCGTCAACTCACCGAGAAGCCAGACCATACAAGAGTGCAGCCACGTGTGTCCCAGAAGCCTGAGAACCAGATACGTAATATCCATCCAGGAGAGAGCCCCATTTACCTGCCACCTGACGATGATAAAGAGAATCGGGGGCAGTGCGATGAGAATGAAAATATCGAAAGCACTACTGGATTCCAAGACGAATGTCATGGTGGCTGCTTTTCCTAGCGGTGATAGATCCGACCACCCGAGCTGGACCTCGATGATGATTCCTACAATGAAGCTTGCCAACCGGAAGGAGGCTTCATTGTCCCCATGAGGATCGACCCTGCACTCTTTGCCGTGCCCATGAGATGACCGTGGAGAGGACTTTTAGTCCGCCCCTTCATCACAGGACCCGCCTTTACGCTAATCAGTATATGATCCATGATACTTGGGGGGCGGGTTACTTACCGCAAGGTATAGTTAGCTTTAAGGGATTTCCGAAGTAGACACAAGAGGCGGTTGGATGAGTATTCAAATCCTCGGAGGAAGCGCTCTCTCAAGTCAAAGGGCAATCAGAACGTCCAACTAGCTCATGCGATTCTTCCTAAATAGCAATAAGCCGTAATAAACAACCACCGCCTCCATAACGATGGTCCGAGTATCACTGTATCCATTGGTCCAATATGGGGCTCATTACAGCCTCGAGGTTCAGCTGAGAATTCTTCAGCGGTTAACTCGGTATCGCAGTTCGCATCATCTGTTGCGTCTTTTCCGAGATGGTTTCATCTTTCGCAACAATTTGACAATGGACCGGAGGAACCTTCTTCGACGTCTGATAACTGATTCCGGATCAGGCCCGTTGATCAAAGCTGCCCCAGGAGCCGGATCATCCATAGGATCAAGCAGTTCGGGTCGAGAGGGTGAAAAAGTATCGATAGCAACGTAGTCAAAGTTCAGAGGGAGCAAGATTTGTCTACAGTGTAGTGTGTAAGAAACTGAATCCGAGATAAAGGGTCGTGGTTTCATACCTGACTATACTCATATAAATAAGACCACTGAGGCCTCCTCTTCCAAAGTTGGGAGAAAGGCGAGGATGGAAGAAGTCTCCGGTCCCTCTTTTCCATACTCTGTGGTGTGGCCGTATAGTGACGCCTTCCACTATTCCGTCCTCTGGCCCAATGTCGTTGCTCAAAGGAGTACTGATAACAAACTCATTGACGCCAGCAAAGCAAGACAAGACTTGTCTCAGCTCTTCCATGTCAAGATCGGTAATCCTTGTAAAGTTAGGGTAAGTAACCCTTCCATCAGGTATCCTAAAAACCTTTGTTGAGCGAGCTGTCACCCAAATCTTGATGCTCTGAAGATTCTGAAAATTGCCGAGCCGTAACCAGTGGAAGTCGTATGGATCATGCGGGCGGTCTGGTTGAGTGGCTCGCATTGGTGATGAACAAGTGATCAAGCAAGGAAAGAATGGAGTCATTGACAATTCCAAGTGTTTGCAATACTTTGGGAACGCATGTGGTTGAAGGTCGACTTTAGGCCAGTTCTTCATCCGAGCATCCTGGTCGCAGAAGCCGATGAAAGATTGCCAGCTATGCAGGTCGGTGAATACGAAAGTTATTGACTCGTATATGGACTTGAGACACTCTTCAGATCTGGATTGAAAGTCAGTGACCAGCTTTTTCCGACTCAATACGTCCATACACACATGAGTTTACAGGCAAGGAGCATGGGCATATACGGGCTTCTGGCCATCTTGTTGGTAAAAGGCATCTTGTTGATAAAAGGGCGCTGAGTGTCTTTCCAACAGTGGTATCGCCCAGTCGAAGTGCCTTGTATGACAGTCTCCCCGTAAACCCTTTCACAAAGCTCACCACATGCCCAGTGATTAAGCCACGGTGAAACGAGCCGCATCTCGTAGTTCCTACTGCGTATGGGTTCTCCAAACGGGATATTCTGCTGTATTCGCAGGAGCTCGAGATTCTCTTGCAGCTTATCTATGACATCAAAGTCTGTGGTGCATTGCCACCGACAGTAGTGCCAGTTTGCTGGATCAGCAGGGTGGCCATGCCAAAATATGTGTTGCCGAAGGCCGTACGGGCGCCAAATTTCAAGGTAGATGGCATCTCGGAGCTCACGTGGAAGACGCGTGATCAAGAGACATTGTTGCTGAGCGTCGAATGGCATGCTCGGAGCTTGGCCGTGAATCACAGCCGAAGCGGGTGCAAATGTCGCGACAATGCAAGAGGCTTAAATGTCGAGGGTTTAGACGACGTGAACTAAGTGGCTTAGGTAGTCAGTCCAGGAATGGAGCTGAGACAAAGGAATGGTGCAGACGTCAAAATGAAGAATCATGAGAGGTGGCTTGAGCGGTGAATGCAAGAGGTTAGGTCAATTATCCTTGTCACCGATCTGAAACATGCCGGGGCAACCTCGTAATATCATGACGTTTCATATTCTCATATCTACAGGCTGTGAAATTGTTCTTTTGGCCATGATAAGACCATCCAATACTGAAATATCCCAAATTCATGGCGGCGCCATAATAAGCCAGCTTCCATCCCAGTCCATAAACTCCTTCTCAATCACCTCAATCGTGCTCTCCCACGGGACACAAAAAGCGCCAGAGTTGAATTTCGGTGAATAAATGATTGTTCCAGCCTCGGCGGGAAGTTGCGCTCGCAGGTCCTTGAGAGCACTCTCAGTCTGCGCCAGGATCCTTCCCACGTTGTCCCTCCCTGGCTTTCCAGTCGCCGCACTTGGTCTTCCATAGCCGTAGCTTGTGAAAAGGCAGATGATGTGCACGCTCGGGGCGCCTGCAGCCACGTCCGACGGCTGAGGAGGGATGATGAGGCAGCGCCCGGCGAGGCTTCGAGGCGGCCATCGCTCCGACGGGTTGGTTTTGGCGTTGTTGCAGAACCTCTTGTACACCCTGCATGCGGCGGGGAATACGGTGGCGAGCTCAGCTGCGATTCCGGCTCCCCATTGAGCGAGGCAGTTGGTGGCGTGGAGGAGGTAGGTATCGGAGGGGATGGAGCGGATCGAATTGAGCGGTGTGTGCTCAAGGGCAAAGGCGGGAGTTGCCATCTTGAGGTAGGTATTTATTGCAGTTGATTTAGATGTTTCTCATATAGACAGAAAGCTTAAGTTGAGTTTGATGCGTGATGGTGTAGAAGAGGGGAAGAAGTGATGAGCCAAGGCTTTTTATCCGTCGCGATAGCTTCGTTTGACCGTGAGTCACCGGCGAGATCAAACAGTGGCGCGGAGCTGATTGCACCCGACCTCAGCTGAAGTCAGCCCTACGAATACAAGGCAGAATTGAGTGTTTGGTCTTGAAATACGGAAGCGAATTTGATTGGGGGGGCAGATGGACGAAGATGTGAGAGTCGAGAGGAAGGATTGTGTGCTTGCTGCCAAGTTGGACAAGCACCTGGAAGATTGACCAAACATCACAAACCAAGCCAATGAATTGCACAAAACCGCGGGGCTCAAAGGGCGTAGGTTCGGTCAAGAGAGATATCAATACTCGACATAAAATGAACAAGAGTCATTGGTGTGCGTGGGCAGTGGGCGATGTTGGCCAGCGGCTTCCAGTAAAAGCCTCGAGACACATCACTTCCCCAGACCAATCCCTGGAGCCCGACATCATTCCCCACACTTTCATCCACATAAGCTTGCCTCGTGGGCTCGTTGTAGTAGAAATAAGGACTGCCAAGCAATCATGCATCTTCCGCTTTGGGACATGGTGAGCCAGGTCCGATCTACCCGTCGTATCCGAGCATAACCGGCCGAACCTCCCGGCGCGGGGTATAAGTGCCTCACCATGAAGACATGTATTCATTATCAAGGAGATATAAGCAATAGTTAAAGGAATTGATGTTACTAGATGCGCCTTGTGTCAAGTGCGCAAGCTGAAATGTAGCAGTTAAATGCCCCTAAAATGTGGCATCAAAACAGGCGTATATCACCAACATCTGCTCAATGCTTCATATACTGCATTATTAATCCATCCTCTACAATTTTATGACTCCAGTCCGATACCGCTTAATGCTTAAAATACCGAGGAAGAGGCAGCCAGACAATGCCTGACGTGATTCTTGGCCTGCGTACCAAGACATTTTGTGTTGTCAACACATGCCACATGACTACACCAACTTGAAGACTAAGACCAACCGTATCCGACCTCGGCTACATACCACATTAGTGATAGCTCACATCTTATTAAAGAGAATCTCCTATATAAACGCGGTTCCCTTATTGAACTCAGCTCAATCCTTCACTGCATCCCATCAACCACCCTCCAAAGCTCACATCTACACACAAAATGACAGACGCAGAATCCCAGGCTGTCCAAGTGACCAAGACCCCAGAAGGCATCACAACCATATCAATCAACCGCCACCACAAGAGAAATGCCATCGACGGACCAACAGGCAGAAAGCTCACAGAGGCATTCCTCGCCTTTGAAGATGACCCGTCCCAAAAAGTTTGCGTCTTTTACGGCGCAAACGGCAACTTTTGCGCCGGCTTTGACCTCCATGAGGTAGCCAAGTTCAACCCCGGCGACCACGAGTACAAGGGTCCCATCATCGACTCCAAGCATGAAGTCCAAGGCCGCAACATAGGTCCCATCGGTCCCTCGAGGATGCAAGTCAAGAAGCCCGTCATCAGTGCTGTTTCAGGCTACGCGGTCGCAGGAGGTCTAGAGCTATCCCTCATCGGCGATATGCGCGTCGCAGAGGAAGATGCAGTCTTTGGCGTCTTTTGCAGAAGATTCGGCGTCCCTCTCATCGACGGCGGCACAGTCCGTCTCCAGGCTATTGTCGGTCTCGGTCGCGCTCTCGACATGATCCTCACCGGCCGAGGAGTCGGCGCCCAAGAAGCTCTGCAGATGGGCCTCGCCAACCGCGTGGTTCCCAAGGGTCAGGCTCTCGCCGAGGCGACAAAGATTGCGCAGCAGCTGCTGGCGTTTCCGCAAGAGTGCATGAATGTCGACCGCGCCAATTGCTACTACTCTGCCTATAATGCTTCTTCTTTTGAGGATGCGTTGGGTAACGAGTTCCGCAATGGTGTCAAGGTGATTACGACGGAGAGTATAAGAGGTGCTGCGAGGTTCAGCGGAGGAGCTGGACGGCACGGTGCCTTTGAAGAATCAAAGATTTGACGAGGGCATTTTTTCATGTTGTTTGACGAGACCAATCTCTACTCAATAATACGGCATTCACCAGCAATACTTCATTAACCTATGCTACCTCGTTCCGTGAGGTAGGCACTCTTTGTCAGAAGGAAACATTAGGGGGCTCAAGTAAATCTACATCTAACAATAAGCTCGAAATTTTCTTGCAAGTGACGGTTAAGATTCCATTACTAGTGTGGATGGCGGACAACACCCAACGTTTCATCTATTCTTAGAATGATAGCACCAATCGTCATATTCAGATCTACCCATTAGCTCCACGTCAGATCAAGCCTCATCTCCGCCTTCAAGTTCTACCATCATTTCCAAAAACACCTTAACTTGAAATCCGAGCTCCGAAAAACACAGGAAAGCAGCCTCAGCGTCCCCGTCTTTGGCCCACCCATGCCTGTCACCATCAAACCAAAAGACTCCATTCCATCATTCTCGCCATTTGCTATCCGAAAATAGACAAAAAAGGCGGGTCTAAATTGCTAGTCGCGACGAGGACCCCCCTTTTACGTATTCCAAGCGAAAAACCCTTCTTCGTATGAAGAGTACGAAAACCAATGCGAAAATCCACACATCCAAGCAATCTGAATCTAGTTCCACCTTTCGATTACACTCATGACGCGTCAAAAGATGCGGTCGGCGCTATCTCTTAAAGTTTGGTTGGTTGGTGCTCGCGACAAGGCCAGGTTGGATGAGGATCAACGAGTTAAAAGCCCGGGCATTTCCCTTCGTTTGTGCCCTCGAAGCCATTCCAATCTCGACGGCATCGACAACCATTTTCGCTGACCATAGTGTGTCTGTCACTCCTGCCGCCGTCTTTGGTCAAACTTTTCGTGTTCAACAAGACGACATTACATCATAGCAATCACAATCATGGCCAACAGCACAGACACGCCCAAAGGCTATGCTCCTTTCGATCTATATTCCTACAATCCCGCTCAACCACCAGCCTACGCTTTCCTGGCCCTCTTCGGAATAGCAGCTGTCACTCACTTCATTCTCATGTTTCCCTATCGAGCGGCATTCCCCATCCCTATGATTATAGGGTCTGGCAGTAAGCTACCTCCCAGCAGAAGCATTTTACATCAGCTAACCCACTCAGTGGAATGCGCCGCTTATTGGTTTCGATCGCGATCTCACGACAACCTTCGACAAACGCTTCCCTTCCTCTTGCAGAATCTACTCATGCTCGTCGCCCCGCCATTCCTCGCCGCAACGCTGTACATGTCTCTCAGCCGCATTACACGAGCACTCCGAGCAGAGGAACTGTCTCTCATCAGCCTTCGATGGATAACAAAGCTCTTTGTCCTAGTCGATCTCGCATGTTTCGTAACCCAGACCGCTGGCGCCATCATGTCCGGAAGCGAAGTCCCCGATGAAGCAAAGCGAGGCAAAACCATCATCATCTGCGGTCTTATTCTCCAAATCGCCGCCTTTGCCTTGTTCCTTCTCTGTATCCTCGTTCTGCAGGTCAGAGTAAAGTCATGCCCCACGAGCCACTGTCTCGCAGGAGTCTTGTCCTACCACCGATATCTCGTTGGCTTGTACTGCACGAGCGGGCTGTTCCTGATCCGAAACATTGTCCGCATCGTCGAGTACAATCAGGGTGGCGACGGCCCCTTATTGTCCAACGAAGTTTTCCTCTACATATTTGATGGATGCTTCATGCTGGGTATTACCGTGATTATTATCGTCTTGCATCCTGGCAGGCTTGTGAAGCAGGCCAAGCGGGCAGACTTTATGAAGGATGAGGTTTTGCTAGAATCTCGATAGATTTTCAGACTTTTTTTTCCAGATAGATGTTCGTGTTTTCCTTTGTACATAGCCTCTCACTAACAAGCCTATCATATATAGAATAGAAGGACCAAGAGTTTCTTCGTTTCACCTCGACAACCACATGAACAAACAAAAGCAACAATACTTACTAAACCCTGATCTCATATCTTTTACAATCTTATGCATTCCTTCTCTCAAGTTCCTAGTTCTTACGCTCATCAAGCTCTTTCGGTCGAGATTCGGACGAAGCCTCCGGTCAGACACTGAAGCTGACAAATGGGTCTGTGACGACTTGGGTGGGAATAACGGACTTCTCGCACTTTCAAATTGTCCGTAACTTGGCTTGCTAATGTGAATCGATATGAGTCGTGAGTGGTTTTGGTGAAAATTCCTCAACTATATAATCATGGAGGGTGGTCAGACTCGGCCACCTCTCGCCACACTTCACAACTCTTCCAGCACCTCAAAGATGGTCTCGCTTCAAATCGTTCAGCAATCCAATGCCCGACTGGCGACTCTTCCCAAGGGTCTAGTGGCTTTGTTCATCGGTGCAACCTCAGGCATCGGCCAGAGCGCCCTTGAACAGTTTGCCCAGCATGCCTCCGCTCCACGCATCTACACTGTCGCTCGGCCACAGACTGTTGCCTCACACGAGAAACTTCTCTCCTCTTTGCGGGAGGCCAACCCAGATGGCATCTATAACCTGATCACGGCCGATGTCTCTCTCATCTCAGAGGTCGATAGAGTAGCCAGTGCCATCAAACAGTCTGAGACGAAACTCGACTTGCTATTCCTGTCAGCCGGCTTCATGGCATTTGAAGGCCGCAAGGATACCAGCGAGGGCCTCGACCCATCTATGACAACTCGCTACTACTCACGACTCCGAGCAGTTGAGCAGCTTCTTCCCCTGCTCAACAAATCCACCACCTCAAGCCCACGAGTCATCTCGGTTCTGGCCGGAGGACTTGAGGCTCCGCTAAATGAGAGCGACCTCGACCTTCGCGACCCCGACAACTGGACGACGTGGAACTCTTCGCTTCATTCTGCAACCATGGGTACATTGGCCTTTGAGGTTCTGGCCCAGCAGAACCCCAACATCAGCTTCGTGCATTGGTGCCCTGGGCCAGTAGCTACACCGGGTTTGGCCAAAGCCAAGAAGTTCGGCATGTCGCCGCCGAACCAAATGAGCCAGGACAAAAGCGGCGTTCGCGCACTCTTCCTTGCCACCAATGATCGGTATTCCGTCAAAGGAGGACTTGTGTCGATACCAGAGGGGCTCGAAGCAGCAAAGAAGACGGGTGGAGGGATCTTTATTGTTGATGCCGAAGGCGAGTCCATCGATAACGAAAAGGTATTGAGAGGGATGAGAGAACGGGGTGTGGACAAGGTAGTTTGGAGCTTTACGGAGAAGGTGTTTGCTGCCCACGCGGGTAAACCCAAAGATGAACTATGACAATACCAGGCTTTGGTATTGTACCCAACACTCTCTCTTAGAAAGGAGAATTCACTATTCTTAAAATTCTTAGCACACATATTCCATCGGCCAGATTGTATTGTGGCTTGCGCTCCACGCTCACTCGTCCCCCGTCCTCAACTACTGCCACATAAACCAGCTCGCAATACAGTCCCATAGTCTCTTATCCTCACACCTAGTTTTTCGGGGCGTTTCGTACTGACTCAAGAGCAGACTCATGCATGATACCGCCCTGCACCAGCTTCTCCACAACCTCGCGAACCCATGTTTGGCAGTTCCTAAGTTCAACTCGAGAATGTGATGACTATGATTGAGACTAATTAGCCTAAGTCACAATAAGTATAAATAAGAGAAATCACTAACGGTGGAAACAGGCCTGAGGCTCTTGACAGGGGCAGGGGTGCTGAGCCCAGCTTCTTCAATAGGGTCCCAAGCCACGAGGTCTCCCTGAGACTCGCTCTCAACTCGATGGCTCCCGTCACCCGGTACGTCAATTACATCACCATCTTCGACTTGTCCGAGTGAAATTACTTGGTGAGGACGACTTTCCGCCGTGATATTGTAGTTTCGTTCAAACGTAATGTCGAACCCCGTGAGAACATCACCCGCAGCGTTGATGATTTTGTCAATATCGGGGTCGCTTTGGCTGGGGATCCAGATGACCCAGTGGGCAGGGAATAGCCGACTGTTGTATACGATGAGGTAAATAGTGCGGGCCATGTTGTTGGGCAACCAACTACAGCCGGTGAGTTAGTTAAAAATGGCGGTGTGATTCAGCCAGGCAGAAATAAGCACATATCTCGACCTGTAAAATCTATTATCCGCAAAACAGTAAGGAAGTGGGACACGACCTCGGTGGGAAACAGCCAAGCACGGCAGAGAGCTCTTTAAACTAGGGGTCCGGTTGGGTAGAGACATGCTTGCTGTACACACGGACCTGAGGAGAAAAGTATTATAGGAATTGCAGGCACTTGCCTCAGGCCTCGTTCCTCTATCCGTACTTGTCAAGCACAAACTCAGCATCAAAGGCGATACAATAAGCTCAACCGCACGACAAGCGCAGCTTTGATAGCCCTTTTCTAGCAGCCTCTTCCAAAGGGCTGGCCATCTCCGCCAAAGAGCACTATTCTACAGGATGTGTCAATTTTAACCGTAAAGTCCAGATCCAATGATGCACCGTGTACCACAGGCCCGGCCCAGGTTCCGACCTACCGTCATCTCCGGTCACCTTGATTCCAGCCGCCTCAATTTCGGCCGCCTTGATTCCGGCTCTGGTCTGCCGGAATGACTTATTCTCTTTTCCACGCTCGTGCTGATGATGAAGGACGATTTTTGGTTTGTCGATGAGGGAAGAAATGATTTGCTTTGCGGAATGAAGACTGCCGTCGTGTCGCATTACGGTTGAGCCACCAGAGATCATATCTGTCCAATAGTCTTGCTTCAGCTGCTTTTCGCGATCCTGTTGCCTGTCCCTGTCTGATGGAGAATCCAGATCCCACCCTGTTGTGACAAGAGCGCAATTGCTGAAGGCTTCATCTCCCACCATCAGCTTGAAATAGTCCAATCGCTACAGAATGAATCAGAATTCTTCTCAATCCACTAGAAGGGATAAGTAGTTTCTTACCCTCACACCCGACCCTCCAATACGAGTCCTGGAAATATCATACAGGTATATAGTACCATTGAGTAGTCGGCCATTCCGGTAGTCGTTGTGGAGTTCCTTTGACATGCGGTTCAGAATTTGGAAGTCGGAAACCCCATCATCGAAACCCGGAGTGTCGATGAGGTAGACATTCCTGCCATTGATGGAAGCTAGGTACCAGGAGAGTTTTGAGGTTTCTTAATGGCTTTTATTTAGTGTTGGAATAGAGGTGAACTTTGTAAAGGGACTAACTAGACTTCAGCCCGTGGCCGACTCCTGGTATATCGCCGGTTGATACATGCTGCCCCCCAAGTTTGGCGATGAAGGCACTCTTGCCGGCCCCAGTCTGCCCCATAAGTACAATTGCGGGAGCAGATCGGTCAATCGGAGGTGGATCTGAGTTGACAAAGGTCATGCCGATGATCAAGACGACGATGGTCAAACAGAGAACGATCCACCGGCATCCAGATCCGTATCCGGCTGTCTTGGAAGCGTCAAGGTCAATGCGAGATCGCTTGCTGTGTATTCTCTCTATATTGTACTGTCAGCGCCGATAAATCGGGAAGAAACGTTTCTTTCCCTCACTCTCTGGTCTGCATTTCCCCCTTAGGACCTCGGCACACTGATCCAACTGCTCACTGCAGTCTTCCTCCAGGTACGTGAATGTCCAACCTGCAACGTCTTCAGGCTTTGAGGTGTCTGCAAGATCGATGCTGCCGATCCCAGTTGGGACAGTCAATCTGAAGTGCTTGTTCGCCTTCGCAAGACGTTCATGCGAGGAAGCAAACCTGGATGCTGTCGCTTCTGTATCTGTCAAAAATGGTGAGAAGTCGTTGCGCATATCTAGACCTTTTGCACTGTAGCCTCGTCCTACCCCGGCTCCAATAGACACCAGACAGTGTATCTGCTCATCGAAACTGGTGTTGCTCGATGCTTGCCATAGATCCCGAGCACAGTTTCGGGTCTCAAACACGGGGTTGTTGGCGCCGATGCCTCCATCAACAAACTCGAGGGAATGGGAGCCAACCTTGATTGGCTCGAAGTAGGTCGGGGTGGCTGATATTACCCTTGGGCAGAATGAGTATATGATGTGGCAGGACATAGGAGGATCCAAGTAAGGGGAGTCTCGCCTAGCCGCTTCCCAAATCTTGATGCCCTCCACGCGGTTGTGGGGTACTGGGTCGCGGTAGCTGCAGAATTGAACTTGGCTTCTGTCCAAAAGCTGCGTCGCACAAACAAAACTAATAATCAAGCAATAATTATCAACGTCCATCCAAACTTCCAAGTGCCCTCTCAAAGAGTGCCTTACACTTTACACCGGCCATCATCCGCGGTCTCCAACGGCGCGTTGGGTGCTTCTCCACAGGCTTGGATGATGTCTTTGACTGCATCTTCAAGGTGCTGGCTGTGATACATTGGCCGACCAGTGATAGTGCGCATCACTCGGTGCATGTACTTGCTGCAGAAAGTCGGTCGGAAGACTTGCCGGGAGATATGTTGGTATGCTTCAATGCAATCAACCACAGACATTTTGAGACGACCCAACATGATAGCAATAAGCCTAGTAATGACACCCAAGTCAGTAATTCTACTTAGTCCAGGCTCAGGACACTTACCCTCCAGTGCTTGTGCCGCCAATCATGTCAAAGACGTCGCAAGGTTTCGGCGGATTATCACGGTTAATCCTTTCCATCAGCTCCTGCAGTATGAGGAGAGTTGACAATCCCTTCACACCACCCCCATCCAGAGACAGAAGAATGGGCCGGACAACTTCGTCCTGTGGAGTCGGTGGATGAGGCCGTGGCATCATGAACTGGTGAGATCCCATCCACTGGTGAGACCGAACGATTCATTGCGACTGTGTAGTAGACTGTGTATTAGAATACAAAATTCGCTGAAGGTGGACAGAAAAGAGAGATCTATGGCGGGTCTTTATAGTTGTAATTTCCCGCCCGCTCTGATGGAATCTGTTCTTAGATCATCACTTTTGGCCAGGCCCTAGACGTTAGCGTCTTAGCTCTCTTTGTTTCTTGAGTACACAATGGGCAGGAGTCTCTATATTCCATCGTAATCGGTAATGGAGTTTGGAATGCATCGCAAACGCCTTGTACAGCTTCCTTTGTGCGACGTGGCAGCCCCATGATGGCTAAGTTGCCACCCCAGTTCAAAGAACAAAGCCCATCTAACGTGGCAAGAAGGACGTGGGCTACAGGTTGGTACCAACTTGGTCACCTCCACCGTTCGGCTTTCCAGTCCCGGACCGTTACTTGGCGAGGAGTGAGGGAGAAGCCCTTGAGATGGGGATTAGTCCAAGACACGGCTTCAGAATATGTGTAAGCATACCAAACACGCATTGACGTTGAGCACATGCCTTCGTGGTGTTCTTTGCCTCGGTGAGCCATCATGTCCCGGCAGTTATGGCACCACGACCTTGTTGGTGGTGGGCTGTAGGGAGGCGCCATAGGCACATAAATTCTCTTTTTTGCTTTGGTCGCCGCAACTCGCTGGTGATCCATGCTGACACCCGTCCTCTTTCACTTTGTTCGGACTCTGGGGGTCTTTTCTAACGTGGGCTCGAGTCTGCATCTCCGTGAAGGCCGCCACCACTTCGGCAGTGGGTTTTGTTCAACGTGCAAGAGCCAAGCACTTACTGGTTCTAGGTTAATTACAGGCATTTCGATCCAAACAGCGCGCTTTCTTTGGAGACGGGTTAACAGAGGTCCCGGGCAAGCAGGCAACCTCAAGTCTCGCATTCCGGTGGTGTGTTATGGGCCCCTCAATCAAACGCGCGCTATAGACAAGCAAAGATGGTCTGGGAAAGCAGAGACGGATAGAGAGATGACAAAAATGAAAAACAAGAATGAAAAGGGCAAGTCTACGTGATCCGAGGTCCATGTGCCATGTCTACAGTACGGAGGCGCTCAAGATTTCAGTGTGGAGATGCTCATTTCAGTACACAACCAAAGTGTCAGTACCCTTGGATTTCATTCCCAACAGTACCTATTTACAGCTTCATGTTGCGTCCAAGCTCGGCCCATTGGCTTCGGACAAGATGAGTGATGGCGCCATCCTCGCCGCTGGTTCGAACCGGCGGGAGGCATGAACTCGCCTCAACTAAGCGTCCTTCTTCGCCTCCTTGCGCTCCTACTTGCACTCCTTCTCTGAATTGGGATTCTCGACAGCCGGCTCGGGGCCAGGAGAGCCATTGACGTGCTGACCGCACGTACACTTGGTTCCTTTAACACCCGAAGTCTTACATTTGGGACACCCACAAGAAATCTTGTATTCCATACTCATCTTCGTCACCACCTTCTCCGAGCCCGCACCCGCCACGGTTCGCCTTACGAAAGTGGAGATATTACACCTATAGATAGATGGCGGTATTAGCGCGGGATCAAGCCAGAGTAATCCGTCCAAGTACTGACATCTTGATTGTCTTGCACAACAAAGGTTTATTTGGAGAAACAGCGGAGTGTGTGTGTGTGACAGTTGTGTGATCGGTGACTTGAGCGGTGATGCCTTGAGTCAGGAGTGCTTGAGGAGCTTGCGGTTGCTGGCAATTCTTGTCCAGGTTGGTCTGTTCGGTTCGATAGACAGAGTCGGCTTATGACCGTGGTATATATACATAGGAAAGGGTTGAGAGCGTCGGGGACCATCTGGTGCGAAACAAGGCAGTCCTGCTTGGGAAGTTCTGAACCCAGCAAGGTCTCCCATTGAACATGCCGCAATAGATACCAGCGGCCTTCGCCATGGGTCCAATTCCCCGGTCAAAGGCGGAGCTGCACT
This sequence comes from Fusarium phalaenopsidis, assembly GCF_050370095.1. Lineage (NCBI taxonomy): Eukaryota > Fungi > Ascomycota > Sordariomycetes > Hypocreales > Nectriaceae > Fusarium > Fusarium phalaenopsidis. The sequence goes on along the minus strand of NW_028145417.1, from coordinate 2,994,285 downwards.
CCCGCAACAGCCTCCCCACCGAGCAGTTTGCCGTGTTTGTTGAGCGGACGCCTGCCTGTCTCTTGCATTTCAGCCAGCCCGTGTGTTGCTTTTTGTAAGTTTTTCTCAATACTGACCCCGGTCTTCCTCCTCACCGCAGTTTTGGATGCCCATCTATGAGAGGGCTCCTGGAATAGTTAGCCAGGGAGTTGCAGCCAAGTCAAACTCTCAGAGCTACACCATCTTATCGACGAGCATGGCTTGGCCACTGCCACCTGCCAGAGAATTGCAAATGTCCAAGTTAGGTGACACGTTCTTCCGGTCTTTTGAAATCCATTCGCTGTCCGTTCATTAGGCAAAGTCTACTCAGTGTCCCGCTACCGCATGTCTTGCAGGCAAGCAAGGAAGGCCACGTTTAAGGTCAAAAACCGCTCCTTAGGTAGCCAAACGGATGCGCAGCTTCTCCGTCTCGCAGTGCCGTTTGAGGTATGTGGCAAAAGCCACCTCCATGCAGCCTCCCGTTATGTGACACAACAGCCCCAGGACGGCTAAGCCCAAAGAGATCCCATCCGACGTGGCAACCAAAGCGTGAACTGCAAAGAGCCTTGGTTTTTTCACTGAAGCGGTCGCCTACACCCTTTGGCCCTCTCTCCTTAAACGATTAGCAAACAACCAAGATGGGAGATGAGCTTGGGTTGGGCATGGGAATTGGGTCAGGGCAAGGCTTCCCAACATCTCCAAGTGCCCCAAAACGCATCCGAGCGCAAGCTTCCACGAGCCCTTTGTCTAGGCAACCCGTGATTTCCGGCAAGCAATTATAGCCCTGTTTGTCTGTAGGCTGTGCATGCAGGGAGGCGTCACAGGCGAACAAATTCGCTTTGTTGGCTTGGCCAGCACTGGCAGAGACGGCCTGGTGAGTCCTGCTGGCATCCTCCCTTGTTGCCTTGTGCAGGCTCTGGTGGTTGTTTGAAAATGTGCATTGGGCTTTTAAGATTGTCCACGTCTTGTATCCAGTTGAAGTCGGTCACCTCATCGAAAGCTTTGTTCAACCTGCAAGAAACAGTACCAGTCATTCAATAGTTTCGACCCCATCATGACCACCCAAGACGATAACATAGGCCTCAAGCCAGCGTCGGCCACCGCGCCAGATCCGCCAGTGGTAGATGCCTCTGCCGACATCACAGGCCTGGACAAACGGTCTGAAGACGAGGACGACAGTAACGTCTCGCTGGGCAAGTCCAAATCTACCCTATCTAAGGGAGACGATGCAGTCGTCGAGCTACCGCCGACTGCTGAACCACCCACTGAGGGGCGTGGTGATGCCACTGACGTCCTCTCGTCAAATAAGTCTAACTCGGTCGTGGACAGGAAAGACGATGCCATCGTTGAGCCGCTGTTGACTACCGAACCACCAGTCACGAAGCTTAACGGCGACGATAATGCCCTCCCACTAAGCAAGTCCAACTCGGCCGTGGCTGCGAAATACGATGTCGTCGTTGAGCCGCTGTTAACTACCGAACCACTGGCCACGAAGCATGATAGGGACGATGACACTCGCCTTCCAAACAAGAAATCCAAGCTCCTGGACCAACAAACCGGTGATGAGGACTGCAAGTCACCCTCGATCACTGAGCTTCACCACCCGCTGGTGAATGATTTCAATGACTTTACTAGATACAGCGAGTGTAGCTGATTTGATGAAGCGAGCGAGTGCATATCTATATGTACCTCTGTCATGATGATCGACCTGGACAACCACGCAGCCTGGCTCGGCACTGTCGACGCCCCCAACGCCCAAGTCAAGCTTAAACAGGCCGTGGAGTGCCTTTGTCGAGTCCCAGACAAGGCCATCTACCGGCCTGTCACCCCAGACATGCAAACAATCGCGGTTTCCGACTACACTCCTGGCGAGGAGACCTGGCTCAAGCAGCCGCTGATCCACGCCTACAGTAAGGGGGATTCCTCAACTTGGATCGCTGAGCTGTTTCTTGACGAGATCAAAGCGCACCAGCTCGTGGAGGAGCATCCACACCGAAATCTGGTCAAGTTCAAGGGCTGTCTCGAGAAGGATGGCCTGGTGGTCGGGGTTCTGCAGAAGCGCTACCCGATGACTCTCGAGTTCCGAGTCGAGGCCTGGTTGCAGCCTCCTTATGACGCGACGGCATTCTACAACGTCATTGAAGCAGGCCTGAAGCATCTCCATTCTCTGGGCTTCGCGCACAACGACTTGAACCCCAACAACGTCATGGTCGACGCAGAGGACAGGCTCATCATCATCGACCTGGGCGCTGCCATGCCACTCGGCCAGTTTCTCCACCAGGGTGGCACAGCTGGCTGGAACGATGGTTTCGAGGAGAATTCGAGCGTGTCCAACGACGAGATCGGTCTGCGCCTGATGAAGGAGTACCTTCAGGAGCACCGAAAGAAGGAGTGAGTCGGACAACGCGGTGCGCAAGGGTGCATCCAAAACATCTCCAGGTCTTTGTTTTGCAGACTCTGTCTGCGTCTCGATGATGACAGGGGATGGCTTGATCAAGTGTTGGGCTCTCCTTGGCTAACCAGGTGGATGTGCGTGAGCAGAGAGGTACATAGGCAATTTAAGAGTGAAATAGGTGACAGTTGCCTCCGACAGTCGATTCAAGCACAAGGGATCATAGCCCAGTGCTCATCGTTCACTATATTACCCAGTCAGCCACATCAATATGCGCCCGTGTCACGCAGCTTCCATCAACGCAGTTAATAATTGACTTCGAATAACGAGAAAACTAACTCCATCCATCTCACCAACAGTCGCAGTATAGTGTTGTCTCATCATTCAACTTCCATCTCCTTCCACCGCACAAGCCAATTTGTCTACCCTACACCACCGGCTGATCCTTGTTCCGCCCCGCCCCATCCTCCGCCTCGCCCGCAAGGCTCCAGCTGCCGACCTCATCACAGACACCGCATCATCATCCATCATCGCCCATTACCCAATTCTCCTTTCCCACGGCAACGCCTTACCCCCACGAGTCCGCAGAACCACCATACCCCACAAAACTCGCCCTCGAAACAGCCCACCGCCATCATGGCCTCCACAGACCCCAAGGCCGAGCAGGACAAGCCCCTCGAGCAAAAGACAGAGCAGAAGCCCGCGACTCTGGGCGAGGACGACGAGTTTGAGGACTTTCCTGTTGATGGTACGATCCCCCTAGCACACAATGTCGCGCATCTTGGGCTTCCCAACAAGCTCCCCTACACCTGTCCCCAGTCAAAGAGTAAACAGTACAGAAGCGGTAGCTGACAAAACATAGACTGGCCAGAGGACCAGACCGAGGCGGCCAAGAACAGCGGCGAGACGAAGCACCTGTGGGAGGAGAGCTGGGACGATGACGACACGAGCGACGACTTTTCAACACAGCTCAAGTGGGTGCCCCCAAGCTCCCCCGTTCCCGACGACAAGACAGACACTAACCTCGAAACAGGGAGGAGCTCAAGAAGGTCGAGGAGTTGAAACGGAGATAGGAACTCAGCTTTCTCCAAGCTGAAAGCGAATAAGATGGAATGGCATGGAATGCAGGACTAGAGCATCAGAACTCATAGACTGGGTCGGTTAATGAATCAACAAATTACACGAGCACTATTCTACGATTGACGACGCCTCGATTGTTGGACATGACGGCTTCTGCCGATCTATTGGTATTTGGATATTTGCTTCCTACAGACTAGCCCTCCCCACCCGGCCTTTTACCATTTTCATTCCCGTCATCAACAGGTTCATGTACGTCGTATTCCAAATATGGTGGACATCATTTACTTACTCGACAGAGCAACAACACCGGGCAGCTCCTTGCCCTCGAGGAGCTCCAGGGAGGCACCACCGCCGGTCGAGACGTGGCTGAGCTTGTCCTCGACACCGTACTTCTTGGCGACGGTGGCAGTGTCACCACCACCAATGATGACAATCTTGCCGTCTTTCTGGACACCGTCGACGACGGCGTCGAGGGTGGCCTTGGTACCGTTGGCGAACTTGTCAAACTCAAAGACACCAGCGGGGCCGTTCCAGAGGATGGTCTTGGCCTCGGCGATGGCCTCCTTGTAGAGGGCGACACTCTTCTCGCCGCAGTCGAGACCCATCCAGCCGTCGGGGATACCCTCAGCGTCGGTGGCGTAGCCAGTCTCGGCGTCCTTGTCGAACTTGTCGGCGGTGATGTAGTCGACGGGCAGGACGACCTTGACGTTCTTGGCCTTGGCCTTCTCGACCAGCTCAGCAACAGTCTTGGAGCCAGCCTCGTCAAAGAGGGAGCTGCCAATGGAGACGTTCTCGAGGGTCTTCTTGAAGGTAAAGGCCATGCCACCGCAGATGATGAGGGTGTTGACCTTGTCCAGCAGGTTATCGATAAGCTGGATCTTGTCCGAGACCTTGGCACCGCCGAGGATGGCAAGGAAGGGGCGCTGAGGAGACTCGAGAGCCTTGGCGAAGTAGTCGAGCTCCTTCTTCATGAGGAAGCCAGCAGCCTTCTGGGGGAGGTCGACACCAACCATGGAAGAGTGGGCACGGTGGGCGGTGCCAAAGGCGTCGTCTACAATCGTCAGTATCATACGGCCATGGCGAGACGGACCGATCAAACAGGAGACGAGGTGGTCCGTGTTGAGGTGAATTATGGGTTTACTCACTGATGTAGACATCACCAAGAGCGGTCAGGCCCTTTCGGAACTCCTCGACCTTGGCCTTGTCAGCCTTGGTCTTGTTGCCCTCCTTGTCCTTGGAGCTGCCCTCCTCCTCAATGTGGAAGCGAAGGTTCTCGAGGAGGATGACGGAGCCAGCCTCGGCGTTGTTGACAATCTCCTCGACCTCGGGGCCGACAGAGTCGGGGGCAAAGGTGACAGACTTGCCCAGGAGCTTCTCGAGCTCGGGGACAACAGGCTTGAGCGAGTACTTCTCGTTGGGGGAGCCGTTGGGGCGGCCGAGGTGGGACATGAGGATGACGGCCTTGGCGCCGTTCTCGAGGGCATACTTGATGGTGGGGAGGGCACCGACGATGCGCTGGTTGTTGGTGATGTTCTTGTCGGCGTCGAGAGGGACGTTGAAGTCGACCTGGGAGGTCAGTCAGTGTCTGGAGAGGGAATTGCTGCAGTATTGAAGCTCTAGCACTCAACTCATGATGCCATCATCAAGACGATGGCGGCAACAAGAGCTCTCAGCTTCAGCTGGATGGCGGGGCATCAACTTACTCGGATTAGGACCCTCTTGTCCTTGACGTCGACGTCAGTGATGGAGAGCTTGCTAGACAGCGACATGTTGACAGCTTCTGTAGGGTTCAAATTGAAGTGAATGGAATAGGCGGATGATGTCGAGGAGAAGAGGAAGAAGGGAGAGTTCCGTGGTCTGATGGAGGGGGAGAAGAAGATGTAGGAGGGGAGCACCGTCTCAAGGTGGGGGGCCAGCACCAGGCGATGACGGCGGCGGGGCTTTCGCGGCTGCACCTGGAGCTGGTGGTGGGATGATGAGGGAGATGGCCGCGATGACCCCTGGAGGCACATGCGTTTTAGCGGTGGAAGCACCTGTATGTGATGCGGCCGTGGCATTGGGCAATCATCAGAATCAGAACATTTTTGACCAAGCATTCATTCCATCCGTGGATTCCAGGATGCGTCGGTCCGACCTGTTGACGTGACGCCCACTGTATCTACAGGCTAAAAACAGCGAGTCCCAGCAAAATCACTCAACGCCAGCACGGGCTTCCTCAGCCGCAGCCTACCTAGTTTCCTCTCGTTACCTACACGCTCACCGTTGACCCGGGTAACCAAACGGGCGGGAAGACGGGAATGCTCCGGGATCTGGCGATGCGGATGCGGCCTCCCGGAGAGATGCGGGCCGGCCACCGAGACCATGCGCCCTCTACCTTGTCGGCCCATGACATCGATCGGGATCTCGAGTATGTATGTAATGGTAACAGCCGTGGTAGGCTGAGGGGAGAGATTTGTGAGTGGGACGGGAGAGGCTAGTGGAAGATGAAAGAACATGATCGGAACATCAACATGGTCAATTGCCAAGCATTGTTGGCTAAGAGCATCACCACATCTCAACTGACAAGATATTCACGCCAAGCTTGTTTAACCTCGGTGCATTCGACCTCTATAAGATTACCATGACCTGAAATAATCTCCTCCCACCCATGATACAAAAAAGATGTCCATTGTGACCCTCGCCAATCCATTCCGTCAACCATGGCGAACAGATGACCGGACCATGCCCATTGCCAAAAACACTCACTCCTCAAACGCCATACCATTTCTCAGATCAGCCGTTATAGAAATAAAATAACGACGAGATTGTCCTCCCGTCGACGCCGGAGGGAATGCAATCGCCCGCTCCCGAATCTTGGCTAATCTTGATAGCACGGACCTCAATCAAGAGCGGGCCAACATGAAAGCATCTACTTGACTACTCGGCAGTGGATCTCTCCTACTACATGTAGCCTTTTATATTGATTCGTCTCGTTGTATAAGGTTCGCTTAGTCCTTGGACGAGTTGGTGAGCGAGAGATACGCCGTCCAGGCGATACCGATCGTCGACACGAAGGGCTATGACAAGTTAGCTATGCATCATCAGCATTGAGCAGCGCTTCGACTCACCAGCTGGAACTGAACAGGCATCAAGCGAAAGTTCACAATCTGCACAGCAGGCCACACGCAATAGTTGGCCTTGAGCGAAGGAAGATACATGTCCCTAAGCTTGCTAGAGATAGCACGACGACCTCCACCCTCAGCAATGGTCATGGTAGTAAAGAAAACAGCCAGACCAAAAGGCGCAAAGATGAGCTGATCAAACGCAACACGCTTCATGGCGGGAGCAAAAGCGCTCGTCTTTGTGATCGGGAAGATGTGCTCGAGGAAGCGGAACCATTTGAACTGGACGGGCGCCATGCAGAAGCCGTACGCCATGAAGCGGGTCAGACGCTCAAAGTCGAAGGGCGGCGGAAGGTTCTCTGAGTCGGGGATCAGGTCGCGGTCATAGAAGGGGTTCTTGCGGTCGAGCTCGTGGATCTCGATGGCGATGCCGTCGTTCTTCTTGAGGCCGCCAGGCTGACGGAGGGCTCGCTCGCGTATGGCTGTGATGGATTGGGCGACGGTATCGGCGACACCACCAAGGATGGCGTTGGTGACCATCATGGTCATGACTTGCGGAGAGTCAGTATTGATTGGTTGTTCAAGTCGACAATTGGACCTGCAGTGCAGTTGGCAGAGTGTACGTACGTGGTCGCTCGTCATAGTAAGAGTTGAATCGAGCCGTGAGTCTCGCGATAAGGGCCATCTCGACGAGGAAAACGATGGTGTGCAACAGAGGCTGTACCAAGTCAAGTGTCGTCAGCGTCGAGTCGCATTCAAAGTATAAATGAGTGTAGGCAACGACAATGCAAGAAGGAGCAGACAAAGGGTGAGAATGTCGAGCCGTTGAAAGGGAAAAAACGTGGTGGTGATAGAGGATCGATGATGTCGGTTAAGAAAAAAGTAGGTGGCGACGGATCATAGAAAGACAGGCTGTTGGTGGTGGTGGTGCAGATAGGACATGACAAGAGCCACCCGAAAGCTACCCCAAAAAAGAATCAGGAAAATGGGATACATACGATGCGCCCATAGATGTATTTCGAGTTGATTGCGCGGACGAACCGCCTCTGGTTGAGTTCCCACGTCATCTTGAATAAACTTGTCCAAGTTGAACTAGTATAGCTTCGAAGGGATCTCGTTCGCTTTTGTAAAGTCGCAACGTGGAAGAAAAGGGAGGAGGCAAAATATGTTCGAGTCGCTGACGAAAGGAATGGCAGGCGGGTGTTCGGCTTTGAGTCAAGGGCGGATTCGGTGATGACGACAGTCCGGCGCTCCAGCGCGCACACTGGGCTTGTGGTCTTGGCGAGACGGAGAGGACACTCTGGCTGGCTCAGGTGAGGTCGAATATGTCGGCGAGAAATGATATGATGCAGGAGAAAACGAGGATATTCGAGATGGGGCAGAAAGATGGAAAAAGACAAAGTGGGAAACGAAAAGGCAAAGGGTCATGGAAGGCCAAGTCATGCGACCAGCCTCCTCCTTCAGCTCCATCAGCAGAACACAAGCGCTTGGAGGCGACAGTGTAACCACATCCCGCATACGCACCGTGTGGGATAGCGCATTCTCCACGTTTGACATGGCGCTTTCTGCCAGGCATCGACTGGGTTTCCCTCATGCACTTTTACCACACTGTGCCATTCTGCCTGCAAGCCTCTTACACAAGGCATGACGAAGCCTTTCTCGTAAAGTACCGCGCTGCTGTAATGCAACCTACAGCTTCTACTGTACTCTCTCAAGTTCAAGTCCAGGTTCTGCTTCCCCTCCCCGAAACCGGACCCTTGCCTCCCCATCCCAAGGACAACCCTGCCGCTGTGGATCATCCTCCGGGGATCCCGGCCGGGTCCCGCGGTTCACGGAGTCGCCCCGGCTCCGAGACACCGTCGATGCTGCCCTCTACCTGCTACAAAACCTACAACCAACGACCAAAAGGAAGACCCAACCGTAAAACCAACAGATCCTACGGTAATACAACACAGTCGCATCGTGGCCCCCATGCGGTGCTGGTATTGGACGACAATGATGTGTAAGACGGGCTTGGTTTGAGGCTGAGTCAAAAGGATTCATGACCAACAGTGTATCAAGTTTTTGAACAGAGCCACCATCCGTGCTCCCCAGATGTACCGTGATGGTTTTTTGCCTGTCAGCCCTGTAGGAGCCATTCGCCTAATAAACAGCCAGGATGTACGGCCAAAGCAGCTACCAACCCCGAGGCAATGTGTCATATTTACCCTATGTCAGAATATGTGGGCGTAGATCCTTGGGCGTTGAGGCATTTCTGGGCTGAAGAAAAAAAAGAATAAGAGAAAAACATCGTATTATACCATACAAGTGCTGTACAGTTTCTAGTCCAGCGTGTAAAGACCAGGCCTGCTCCTTTTATGGGTGGTAGCTAATGCTTGATGGATGTCTTAGCAATGTGCCGCCAACCCGGGCCAAGATGGTCACAAACAACCAGGAATGCCTAAAAGGCCACACCACATCAGGAATGAAAAAGCCGACAGTACATATTGTGGCTCAGCCGTTTCCAGGAAAGAATAAAATTCATCTCTCATGCACGAAGGTTTCGAACGGCCCTGCATACTGATTTTAACACGGCGCTTACATGTCTAGCAATGGCGCGCTGATGGAGCACAGCCTTGACATAATTCGCCAGTGAAAGGCAAGGGCGCCGACGTCAAACGGAGATGTTTCATAGCTGTCAATAAGTCAGAAAGCACGTTGAGAGCTCTAATTGTTTGGGAATAAGTTAACTGCACCGAGAACTATGAAACGCAAAAAAGAAATCACCACGAAGACATTGCAAAATGAGGCGAAAAATCGATTCACTTGGGACTCGAACCTAGAGCCTTCGCCACCACAATCTCGCAACTCAGTTTCGAACTCTCTCACGCAGTTCTCATTTGACCTTGGGCTCGCCCTCAACCTCACAGGCGGGCACGAGGGATGCCTGCCTTGCGAGCCCTGTTTCTCATCATGGTCCGCTCTATATCCAAGATGCGGGCAAGCCACGTTCTCTCGGCCTGATAAGACACAGTTAGTCTGAACTCCTCTGAAGCGACTCGATTGTGTCATGGGTGCTCGCAGTTGGAGCCAACACTTACGCAGACGGTAAAAGCTGTTAATCATATCAGCATCAAGTACAGGTCAAGGAGATTTATGTAAGGTGGAGGTACTTACCGCCCGCAGCAACAGAGAAGAGAGAGGCGGCAGCGACGCCAAGCGCTCCTCTCTGCTTCTTCTTCTCCTCCTCCTCCTCTCCTCCTCCGTCTTCCGAAGACCCAGAGGTCTCGAAGGGGATGGATGCTGGAAACCACTAGCCTACTGATGTTCCGTACCAAGACTAGTTAAATTGAATCAGCTTACGATCGAAGTTATCCCAGATATGGGGATCGGGATCAATATCATGGGTATAAACCCCGATGGTGCCGTCGACAAGGGGAATGAGCGACATGGTCATGCTTGATGATGAAGGAAAAACATGCTCAGGCACTGCACGAGGTGCCCTGAGAAGCCTGGTTACAATGGCTTATATTCATGTGCCCTATTTGCAGAAGTGCTTTTGATACTTCTTTCACGTTCGGGCAGTGTCAATCATTTGTTCACCTTGGCAGGACCAGAAAACAAGCTTACCCGGAATGGGGATTGCAAATGCGAAAAACCTCTAAATAGAGAAATATTCCAACTAAGAGGCTAATTCATTGCTTTTAATAATACTTCCATTTGCGTTAGGCGCTGCCTAGCGTTAATTGCCTTGAATGGGCTTGCAGTCATCTCAATGGTGGTGTTGTGTTGTTGCTCACTGCTTAATGACATGCCTGCACCATCACTTCTCCCCAGGAATCCCTCCAAAGAAGGCAGCAGTTCCGACTGTCATTGTAAGAGCACTATGTTGAAACATGATATCGGGCTGATCGTCCCGTCGGGTTGAGGTGGTCGTGGTGATCACGTGACCTCTCCAGAATGTGATGGAGGGTCTGACACGCCTTAATGTTGAGCCAGTATTGACATTTGACTTTCTGGTAACTTTACAAGGAACCACAGGAGAAGGCACTCAGTTAAATGAATCGTTTCGACTCGGGCTTAGCGATGGGTATGGTCTGTGTGAGCATGGGATTATGCTTCCTCACTCATCCTGGCCCGCCCTCTGATGGGTGATCCCTGGCTCACGAAGAAAGCAAGCGTCAGTGTAAAGTGGAGGACACAGCCAGTATCATATTTCTCCTCCATTCCCAGACAAACTGAGACCTTCATTGTACACAAAGTTGTTAAAGACATGGAGCCGGCGTAGGTGGGCGCCATGTTAGGGGTTGAGGAATAAACTTCCGCCTCCATGCCCTCTTCTCAGCCTTAGGTAAACGGGGGTTTCACGGCTTGGCGGGGGCAAAAGAGCATCAAGTTCCAACGCCTGGCAAAAAGAAAAACCACAATCGTGGTGCAACATGTAAGAAATTCGCAAAAAATAAAACGATGTACCCAGGACTCGAACCTGGAGCCTTTGCCACCGGAAAGCAACGCGCTGCCATTGCGCCAGCACACCGCGTTTTTCATGCTGATCGACGCGTAGTTTGATGCCATGAATTCTGTGGGTGTGGGTGCAGATCCAACCCTCTCCCAACTCTCACATCCCGCGCCGTTTGGGGCAGTAGCAACCCATTTTGAAGTGGCAGCAACACCTCTATGACTCAAATTCCCTTCTGGAAAGACTTACTCTGACCTTTCGGCTTTGCAGTTACTGTTAAATGCAACACCCTTCACCTGGTGCTCGCCAGCATCACCAATTTCCTATTTTGGCAATGCCCATCTGCCACGTGACGACCACACCGTTGTAGGGCTGAAACGTCCACGTCTTTTGGCAGGTGCCCAGATCCGTGAAATTTAGGCAAGTGCAAAGGAGGAACAAACTATTAGTGAGCTGCATCGCGGGAAATGTAGGCGTAGAGGACTCGACGCATGGTCTGTGGCTGGGTGAATGGGAAGAGAACAAAGGCCTACTTTGGGCGACGCACTTGAGCGTGGACGATCAAACAACCAGTAACTTCAAGGATCTGGAGAATGAAAGCATCTGCAGGGAGCTCCTTGAGTGGGCCTCAAATCTGAACGGCAATAAAGGTGGACGAACGACTGCGAAGCCTCAATGCAAGGGCACCAAGACACCAGAACTGCACAACGCGTCTGAATCTGCCCAAATGCTAGGATCTTATAATAACTGAATGTGAATAAGATAGTATGAAATTATCATAAAGTATCATAAGAAGAGGTAATTTCTAGACTTAGCTTTTGGGGATACTGGTAAGTATCCTTACCTAAGAGAGAAGGCGTTCACGATGCCTTCATCGACCGCGAGGGCACTTGCATGTAGTTCAGCCATCCCAGGGTTCGTTCCCTGCGGGTGGAATGAAGCCGGACCAACCCTACGATGCCTATCTCCAGGGGATAACATATCGAGGCGCGAAGTCACTAGCCATTCAAGGCAGATGGGACGTTGTTCTCAGGGGAAAAGCCAACCCAAGGCAGCGAGGGAATGCAGGGGACTCGCACATGCATATTGCTTCATGAGTTAAACTGAATCACATTATGCAAAGCGCTCAATACAAAGCTCAATTACAAGCAACCAAAAGCAAGATGAGTAAAAAAGCATCACACGAATGGGTATACTCCAAGCCGTTCCCAACGGCAACCGAAACCGCCATCCATCCCAAAGTCTATAACCGTAAACCCAACCGACAAACACGACCCGCTGCAAGACAGACAGACACACCCAAGCTCAAAAGTCCTACTCCAGCTCGTCGTGGTCCTCCCACCGCTTCGCCCCCAGCTTGCGAATCTTCTTGGTGGGGCTGCCGTTCGTGACGGCTGCTGGGCGCGCAGTGTCGTTGCTAACGCGCATGCGCTCCAGCTTGCGTCCGAGGTTGGAAACGCCATCGGTCTTGGATGTCTTTGCGGCTGGAGCGAAGTCCTCGCGTTCTCCAAGGGGTCTCCGCTTGCTGGGGCTGCGCGAGGCGAGCTCACGCTTCAGGATGCCGTTCTCATGGCGAAGTCTTTCAACCTCTTCCTCCAGATCCTCGATAAGAACGTTCTCCTTGTCATAGTCAGAATCATCAGGAGCAAGACCACGCTCAAGAATCTCAACCTTGCGATCCCAGTGCTCTTCATTACGCTCCTGCTCAAGTGCCATGGAGGCCTTCCACCGGGCCATCTCCATGGAGAGGCGCTGTTCAAATTCGGCAGCACAGTCTTCACGAATGGCCGCTTCCATATCAAGCATGCGTTCTTCCATGCTAAGCAGATGAGCCTCGGCAGAAATCCGCGCCTCTGTCTGTCGGTCGACCTCCTCCCGTAGTTGATCGGTCTCATCACTAAGTCGGGCGATCTCCAGGGCAGCAATCTCCATGGTCTGACGCTCATCGGAGCTCATGGGAGGGGTATAGTTTCTAAACGAAGCCGAACCAGGAGGCATGAATGGCCGGGTATGATGATGCACTGGGCTGGGCGAACGGGTAGTCGTTTTGGGGGGTGGGTGAGCCAGGATAGTGGCCGTGATAGAGGGGATTCGTGGCACCGTAACCTCGCGAGCAAGAGCACTGTATCGCAGGATCTGGGATGTGGCGTTGAAGTCACCCCGAGGGTCAGCTGTGATGATCATGACACCTCTCTGAGGGTTTCGTCGAGGAGCATGAGCATGAGGAGTAGTAGAGGAGGAAGGGAATGAGTTGGAGAAGAGAAGCTCGGTGAGCTTGCACTGTCTGAATGGGACAATGTTGGGCTGTGAATGTTAGCACATGTCAAACGGTCTTTGGGGTGTAACTCACCTTGCTTGAGCTAGCAGCCTCACTCTGCGTCTGGAGACATTGGCCAAGGTACATCAAACTCTCGTTGATCTTGCCAGCCTCTGCAAGCGTTGCACCAGCCGTCTTGGCCTCTCGAGCTCGCTCACTTCCCGCCAGATCAACAATCGTGAAGCGGTTTCCCTCCCAAGGACCAGGTCTCCTGCTACGAGTCCTCTTCTTGACCTCAAAACAGAAGAAGCCATGACTTCTGCTCGAGACGCTGTTGCTGCCAGTGCCGGCAACTCGGCGCTCTTGAAGACCAGTCTCAATAACAGTCAGAGCCTCGGCATAGGTAGTGCAAATAACCTTTCGCAGGCCAGCAACAACTTTGCGGTCCGGAGACAGCTCGGTGGACTTGAAAAGCAAGGCACGGCGACGCAGCTCCTTGGTGGCACCGGACTTGCTAGGGGGAGTGAGAAGATCGTAGATGCGGTCGTTGTGCACCTCATACATGGAGATGACAATCACGTACTCGGCCGATGGGTCGCAAGGCACGCTGATTCCGCTAACGTCAGGTAACTGAGGGAGTGCCGAGGTTCGGGCCGCGTTTCGTCGAGGTGGAGGAGACATCATACTATGATCGCCCTTGAGATCTTGTTTAGTAACATTCTTGACACGGCTGGCGGCGGTTAGGGACATGAAATGCCTAGTTCGAGCCCGCTTGGGAGTAAGGCAGTTCATAGTGCTGGTCGAAGTGACGAGGCAGCCGAGAGGTCGTCTCTCGCGCTCTGGGGAGCGATCCTATTGCTCCTTGAGGCGCAGAGTCTCTTCGGCCTCGCTCACAAGCCGTACACTTTTCGGACTTGACGCAACTAAATCGCATGGGAACGCGCCGGGCATGTTTCCCACCAGCTTCGAGACTTGGCGACCTGGGGACTTGACAAAAGAAAGGATCGAGTTCTGGGTTCGTACAAACATAGGTGTGCCGGCGCGCGAGCCTGCCCTTGACGCCGCGAGCGATTCGGCATATGGAGGATCGAAGAAGTGAGACGCGACAGTCAGAGCCGACTCGGAGGCGTCGCTTGCCTGGAGGGAGTCCTGAGCGGCATAGACGGAATGGGAGTCGACCATGTTTTCGCCAATCGATCGGAACAAAACATCCATCGTCAGCTGGGTCAAGCCTCGCTGTGTCTTGTTGCCCAAGATAGTGTGAGTCTGTTGCTGTCAGTCTCGCATCTCTGAAGTCAATATCATAACAATTACCTTGCCCGAGCCAGTGACGCCCAATGTTGCTACGACGGCATCTGTTCCCTCTCCTCCCTGAGGAGCCAACACGCCCTCAACAAACGACACGATATCGGTGCAGTGGAAGACATCGAGCTGGGTCGCTTCCTCCTCAAACACCCGAGTAAAAGCAAACTTCTCGATGGCTCTCCGCCGGTCCGTCGGCGGGTTCAGAGTGATGTGCGTCGCATGGGAGTCCTGCTCCGCTTCCTCAACATTGAGGATACGCTCTGTGCTGGTGTTGTGCGAGGGCGGTGGGCGCAGCCGCAGGTAGACCTCAAAGAGGTTGTGTGATGCCTTGCGCGAGGCGTCCATGATGATTACCGATAGATACCGCTTCGATAGCAAACGAAAGTCAAGATGGGGTGCGTAATATGGAGGTAGAAACGGGTCAGGCTGGGTTCATGGATGGGTCGTAGATGGTCGCTAACGATGCTTTCGGTGCGTTGCATAGGTGCCCATGTTTACCTTTACTGCTACTACGGAAATGATTTAGTCTGGCTGGCATGGCAACCAGCGTTTATCGTCGATAAGATTAGATTAGATAAAGACATTCTAGACGCCAGCTGGCGCGCGGGTATGCGCACAGGCCAACGTTGTCGCATGCCGCAGCCGCGCCACCAAGAAAAAAAAAGTTGGATGTCGAGATGATGCCTGCTCAGGCCTCATTTCGCAACACCTCAGGGACAAGGATGCAACCCGTCGATTGAGTGGTGTCACAAGAAGTGGTGCATCGTAAGGTTTCAGCGGAAAGATGCAGCCACAGGCCCCCGCGTGGGAAGATTCCGCAGACTGTCGGTCTCTCCTCTTCTGCTAAGCTCTCCTACGTAGTATGGCTCAAGATTTCCCCCTCCCGTTTTGACTTTTGCTGCGTAGTACCGAAGCGGAGGGTGTCAGAGCACAGAGCTGAGCTAGGACCTCACGTGTAGAAGGGAAGCCAAGACATGGAGTTGAGATTGAAGCTCCGTGGCAGCCGGGATTTGTGACAGCGTGGGCAGACACGAGGAGTCATCTAATGCATTTCAAGCCAATGGGTGTGTGACAGAGGAAGAATGTGGCCAATAGTTTCTGTCTAGAGCAGCTGACTGCCGGGGAGATGATCCTCATTTGACTCAGAGGCTGATTAAGAGTCAGAAAAGTGCATCTGCATGTGCTCATGTTGCAGAAGGTTCATTCAGTGTCAATGCCTAGTGCTAGCAGTGTCATTTGTTCCGTCATGATGGGATGTCTGTCGTCTGCTCCAGACAGTAATGCCGAGGCAGCCATTGGCAGAAGCAAAAGAAGGAAAAAAAAATTCAGTAGGACGATCTAGAAGAGGGGCGTCCACTGGGCAATGGGAATGACCTCCACCCACCTGACAAGTTGCGCTACAAAGTTTTGACTCTAAAATCTTGCGCTAACGACTCTGATGACGGCAGTGCCTGTTGGACCCGTTTGAAAGGGAGGGGAGGGATAGTGAGGGGCTGGGATGGGATGGATGGAGGAGGGGAATAGATTCAGCCTGGGAGAGATTGAGAGATGCAGAGGCCATGCACGAATTGACAGATTCTGGAGATTGAACTACGCAGAGGCCATCCCCAACTGAAGCCTAATAAACCGTTGGGTCCGACCATGGCCCGAGGTCTCGGAGGCGAGAGGAAGAAAAACCTCGTCGTCAGATCTCGTGAAACGGCTCAAGAGGGGCCGAGAAAAAAAGAGTCAACAACGACTATCCTGGCGAATACGACTAAGAAAGTCCAGGCACGTAAGGCGGAGGCGTAATCGAAACAGTTAGCGTGAGTTCCCATGTTGCCTCACCAGTTTTTTTTTCTTCAGTTTCTCCTCTCGGCTTGCGTTGGTGAGGCGTCGAGACTTGCCTACTGCGGACTCTAGTAGTTTAGTTGCTTCGTCAATCCCGGCTGTCGGTTGGAGAGGGATAAAAAAGAGCCTTTGCGAAGACGAGGACAAGACTCCACCAGTGGCCATGGTAACATGGACGATGGAACCAGAAGAGACATTTCTTTTCAACCGAGGCGTCGTCTTTGGGGACAATGGATCCATCGTCTGGATCCATTCTGGATCCCTCTTCATTCTCTGCAGCTTCTCGTTCTTCAGCTCTTCTGGATCCCCTCGTCTGATGGAAGCTCCTGAACTGCGAGAGGGGACCATTCGCTCCAGCAATGCCTGGCCACTGACATGGCCGCCTTGTCTCGACAGGCTCCATCTCAAGCCATAGGAGGGGCCCGATGGGAGGAGACACACCCCCTGTTTGTCAGTGGAGTTGCCGTCACTGCGGAGCCCTCGAACCAGACGCCAAGAAATGCTTGGACAGAGGAATTGAGGGGTCCCTTTCTGGCTTTGTGTTTTGGCCATGGCTATCCCGGCTCGAGTGCCTGAGTCAACACGGGACTCAAGGGAGCAGCAAAGAAAAGAAATGGATATCAGAGCCACCGTCAGGGCCCTCAAAGTACCGGCGCATCGGACATGCGCCTGAGTACATTACATGCGGCACAGAGGAACCACTGGAGGATGCCTACCTGCTTGCCTACCTACAAGCTGGCATCTTCTGCTGGTGAGATGCAACCTCGTTAACTCGGACGTGGAACATGAAGCCACCTCATGTAAAGCCACCTCACTCTGTGTCTCCTTGCTTCGCGGCGGGCGTCTTGTCCTCATCTCCCTGGGGGTTGTGCGGCCCGTCTGCCTTCTGCCGTGTCTCTCCCCCGGCCTTTCTGGATTTATCCTCCTTGTCATGCCCTTGGCCTGGGCGTCTAAGTGGTCCCCTAACTGCTCGTTTGCTCGCCTCACGGACCAGGGAGCATGGGGTATATCCCTCCAGATATCCATTCCCATACAGTAGGGTTGATGACGGACAGGACAGACCGAAGCCCTAATTGCCAGCATTCAGACCCCCGTCTCTCGCTTCTGCACGTTCAAACAACACCATTTGTAGAATTGAATCTTCGCCCTGCATCGCACCGAGTGAAACAGGATCAGCGGCTGGCGCTGCAGAGTCTCGAGACTGACCTCTCGTTGGGCCTCATCCGTGAAATAAGCCAGCTTGATCTGAGGCTCCAAAAAGCGGTGACGGCGTGCCGGCCTATCCAGAACAAGCCTAGCGCCACCTCCCGCGCACTCCCCTTCAGTAGACTCCAGTGACTCCACCCTGCTCCAGTAGATTTCCGCTAGCCCCGATCGGGAGCTGTCCCCACCAGCAGACGGAAAAAGTTTGGGATATTTCTGCTCCTCCTCTTCCTCCTCTCCTTCCCATCATCACCAACCCAAATCACATCCCCTCGAGACAACGAAGTCGCCATTATCCAGCATCATCCAGAGAACATCCCATACCGAAACTTAGTCGAGTCATCATGCCTTCGGCCGTCGCTGAGCTGTAAACGCCCACTGCGGGCCATGGCTGTTTTCCCCCGTGGTCCGCAGTCCAGCAGTTCACCGAGTTACCAGTCAATTTCCTCGCTCGACCTAGTTTTCCACAGCCTTTCCCGCTCTTGAGCTGAAGCTCAACCGAGAGTCTGTCTCTGAAACCAACGATTCTGCGATTTGCCCGATTGTCAAGGGCTTTGTTATACACCAACCTCCACCACCTACCTCGACTCCTCCATCTGTCCTCGTACCACTTCTCTTTACCCTCGATAGCATTCCCCCGAGTATCGACACGTCACTACCAGAAAGGATACAAAATTTCCCATCTATTTCTTCATACCCCTAGATCCTGAGTCTACGTCAATTTCAGGACCTTGGACCACATCGAATTGGATCTTGCAAACCAAGGATACTCAGCGACAATTACAAAGTCGCCACGCAATAGATTCCAGACCAACCACCGATTCTCTACTACATATACACAGAAGCCATGTCTCGCAGCTTGAAGCGCAAGTTTGCCGCCCCGGTCAAGGTCAAGAAGACCAAGACCGTCAACCGTCGGCGCCGGGTTTCCGACACCCCTTCTACCTCCTCATTGGACCTCTCCGACGACGGTGGCTACTCTGCCGTCGAGGACATTAGCGACTCCGAGGACGACGACGAGGATGATGTCGCTGCGGCCGAGGAGGAAAACATTTTGGAGGAAGCTAGCGTTCCAACCCCACAGCCAGCTCCTCGGCCGCGAACCCTCATTGAAGAAGAGGACGACGACGATGATGATGACGATGATGAAGATGACGATGACGAGCAGGGAGGCGCGGATGTCGATGATGATGAGGGCAGCTGGGGCGGTATCCCCTCAGAGAATGAGCAAGATTTGCCAGAGTTCTACCAAGAAGCCGATTTCTTTGGCGCAGACACCCCTGTAGAACGCCATGTTCACTTTGACATGTCTCCCAGCGAGTCTGATTCTACTGACACTGAGTATGACCATGCCGACATGTTTCCCGACATTTTTGTGGATCAAAACACTCTCGACCCTGGATTCCGTCGAGAGATAGAACACGACCCTGATGAGTCATCGGGCTCAGGGTCGTTCTGGGATTATACTTACCAGTATGGTGACCAGGAGGACTCGGACGCTGAAGAGATCGTCCGTCACTTGGATGGGGATGAGACCCCTACTGCTACACCAAGGGGACCCCATGCCCTTTCTGCTCCCACGTCTCCTACGCCCACCTTTGAAGAGCCCCAGGAGCTGGACGGCTATGAGAGTGAGTCCAGCCACCATGCGGGACACGTTGTCTTTCCAGTGCTAACATGTCTCCTCCAGCTGATGGTGACACTACCGAAGAGGATGAGCCAGAGCCTCCTGTTCGCAGAAAGACACGGCGTCCTTCCAACCCCCAGAGTGGCATGTCGGACTCGGATACCGACAGCCCAGTAAAGGCCGAGCGTGGCCAGCCCCGTGTGGGCCGTTACAACCTTGATCGCTCCGACAAGAAGCCCATTGCGGTTCTGAACCCCTTGACCAAGAAGATGATGATCTTCACCCCCCACCGCCGGCGACACCTTGACCTCTCACCGGAGCAGTTCAACTTGGGGTGGCCATTTGAGGATCAGACATCCCCGATCATGAGCAATTCGGCCAACCTGATGCTCAGTGCCATGTTCTCTGGCGAAGCATTTGGCGACTTTGTTAATGACAGCCAAGTCATGGGACCTGCCGAGGCCTTTTTTCCCTTTCCTTCAGACGCCAACACGGCTGATGAGAGCTCGACTGCGCCTAGTCTGCCTGACGAGGATGGCGAGGCGAACCTCCAGCTAGAGTTTGAAGACTTTATCGATCTGGGAAGCGATGACTCCAACGATGAGGACGGAGACAACAACTGGGGCCCAGCCTCAACTCCTGCTCGACCCAGCACTGCTGGAAGCGAGAAGGATGTTCTCTCGCATCTCAACTCTGAAACTGTCGGGGCTTTCCGACGCAATCAGATCAACCAGCAGCTCATCCTGAGCAACCAAGCCACCCAGGACTCGCTTGCATTCAGCGGTCCTTACAACGCCACGGCGATTAAGGGTCTCAAATCAGACCGCTTCGACACAGCCCGCGTACCCCTAACACCCATTCGCCGTCATAAGAAGCAGCTGAGTGATCTCACTCGAAGCCCCCTCGAGACCATGTCTGCGAAACGCAAGGCATCGGGCGAGGTTGGCGGCGGCCACAAGAGACACCGAAGCATCTCTGACGTGAACCTTCTCCGCATATGATGCAGAGCAGTGTTCCGACAGACACACCCCCAAAAACGTGCGAGGACGGCATAGCCCTTGCGGCACAGCTATCCCTGGCCTCGACAGGACTTTCTTTTACAACATTTTCCTTGATTGATTTCTTATCTTCCGTTTCAGCGAATCGCACCAGCCTTCGTTCTTAGCGTGCCCTGTGTAGAGCCCCCTCCCGCAAGGGATAGGGACGACTTCTTTTTGGAGATGATACCCCAAGCCTCCATCCCGGCTGGAAAGCCTGGGCCGATGGTGTCTTTTGGAGGATCGACGTCCGCAGTTGGCTGCTCTGTGAGCGCCCTGTAGGAAGGGAAAAGAGTTTTAATGCCGCTAATGATGGTTCAAGATGGTCAAAAGCTATGGTCTCTCGTTTACTGGAGTTTTTTTATGTTTGGGTCTAGAGGATAGATAAAAATCCACGGCCATGATTCATTTTATTGTTCGTTTGTGATTTTGTGACGTATTGAGTATGTTTGGTTCAAGCGTTGCGTAGTTGAAGTGTTGATCGGGGCTGCAGATGTGCGACTCTGGTCATCATCAGCATCAACACCAGTGTCTAATTCTGGCAAATCAGGTTCTCAATTTACTTGTAGTTTTCCAAGTCAGAGAGGGAACAGAAATGGCGTTTCCTAGACTCACTACATGCCTGCGATGACACCTCTATCGACTCCTCCCCATACGCATGACAGCCGCCGGTCACTGTGAGCATAGTATAGTATTTGAGAAGTCTTGGCTGAAGATTTAGCTAAGCCTCACCCTAATCCTGGTCTTAGGATCCTCCCCGTCCCTCAAAAAGTTGTTGTGATACACCTCCGCAAAACCTCCCTCAAGATCACCAACCTCAACCACCACGACTCCGTCACCTCTTGGGCACAATTCTTGAGCCGAAAAGGTACGTACACGGTGTGCTGGCGCAATGGCAGCGCGTTGCTTTCCGGTGGCAAAGGCTCCAGGTTCGAGTCCTGGGTACATCGCGATCCTTTCCTTTTGGTGGTTGGTGATCTTTTTGCTTGGTGTTGTGGGGATGGCAACCCACACACAACGTCTGACAACCCACCTTGAGCCCAACTAACTCGATTGAAGTACCTAGTTGACTGCCAATTAGGTGAGCAAAGTCTGAATAAGAATGAATGCCGGTATTCGGCTTGTTGCGACTGTGGCGGGTCTCTTGATCCTTGCGTATGCAGTCCTCTAGGGTATTGTTGGTCCACGGTTGAGGGCCAACTTTTTGAGCATGTAGTAAAAAAAAGGCAGTTCTTGCTCGAATGATATGGAATAGTCGAGTCATTCAATCATGTTCTAGGTAGTAGTTTGGGGTACTCTGAAGGAGAGGTGCTAGACCATTGCTGAAATTGATATACAGCAGGGCTCGCTTTGTCGAGAATAATATCCGCAAGGATGGCTATTGGTTGCTGAGGGTGAGCAAGCTGGGCAATCCTTAACAACCCAACTCTCAGTCAGTGAGATTAATGGCAAGATTTGAGGTCAAAACTTGAGGAGGAATATCCGTGTTTTGGTCGTGAATACGAGGATGTTCATGGAAGCCATGCTCACAGAAGTCAAGCTTGACAAGCAAAGACATCACACCGTCAACTGCATCTTTAATGTTCCTGGTATCGAATGTTTGGGATATCTATTAACGTAGCATACGTATTCCCCATGATTACCATTACGACCCAACGCCATTGACCCATTTCCCACACTAAGCATAACGGTCTGTCGGAGCCTGAGTTGGTGCCATCGGAGCCACGCCTTTTTCATTCATCTGAGGCACCGCCCAGTTCTGCATGGGAATGGGCTGTCCCTGGTTCTGAGCAGGCGGCCCACCATTCTGCGGCATCTGCTGGAAGCCCTGAGCCGCGGGTCCCCAGTAGGGCGGAGCGGCGAAAACCATGACCGGGGCACGGTTGTTGCGGTTGCGTCTGGACATGTCGATACAGGCAAAGACGAACAGGATGAAATGGGCCATGAAGACCAGGCAGGTGAAGATGGTCATGGCGATGATCTTGGGGCGGATACCGCCGTACTGGATCTTGCAAGACTCGTAATCGTCGTCGTAACGACTATAGCGAGTGGAATTGGGGGAACATTCGCTGTAGTCGTCGTTAAATATGACGCTGTAAGTGGCCTGCATGCCGCCGATGATGGAGGTCATAATCCAGATGATGAGCGAGAGGGCGATCTGGACACCAGGGTGAATTCCGGACTTGAACTTGCGCAGAGCGCGGGTGAGGACCTCGACAATATCGCAAACAAGAGCAAAGACGAGCTGTAGAGGTTAGTGTGAGGAAATGAAGAATGAGAGAGTGTTGGGGGACGCACGATGGGACCTGACGTGATGCCCAGGACATCCAGACCCATAAAGTCATCCTCATCTTGTCCGATAAGGGAGAATGCAAGACCCATACCGACAACACAACAGACCATGGAAGTACCGTGCAATCCCATCTTGGACGCCATCCAATACTTGGTCTCCACCAGCGGAGGAGGCGCCCACTGCTGCTGACCCATAAACACGGGTTGCTGCTGGCCATTATTCGCGGGTTGCTGTTGATAAGGCGTGAAGACCTGGCCGTAGGAGCCAGGATACAGCTGGAAACCTGTCTGCGTCTGGGTTTGCGCGTTGTTGGGTGGTGGCTGAGTGGGAGGAGGTCGAGTTGGAGCCGCAGTGGAGGAGGATGCGATGGCATCATCAGTCTGAGTTGAAGATTCGGGCGCCATGATGAACTGCGATAAGCGACTTGAGCGATGCTGCAGAAAAGTAGGAGTCTAGAGTTTCGTGGGGTGATTCGGGAAACAAATGTTGATCGCGATATGGTCGAGGAAAGTAACACGCACGGCGATAAAGAGTAAGGAATGACTAGAAACGAAAGACTATACGACCAACAACTGACGCAGGTGATCAAAGAAGAAACTCTCACGAGACACACCGGGAGCAGAGATTTATTTAATGCTTCCTCGCCTGCCCCCCCTCCCTCTCAACCCCAGGCAAATCCTTCGACGATATTAGCGTTGTGTTGCAACCTGCAGGATTAAACTAGATGCGCGTCGGGGACCCTTGCCCCTGTGATTTTAGTATGTTGGTTGTTGTGCTTGATTGGCTCGCCGCGCTTTGAAGGGGGCTTGATGGTGTCTTGGTGGTGTTCAAGGGGCTTGTCGGTTGCGGGAATGGCGCGGTCTAAGGCATGATAGGATGGCATTGTTAAAAGGAGGTGAGCAAATCTAGACAGACAAGACATATTCTCTGCGATTTTGAGGTCTCTCGTGTAGTCGTTGGTACACGATCTGTCGAGCGGCAGCTCAAACAGGCCTCATTTGAAGGATCCCACTTGAAACGTCCCAGACTCATAGCCGCAGCACGTAACTAACAAAGTCGTACAATGTCCAGGTCGCAGTTAGAAGGGCCCAATTAGAAACCAACAGGACGGGACAACTGAGCTTTTCCTTCTCACGGGTACACGGCGGCCGACCATCGCCTAGACCTCTATCGACCCGTGCCCTTTGGGAAACGATCGACGCTGGCCTAAAATTGGACCAGGGGCTTGGAAGAGAAATCGCCGAGGCGAGGACCGTAGGGCTATGCATCTTTCACTTCATCTTTGATCCTGCTCGTATGTCCACGGTGACTCACGAAACTCATCCTGCAGCTTATACGAAGTCTTGTTAGCACCAACACCAATATCCTCCATCCCTCTATTCCAGACTGTGGCTGTGATTGCTTCTTAGCCCCAAATGAAGTGGCCTTTGCCAAGAGCTGGAACCATGTCGGCTCACGGACGCCATGGTCGCATCCTCTGTGCCGACTTGGCGACCAAAGCATAAAAAAAACAACACCACACCTCCACATCCCGTCACGGTTGGATGGTTCCCTATCGGGAAATCGCCGACATCTGGCGGTAACGAGATTTCTAGTGCCAGACGTGTGGGTATCAAATCTACGGCAGTTTCCCTCCATCCTAGCTTGCTTGACCATCTTTTGCTCTGGCGCATATTCGCTTACGACCTATACATACATATCCAACGCGCTCGTCTATTCTCTCTGCAGCACTACCAAGAGACCCATGATGCCCAGCATCACCGTCTTGAGCCAAGGGTGCTCTGACAGGAGGATCGTGACGTATCCAACAAACGGCATGTATCCCACTACACTGCCAATAATGTCCTTGCGCTCTAGGTAGTCCTGTCCCTTTGCGTACAGCTCGGTATCGTCCGACAGGTTGTTGTCGCCCTTTGTGAGAAGCTCGGCCGTGTCGCTGTAAACTCGTCAGTCGCTGCGTGCTAGTCTTGAATTCGTGACGCCATACCCATTGCCAAACTTGCGCACTACACGGTGCACAATGGGGATATCCTTGTCCTTGACATTGTAGACCACCACCTCTCCAACCTCAGTCTCGCGCAACAGGTTTCGATTCCACAGGAAGAGAAGATCACCGCGCTGGAACGCAGGCTCCATAGAGCCAGAAAGGACGACGACGATCGGGGACGGTGAGTCGGTGATGACGGAGAGACCCTTCCACATCTGCGACTGTTAGCACGTGTACCCAAGCGCATCGTCACGACTTACCATGAAGGCTGTGGAAAGGATCAACGCAAAGTTCATGAGCTGCGCGGCAGCTTGCCGCGGGTTACCGAGACTGGAAAGCATGGCGACGGTCGGAGAGCGGATGGAAGGAAGCAATGAGTGAGGACGATGGGAGCTTGACAACTCCGTGTTGAATGGGGACAGACAGGCGCTTCGAAATGGACATGTGGCTCATGGGAGCTCGAGTGCACGGGCCAGAGTGAGAGCGAACAGCTGGGGCGTTTGAGGCTTGACCTTGTGGCTGGTGAAAGGACCCCACATTTCCAGGGACGTTTGGGAACGGCATGTCTGGAGAAAGGTGATGTCATGACAGCAACAGGAGCACGAGAGCGATGTCATCGGCGCAATTGGGGAGTGAGAAGTGTGGTATTTAAAGGACGTCTTGTGATCGAAGGACCTGTTTACTCTTTTCTTTGGTATTCACTCTTAGCATCAATACAGAAGCTTTACTTGACGAATCGTCCTGAACACCTCCAAAATGTCCGACAACAACAACCAGCAGCAACAGCAGCAGCCCCAGGGCTCTCAGCCTGGCCTCATTGGCAGCCACTACCAATACGCCAAGGGCGCAGCCGAGGTACTTGCCCATCACCTCTCCCACGTTGCCTCCTACTGACTTTGACCCAGGCCACGGTCGGTGTCCTCACTGGCTCACAAGCGTGGAAAGCCTCAGGTGAACAAGACAAGGCAGCGGGCCTGGCCGCTTTGAAGAAGGTTGGAGAGATGAGGGAGCAGCAAGACCCCAACCATGAGCACGGCTACGGCAGGGCCGAGGAGATTGCAGGCAAGGTCACTGGCTGCCAGGGCATGGAGCGGGAAGGTCACGCCAGCGCTCACAAGAAGCAGTAGGCTGGAAGGACTCGAGATGAAGCGGACGCATGTAAAATAGTGATAAGAGACGATGGTGGTGAGTTGTGCCATCGCAGATAATGAAGTTGGACATTTCGCAACCTAACCAACAGAGGCTTGAACGAGTTCACGCAAACCGCCTCACCAACCCAACCAGGCAGCCATCAATCATGAATGGGTTCCTTTATTCTCTGTTGTCTTCTTCTTCTTCTTCTAAGACTGCCCTTCGCGACTGCCAATCATTTCGAGGCGGGAGTTGAGGCACCATGGACGGCAGAGATGCACCTTCCCAAACCAATAC
The DNA here is from genome assembly GCF_050370095.1 of Fusarium phalaenopsidis. NCBI lineage: Eukaryota > Fungi > Ascomycota > Sordariomycetes > Hypocreales > Nectriaceae > Fusarium > Fusarium phalaenopsidis. The sequence goes on along the minus strand of NW_028145417.1, from coordinate 2,968,289 downwards.
TCACCACCTTCCCTCCCTTCAGCCTCAACATGTGCTCTCTTCACCACTACCTACCTCAACTCTCTTCTTTTCTCTTCTTTCAACCCATCCATCCTCTCTTCGATTGTCTGTCATCTCCTCTCTGACGCCTTACTGCCCACCTATCTTGGCCTCGTCGCTCCTCTTGGATCCATCATCACGCTATCAACATCAACTGTTTGTCGACATCATTTACAGCATCTTTCGCATCCCTCCCGCTCTTTCTTGCTGAGCCTTCACCATGGACTCAGCTCCTCTTCTCCAAGGCGCCAACGGGCTTCCAGGCCCTGGTGTGATGCAAGACCACGTAAGTCTTGACATGATGGAAACCCAGTCTGCTTCGCTGACTCGATGATCTTGACAGCCAGCCTTCCTCCGAGCATGCCATTCTCCCTGGCGGTTCATTCCACAGAACGTTCTCGTCATCCTCCGAGGCCTGGCCCTGGCAGCTCTGCTTGCCATGGGCATCGTGATCCTCGACTACGAGATCAACGAACCGAGCGATTTCTCCGACTGGCGGATCGTATTCGACTTTGCCAACATCAGCTTCTTCTTTGCCTTTCTGTACCAGCTGATCGCCTTTGTGAGTCTTCCCCCTCAACTTCCTCCTTCCTGACTGACCTTTGATCCCAGTCATGGACCTTCACCCACCTGTACTATCCCCACTCTCACCACATCGACGGTTTCGAGGGCATGCTCATCCGAGCCATGTCGCTGCCGAGGCACATGTCCAGCCTCCGGAAGCAATTCTACTTCACCATGTTTTACACTACGACAGTGGTCTTTTCCTTCGCGAACTCGGTCATCTACTTCTTCATCACCCGTCAGCATGATGACGATGACGCCGCTGGTGAACCCCAGCCTCCCACTCCTCCAAATGGCACTACGATCTGGGCAGGTGCCGCGAGAGCTGCCCCGGAGGCACCATGTAAGTGATGATGTATTGCATATCTCTGCCTTGTGCTAACCTTGAGCAGTGAGCGACATCTTTGATGAAGGATCACTTCGCGCCTTTGTCATCCTGGCCCTGTACGTGATCGCACCTATCATCATGGTGATCGAGATTCTTTGGCTCAACAGCATTCGACGTCCATATGTACGTTCAACCTCGACCTGCGTGACAAGTGATAGTACTGACAGCGATGATACAGGCAATTGGACTGCATCTGCTGGGTCTCATGGTCAATGCAGCTATCTACCTAGGGTGGGCGGCCTTTGGTCATCTCGTCACAAACTGGTATGCCTTCTTCTGGCTCGACAAGAGTGAGGTTGGCTCGGATGAGGCAGTGACTCTGTACTCCATCGGGTTTGTATTCTTGGCTCCTATCAGTAAGTGTTTCTTGAAAACGTCCATGTCTTGATGTTAACGATCTGTTAGTGTACATCCTGATGCAAGGCTTGGTCGGCATCCGTGAAAGCATGACACGATCACTGTCCGAGGCTCGCGCCATCGCTGCTGCGCAGGAGGCGCTTGAGAATTGATAGTTGTGCGGCACGGGTAGATGGTTGGAGAGGGGAAAGCTGGTGAAGAGGTGGATGTCCATTCACGATGGTCAGTGGTGACTTGATGGCGAAGAATGATGGACTCGGCCTGGTACGCTCAGTATGAGCCAGGGTGTTGGATGCATGCATGCTACAAATCCTCTTAATACCCTAGAAATTGACTCGGTTCTTGCAGACTTTGAAGCATCGTGCAGTGACGGTTGAAATGGCGGTTGAAATCGGACCGTTGCAACTGCTACTGCACCCTTGAACCTTGCTTGACTTCATGGAGCGCTGAATATGGCCGAGATAGGTTTATGGAATGAGTCAAATGTCGAAACGAGGCGTCAAACGTGACGGAGCTCGGGTGCAGTGCACTTGGACGACCGTGAATCTATACCAAAAATGGTGGCTGCGTGAGGCATGTGCAAGAGCTTGGGACTCGTTCACACCATCTTGGGCGCCGGCAGGTTGGGTAGAATTGGCCGAGTCACCAATCAGGAATGGGGCCCTGATTTGCACAGATGATCTGGCTTGGTAGTGTCTTCACGGAGCCTGACGATTGGGTATCAGGCTGGTGAGCCGGTGACGCGACAGGACGGGCGCTGTTTGGAGTCGTTGGACTGTCGAGTTACACTGAAGGTGGCTGCAGAGAGTGGCAAGAAGATGTTCATGGTGATTGGAGATGAAACGAGACGAGACAGGTTTGAGATGAGGCTGTGCAGATATGACTGGGATAGCTGCTGGGAAGTGTCAAAGGCGTCTTTATAGTAAACGAGAGAAGATGACGAGTCAGGCATGAATTCGTTCGAGGTCAAGCTACAGGGATAGTCATGATAGAAAAGAAGCCAGGCCGCCGCCGCTTAATTTTAGCGAGACGAGCCGAACCCAACCTTTGGGATTTGGGACTTGACTGGGCTTGAAAATGAAATAGCTGGACCTATCAGAGAGGCTCTGTAATCGACGAGACTGACGTGGTTGCAGTGGGCTGCCTGTTACTGGAACCCCGCGGTGGACTAGACAATGTGAATGGCTGGGGAGTGAGGGCATCCATGGATCCATCCATCCACCAAGAATAGTTAAATACAGCTCACCTCCCCCAAACCCCCGACTTCCTCTCTTTCTTCCTCCCCCCCCACTCGCAACTAAAATCAGGGTCGCAAAGCTTCATCACGAGGATATTGTTTTACGGCATATTCTTCCGCCCGGGCCCTCCTTTGTCAATCTTTTTTTTGTTGCGCTTCACTCTCTTTTCCCTCTCTTTCTCTCTCTCTTCCTCTCCTCTCTTCGCTCATTTCGTCACTCTCTAGCCAAGTTCGATCGAATCAAAAAAAAGTTAGCCGGGAGAATAGACAAAAACAACTTCACTCTTTTGCGTGTCCTTGTTCTCCCCTTTCTTTCCTCGAATATCCCGTCACGAGTTCACTCTTTAATTACCAGTCCGAAAAACAACCGCAGCCATGTTCAAGCGCTCAGTCCGGTCGCAAGACCCAAACCGCGTCGACAAGTCTGCGAGACTAAAGAGATCGGGCTCCCACCGGGACCATGTCAAGATGTCGAAACTGCAGAGATCGCTCAACGAGCGGGACACGACTCCCCAGCAGCACCAAAAGTCTCCCGCAGCCGCGCCCTCCCCCTCGCCCATCGTGACCCTCACCGTGGGCCGTGACGGCCGGCTCTTTGCAGCGCACGAGGATGTGCTCCGCCAGTCGCCCTTCTTCGAGGCCGCCTGCCGCGGAAGCCCCTTTGATGCGCAGAGCAAGAGGATCTCCCTCCCCGACGAAGAACCCGAGGTCTTCTCGGCCGTCCTCGAGTACCTGTACAAGGGTGACTACTACCCACGCCTGCTTCACAACAGGCACCGAAACTCTTGGGAGCTCGAGGACTACGGTCGAACACCTCAGTCATCCCCCAACCCCGAAACCGGAGGTGGCCGCGCCGGCGAAGCCTCCGTCTACCTGTCCAGCCTGGGCGTCGAAATCCTCCGCGACACCGTCATCTACTGCGCCGCCGACCGCTACGGCCTCGAAGAGCTAAAGCGCCTGGCCCTGCGCAAGCAAGGGCTTCAGGCCGGCATCGACGTCGCCACCATCCTGCGGTCCGCCCAGTACGCCTACACCCACACCCCGGACTCGGACAGCCGCCTGCGCGCTCACTACCTCGCCCTGATCATCCGCTGTCGCAAGACCTTCAAGCGGAGCGGGACCATGCAGGCCGAGATGGAGGCGGGCGGCAGCAAGCTCTTCTTCGACCTGTTTGTAGCCATGTGCAACCACCTGGACGATGTCATTGACGTCAGCAATGCTCGGACGCCAAAGACTGTCTGAAGGTGACGACAAGAACGAACAAACGAACCACCACTGTACACATACAAAACACTCAGGCCTCCAGATGCGCGTGTAACTCGCCAACTTGGATCTCTGCTGGAGGATGAGTGCGGAAACAACAAAAAAACACGGAGAACCGAAAAGGAAACAAAACACCAAAAAAAAAGTGTATCATGATGGGAATTACTCGAGCCGGCGTTTGGATTCTTTTGCTTTTAACGCTCCCTCATCAGATTGACGTCCTAAGGAGCTTTTTGTTTTACTACATGAACTCCCCTTCTTTTCACGAGGTTGGCCGACCGAAATTGTCTGATTTGAGAAAGTACAAGAGCACGAGAGGATCTAATGACGCCCGGCAACACAACGAGCCCACCATCCTCTGCTCCCTTTATTGTGTGTTAACTCCTTGGTTTACTGTGCGTTGCTTCTTTTGCGCTCGTCTTTTGCTTTGATACCCATTACATTTGCGGCACTGGAACATGTTTTTATACTCTGGCGTTTTTACGGTCTTACACGACTGGGACTGGCATCTTGATTGTTTGTCTGGTTCCTACATTCGCTTTCAGAGTACTTGGGAAGAATCGGAGCTTTGCTTGCCTTTCTCAACCCGCGAGCAAATTATCCAAGATTGAAACGATTGCGCCATCTCGATTTCTACACGAATGGATCTTTTTGGAGTTTAATTGTGTTTTATTGCGGTTCTTGCGTTGGGCGTTTCATTATGCTTAGACGCGAAACGGATACAAACTCTCCTACTCACACCAGGCACGGGGGCCCCAAAGGCATAATACCTCCTACTCACATGCTTGATTGCGTGTGCACGTCTTTTACGGGCTCCCCTTGGTCCTGATATCCAGAATGACACCTCCTGTTTTTGCTTTCCCTTTGTTTTTGATGGAGAAAAAAAGATCTTCTGCATGGTCTTGGGGGCGATGGACAATACAAACTCGCCGAGAAACGAAGTTATGATCTTGATGATTAGAAACAACAATACTTGATAGGATCGTTGAGCGATCCTCCCTGGCGCTAACTCCGTCAGGGTCCGAGGTAATGAGAAATTCGGCCACCTCAATTTGGTGTTTTTCCTGTTCTGATGCGTGATGTCTATTGTGAGGCTCATCTATGAATGGGGACGACTGTTCAAGTAGACTCCCACTTGACCTCAAAGTTCTCAAACTTGGCTTCCAACTCTTCCGTGACGTCCTTGTTAGGTCGTGCCACAGCAGCACCGACCTCAACCTCCCATCCATCCTCGCCAAAAGGCCAGCAAAGCTGCCTCAAAGGTACCTTTTCACCAGCGTCATCAACCCGAGAGATCCACCAACACAGCCCAAGCACACTGTTCTCTCTCTCAATAACAATAGTAGCGCTCTTGTCACCGCTCTTGACAGCAGCCTCGTCCTTTTCAGGCACGGGCGCAAGACTCCAATCACTGAAATTATCGCAGCCGACGGTAGCGAAGCGAGGGTGGTTGTTGAAGTACTCGATGCCCGTCTTGATCCACTTCTTCTGGGAGGAGCCCGGCTTTGTGAGGGTGAGCAGGAGACCGGCCTGGTCGTACTGGTGGGTGTAGGTCAAGGTGAAGGTGAGAGTTGCTGAGATGAGGCTTTGAAGGGGCCCGGAGGAGTGAGTGCGCGAGGGGGCTGAGATGTTAGCATTGAACGGTGCTGGAGTGGTGATGTTGGGCTTGGTGGTGAGGGGCATTGACGGGCTACTCACCAGTAAAGACATCATGAGAAGGAGGCTGCTTCCAGATATCACCACCGGGCTTGGCAGAAACAGTAAAAGGGGATTCCATCTTGTAGGTTTTTGCTTATAGGTATATCTTGTTGAAAGTCAAAAGGTCTACGGAAGAGGTACAGATGTGAATGAAGGTGTTGCTCGAAGGATTGGAGCTGGCGTCGCGGGGCAGGGTCTGACGTAATTATAGCACCGAGTCTCAGACTGCCATCATTCTCCGCACTGCGTGACTCGGCCCACGAATCTTGGGATTGATTGGTAAGAACACATCCTGAACTTGAAGGAATACGATGCATTAAAGGGTCTATTCGAGCGGGTATGAGGGAGAGTGAGAGGATGTGCGGGTGCCGGGCCGAAATGCCGTGGTTACATGAGTGAGGGGGGGAGGCCGTCGTACAGAACACCAAAACATACGCGGCTGTTACCTTATCCTCCTCTTATGAAGATAGAATAAAGACCACAAAAAAGTAGAATAGAGGTTGGGAATTTCATCCAGTAGGATGATTCTTCTATCACTACAGAATTTATACAAATAATTATGTGACACTTGAGAGGATTTAGGCCTGCATGCCTGCGCCTCTGGCTTGGTGTCTTCGCTGGCACGCATCTGGAGGATTGAGCAGAGTGCTGAATGGGGAAATAATGTGAACTTCCAGAATAGGCTATTAAACCAATTCTTGGATGACTACAGTATTCACTGAAATGACCATGGAAGGGACGAAAATGAGATCAAATTCTCCAAACTTGGAGTCCTGTTTGTCACTGCTTCACTGACCATGGCCTACAGTCTTTCGTCTGATGGCCGCCAGATGGCCAGCAAAACAGACAAGCACAATGTCGCAACGTCAGGCAGAGGTCGCTGAGACAGAGAGGTTATGATCATCTGGCGGGGTATTTTTAGGTGAAAATCGGAATCGATGGTCGAGTGGGTCGCCCCCCGGCCTGACTCACGAGGCGATGATGGTTCGAATACCGGAGGATGATGGTTTTTCGCGTGACGTGCAGATGCGTGAAACGATCCCTCAGTGCTGCCAGCAAAGTCATTTTGATCGAAGCGTTTCTGTATTTGATTGCTAACAGTTTTCAAATTGCGGAAAAAATAACAACAGAGAGAGAAGCTTTTCGTTCTGTTGATTTTGCAGAGGTTGGTGACGAGTAGAAGATGTGCCGCGGTTTAACCGCCGCTCACAGTCCCCAGCCGGAGATCGATCTTGAATCTTTCAACCTTTCGGTTTCTTCACATCTTCAACATGTCGTCCTTTCTTACGCCTCCGAAATCCGGGCCTAATGGCCTCCGGCCAACCGTGAAGCCTCGGTTCGCGAAGCCGAATCCTGTCCGGGCTATGCGCGAGCGAGAGGAACGTCGAGCTGCTGCCGCCACCACCTCTTCACAGTCCCTTCGAATCAACGCCGTCAATCGCAACGCCTCGCTCGCAGCTCCCTCCCGGCCGCAATGTCCCAACAAGTCATGTCCTAACCCGAATGTCGTCGACGGCACATGTCAAACATGTGGTCGCATCGCTGACGACAGCAATATCGTTTCCGAGATTACCTTTGGAGAGTCTTCCTCCGGCGCTGCGGTCGTCCATGGCTCTTACATTGGAGCCGATCAGGCTGGTGTCCGAAGTATGGGACCTGCGTTTCGGAGGGTTGGTGGTTCAGAAGACAGGGAAAAGAGCATTCGAGAGGCCAAGAGTTTGATGCAGGGATACGCACAGCAGCTCAACGTCGGAGAGAGCTTGATCACGGCTGGAACGCAGGTCTTCAAGCTCGCCTCGAGCGCCAACTTTGTACAGGGCCGCACCCTCGCCAGTGTCGCCGCCGTCTGCCTATACGCCGCTTGCAGAGCACAGCCGCCATGTAAGGTCATGCTTATTGATCTGGCCGATCTGGTGCAGCTCAACGTCTTCAAGCTCGGTCGCATCTTCAAGAAGCTCAACGAAGTGGTCCCAATCGGCAACGACGGTCTCATCCCTGTGTACCCTGAAGATCTCATCTGGCGGTTCGCGACAAAGATGGAGTTTCACCAGGAGACAGCCAAGGTTGCCGAGGATGCCGTTCGCTTGGTGAAGCGTATGAGTCGGGATTGGATGGTCATGGGTCGTCGACCCTCTGGTATTTGTGGTGCTTGTCTTCTCATGGCTGCGCGAATGCACAACTTTCGACGGACTGTGCGAGAAGTCGTCTACATCGTCAAGGTCACCAATCACACCATTCAGAGCCGCCTACAAGAGTTCAAGGTCACCGAGTCGAGTCGAATGTCGGTCGAGGACTTCTTGAAGCAGGATTTCCTGGAGAGCTCACACGACCCACCTTCATTCTACAGAAACACCGAAGAGTACAAGAAGACTTTGGAGGGCAAGAGCAAGAAGCGCAAGCGACCGTCGACAGACTTGGAGGGCGATGAGGGTGAAGACGCGCTGGCTGACAAGATCGATCCCCGACTGATTGAAGGCGGTGCCGACCTGTCCCAGGCTCCTGTCGTGGAGTATCGTCGCGACGACGACGGATTCATCATTCCACCCATCCCCTCGAAGATTGCGAAGGATCCATCGCTGGTTAACAGACTTAATGGAAACAACGCGACAGACGACCAGAGCGAAGAAGCCAACGTGGAGAACCTCGACAACTTGGTTGAGGAATTCGGCGACGCGCTGGAGGAGGAGCTGGAAGGAGATTCTCGAGCGAACGGAAAGCAAAAGGGAAAGCCTCAACTGCCTATTAACGAGGAGTGGGAGCAGGATGAACAGGAACTGGAGGGAGTCATCGAAGAGATCTTTAACGATCCTTTGACATACGAGCACGCCATGGCCTACTCAAATGCCGAGCAGCGAGCGCAGATCCACACCGTCTGGGCATTACAACAGCGACCCCAGAAGGAAGTGTCGATGTCCGCGGACGTGACAGAAGATGAGTTTGCCGACGACCCCGAGGTCATCAATTGTCTGTTGTCGCCTGAAGAGGCCCAGATCAAGGAGATGATTTGGGTCAACCAAAATAAGGAGTGGCTACGAAAGCACCAAGAGAAGGTGTTCCGGAAGAAGGTCGAAGCGGAGCGACCAAAGCAGACACGAAAGCGACGAAAGCGAGCCAGGATGGGCGAGGGACAGACAAGCCCAGCTAGTTCAGCAGCCGAGGCAGCCGTCAACGTTGCCAAGGATCGCGCGTGGTCCAAGAGGATCAACTACGACGCCATCCGCAACATTTTCGACATGCCCAACGTCGGAGGGCCCGGATCAGAGGCCACAAGCCAAAAGACGAGCGTCGCTGGTAGCACCATGGGCGGCGACGACGCAAGCGAAGCAGGCAACGAGAGTGTGGTTGGCGACGAGACGGAGGTTCCTCAGGAGGAAGAGGAAGAGGAAGAAGAGGAGCAGTACGACGAGATACAAAATTACGGTGATGGAGAAGAGTTTGGAGGTGGAGAGTTTGAGGGCGGTTACGATGAGGATGATCCAGATATGGATGCCGAGTATGGACTCGACGACGAGTATGCTTGAGCTGGAGATGTGGTGCGATACCCAGATTAGAGAGATAGAGGCGAACCACACGCCCAACATGGTTAATTCAAAAAGATTTGAACATTTGAGGTGGGGATCTTGTTTGTGCCTGAGGTTGGTGATGGCTTCATCACAGGCGGACCGGCGGCACTGGGAGATTGGCTGTGCCCTTAATATTCAACAAATATCACCCAAACTTAGGACTGAGACTTATCTAAGCTTAGATATGAGAATTGCTTATTCTTATACAACCTTATGAATATCTACTAAATCCTTAGAAAAGGTCGGTCGGCTGGTTTAGTGTGGTCGGGTTCGTGAGAGAAAAGGCTGCTTGCCCCCAACCCAAGTACATACGACCACATCTGCTAGAAAGCTCGGGATCCCGTCCGATCTCCCATCGATAACCTGGCAAGAGTTGGATTAGTAGCTAGGTCGGTGACGACTAGCGAATCCCCAATGTTGTATGTTTTTTCTTTTTGCTCGTTCTATTTTATTGATGCTCTAGTCACCCATGGCTCGATGGTGAGTTGGTGTTGTATGCTAGGTACTACTTGACAGGATTAGACCAAGCGGACAGAAGCTGGTACGCATGTCTTGAAGATGATTCCCCGGTCAGACTCATCCAGACCCCTCTCGTGAATCTCGAAAACACCGATCCTTACCATGTCCCCTGAGGCAGTTGGTGAGACAATGAGGCCTCGGGATGCGTGGAAGAGTAAAAGGGAACTCTCGCCGCCGGATGCCCCCTTCTTTTGTATTATCTCCTCCATCGCTTGGCTGTCTTCTTCTGTGTCAGGGAGTAGATCAATGCCGGGGCTCTTGTCGTCGTGGTCCCGCCCCCCGGGCCGAATCATTGGTGGTAGGGCTGGAACGTTGCTGCACTCGCAAAGGGGACGCATCTTGGCCTCAACAACCATGTGAGCACCACTGACGCTTCCAAAGGGCAAATTTTGATGCACCAGGTCAACAGAGTAGCTGTGAATCACCGCCTCGTCTGACTGCCTTGTGACGTGGGCCCCGCTCAAATGGTTCCGAATGGGGCCATCGATAGCTGCCCACGACCATGACGGAGCCCTATATATGCTCGCGCGACGTGATTTCGCGGGGTCAAGTGTGTTCCAACGGAGCTGCTCAAGTAAAGAGGTGCTCTTTGCCAGATCCACAAATAGCCCTGCAATGTATGCTGGCTTCTCCCCGCGCTGCTCTGACACCTCCCAAATGTGAGATACCAAGGCTGAGATTGCGAGAAGCTTGTCGCTGGGAACGCTTATGTGACGGGTTGTGTAGTTCATCAAGAGATATTTCCACTGATTTGCTGGTGGGAGCTCCACCAAGTCTCCAATGGGTTGAATGAAATCTACCAAGGACCCAAAGTTTCCTGATACCCTCGGTTCCATGGAGACGAGATCCCCGCCACAGCCGCACGTGGAGGTTGTGCAGGTCCAGTAGAGTTGCCTTTCGGAGTAGATCAGTATGCGCCGAGAAAGAAACGATTCTTGCATGGTCCACCCGCGTGTCGTGGTGGGTTGTGGTGGAGCGTCTGCCTCTTCCAACAAGTAGATGTGGCCTTCGTCGGTGCCGTTCTTGCCCCTTAAGGACAACCGAAAGGGCCCGACAGCAAATGGATGGCTCTTTCGACGGAATAGAAACCCTTGTTCAGCGCTCCATGAGGCAGCAGCGCAGATTGTGACTGTGGCACTTCCGTAGTAGGTCTCCATGCGAGATATCTCAGCTGCCTTGTCTTGGTCGCTGTCCTGTTGGATGCATAGTGCGTCAACCCATAGATATCGCAGCCCAATTTCTCGAACGACACGAACGGCATCTTGTATAGTATTTGGAAGTTCCGAGGAGAAGAAGCCACCGTAAAGATGCTGGCTTTGGGACTTTGCCAGTATTAGGGACTGTTGGCCTCCCCAGCAGTACGACAGCGCCACGAAGCCCGATGAGCAAAGCACGGCTTGCTCATTGTGCGATAGTGTGCTGACCTTGATGAGTTTGATACGAGTTGCAGTTCCAGCTTGGACATCCAGCAGTCGAGATGGGATATTGGCTATGTCGATCCGCTCACTGCTCAAGCCCTCGCCAACGTGCCGTAGTCTGATGTCTGACACGTCTGTTAGACGCTCGCGACATCGGGAGTGCTCCGCTCGGCATGTATCGAGGCATCGACGAGCAAAATCCCAACTCGTATTGGAGTTGACATCGCACTCATAGGGACGAGACTCGATGAACTTGGAAGCTCCATCGCCAGGCATTGCCCAAGCTTGCAATCGGCGTGAATAAAGCTGACACTCATATGATCCAGCTCTTAGATGAAGACTGAGAACAAACCTTTCGGGGACTCCTTCTTGGGAACGAGTAGTTCCGGAAAGATGGAATGTCGCTATACCTAGTAGAGATTCTACTGTATCTCCGCCGCCACTGCAGTGCTTCTCCAAGGCGCGAACAAGCCAGTGAAAAGAGCCAAGAGAGGCAAGAAGGTGAGCATAGAGTAGGCAGCCCGATCGGGCGGCGGCTACGGCATTTCCAAGCCCGCTCTTGAAAGCAGCTGAGTATTTCCTCTGCACATCTTTTCCGAAAGGATCCCCGCAGCCACCGCATGAGCGGTACTCAGGGCTCGTGGCTATTCCAATACCTGCCCATCGGCACTTGCTGCAGGTTAAGTTCATGGGCCATTCAACAATCTGGATGAAGTGGTCTTGGCATTTCTCGCACGAGTGTGGATTGTCAAATGTGAGCAGCTGTTTTTGTTGGGATTTGGCGTCTTGTTCCAGGTGAATGCCCAGGTCCTTGAGGAGCTTCTCGATCCGGCTTTCCTCAGCCGTTGAGCTTGCATCAACCCCACTCATTGCGAGGTTGAGATGACTACGGCCTACGACGGGATGAGCAAAGCGGATTAGACTTGCGAGAACCAGGCGGGATAACCCACAGAGTAAGCGCTGGTTGGAGGAGGTGTTATCGTTGCTGATAACTTAATTGATGGACAAACGGAAGAGGGTTTGGTGCTGAAAGAGCAGAAGCTGGAAAGAATCCGACTGTGAGATAAAGGGAGGAGAAGAAAGAAGCTTGGCATGCGGGGAAACATGTTTGGGCATATGCAGCCTGATCTCTCCTTGTTGGTACGCCAAGGCGGCGAGAGCCTGACCGTGTGCCTTGCCTGCAATCTGCATGGCAAGACAACGTTGTGCAGAAGAGCATAGTTTTACATAGGTACATGAATTTCATGGTGGACAACGAAAGTTGATAGACTATCAGCTAATATCCTATCCCGTAGCTTGGAGCTCCAAGGAAATCTCGAAACTCGACTTGCTAGCCATCCCATCTGCGTGGCAACAGTTGAAAACAAGCCTACTTGACACATGTGCAATGGAACTGTATGAGTAGGATAGCGAAACACCCCTCAAGCATGCTCCTTCTCTTCGAGCCTGGCAGTCTTTGAGTTGACAATCTCGACGGCAGCGTTGTCTCCCTCGAGAACCAATGCCATCTCCTCCAACGTAGGTCCCTGAGTCTCGGGGAAGAAGAAGTAAACCACCACAGTCTCGATCACGAGCCAGACACAGTAGACAAGGAAGAACTTCCAAGCTAGATCCGCCATTCCAATCGGGTTCACCAACAGGTTAAATGCGGAAGCAATACGCGTCGACATTTGCATGACGGCAATGCCTTTGGATCGCTGGATGAAGGGAAAGATCTCGCCGATATAGAGATACTGAAAGGGCTGCATAAGATTGTAGCCGGCGCTGTACAGGAAGATCAACACAATGACGGCTTTGGCGGCTGCTTTGTTCTCGTTGTCTTCGGCGTAGACAGCTGACCCGGCAGTGTAGCAGGCAAATAGGATAGTCATGCTGATGTATCCCGCCATGAGCTGTCTGCGGCGCAGCAAGTAGCTTGCAGCTATGCTAGAACAAACCGCGGTTACGAGATTCCAGCAACTGAGACCGAGGTTGATTTGGTTCTGCGTCCTTCGGGAGGTGATGCCGACCAAAGCGAGGATCTTGGCCAGGTAGTAGCTGATAAGACCATTGCCACTCCACTGGGTGAAGAAGCCGACGCAGATGGCGACAAAGACTCGATGACGGTTGGCTTTGCCGGTGAGAAGCTCTTTCCAGGGTTGTTTAGCTGCTTCCTTTTCTTTGCGGAGAGTCTCTCGGATCTGATAAAACTCGGCGGCTACAAAGGCGGACGTCTCATCACCTTCAGCGTGGTACTTGATCAGGATCTGAAGTGCTTCTTCGTGACGATCGTGAGCTACTAGCCATCGAGGAGACTCGGGGATGAACCTGCTGCGTGTTAGGTCTGAGCGCAAAGGGATATGCAGTGAGGACTGACCAGATGAAGACGATGGTAAGCAAGGAGGGAAGAATCTGGAAGAGGGTTGGAAGACGCCAGCTCCAGTTATTGGTCCAGTCATACGTCCCAAGAGTAACACCCGCAGCGAGGATGGCGCCAGCAAACCAGGTCCCCTGGAAGAAGCCGACAATGGTGGATCGTTCCTTGGGGTAAGCGAGTTCAACAACAAGTTGGGCAGCACCGGCGAGAGAAACTGGAGAGCCTAGGCCCATGACGATACGTGAGGCGATGAGCATTCCGACTGGTCATGTTAATATGGGAGCGAGAGTCGGGGTTAGGGGGTTGAACATGCCGTTGTGAGCACAGGTTTGAAGCACCACGCCAATAGCGACTATTATAGAGCCCAAAATGACACAGAACTTGCGTCCAAAGTGATCGTTCAGGTATGGCATGATTGGGACTCCAGCCGCTGTTCCGATGGCCAGGGAAGCAGAGATGACACCGAGAGTCGCACCGGTGGGATTGCCATAATGCTTGTTCCACAGGTCAACAGCTTGGAGCGCGTTGAGGACGCTTCCATCGTACCCGGTGGTCATTTCGACGCCGAGGGCAGCAGGGACGAGCATTAAGTAGAGCTTGAAGAGGTTGGGCTTCTTATACCACGGTGTTTTGTCCTCTTCGAGGAGACGGCGGACCTCAGAGGCAGCGGCGACTTGGCCTGCGTTGTTGTGCTTTGCAGACATTTGGGGCAGCTCTAGGCTCTGGACTTTTGTAGAGGTATTGCTTGGATCGGAGAGGGTGAAGAGCCTTGGTGAGATCCAAGACAGGACAGTGGAATTGGCCAAGATATATATACCCTTGACCCTCTCACGACAAGACTGCGGGGCCCCAGAGTCTCACTTCTAGCTTGGATGGAACAAGGATGGCGAGCAGACTGGGCTCGACCGGTCCCTCCCCCGCATTGTCGCCTCATGGCGCTTAGCTTGATGCCCGTATAAGTCGAAGAATCTGGGGAACAGAGTTGGCCATTTCCTCAAGTGGTTGGTCCGCTCAGCACTAACATGGGTCGTGAATGCAACCAGACTATGGGGTTGCACCTATGTCAGGGGTTTTCCGCCGCATATCCCGACACTCACTCGCATGAGCTTTCCTTCCTGGCCATTGAGAGTGCTGCCTTATCCCCGAGCCACATTTCCATCTGGTCAAGTAGATGCTTTGAAGGCGCATTTCATTGGCGGGGGGAAGCAGAAGGTTTCGGTTTATTGGTTCATGGCCAGCATGCTCTCGTCAAGCTCACAAGGCTTGTTATCCAAGACTCCGGCTAAATGCATCAAGAAGCAAAAATCCCTTCGGGTTTCTCTCCGTCTTGATATAGCCGCGGAGGAAGCTATATCGATGGCGCGTGGACAATGGCGTCAGGACAAGAGGGGATAACCCTGGTATCATGCCACTCGGTTGGGGACCTTTACAGACGATCGTAGAAAACTACGATGCCTTTCACTACTCGAGGGGGTGCACTATCTATGGTGCCTCAGTCTTTAAATCAACTGAAAACCTGCTGGACGGCTTCAGTAAGTCCCAGGATGAGACGCCGAAGATTATAGAGAATCCAACGCTCGCAGGATGTCATTGGCACTCGAGTATTGCTTAGTCCAACATCCCAGAATAATATCTCCCCCATACAACCCTTTCGTATCAGGAAAGATACCCTCCCTGAAGAAGCCATTAACCCGAGATCCGTACTCTTCCACTTCTTCCCCCGAGGTGAAGAACCCACAGGGAGGCTCTCTATAGGGTCAGAGCCCAGAGACTATAGTGTACAGGACTGACCCGAGAGAGAAAATGTCAGTGGCCACTGTACTTGTCCAGCCCGAGTTGGGGTCAAAGAAGCCATCATCCGGGAGGTTTTCACCCGGGATTCCGATTTCTTCGCAAGCTGATCCACCAAAATCGCAAAGCACGAGATCAAAGTCCGTGGAGCCTGTAGTGTGGACGAGAAAGTTGTCAGGGCGGAGATCGCTGTGGATGACGCCCCGACTATGGATGTAGGCAATTGCCTCCGTGACTTGCCTGCACAAGTTTTTCCGCACAGATAGGGATATGTCCCGGTTTGGGTCATCTAGGAACCTCTGAAGGCTGCCGAGACTGGCCTCGACAAACAGCAAGCCCGTGGGAAACTCGTCGTGCCATCCGAGATACCTGCACCTCTATTAGTAAACATCCTGTCTTACAAAAGACCTCTTTGAACTTTGTGATTCTGGGATGATCGCCAAGTCTGGCCAAAATCTCCTTTTCATTCGAGAACCCACTCGCCACACTCGGCCTCAGCCGAATTACTTGATCCTCTTGCTGGCAAACCGGAGCTTTCAAGACGACTCCGGGTTTGACTCTGAAAAATATGGCTGTCGAGCCCAGGAAGCCATCATCTATCGGAATTGGGGAAAGAGGTGGCCCAGAGGGAATATCAGAGTCTTGTGTCATAGTCTGCCGATCTGATGGGGCTCTATGTCGCTAGTGAGCATGAATGTTTGTTTGACATGAAGCGGAAAAAACGCTGGATATTGACATAGGTGAAGAAAACGAGGAGAGTAGGCTCAGCCTGATTTCTCGGACTATGGTTGATGCGAGTGTCTTACAACGGGTGGCTCAAGCATGCATGTTACACATGTGGCCGTGATGATGCGTTGGGCATTTGTTTGCGCAAACAATTATGATTCCACACCTTTTACGCACCCCTCCGATAATTTACCATGACTGAGAGCAAGTATAGTGTCAGATCCCGCCGATAACCACCAGAGTTATTGGGCTTTAGCTGGGGTGCCTGGCAAGATTAGAGAGCACCCCTTGAACCCGCGAGTTTCCGATTACGAGTGAAGCGCTGTGAGAACGAGATACGCGCGGGTTGACATGGATGTTGTGAAACGAAAGAGAGTGCTAGAATTCATGATATCATCCTAACCCATTTTGCCTCGCATCTGCAAGAAAGATGAGGCGTGGGCTGACGACACAGACAAGGGAGATGGCTCATGCTCCCCGCTTGATATCCTTGGCGATGGTGTTGCGTAGCCAATCAGACCTCTGCTTCGCCCTCATACGCGTATTCGGGAGCTGGTCCGAGTATACGGAAATCTCAAACACGGGTGATCCTTGCTAGCGCCGTCGATACGTGTAATTGCGTGCATTCAGGATCCATGATAGCCGACGACCTACTTGCGATCTGGGACTCCTGTCTTTACTTTAATGGCTTCAATCTTGCTCTTTTATCTTCTCTTGAGCATACAGCTGTGCATCTCAGCATGAAATCAACTTCAGATCTCCCCCCAGGGGCACAACCAGCAAGAGGCATCCACCTTCAGTCCAACCTCAAGCCGACGACGACGACCAAATTGGTCTGTTTATTTGTTGCCGTCCTTTTCTTCTCAGCCACGAGGATTTGCCATACACCGGATCCCTCTCCTCGACCACACGATACCCAACGAGAACCCACGATCGAGATCCCACCGCCGCCGAAACCTGAGCCAATAAAGGTCAGCAGATTGCCTCTGCCACCCGTCGCGCCTAGTTCCGATGTTGGATCGTGCAATTCGACCACCAACCCTAGAGGAACAGGGTGTATCGCAAAAACAAGCGGATTACAATCAGGAAACTATTTGCCAGACGATGTCCACGTCCTCGCCGTTGCGGATTTTGCAGGCGCACCGGCCGCCCCAGACCCTGCTAGCATTTATCAAGGCCGACAGTTGATCATCATCAAGACGAATAACGAAACTTTCGAGAACGGGGATGCGTGGAAATGCGTCACTTGCGGCGTGTCAAAGGAAAACTCGCGCGGCCGGGGCAAGGTCATGGATTACCCCCAAGCGTTTACAGATGGAAAAAGGATACTGACCGGTACCGACATTGTGGAATGTCTCGATGGGCTCACCAGTGAAGCCTGTGGCCCTGAAACTGTACGCGCTATTCCTCTCAGGTGGGATACTACAGTGGACGGCTCTGGCCCAGGGGGCAGTATGCGAGAGCTTCGCCTTCACCCTGACAATGTGCATATCGGCTTTAGCTCTTTCTTCGCCACGGCAAATGGTGTTTCTCAGTTTTCATTTTTTGGAAGGATCAATTACAACCCATCGCCTATCACTGGCGAGCCCCTCGCGCCGCGCTACGATGTGGTCGATGTCAGCATCCTCAACCATGAACAGCGTTCGCGGGCTATTACGACGGACCCAGAAGACCCAACTCAGCTCCTCATCAACCCGCATTCATTGGCTGTGGGCGAGCTTAGAGGGTTCAGCGGCTCAGGGAACGAAGTAACATGGATCGGGTACCCGGCTGAATCGTGTAATATCGATGTTTTCGCTGCCAACCTCGCAGATGGGACTGTGCGTCGGTTGACAAGCCATCCTGACTATGTTGATCCAGTGGACATCTCACCCGACGACAAATGGTCCGTCGTTATGGATACGCGTGCATCAGAGCGACAAATGTTCCTCTCAGGCCTCAGAGGAGTTCCACCTGTCATCGATCTACTCGTCACAGCCGCGGTTGCCTCAGTGCGGAACAACGGCCAACGGCGCTTCTTCAAGCCATGGCTCATTGACCAATATGGAGATCGGGGATCTTATATTGGGCAGCGACTCGATGCCGCTGGCAGTGGTGTTCCTGGAAGCGGAGACATCAATGATCCTGAATGGAATGGCAGAGCGGATCCCAAGTGGTCGAGAGGCGGCACTCACATCGTTTACACTGAGGCTATAACAGAATCTCCAGCATGTGGGGGAAAGAACCCCTTGCCCTGTTATGAGTCGACCGAAGATGGTGGGCGGAACGAGCGCATCATGGTTGCGCAGCTCACAGATCGAGAGCCCTTCGACCTGCCCGCCGTGGATCCCAGACCAGACGTTATCCCATGGGGAACACCATTCCCCCCTGGGTCATCATTCCCCGATAGAAAAGGGGTACCACCAGGAAATTACACACTGAGGGGAAAAGCATCAGGATGGGCCGATGTGTCCCTCGAAGGGGACAAAGAACGCGGCTTGATCTCATCGGTTTCGGTAAAATACCACGACTTTTCCGACGACGGGTTGAATGTCCTGGCGGGATCGGAAAGCGTATCCAGAGAGAACCCAACACCGTTCATGGAACAGTTGCATTGGTTTTCCAACTTGAAGCAGACGGGACCTAACAACGGGACCAAGATTACGAGTCCAGATGGATTTCATCTCTCTATTGATATTCATTACAATTTCTTCCATGCGACAGGGAACTTGACGACTACGGTCAACGGCAGGGAGTATCGTCAGCCAGCTAATGAGACCTAGGTAATTTGGTTGGAACTTTTGGAATAAGGAGAAAGGGGGGGTGCTGAGACACGAGGCTCGTATTACCATAATTATCTTGACCAAAATGGCGGTGAGAATGAACGAATGTTTCATAGATGATGGATTTTACTTGAGGATATTGGCAATTTCCTTTGTTATCCCGCATGTGACAATTAGTTAATGTACTCGATGACCCCTTGATGACCCAGGGCCAACCTAATCAGAGTTCCCAGCTAACAAGCAAAGGCGTCACACTTAACAGCCCGAGGAAATGGTTCGAGCTCATATCTTGAGCCTTTTTCATGGCATTGGATTGAAGAGGCAGCCAGGTCCGGTTTTCGGCGTGTTATCAACCATGGCCAGCATGGGAGTTGGGCTGTCATGGTAGAGTGAAGGATTAGGCGTTGTCTAATGAGCCATAGATACCACTGTACTCTGAGACGAAACTCAAGCGCATAAAATCCATTTTCGTGTCTGAGGCTGAGATTTGGCTGAGTTGCTAGAGGAACCTAATTTTGGGACTGTAGGCCCCTGTATTCCATCGCCCACCCAGATTTTGACTTAAATCCCTAGCAGATCTGCGGGATATCTCCTCATAGGGTTGCTAAAGGATAGTAGTATCTAATAGAGATATAGGGAGGCCGGATAGGAAGCCGCCGGCGAACAAAGTGCTTAGTGCGGATAATAGTCCCACAAAGGCCTGCCGAGCTTTTTCGGGAGATCGAAGATCCTCCTATTAAGCCCCTCAGGGTTGAATAGAGCCGATTTAGCAGGAATCGAAGGCTGGAATATCGGTTTCAATGCCTGAGGTAGCATATATGATGTCGGTCCTTTGGGTTTATCCACGGTCCCTGAATAGCGAGAATATCGTGATCGTCGATCCTGGGGTCGCAGAGGAGCGTGGCCATCACCATGTCTCTCCATGTTCTACACTTATACTGTGGTGTTGTGAATGGATTTTGCGTAATAATTTACTCTTATTAACTAGTTCGATTCGTAGCTGTCTTTTTTCATCTATTTCATCTTTTATCTCTTCTGAATGCCCTCATCCACAACTGATGCATTGCGCACCTCAACTCTCTTAGCCAGGTCATACCCCGTCGGGTTTACAACCACAAGGACTGGATACAGCTGACACGTGTATAAGTCAACCATGACAGTGTATAGACCATAGCGGGAAGGGAAATTTTAGAATGATTTTATGCCTATGACCTCTGCCGCGAGTTTGTCCATGGTCTTCTCCGCCGGAGAGGCCAAATTCCAGGCCCAAGACAGCAGGGTCCAATATGCCATCTTAAATCTCAGGCTGTAATGCTATGTACTGGAACATAGGGTTGTGCTGGAATATGGGGGGCAAGTGGAACACAACGCACTATCCCAAACTCTGGTCTGTGATACAACGCACTGCTCTAAACATTATGCCAGCATCCAATATACCATAGCAAGGCATGTACTAGTATATTTCTAGGTCCCAAAACCTGTCCCATTGACACGCTGGATACAAGAGTGTGTTTTTAAAAGGAGTGGGCCGAAATCACCAAAAGCACACCGGCGCTCCTGCCCCGTTCGCAAGTACCAGACCAACAGCGAGACGCGAGCCTGGCGCGACATCACCAACTTCGTCATTCAACCCACCAAGACGCGATACGCTGATGGAGTTTGTGTCCACCGCTTCAGATACGCTAAAGTGAAGCCCAACGATGTTCCCTTCCTCAACCTCCAAAATAAGAACCATTTCGGTATTTTGCCTGCTGAGACCAGAAGGTACCTACTTAGCTATATCATAGGCTCCCTCAAAGATAGCCCTTATCCCTGAGTCAAGTACCACAAAGACCACCAGTGGCATGCTGCTATAGCTGCTATAAAAAGTCAAAAAAGGGGAGCGCATAATATATAAAACTTATAAATTGTTTGCTAATCCAATACAGTCACTCTTGAGAGCAAGGAGCCTTCTATTAGAGTCTATTGCTTGCAGACATAGAAGCATTATATTATTAGCCAGGCCCCAGGACTTCCCTTAAAGGATAAACGAATAGGACCCTAGTTCTCAAAAGACCATAGATACCGGTTGTGTCCCAGGTCTGGGACACTCCGGAGTTTCGTGTGCCCGATAGAACCTAATGGCAGCTCATGCACTTGGCTCTCTGACATCTATCATCGATAAAATCACGAACTCCTGAAAGCCACGATAACGGGTCATATTGGCTCCTTGCGGATCGGGCTGGAATAATATGACGACGATGTGCTTAAAAACCATACCTATAGACGGTCGCCTAGCAATGTCTCAAAACATAGACCCTTCCTAGGGAACTAAGTATTCTTTCTATTTAACCCTAGTATAGCACCCCTAGTTCAAGGCTAGTATACTCAAGGTTAAGGGATCTAACTGAGTTAATGATACTAAGCGTTGTAGAAAAGTGCTGTCACACTGTCATATGAAAATCTGCTACACTTCTCCGTTTCGTTGGCTCAGTCGGATGGCACTTCTCGGCCTTCTCTTTCTTTTGCTCCACACATGCTGGCAACTGCTCAAACTGGTCACGTCGTTGCTACGTATTCCTGGATGATGAGCCGGAGGTCTCAAGGCGGGGCTCAGGCAGGGTTCTCCCCATGTAACATGTAACATGAGACAAGGGAGAGAGCATGTGGACGAGGTTACAGTTACGGGCCTTGGTCCGGTTTCTCCGGCCCCACCCTCTGTCAGGGTTGAGGCACCTTTTTGTAGTCAAGGAGAGATACACGACCACTACGCTGGCGTGTGTTCCTAGGCAACATTTCCATTTCCCATCGCATTTCGTGTCGTGCTTCTGACTGTTTTAACACGTACAGCTCGGCCAACATGTTATCGGTCTTGACGCATTGCCCATACTTGATGGCAGGCGTTGACATGGTCGTCCTATCTGTGTACCACAACCAACAGCCAACTCAACTGCCAGTTCCAGACTAGCGCATGGATAACTTCATAAAACAGAAGACCAGGGTGTTGTGACCAACCTGCAGAAGGGTTGTCACACCAGCAAAAGGACAAGAGGCCTGAATATGTGCTTCGCCCGGGTTCGGCTCTTTAATCTGTGACAAATTCCTCTCCTTTTCATCTTACATCAACACCCAAATTCTCTCGATGCTCTAGGTGCTATCCAGCCATCCTATTGATCCACGTCCACCCAAGGAACTAGTCACCATGGCGAGCGCACAGGAGGCAGAGCAAATTGTGCGGCGCCTGACCGGTAAGTATGGATTCCTAAACGGACAGATGATGGACGACATCGAGAAGTTCAATGCCGAATATCGCCGGGACATTGACAGAAACTGGATGACCATGGAAAATGCGGTATCGCACTCCGTCAAAATGTAAGGTGTCCAAGCCAGACTTTTGACTACCCGCACTCTAACTATTTGTCAGACTGGCAAAGCAGATATATGGCAGCGGTGCTCGATTCGTCTTTGAACTTCTTCAAAATGCCGAGGACAACGTCTTCAAGAAGGCTACCGCAGGCAACGTACTGCCTTTCATCTCTTTCAAAATACATCCGAACCGCATCATTGTCGATTGCAACGAAGATGGCTTCACTGAACCGGACCTAGAAGCCATTTGCGCTGTTGGGGAAAGTACCAAGTCAGCTTCCCACGGATACATTGGTGCAAAAGGTATTGGTTTCAAGTCTGTATTCATCGCTGCCTCTCGAGTTCATATCCAGTCCGGAAATTTCTCGTTCGAATTCCGGCACAACAAAACGGACCCAGGTATAGGCATGGTTAGACCTATCTGGGTCGATCCTGTCGAAACCATACCCAATCCTCTGACTCGCATGACACTGCACCTCCACGACCAAGGAGATCAAGGCGAAATTCAACATCTGAAGAGAATCATCTCCATGCAATTCGACGACCTCCAGGCAACATGCTTGCTCTTCCTCCGAAAACTTCAGCAAATCACCTTGGAGTTCTGCCACGAAAATGGAGAGCTCAAGCGATCAAAAACATTCCGCAAGCATATGATTGACGAATACCGTGTGTCTTTGGAGACGACTTCCAATATTGATGGAAAGGAAACCACCCAAAGCCAGATCTACCACATTACGAAGCACACGGCGACTGGTTTGGCGCAAAGCGACAATCGTGAGCTTCCTGATACCGACAGGGCCCAAGGAATTTCCTCCACAGCTGAAGTTGTTTTGGCTTTTCCTGTCACAAGCAACTTCAAACCTCTTGTGACTCAAAAGAACCAAGACCTTTTTGCATTTTTACCGCTCAGAGAATCCAATTACAAGGTTGGTTTGATGACCTACTCATATGCCACAAACTCCATAACGTAAACATTTGCTGACCATCTTTTTCTAGTTTCTCATCCACTCGGATTTTGACACAAATGCCAGCCGACAGGATATTGTCACCACTTCGCGAAGAAATCTCGATCTTCGTACTTGGATTGCAGCTACCTTCTTCCAAGCGGTTTTACAGTTCTGCGAGCATCCTACTCTCTGCTACGACTGGCCAATGTTTCTTCCATCTCCAGACAATAGTTCGGGTGCATTTTGGTCTGGTCTGGATCACGTTATCCGGGGCATGATGAAGGAAAGGCCTACCTTGAGGTCGCGTAATCGAAATGATTTACGCCTCATCAGCGACGTTTTCATCCTCCCTAGCAATGTGATGGACGGGGACGGACGACCTTTTTTTGACGATCCGGCCAAGGATTTATATCTTTCACCAAACTATTCTCAAGCGGCGGTGAACATTCTCAAAGACTATGGTCTTCAGCCTGTATCTGTCACTACTCTGATCGAGTTGCTGAAGACTGATCTCCGCAGTGCCAACTCAAGAATGCATGGAAAACACATGACTGATGCGTGGCACTCGGCTGTGGCGCGGATGCTGTCTCTATGGTGTAAGAGCTCACAGTTGACGAAACAAATCCTAGAATGGCTTCCTTTGCTTCCTCTGAGAGACGGAGAATGGACATCGACTAGATCAGGGCCAGTTTATTTCTCAAAGATAGGGGACATCAACATCCCTGATTTCTTGGATCTTAGGATAATCAGTCCTTCCGCATCTGGTAACCCTGATCGATACACCTTATTTCAGCACCTGGGAGTCTTGGAGGTTACGATTGACCAAGTGCGAGCCTCAATTTTCAGGGCTTTCAGCTCAAATTTCGAGCGCCAATCAACCGAGATTTTCAAGAGCTATCTTGATTTTCTTTACCTGACACATCAGCCTGACGCACAAGTACCACAAGGATCCTGGATATTGGCTCTCACCGATGGCTTTGGGTACAAAGACCCACGTCTGATCGACATTTACCTTCCTGGTACGAATCGTGCCAACAGCCCCATGAGCCTCTTGGCTGCCCAAGGCACTGCCCCAGGCCTGTTTGTGTTCTTCTTACGTCCAGCCATCATGGACCATGCACCAGCAAGGCCGACTCCATCTCACCTAAGCTGGGAGAGGTGGCTTTGTGATTTCGTTGGCATACGCGAGCGACTAAGGCTTTTGTCGCGCATTGGCGACGATTTGTCGCATCCTTTTCTTTACGTCTTGGAGCACCGCCCAGATGAATTCTTGGCGTTGTTTGAGCATCTCTGGCCATACGAGAAGTCAAGTTTGCTGAGTAGCCGGACTCTTCGATCTAGGGTCCAGAATCTTTCCGCCAAGCAGCTTTGCGGAGTGAACTTCTCACTCAGACTGAGAGAAACTTGGCTTCCCTTTCAACACTTGCGAGACTCGGTCGTGCGCTACATGGAGCATCCTGAGCAGTTCCCTTTTCTCAAACTCGGGGAGTCAGACATGACTCAACGCTTTGGAACCAGGTGGGATTTCCTGAGCGAGTATTTCTCGGTCGGGAAAGATGACAACGTGGATTTCTTCCTCGACATACTGAGTTGTATTGAGCGGTCGTGTCCTGAGCCCTCTTCCGTTCGGCAGTCCCAAATGGTGTTTGACCTGTATGCCGCCATCTATGCCAAACTTGCAGTGGCGTACGACGAACCGGGAGTGCGACGCAAAATCAGGCGAGTACCCAGGAGTTTGCCCAGATTTGCCACTGATTGCTGATTTACAAGTAAATAGGGAACATTTTGACGTAAAAGGCATCCTTGACCCAGACGAGAAGGCGCCTATGTGGACGTCGTCATCATCTTGTCTATGGGTCGCACCCCCTGATATGATGACGGCACATTCCCTCAGAACTCTCTACTCAAGAAGGTTGGGTGACGAGCAGATGGGAATCCTGGAGAACCTGTTCCAAAAAACGCTTGGAATACGAGACGCTTCGTGGAAAGATTTGGTGACCGAGCTAGAGGCGCTCCGGGAAGAGGGTTGTAAGGACATCGTTCGCATGCGGGCGTTATACAACTACTTGGACGAGTCTGTGGTGTCCGCAGCTGATGCAAGGTACGTTCTACGTTCTTTCAGTTTTCATCTTGTTAGAATCGGAAGGCTGACACTAAAAAAAGAGCTGCATTTGAGGCATCTCCTCTCATATATCACGTTACGCGGCACGGCGAGTCAGGTTGGTACAAGACCTCTGATTGCTTGTGGTCCAGTGAGACAGCAATTCGCGGCAAAGTCGTCCTGGATGAGTGCTGGGAGGCTCACAAGAGCTTTTTTGTGAACAAACTAGGGGTCAAGTTGCTCACCCTACAAATAGTCTACGATGAGCTGCGACAATCGCCTCGGAGTAGCACCGACGAGATTAAAGTGGCCATCTTGTCGTTGAACGGCCTCCTCCAAACAGAACGGACGCATTTGGATCCAGAACCGATCAGAAAGGCCAAGATATTCCCCGTCAGGTACCCGAACGGGACCGTTGTGTTGAGCTCTGTGGGTGCAGACTTCGCGATTGGAGATCGGGACAAGTTGAAAGTAAGGTTTCAGGACAAGATTAGTCTCTTGGACTTTGGCCTGGAGGATGTTCGTCGTCTCAAGCCACTTTTTGAATGGGCGAGTCTTCAAGATCGGTACTTGTCCCACTCGGTCAAAGAACGCACTTCAGTCTCGACAAGTTTGGGGCGTCCGATTTCATCACGCAATCGTGATCTGAAACGCAAAGCTTATTATATTGCCCGGTAAGTACTGAAAGGGATAAGTATCGACTGAGCAATGCTGATTACGCCCCACCAACTAGAGTAGCAGCTACCTTTCACAGCCCTCGATTTGAAGACAACCCAGGCCAAGTCTATGAGCAGCTGCGCACAATGACAGTCCTGGAGGTTGATGGGATTTCCTCTGTATTGGAGATGTTCCAGAACAAGCAGCTATTCCGAGTCGAAGTGGCAACTGCCAACGAGCATATCGACGATAAGACCTCAGAGAGACTCATGATTTATGTTCCTAGGGAACGCAGAGCGCAGGAACTCTGCTTTTGCTCAGTTCTGCCCAGAAAATTCGCCGGATGGTTAATGCGACGCTCGACAACTGATGGAGAAGGACCTGTCGAAGTTGAAGTTGACGCAGTCAACGCTCTCACTTCAATCTTTGCCTGTGATCGGTCCGTCCTTGACGACATTCTCGATGACCAAGGTATTATTCAAGTGTCATTGGAGAACAAGGATCAAGGTGACGATGACGAAGATGGAGAGCAGGAGGTGGAGGTGGAGGAGGAGCAACAGCGACAATCCGACATCCTTTTTGAAACCGACGACGCCTCTTCAGAGCAACAAATGACTCCCACTCATTCCTCGGCGAATGACAGCTCCTCACCATACGTTGGGTCATCTCATACTGAACCCACGGGAGGCATCACGGAAACAGTAGTTGAGACAATTTCTCGGCAAAGCCAAATGTCACACCAACCTCACCTGGGAGGTGGAGATGACCCCTCGCGACCACCTCTGTTCCACCATTCATCACTGTCACTGAATACCTCGAGCTATCAGGCTCCTCAATACCTGCCACCAACACTAGTCACGCAGCCTGGGGGTCGATCCGAAGACGTGCAATATCGTGCGATCCTGGACAGGGTTGTTGAAAAAGCCCGAAGAACAACATTTGGGGTAATCAATATGAGTGGCATGCGAGATACTCTGTCCGGCGGTGTGAGACATGCAGATGCATATGAAAGCTTTGACGGACTGGATGTCGTAGGTAGGTTTCGGTCCACTAACCAACTAGAGCGTGACAGGAAGATTGGGGCCGCGGGAGAGTTATTTGTGAGTTTTATTTTACGCACAACACGAGTTTTCAAGACTGACTGAGGTTTTCGCCTAGGTCTTCGAGCTCCTATCCAAACTCGAGATGCCAGGCTGGGATTGGGGAAACTGGCAGAGTACGATCAGAACATACGTGACGCTCCACCCAGACTACACAACCATGGGAGCATGGAACAGAAGAGAAACGGCAGATCTGGTCTATGTCGATAGTTCAGGACACTTCACAGACATACTCATTAGCTGTGGCTATCTCGATCATGATGACTGGCATGGGGCGCGACCCAAGTATTACATAGAAGTCAAAACCACGACTGGACCGCGTGGTACCCCCTTCTATATGAGCGGCAAGCAATACCGACTGGTAAGTACACTAGAGCAGGATACTGTTCGCTTCGGCTAACTTGATGAGATGCAACGCATTCACTCCACCGAAGATCGTTCAGAAGTTTACATGATTTTCCGTGTGTTTTGGCTGAACGACGACGGGATCGGCCTGAGTGTTTATTTCGACCCAGAGAAACTGAGGCAAGAAGGGCAGCTTGTGTTTACGGGACAGACGTGGTCTGTTACTCCTCCAGTGGCTGGCACGGAGGTAGATGGTTAACGAGGAAGGATAACATCATATGTAGAAAGCTGAACTTGAAAATTTTATCGAATTGGTCAAGGTGAATAAGGGCTTTAAGTACATAATACTGATACGGAGTGGTCGGATCCCGCAGTCATATTGCGAGTCCTATGGTAGGATCAGACTGAATCAACATTCCGCATGGGTCAGGTCAGACGAGACGACACATCAACTGACACACAAGGCAAGAATATCACGTACCAACAAGGCGCCGCCAATAAAGTGCTGAGCCGAAGCTGAGCCGGAGGAGGATGAGGGTCATAAAAGCGACCACCCAGGATGATTCAGATCTCACTTGAGTGTCGTCTCAGAATACCAAGTGAACATGTCCTATGAGTGAGTGCCTTGGCAAGATTGGAAAAACTGCAATGTTCATCAAAGCACATGGATAGGTGGACAAAGGAAATGGCTGTAAGAAGCCAGTCCTTTCAACTTCTCTTTGGTGACAATCATGCCCCACACCGCCACCGCACTTCACTTGCCCTTTGAGTTTGCTGCCGACTCGGACACACATGCGGATTGATCCATTGTGCTCGGTGTGAACTCAGTTGCGCAAGTACGGCGCCTGCTTGATGCCTTGTTATTACCTGAACATTGCGTTGGTTCTGAGTTGTCTAGAAACACTGTATAGAAGGTTGGCCTCGCCCTCCTACCCGCTCACATCTACTCCAGTCTGTACCATTCAACTTGTATCCTCTGATCATCTTTCAAGATGAGCGACTGTATCAAGTCTGAGAACCGAGGAGGAGAAGGTTCCTCAGAAAAGCCGATGAAGCCAAACGACCTCGCCGACCATACCTACTTGGGTGAGTCCGGCAGCGGGGAAGTGAGACAGAACCATGGCGAGGAGGGGAACAAACAGAGCAATCAAGTCAACGGCACCGAGTTCGAACAAGACGACACCTCACAGTATGATGAGCTTTTAGGGAGCGACGAATGCACAACCCAAACAGAATTTCCTGCTTCTGAGGACTCCATCGAGGATGCTTTCATTCAAGAGCTTGAAGCATGTCTTGACCGAAGTGGTTTCAAATGGGTCTACCTGAGCACGGCCATGATCAAAAATACCCTCGTGGTCGGGTTCCTTCAATACCCTGACAGGAACAAGGCGGAGGACCTCAAAAGAGAGCTTCGTATGGCTATGAAGGGCAGAGAGCTACTCATCAAGTTTGTCGATATAACCGCCCCCTGGAAGTGCGACTAACTTGACGGTTGGAAAAGCACCTTGGCAATCGTTGCTGCGGGGACCACTGAGCAAGTCCTATTCACCTATGGCAATAACGCTTAGCGGTGGCTTCTTTTGGAGGCGATACCATGTTCACACAATGTGTATTGTTTTTCTAACATAGTCCCCTGATATTTGTATGGCTGTATAAATTGAACATTATTGCTTCTGCTAAGTAGACAGCGTTAACTGGAATGTAACTACACATATGACTTGATAATTACACATCCATCGTTCACTAGATCAAAGAACACACTTAGAAACACATGACAGCATCTAAACCCAATGCGGTAAAACACCGTACAAACCTCCTTTACTCCTCAAGGTAGAACCCATAGAGATTACTCAGCGGGACTTTTCTTGATGCCAGGTCGTGATGTGGTTCTTGGGCTTGGCTTGTTCAAACTGAAGAAGGTTAGCTACCCCACTCTTAAGAACATGAGGTTACGAGAAGAAAGTGTGGGAAAAGGCCGGGGGAAAGAACGGAGAGAAAGCGGTAAAGAGAGGTTAATAGCTAATAGGTCCTCTTTCATTGGCAGTTGGCCTGATTGGATTGAGATATCAGCATCTGCGCAAAATGAGAGGTGACTCAATCGTCAAAGAGACGTTTAAGCAGGTACGCTCCCTATCTCTGTTGCAGAACCAAGATTACTGACCATGTTGCCTCTTATGAAGCGGGATTCGTTTCACATGCCCGACGGCCCCGAGCAGGAAGCTAGGGATGCCATTTTCCTATCCCAGCTGGGCAAAGAGCTAGGGGCGCCCTTTCCAAGCAGATGCACTTGTCCAGAGGTACAGCCCTGGCTGTATGGGTACGACGCGTTCAAGGAAGTTGAAGAGTCGATAAAGACAGATCCTATTGGTCAATACACACTCTAAGTTGGAGGTAGGTAGTAACGAGTCTCGCGTTGCCTGCTTGGATGATTTGGCCATTGCTGGAAATACAAGTCGCTAATGTCAAATTTGCAAATTGCTGTTCATCGGATGATTGGAGTCAATATGCTTCTACTCATACGTCCTACGTCCGCGACTCGTGTTGCAATGAGATCCAATTCGACCAACGGTTTGTCAATGACTCCTCGCAATAAGTCAAACCACGACATGTCGCTCTCGTTGACGAAAAGATCTTCCAGGCAGAATAAAGGGCACAAGACTCCATTGGCATTTTTATTTGAGATATACTTGCTGATTTATAGACTTTGGAACTCGTCAATAGAGCTCACTAGTCGACATCCGGCACCGGAAGACCATCAATTACCTTCATGCCTGTTACCCCTTGCTTTTGGATTGCCTCAAGAGCCTTCTCGTTGCGGATCCGGTTGGATTCATCCTCCGTCACCAGAACAAAGTTATACTGCATAAGACGGGCCGAAGGTGGAACACCATACTTTTCTGCGTAACCTTCGACGTCGGAGACGGACTTTAAGCGCACAAGGAGAGATTCTTTGACTCCAAATACGGCGTCTGACCTCTCGTACGGAGAGTCACGTATGTATAAGGCGCTGCAACAAAGTTTAGCCTTCTAAGATGGAAGAGACGAGGGCACGGAACTTACGTTATGAGAGGATCATAGCCTGGCTTGCTGAACATAAAGTGGAAATGACTTGGACGGTACTGATGGCGTTTCAACTTGGCCAGGAGGCGCCCAACAGGCCCATCGTCGGGAATCGGATAGGGGACTGGCGTGATGGCTGAGAAGTAAAACATGCCGTCCTCATCGCTCTGCACTATAGCGCGACCATCCGGCCCTGTACGGTCTGCATGCTGGACATCATAGAACCCTTTTGAATCCGTCTCCCAGACATCAACCAGCACACCGGGGATTGCCCTCCCCTGCGTGTCCTTGACCGAACAAACGACCAGCATCGGCTCGCCGTCAGGGTCCTGAGAAATCAGTGTCCCGTTCTCAATCTTTGGTGCTTCATGGGTGTGAAAAGGTCCCAGAACAGTTCCCTCCGTCGAAGCTGGGGGTTTTGGATGGTCGATGGAGTCGACCAAGAGGGATAGGCCGAGAACGTCTGAGAGGAGGATAAACTCCTGGCGCACATCGGTGCATATCTGCCCAACCTGTGTCAGGAACTGAATAGCCGCTTGCCATTCATTCGTGCTGAGACGTGTCTCTCGGGCAAAGTCATGCAAGTGTGTGACCAGCCTTTCCATCAGGAAGCGAAAACGTGCGTCATTACACGTCGAATTGACGGCATTGACATTTTCGGTAATGTTGTCAATTGTCAAGTCTAAAAGGGGACGTGTTGTGCGGTCCATTTTGGATAATGATAACGACTGATCGTATGGTTGTAGGTAGTTGGGTGGGCAAGGATACACTATTCTTCCATTTAAATACCTTCGGATTGGCCAACCACGAAGTAGTTAATTCGGATATTATAAGAAGGGGTGGGCGGGGTTCGGGATGACAAATTGCTCAGCAATGCCATAAAGGCAAATCCGGCTTCGTTGCTCGGTACTTAACTCGGGGGATAGACCGGACACAAACCCGGGACGCTATCCACGCTCTAGCTCCGCTTTGTCATCGGAGTCCCTGGAGTTGACCTTGAACTTGAACCCTTGAAGGTAAAGTGATACAAGCTTCTTCAAGACTTAGCTTTAAGCACTTTTCCGTTCTTTTTTATTCCTTGCGACTTCCTAAGTACTTGTTGGTAGTTATATCTTGCTTAATTTTAAGTTATATAAGAGACAAACTCAGAAGGTTTACAAGTATGAGGCTCAAGTTTCCTAACCTTGAAAGGCAATACTTATAATATGATTATTATAAACGAGTCAATTAATTAAAGCTATCGCTTAGGGCGGCCTGTTCACCTGCAGAGCGTGTTGCAATATCGTGCCGGAGCGGGGATACAATTGCTAACCCAAACACACCATCAGGATAAAGAACCATTTTGCGTCAGTGCCTCTCGTAAGATATTTTGCACTTTTGACATTACGATACTACATAGGTTAGACAAAAGTCAGCCCTTTCGGTATGCCTCTGGTGGTGATTGCATATATGATACCCCACACCACCACCACCTCCACGCCCATTAACTTGCCGCCAGCTCATTGATACCTGCAGGTTGTCACAGCTGGGTGTGGTACCGGCTGCATGTGCAAACATCCATATGTACGAGACGGGCAGCTGTTTGATGCCATGTTGCTGCCTGATGTTTGCCTACGATGCGGCCTCCCTAGAATAAAATCATATGTATCCCCGCCTTGGATCTATCCCGTATTCTTCTCTAAATAATGCCCTTGATTACTCATACAGAACAGAATCATTGAGGCTCCTCTCATACTCAGTCATTAACATGGAGGAAAGCTCGGAACGTCCTGAATCCAAGGATAGGGGACGAACACCCTCGTCGGGCATACAGCAGGTATTCATCCTACCCGTCTCATCATGCTTTGCAAGGCGCATTGTTAACCGAATATGGCATAGCAAATCGGACGTGGTCGTTCCCCAGTACGGCCAAGGGTAACACAAAGCTAAGAGGATTTTCTCAGATGCAGGTCACTGAATGACTCCAGGCCCGACCACCGCGTTCTAAGCCAACTGAGGTATGGGGAACTGATGTCAAAGAAGGGTCAGGGCGCAAAGCCAACACCAACTGAGGCCGGACCTAGTGCCGGTACAGAAAGGGACCCCTTGGGATCTCTCTCAGGCACCACCCTACACGCGCGTCTCTCCGCGAAGCCTTCTTCGTGTCCTATCTGACTTTGTGTGTTAGACAACAGTGCCTAGTATTCTGTCAAAAACCCGAGACGTGATGGGGGACCCTGGAAGCGATATCGACAATGATACCACTCCAACTGATAACGACGACTCGGACTCCGAGGACAGCGAACGAGATCACAATGAGAAAAAGGGTAATGGCAAAGGCGAAAGCGACAGTAACAAACGCAAAGAAGATTACAAGACCCAGTATGATGAGTTTCAAAAGATGCAACCGTTCACGAACCAAGCAAGTTTTCCCGTTTCTGAGAATTCCATCGAGTGCGATATCTTCAACAGGTCCCTTCAAGATCTTGTCGCATGTCTGAGGCGAAGCAACACAGGATGGGTTAGCATCGACTGCCTCGGGAGAATCTGGGTTTCAGAAAGCAAGGAGCGCAAGATAAGGACTACAGTAGTGGCTAGCTTCTCTCAATATCCCGACCGGGCTGAGGAACTCAGAAGAGACCTTCAGATGGTCATGAAGGATAATGATCTCCCCGTTGAGTTTATTCAGGGAAGGGTCACCAGGTACGTGACGAACCCTTTTGGACTGTTGGATCCAGAGGCCCCTCTGGATCTGCGGCTCCTCTTGCGGGCCTCATGAGATCCCAGAAGCGGGCACAGTCGGTGGTTTCATCACAATAAATGATGACCCGGACCCCAACGCGGTTTACGCAGTAACCAATCACCATGTTGTGGTTGAAGACGATGAAGAAAAGAAGAAGATACCCTGGATGACGGGGCGGAATATAGAATCGCATCTGGGTTTGACTGAGCAGCAGTCCGAGGACTTGGCGGATCTGCGTCTTAATAAGTATGACAGGGCAGGCATTCACAAGATTCTTACACGTTTGGGACCTCCGAAGCCCCTGCCAAAAGGGTAAGATACGATTTGATTACAAATGTGGCGGTGATGGTTACTAAGATCACACAGAATGTATGGCGATGACCGCAAGACATATCTCTGCGACTTCGTTAGACAAGCCCTGGATTATTGGAACATGCGCCACCCGGACAATCGAATCGGCCGACAAAGACGAGACGGAATCGTTCTTTCAATCGATGGAAAGCTCTTAAACTTGAACGTTCCAGACCAGCGAACACACCATCGTCGAACATACTGGTCGGCCATCACAGGCAACGGACTAGAGGACTCGGAAACGCACATCATGGAAGACATGAGATGGTTTTTGAAGCTTCACTACTACGAGCTGCAAATAGCTTTGGAGGTCATTCGGCCGCTCCATGAGCTGAATGGACGTGGCATAGCGCTCTTTAAAGATTTCATCCGTATCAGGCGGCTTCGGAGGGAACGTCCAAAACTATCGCGGATAATCGAGCACCCAGCGAAGGCCGATTCAGAGTCTGTCATCGACAGCCTACAAAAGCTTGTCCCCCCGTCTGGTGAAGGACCCCCCATGCCCCAAGAAGACGTCGGACAGCTGCGACAAAAGTTGCAAAGACGTAAAGAATACATGAGGTCAGCGGACAGATTGGTTGGTACTGTGTGGGCTTCAAGTGGGCTTGGGGGGCTTCCACGGAGGCAAGGATCACCTCCACCAAAGGTGGAGGATTGGGCACTGATCAAACTCTTCCGCGAGAATTCCCAAGAGGTCCAAAACAAATTTAGCGCCAATCCTTTGCGACCAGGTTTCCCAGAGCAAAGGTTAAGTGGCGTCAGGGAACTTTCTGACCCCGTCCGTATCGACGCCACCAAAAGGGGTAGAACAACAGATCTCACCGTGGGGATCGCCAACGGCGCCCCATCTGTCATCAACGAGGGTGGTGAGCTGCAGAGGACATTTACAATAGTCGCACCGCACATGGCGCAGTTCTTTTCCGCCAGCGGTGATAGCGGATCGTGGATCATGGACCGAACCGGCCAGCTAGTGGGCATGATGTGGGGAGACCGTAAGAGGTTTCTTTCGGCAACGAAGAATGTAGTGTCGGGTGACTTGGCAGGCTACACGTCGCAGGATCTAGAAGTTGAGGATGTTACCTACTTTACTCC
Source organism: Fusarium phalaenopsidis (assembly GCF_050370095.1). NCBI lineage: Eukaryota > Fungi > Ascomycota > Sordariomycetes > Hypocreales > Nectriaceae > Fusarium > Fusarium phalaenopsidis. Next base: position 2,933,888 of record NW_028145417.1, on the reverse strand, counting down.
CGCCAGCTACTTGTTTAAGCGGATCGAGAACAGTTTCAAAGAATGGAGGAACGCATGGGAGGGGGACCTGCCTGAACATTTCGATGGGAGAGTTCGGCTTTTTGGTTCGGATTGATTAGTGATTTCCTTTGTTCAACATGACGGTATGACTTTCTTCTAGCTACAGAAATTGACAACAATTGCTTCAGGGAGCTGATGGAAACTGGAACGTAACTTCGCAAGATACTACCCAGTACAGCCGACAGCCAATCAGCCAAAGGGGACAAAGCTGGTGAGTGTTGAAAGGGGCTTATACCCTGATCAAAGGAAGACTGGCTGCCATTCCATTCCTATTCACATCGACTTAAAGAAAGTGTTAGGCATAGAGGTAGTAAAGAAAATACTGTTCAATATCATGACGGCTTAGGAGCCCAATGACCCAAAACACCATGGCCCCAAACACCATGGCCCCCACTGTACCGTGCGCCGGTTGAGTTTCATCTTACAGTACTGACAAACTCCCATAACTCTGTTAATACCTCTCCCCGGAAAACAGCGCCACTGAAGGAACAGAACGGCTCGCACAGAAATACCCCCTACATGGTCCCCATGTCAAAGCCAGGGGCGATGTTAATCCGGCAGCTGTTGATGACCTTCCCGTCCCTCTTGACAATACCTATCACAAAATTCAGCTTCTGGACCTTGTCTTGTGGTATTGGGGCACCTACAACTCAAGTCTCGACCAATCATCTTCAAATAGATGAGGAATTCCACCTTCCAGTGTCTCGTGCCGATCGGCTTGCCATTCTTTCCAATCTCTGGCTCGATGGGTTTGATAAGACCTTGCTCTTTGAGAAAATTGAAATCAGCCTCGAGTGTGCCGGCCTTTTGAGCACCTGTCACAGTCTCGCGTTAGTGGTGCAGCGCTTGAGGGAGACACCCCCCGTACCTTTGTTCTTTTTGTATGTAAATCGGTAGTGGGACTCGGTAGCCGTGTCTGAGACCCATATTTCCTCGCAGCAGATGAGAGGGTCTCCGTACTCGATGAGATGGACGGTTTCCAATGGCTTCTCGCTGACCCAATTCGGTCCTATCTTGTCTCCCTAAAGGTATTGTATCAGTATAGGAATCCTGTAAGAGTCACGGGATGGTCTCACCTTCTTCAACACCCAGTATATGGTTTTCAGTATATAGTGCTCCCCAGTGGCCCGGTTAACAGAGTAGTTCTGCCTACTGTGCTCGATGTGATCACCCCAAGGCTCCGAGCGCAAAAGCCCGTAGCTGGATCTGGCAAATCTCGCTGGCCCATTCTTCTTGTCAAGGGCTCGAAGGATGGCGCCCTGGGAGACGGCATTCACCGCCATCCTCCTGCATCTCTGCGTCAGTATCATGAGCGGGACTATAGGTAGATATGCGAACCTCTCTTGTTCTTCGAGCCGGAATAGCTTGATTGGACGAAGCCCGCGGCTCTCGCACAGACCATCTAGAAACTTTTCCAACCATTTCTGCAGGGAAGGGGAGCCAGCGAAGCCTCCCATCAGGATGACCTTCTGTGTACTACTGTGTAAGTATAATTACGATTACTTGAAAGAGTCTGAGACCAACATCGACATTGTAACCGTAGTTGCTTGCAGGAATTATCTGGTTCTCCAAGATATCCCCAATTTGCACAAAAAGTCTGAGAAACATTGCCTCAATATCCTTCCTGCGAACCGTGAGCGTGAAAGAACACTTCATCAGAAAAGGACAGGAAACTTGCGCTGAAATAATGACACAGTTGCCTTTGAGTCCTTTTCCTGGCTTGAGGTTTCCGGAGACAAAGAGGGAAAGCTTTTTTTTGTTGAGGTAGATGTCCCAGCACCGCTTGTGGGTGGTCTCAATCTTGACCATGATATGCTCGACAAGACCCCGAATGGTGACTCCATTGACTTCCAGCTGAGTTTGGTTCCCGAGAAGCTTGAGGAGGTGCTCTCGGAAGTACTCGTTGAGATAGCTGGACCCGCAGAGCCCGCCTGCTGTTGTGAGACTTGGGATCAGAGGCATGCTAGGGGTTACTTACCACCATGAGGGACTACCTCCTTGCTCAGTCTCAGCGGGAGTTGATTCTCAATTTGATAAGTGACAGCATCGACGGTGCCGCCACCTGGACTTGTTATTCATGTGTTGCTCACGAGTCTCAAGAATCATACCTGCGTCCAAGAGAACAAACGTATCCCCACGCTGCGGAGGTAGTCGAATCAGCCAACTTGGAACTCACAGAGGGGTTCTTAAACTCACCCTGAAGCGATAGTTCTGGCTCACCATGTATGTTGCTGCAGCCTCTGGCTCAGACACAATGAACAATCTTTCAATACTGTTGTTTTCAGTGTCAACACCCGGGAACTCGGCGCGGTCCATGGCACGCGCCAGGCATATCTGCATAGTGCGAAGGGCCTTGGGGTCCCATATGGCAGGGACACAGAGGACGACTTCAAACTGCCAGCTCTCATCGACGCCTTGTTTTGCGAGCTCAGACTTGGCGTGAGCTAGCAAATGGGAGAGGAAGTCGGTAATAGGCTGGTAGTCGTCTTTGATGACCTTCCTATTGCAGAGTGGTCTCAGAGTCTTTCCGAGGCGAGTTCGAACTGGCTTGGTGGTCGCGCTCTCATCAAGCAAGAGCTTGAAGCGTGCGAGCGGACAGGTCATCTCGTTGCTGTGGGCAGTAGGGATGGACCAGAGATGGCCGACTTGGTATCCCCAGCGAAAGCTCTGCGGATCATCGGCGTCCTCGTCATCGCTCTCATCGGAGCCACCATGGTTTTGATCACGCATGAGGACGTCACCCTCAGTGTCAGTCGCTTCTTGGGAGATGGTGGCTTCTTGCTTGTAGTAGCGTGAATTGGCGGGATACATGACCTCAGTAGGGACCTTGTACCACATCGGGTCGTCCTGGCGACAGACCATGGCGACGTCAGGGAAGTTCCCAATAGATCGGATGGAGCGTGGATCTATGGAGTCCGGGGAGCAGCCACGGGGTATCTTGACGGCGGAGACGGCTGACGCAGTGGTGCCAAAGTCGACTGAGATGATACAGCGATTCAGGGTGAGATCATGAGTCGACTCAAATAGTCGCTCCACATCCTCTTCGTTCAATTTCTGGGAGGAGATTGGCCTGCCCAACGAGCAACGCGGGCGACGCCCGGGTCTGTCAGGACGGACAGGGGTGGGTAAGGGCATATTAGTGAGCGAGGTTTGGATAGACTTGGCTATGAACAAAGAGATGTAGTCGTAAGAAAGAAAGAATTATTCACGAGGGCGAAAAGGCTCTCATTTTACGTCGAACAGTCTGCAACGGTGTCACCTCATTTCCTCAAGCTTGTTGCCCCGGGAAATCAGGCTCCCAAGGCATGAAATTTTTTCATCACGGCAAAGTGCATTTCCTCTAAAGCAAGAGTGTCATTGCAATCACACTGTTTGTTCCCACCGGCCAATCATTGTTGCCCGTCATTTGTGAGACGTGAGGTGAGATGGCAAGATGGGAGCGCCACTTTACAGCCGAGAGGACAAGCGTGTTTGTTACGCGACGGTGAAGAAACTGATATTTCCCCCTCTCGTTTTGCCAAATTGCTTCCATTTTTTTTTTTTACTCACGCCATCATGGAGAAGACAGTTGCACGGAAGAATGGGAGGGTCTGGAGCGATAGCAATCGCCTTCAACTCCTGGCCTATCTCAACTGGTGTGCTACCTACAGAGAGAACTTGCTCCCGACAGCTGAAGATCACCTGAAGCGAGTCACTGGCAACGACTTCACACAGACGCAGATCCGTCGGAAGCTTCGGCTCGAATGGAAGAATCATGGGCTATGTGACAACTTCGACGACGTCTTTACCCAGGGGACGCCCAGCCTCGACCTATCCGACGAAGAGCAAAGCGAGATTCAATCCATATTCACCGGCCTTCTTCATGGTCCACACGGGTTGCGCAGCAACACTTGGGAGACCCGGGCTCGGTCTCGGGCTGCGCTGAACACGGTCAGGACGTTCGCGGCCAAGAGACCGGCCATCAGGCTGAAGGTGACCAACAAGAATTCTCCGGTAAGTCTTGCCTGATTGAAGAGTTGGCGTCGCATCTAAGTTAGCGATAGACACGTCCAGGGGCGAGCCTCTATCCCCTGGATTACAGCGTCAACTATAAAGGCGACAAGGACAACGCTGTGAATTCGATCGACGTACTTGATACTGAAAGCGAAGTTAGCGAACTCTCGCCCCTTTGTCCTAGCCTTCAAAGTGCTTCGCATAGCCCAAGCCCGACATCAAGCCCCGGTCCAACTGAGCAACCTTCAGACGACATAGCAGCTCTTCAGGATGAGGTGTTGAAACTCAAGGGCCACAACTTGGCCCTCCAGAACCGGGTCTCTGAGCTGGAAACGGACCACGAAGAGATGCGTCACCTCCGCAAGTCGACGAAAGGTGACATTGACTATTCCAACCGAATGATGTACATCTTAGAGAAACGAAATAAGGCCATGTCTACACATTCTGGCAACGTCGAATATTCCAAGGCACGAAGGCCTGGCCTGCCGGAGAGCACCATCATGCAAGAACATCAGGGTCTCTACCTCGAAATTCTTAACGAAGCTCATGCATTCTCCCGAGGTGACAAAAGCCCAAAGATTAGCAACAATGACCAAAATGCACATCCAGCGAGGGGCTGGGCAATGAAGGCCTCTGGCTGGGACCTTCATCCTCTCTTATGTCACTACATGAGTGAGAAGATCCCTAGCTCAAGGCTTGTTGCAGCTCTGGTTGCGGCCGGGATTTTCGAGCTCGTTTTTGAACGTGCCTTTCCAGATGTGTTGGGCGTTGAGAGTCCACTCATAGACGGTTATAGGAGGCACATCTTGGCTAAAAGTAAGAGCACGTCGCATGCTCCTGGAACCTGAGACTAACAAATTCTCCAGACGGATCCGAGGCCCTCCATATGGCCGATCTCGCCGCACTTGAGTCTCTCACACATAGAGATAGCGACGGCAAGGATAGACTTAAGGAGCGGATGATTGAAGAAAAGGTCGAGCACCTTTCCGAGTTTATGCTACAGAGCCTAAACTTCTGCTTCATGGCAAAGAGCCAGATGACGACCCCAGACGGCGACACAGCTATGCAAGAGTCCCCCGACCTCGAAAACCCGCTGAGAAAAGCTTTGAGTCTGAAGTTTGCACTGACTAATTCAATGACGCGTCTGAAGTTCTACTTTTTCTTACCCGGGCACGACTTTGACGAGACAAGGATGGAAAAAGACGACATGTCGAGTGATGGCTGTGTTGTAAAGTTGTGCCTACTTCCGGCTCTTCTCTCTGTTCCGAGGGATAAGCTTGACACGAGGATTGAAGAGTCTCGATGGGAAGTTGAGACTCACTACGATAGATGTCTGACAGAGGCGACGGAAGAAGAGGTGGCATCTCTCCGCCATGTTGCTAAGGCCGTTGTACTTACTTGAGGGGGGTACTCGCAGTTGAAGGGGTACTTGGTTTGTATCTGGTCACAATCTCACGTAATGGATAGATATTCTCATGCAGCAGATGGGCAAATAGATGATGCATAGTACTGAGGTGCGCAGACTGTCCCCCAACAGGTCCTGCGCCACGATCGTTGTAGACTGGTTGTGCCTCACTTTAACACCTGATATCAATCAGTCAAAGACGCTAGTATCCGGCTGAAAGTCTATTTTTCGACACTGCTTCATTCTGCAGTAGTTACCTGTCCAGGGCGGGCCGCGTTTCAGGAGAGGGCAACAAGCTGACATGGCGGGACAACTCGTATCCCGTTGGGAGATTTGTAGAATCTGATGGAAACTGTAAAAATGATTTGATTGGTTCTTTTGGATCCCGGTTGAGACACCAAGCAGGCTGTGAATCGTGGTCGGCCTCCCGCAGGACTAAAGCCAGATGTTTGCAAGGGGGTTGTCATGAAGTGGATGGCCAGCCAGCGTCACCAGCCTTGCTAAATTGGTGTTAGGTAAAACAAATGGCAAACCAAAAACTCCGTTTTGTTGCCCTGTTGCATGTTTGCTGTTGGGAGTCGACTCCTCCCTCAGTGCTGAGCCTCGATGGCCAGCAAGTAGGCCGCAAATATCGGTCTCGGGTGACTGAAGGCCGATAGATTGTGGTCCTTTCGCGCCTAAAATGCCCAATGAACAATCTATGACGTAGTAAAAAGGGTCATTGTCCAATGGTGAATGCGAACGGGCGGCTTGTTCGTTACGGTAGGCAGAGTTGCTCGCCTGGTGGCTTATGTGGGAGGCCGACCAACCGAGCCTAGGAACCTTATAGCTTTAGCACACCTTTTCGATTTCAAAGAGCAGCCCATGGCTCATGATTCTCTGCTATCCATCCACAGATCTATTCCCAACATCTCTACCCGCTATCGTGCACATCCAAGTTCCCCAACAACACACACGCGTTCCCCGCGATGACCAGCAACGACAGCGAGGAAAGCCGTTCTCGTGGCAACATCTCACCAGACATGGATCTTGAGAAAGATGTCAGACCAGAGCATTCGTAAGAATCTCTCCGCTTTCCCCCAAAGCTCGTGTTAGTAACCGACCATTACAGACCTTATGCCAGTGAAACCTGTGCTGTCTTGTTTCGGGACGGGAAGAGGCTTTACATTCCGAGAGATCTTCTCAACCAAGTCGAGCCGATCTCTCGCTCTCTTTTTAGGGGCGGCCCTAAACTCAAGGCCCATTTGACCGATATCACTTCCGCGACCGGTCATGTTCTATTGCACTTTCTGGTATGCGGCGTCTACCAATGTCTCAGACCCGAGGGCGACAGCCTGGAGAAAAGGCGAGCTTCTGAGTTTAAGACTGCTCTTGACGTATACATCGCAGCCGACTCGCTTCAGCTCCCTCGCCTCCGCGATCTCGCGCGAAGAGAAATAACCAGGGTAGGCGACACGCTCAGTCTGCCGTCTATCATATCGGCCATCGAAGACTCCGACGTGTCTTTCAAGACGCTCCCCGGCGTCATCGCGTATGTCGAATCTCGTATCCTCTCCTTCGGCGAAGAAGCGACACCTGCGGCTATCGACAGCATGCTCTCTGAACTCGAGGGGCCAAACACACTGAGCCGGACCCTGTTGAAGAGCATGGTGCTCCTCAAGAGTTCAGAGTTGTTCAAACAACAACAGGAGCTCCACGAGAATGAGGGCCAAGTATTTTTCGGGACTCCGGAAAATGTGCTGGAGGATAAGATGAGGAAGAGAAGGATGTCGCCCACAGAGCAGGCTATGAAAGAGGCTGAGGTGAAGGCCGAGACTATATCCAAGGAGAAGGAAATGCTTCCGTTGGCGGAAAAAGCCTTTTCTGAAAAAGAGGAAGCCTCCCCGGCAGAGAAAGCACCTGCAGCGGAGGCAGATGAAGAACCTGTAGCGGAGACAGATGAAGAACCTGCAAAGGAGGCATATGAAGAACCTGTAGCGGAGACAGATGAAGAACCTGCAGAGGAAGCTGTTTGGGAAGCGCAATCCCGTTTTGATAAAGAGGAAATCGATGCTCTGATTGATAAAAAGGCTCAAATGGGGGGCAGGCTGTTGAAGAGAGACAGAATGCGCCTTAAGTTGCTTCTTAGAAGGTCCAAAACTCGAGCCGACCTGGCTCAACCCGAGGCGGCTGCACTCCCGGCCATGGACGGTAAGTTGTCATCCCCTCTGCCTATTTGAACCTGCAAGCCTAACCGTATTATCCGCCAAGATAGACTGACTCCCGGTCTACCAAAATCTTTCAACGTGGGGGGAGATTGTTGGGACACTGCATCCTTAGATAGGCCCGAGTCGAGAAGCTCCGAGACCTGGAGTTTTGCAGGAACCCCAGCCTCTCACTCTAGCCAGGTTTCTCCACAGCTCGAGGCATCAAAAGTTGAGGCAGAAGGGAAGGAAGAAGACTTTTGGGATGCCCTTCTCAAAAGAGGAACCGGGGTAGGCCGTCGTAGGTGAATCTCATGGTTTGGTGAAGGATCTCCGAAAAGGTCATGTAGGTACTTTCTTTTGACTCTGGGTCTCGGTTCTCAATGTGTTGCTTAAATGTGGAGCATTCACTCGTTCGTTGCGCTGTCAACTGTCGCTAAAGAAATCTATGGAAGCCGTTCAAATTGAAGAAACACGGTCCTTATTGGGAGCTTCTCCATTGAAGATGCGAAACCCACGTGAATTGTTTGCATGCCTTGGCTGGTATCTCGCATCATCAGACACAGGACTACGTAGGTGGTTATTCAAGGGCTGCTGTTTATGCTAACTTTACCAAGGTAGCCTGGCTTAGTGACCTCGCTGCCTTACAAAGAGCTTTTGGGAACTGTAGTTTCAACAGTGGTGGTTGACCCTGGAGCAGGGATGAAGAACAATCTGTATAAACTCTTGGTGGCTTGGAGAGGTTAATGACTCCTTCATTTCTCATCGCGGAGATAGAATCTCTCGGATGGGAGAAGCGGTTATGGCTATGAAGCTGCACCCCGTGTTGAGGCTGCGAGTGTTGAAGTTGGCAGTTGTTGTGTCAATTTTTACACTCTGCCTGAACCTCACGTGGCTTTTTTCAGCACCGTACAGTTTCACATGTATGGGGTCAAACAATGGGCGACCGACTAACTCAAATTGCCATCGGGCAAAGTTTCTGCCTACGTTCCGTTGGCTCCATCGCGTCTCTCTGCATGAGGCTTTCTAGGCTTGCATGGTGACATCGCGTTTGTCCGAGGCCGACCAGTGCATTGGTAATGATTCATCGGACGTCTTATAATGTTGCTTCTCCCCCTCTTTTCCTCCCTTTCGATCATCTCTAATCACGATATCCGCGTTTTTCACTGTCAAAGACAGTAAGCATGCCGTTCGACGACATATACTCTGTTGCCGATGGCACCTGTGGTGACGATTTGGAATCACAAGATGATGAAAGACCCTTCTTCTTGTCTTCCGACTCTAAAGATCCGGGCCAGGACTCGGACGTCGAGGTCGTGGAGAACCGGCCCCAGCGCTCGTTAGTCTCCCTATTCCCCCACCCCAACTCAGTAATCCAGACTAACAACACCCTGAGACCATATGCGAGCGATATAGTCGCCCTCAGATTCAGTCCCAGCCAAACACTTCGCATCCCTCGTCAGTTCCTGGAGAAAACCCCGCTTGCCGCTCGTCTCGCGTGGTGCGAACCGCCCAACGAGATGGATCTGGGATCCATCCAGTTCGATGCCGGTCACGTCATTGTGAACTTTCTCGTAACGGGTAGATACCAGTGTCTCAAACCGTGGGGAACCACTGCCGCCGGAAAGTACTCCTCGGAGTTTAGAACTGCCCTTCGCGTGTACATGGCGGCCGAATCTCTCGGCCTGACGGAGCTCTTCAACATTGCACAAGAAGAAGTCAAGAAGGCTGGGGACAAGTTGAGCTTCCCTCAAATTGTCGACAACGTCCACTTTCTAGACCCCTTTCATGCACACTTCCCGTGGATAGGCGAGTATGTCCAGTCTCGCATGGTCTCCTTTTGGGAGAGCACCACGGTCGAACAGGCGACCAAGATGACCTCTGACGTCTTGGGCCCTTCAAACCTACACAAAATCCTCATCAGTGGGCTACTGAAGATGAAGGCTTCTTCCAGATGGCTTCCGGGGCATGAATCGACCATCAGAGATATGAAAACCCCGGAAGGTCGCGTTGAAGAAGACTTAGCTCCTCCCAGCCAGATGCTTGAGAGACTAAAGATTACGAATGAAAATATGTTGAAGTCTATTGCAGAGCTGGAGAAGGTGGTAGTCTTGCTGGAGAGGATGAAAGAGAAGTCGGGTTCAAGCAGCTCGCCCAAACAGCAGGACGAACCACGTCTTCAGATGCCTAAGGTCACCCTCCTCCAGGAAACGCCGGATCTGCCCCTAAATAAAGGGGTAAAAGAGGTCGAAAAGGAAGCTGTCTTGGAGCAATGCGAACTGAGATCTCTCATGTCTAAAAGTCTCGACAGGGGGTTTTCCTGGGCCGATCAGAAACGCCTTAACCTACTTGAGCAAAAAAGCCACAGGAGGGCTGACGTCTTGAATGCGAAAAGAGATTGGGATCGGATTGATCTCCAACAAGAGAAGGCGGACGCAGCTTTCAATGATGCTACCAGCATGCGTAAGTGATTCCGTTTCAAGGGATGATGCTAAGGTCTTTTGTATATCACTGCTAATGCCATCTTTTTCCGGATATCTAGAAGGAATGTTTCGCGAAGTTTGGCGCGACGGTTCCTCAAATCTGAGAGAGATCATTTTATTCCGGGCACTGCGCAAGAGATACCACTCCGAGAAACTCGAGGCGATGGCAAGAAGGAAGGCTGCGATGGAACGGTATCAATCCCCCACCTCGGAACCCGATCAGGGTCGTTATTCGGAAACAGTCAGTAGTGAAGGCAGCTCTTGTTCTTCTCTATCTACGGGTCAGAGGACTCCTGATTCGGGCGACGGATGGAGCACTGCTGAAATGTGTTTGGAACTGGAATCTCATTTGAATGGGAGGAGTTGGCGCGGTTGCAGCTCGTGCAGAATGCTTGTGATGGAGACTATCCAAGACATGGTTACTCTGCCGGAATTGGAAGTGTCTGAGGATTAATGCCTAGAGGATTGGTGGTCTGCTACATGTTCTTTGTTCGGTAATGGATTTGGTGTTTTCGGCTTGGCTTCAACCTCCGTTGGACTCTAAAGTAGGTACCTAACGTTAATATCTGTGTTTGTCTTCATTCTAGCAGCTAAACAATCCTCACCAATTGGGTGAAGTCCAAGCCTCGGGATACCCAGGTGGCTATAGCCCACTTTTCCCATTCGTAACTCGCAGACAATGAGTCGAGGACGGACATTGGCTGGGAGTTGAGGTGCCAAGTCGAGACGTCAAGCAGTGTCAACCCCGAGCTCTCCGAAACCGTGCACAATTAACGGCAAGTAGAACAATGCGTTGCAAAAAAATTAATAATACTATTGGGATTTTAATAATATTCTTAGCTCGTATGGATTGGAAGAAGAAGAAGGCACTCAGCTTCAGCCTTAACCTCGGGTGTTTCCCCTCTTCTCCACCCGCTCAACTGAGGGGCTCACAAAGTCCCGCTCTCATGATCTCATCACCCTCTACAACCATTGAAAGGGACGTTGAAGAAAGGTTTGGCCTTATATCCCAGAAACATAACTTTAATTCGATATGGCAGAGCCACTAGAGCAGCAGACCATTGCCCTCATCGGCCTCGGCACCATCGGCCTCTCGTTCGCCGCGTTGCATCTGAGATACTCGAATGCCAATCTACGGCTATATGACGTACGAGACGACCTCGAACATCACATCTCTACTCTTCTACCGGTATATCTAGAGTCAGTAAAGAAAGAAACGACAGAGATCCTCTCTGTTCAGGAACTCATATCCACCGGACGGCTGTCGATATGCTCTTCCATCGAAGAGGCATGCTCAAACGCAACCATTGTTCAAGAGCAAGGCCCCGACAAGATCGAGTTCAAGCAATCAAACTGGGCTAGCGTCATCAAATATGCGCCTGCAAATGCACACCTATGGAGCTCAACATCAGGTATCTGCGCTTCCAAGCAGGTCGAGCATCTTGAGGACAAGACAAGGGTTCTAGTGGTTCATCCTTTCAACCCGGTAAGTGCTATCGACTCGCGGTTGTGGATGATTATCAATCGGATACTGACATGGGACAAGCCGCATATCATGCCATTGATCGAGGTGGTGCCGTCTCCCCACACCACACCCGAGAGAACCCAGTTTGCCATGGATTACTTTAATAGTCTTGGCTCAGGTCATCGCCCCGTCAAGATCAACAAAGAAACCCAAGGCTTCGTCGGAAACCGCCTCGCTTTTGCTCTTTTCCGCGAAGCTTGCCACCTTGTCGCCAACGACGTGGTCTCGGTTGAGGATTTAGACACAATCATGGAAAACAGCCTAGCACCGAGATGGGCCGTGGCCGGTCCTTTCAAGACATACAACAGCGCCGGAGGAACTGGCGGTATAGGAGCATTTATGCATCACTTGGCTGGAACTATGGAGGCGTGCTGGGACGATGTCGGAGATATAACCTTTAAAGGAACATCTGCCGGGGCCTCGGCTCCACGTCCGAGTAGCTCGGCAGAGAGTGAAGACTGGACAGAAAAGGTTTCGAGACAAACGGAAGAAGCCTATGGAAGACCAACTGCGGACTCACTGGCGGAGAGGGACAGAAATCTACAAAAGATTATCCAGGCTCAGCCAAGCCAGAGATAGCATAGGACGCAACCCCCAAAGGTCCAGTTTGCTATAGACCCCTTAAGCCAATTTATCCTCTTCCCACTATTATAAATCACGCTCTGGAATCATCAAACACTAGATCATGCTAGCTGGTGATCGGACCTTAGTTGCACCGCTTTAACCCACTCCACGAAGCTATTCCCCTTCCGCTTAGAAATACAAGCCAAGAAAATCACGGAATCGCCCATGTTGCTATCGATATATGTTTCATCCCAGCATGGACCCTCCCCGGATCTGGTCTAGTCTCTCGGAAAACCGCGCACGTTTCGGACGAAAAACCGGCCGAACCTCGATTTGTCAGTGTCTGGCGGTTTCCCTGGGCCGAGGCTCATGCCATGGATTAGATAAAGAGTGGGCTAACTGGTGCAGATCTAACAGACCGCTGGGGCGATCGGGAGATTTACGGTGTCTGTGTTGCATTGTCGTGGGGACTAGAGGTTGCAGGGGTTCTGAGTTGCTCGTATAAAAGGGGCCTGGAGTCATGATACAAAATGCCATATGGAACTGCAGGTGCTTTGATATTAGGTTTCTCTTTTCAACTTTAGAATACTCAGAATGGCTGCACCAAGATACGGCTCACCAGGTGTTGATCCTGCACCGCTCTTTGAGCCCCTAACCTTTGCACCCTCTGGACGCACCGGACCGAACCGCTTCCTCAAAGCCGCTACGTCTGAACGACTAGCCTCATGGGACCCCAAGGACGAATCAGCCCGAGGAATTCCCTCAAAGCAACTCATCACCCTATACAGAAGCTGGGGTGCCGGCGGATGGGGCCAGATACTCACGGGCAACATCGCCACTGACGCCGTGCATCTCGAAGCAGCCGGTAACGCCATCGTCAAGGCAACCGATCCTTTCGAGGGTCCCCGATTTGAAGCCTTCAAGGAACTAGCAGCTGCTGGAAAGGAAAACGGCAGTCTTTTGCTCGGCCAAATCACCCATGCAGGTCGTCAAGTCGAATCCTGGATACAGCCCAACCCCATCAGCGCTTCTGCAGTCCCTCTAAAGGAGTCCGCCACGGGCCGTACCTATGGTGAAGCACGAGAGGCTACCAAGGAAGATATTGCCGCGATCATCGAGGGATTCGCTCACGCCGCAGAGTACCTGGAAAAGGCTGGCTTCGATGGCATTGAGCTTCACGGTGCTCACGGCTATCTAATCGCTCAATTTCTCAGCCCTCGCACTAACAAGCGAACCGATGAGTACGGAGGCAACCTCGAGAACCGCTCCCGAATTGTCTTTGAGATTGCCAACGAGATCCGAAAGCGCGTGAGCCCCAAGTTCATCCTAGGCATCAAGATCAACTCGGTCGAGTACCAACCAGAAGGCATCACACTCGATGACGCCAAGAACTTCAGCATCGCGTTGGAGAATGCTCATTTCGACTTCATCGAGATCTCTGGTGGAAACTATGAGAAGCTAGCATTCAAACACGTCAAGGAGGAAAACCGAAAGCGCGAGAATTACTTCCTCACCCAGGCAGAGGAAATCATCAAATCCCTCAAGGGAGAAACCAGAGTATTTTCAACTGGAGGATTCAAGACGACCGAGGGTCTTGTCAACTCCCTCGCCACCCTCGACGGCGTGGGTATTGGACGAGCAGCCTGCCAGGACCCCGGACTCCCCAACGCGATCAAGAACGAGGGCGCGACCGGAGTTTTGAAGCAGGCGTATGATGAAGAGGGTTTCCAAGCGATGGCTCTTGTTTTTGTACTCATCAACCAGATTGCAAACGGTTTACGGCCAGCCGACTTTTCGGTGCAAGAGAATGTCGATGAGGCTTGGGAAAAGGCGAGGCAGCATATGCAGCGGGTCGCAGAGGACAAGGAGCATTATGTGATCTAGATTAACGGATAGATCCAGGAGTATATAGAGGAAAGTGCTTTCGGCCATGAATTGACTGCTATTGCAGACGAAGTATCCCCTCCCTTATCGGTCCAAGTGTTTCCCAGCCGTCGGACAACGCAGAAACAGAAGACTAAAAATACAACCGGCAGAACTTTAATTATTGGCCTACCAGGACTTGAAACAGCTCTTGCTGAGCTGGCGGCTATGACCTGCTGCGATTCGCCATGACAATCCGTGCACTCGCTATGCAGGCCCAGGGCCGTTTCGTTTCAGCTGAAGGATCGACCTATAGATAGACTCAATGTGGATCTTTTAATTCATATGCTAACCGATCACCGTACGTTGGTTATCAAACCAGGGGCATCATTCAGGCACCGCGTTGATCTCTTCGCTGAGCAGCTGCATTGAAGATTAAAGGATGAATGCAGGCTCGATTTCAAGCAGATCCAGATGCCGCATTGAGCTTTGAGTCCTGTTTTCGATCCATTTACAGGCCGCAAACCCGTATCTCTGCCTTTGGCCATGCGTCATTGCAACCTGCTTGGAAGATGTCTACCCATGTCCTGTCCTCTGAGTTGTCAGTTACAGCCAAGCGTGCCGCAGCATGACGCGCTGGCCGGATTTCCCCACAGCCTTACATGACATTCTAGGACCGCCGTTCGCTAGTAAAGACAGCAAACTCTGTGGTTTTCTTAAAAGGCTTCCTTCCCAGAAGCAGAGCAACCAACAAGGGACCAGTCAGTCGAGATTCTCGCCGTTGACATCAACATGGAATACTTGCAGGCATTCTCAGCCGTGGCCATGGGGTTGTTCATTTATTTGTCACTGTTCATGGCCACTGCTGTCGCGGTATCAATCGATGCCTGTCCAGGATACAGCGCCTCAAATGTCGAGGAGACAACCAATGGGATCGCAGCTGATTTGGCCCTCCTTGGTGAACCTTGCAATGTCTACGGCGTAGACGCACCCGAGTTGAAACTTGTGGTTGAGTATCAGACAGGCGAGTTTTACCGTCAGTCCCCTTCTTGCGCATGAGGCTCATATTGAACAGACAAGCGGCTACATGTCAAGATCTACGATGCGGGTGAAAAGGTCTATCAAATCCCCGAGTCCATCATCCCTCGACCTTCAAAGAGCAGCAAGAAGATCGAAAAGTCCGACCTAGTTTTCGATCTCAAAGAAGAACCTTTCTCCTTTACAGTCTCTCGGCGCGACTCAAAGGAGATCTTGTTTGATACCAGCGCCGAAAATTTGATTTTCGAGTCTCAATATGTTATGCTGAGAACAAATCTCCCCAAAGACCCCAACGTCTATGGCCTCGGCGAGCATTCCGACTCTTTTCGACTCCCTGCGAGTTCTTCCTACCGAAGGACCATGTGGAATCGGGAGGCAATTGTGATTCCGCAAAACACGAACCTTTATGGAAGTCACCCCATGTATCTCGAGCACCGAAAGTCCGGCAGCCATGGTGTGTTGCTAATGAACTCGAACGGCATGGATATTGACCTCAATGTCACACCCGAGGGCGACCACTACCTCGAGTACAACACGATTGGAGGCATTCTTGACCTTTACTTCTTTGCTGGCCCAACTCCGACAGAAGTCAGTAAACAGCATGCAGAAGCGATTGGTCTGGCGGCGATGATGCCGTACTGGTCTCTAGGATTCCATCAAGCCAAGTATGGCTACTGGGAGGTCAACGTGCTAGCAGAAGTCGTTGCAAACTACTCGACGGCCAATATCCCACTGGAGGTCTTGTGGAGTGACATTGACTACATGGATATGCGCAAAGACTTTACCACAGACCCCGAGCGCTTCCCCATAAGCAAGATGCGAGAGCTCGTCGATACGCTGCACAGTCGGCAGCAGAAACTGGTCATGATGCTAGACCCCGGAATCAGCACCAACAACAGCTACGAGTCTTTCCAGCGAGGCAAAGAAGCAGGAGCCTTTCTCAAAGCCGCTGATGGCTCCAACTACCGAGGTGTTCAATGGGCGGGCGAAGTTGTCTGGCCAGACTACCACTCTAAAGAGGGTCATGACTGGTGGGTTGACGAGATGGAAAGATTCTTTGACCCAGAGACAGGTCTTGATATCGACGGTGTCTGGAATGATATGAACGAAGCGTCCAACTTTTGTCCCAATGTTGACTGCGATCCTGCAAAGCATGCAAAGGATACAAACACGCCTCCCCAACCGCCTGAGAATCATAGACCTCGACCAAATACAGGGAGGCCAATCCCAGGTTTCCCAGACAGCTTTCAGCCCAACAGCACATTGGCGAAGCGGCAGGATGCAAGCAGTGAATGGGAAAAGACCCTTGCACATAGAGATCTGTTCAACCCACCGTACTCTATCCAGAACGCGATGGGTAGACTAAGCGATCGCACCATCTACACCAACATCAGCAACCACGACGGCACCGCGCAGTACGACACGCACAATCTCTACGGACTGACCATGGCCAAAGCAACCTACGACGGAATGATCAAGAGAAAACCCGACAAGAGACCCTTTGTTTTGACTCGGTCAACCTTCCTACACTCCAGTGCATGGTCTGCTCACTGGTTTGGTGACAACCGATCCTCCTGGGCGCACTACCGGATCTCGATAGCCCAGATGCTCGGCTTCACGGCTGTGCACAATTACCCAATGGTGGGATCAGATGTCTGCGGGTTCAACGGAAGGGCAGAGGAAAATATGTGCTCTCGCTGGGTTTTACTCGGAGCTTTCATGCCCTTCTTCCGCAACCACGCCGACGTTGCTTCCACAAACCAGGAGTTTTACCTGTGGGAGTCTGTCACCAAGGTGGCTCAAAAGGCCATTGATGCCCGGTATAGACTGTTGGATTACATCTATACAGCACTGCATCACGCCACCTCTACGGGCGTGCCCAGTGTGAACCCATTATTCTTCATCTATCCTTCCGACAGCAACACATTCGGCATTGACACGCAGTTCTTCCTGGGAGATTCTTTGCTGATATCTCCCGTCATTGAGGATGACTCCCAGTCTGTTACTTTCTACCTCCCAGACGACCTCTTCTACGACCTTTGGACACACAAACCTGTCCGTGGTCAGGGAAAGGATGTCACGGTGGATAATGTCGGCTTCGATGAGATTCCGGTATACATCCGTGGTGGAAGCATCGTGCCGCTGAGGAATGAGTCAGCCAACACAACTGCAGAGCTTCGAAAGAAGAACTTTAATCTTATAATTGCGCAGGATCAGGATGGCCATGCGGAAGGATCCTTGTATCTCGATGACGGCGAGAGTATAGAAGGCAAGTCATCAGAGATCAAGTTTGTGTGGGAGAACAACATCCTCACCGCCAACGGAACGTTCGGATACCGTTCTAGCCTAGAGGTCGAGAGTATTACCATTCTATCAGAAAAGGGCAGCGGCACAATATCTCTGAAGGAGAGTCTAGATAGGCCATTTGAAGTGCAGACGAAGATTGAAAGGAGAATAGTAGACCAGCAGGGCTCACTGCCCTAGGGGATGACGACTCGAGTTTAGTTAATAATGCTTCATTTTTAGTCCACCTTACTCCTGCGGCCCTTTATCCTTGATTACATGTTGTAAGAAAAGACATAAGAAATGCATTACCTCGTTAAAAAACATGGGAAGAACAGATGACACTTCCCAAGCCTTGTCCCATGATACCCTGCTAGCAAACTAAACCCAATCCCTCTCAGTATCTATAGCTCAGAATCTCACGGCAAATTCGAAATATCCTCAACTAACCATAGTCAAACCCATAAATTGACAGAACAATTCCACCGTCCACATTTTAGTGCCCCAAAGCAGGGGGCGTCGGAGGCGTCGGAGCCTTCGCCAAAAGCCTAGTACTCTCACTCGTCTTAGGCGGCCGTCTATTCTTAAACTTTGCCGCGGCCCTCTTATCACTATAACAAATAAAAACCATTGTAAAAGTGCACGCAGCACCGAGAAAGCCAAAAATGCTGGCAATGACGATACCCGCAGTGCCGACCTCGTTGTGCAGCTTCATGCACACGTCGTTGCCGGAATCAGGGTGGATCGTGCACATCATGCCCGGGGCGCAGGCGCTGGATGTTATGTTGGCGGGGACGCAGCCGTGGGTTTCGATGTGGCCGTTGCGTGTTCGGGTGGAGCAGACTGTTGTATGCTCGACGGTTGTGCTGAAGCATGATGCACCAATCTTTTCGCTAGAATATGTCGAGTATGTGACTTGGTCGCTGCTAATGTACGACGTCTCGGTCATTTCATCGCTCGATGAGGGTTCGGTCGTTGCCGAATCTTCAGACTCTGTCTCTGTGGGGAGAGTCTGGGTTGGTAGGGTTGGAGATGGTACGGTGACGGATGGCACGGTCGGCTGCTCAATCGTCGACTCCTCCTTGGTCTCCTCTTTTTGTATCGTCTCAGGCTCCTTCGTCTCCTTCACCTCTGTAGTTTTTTCGGCTTCGGTCGGATTCTCCTCTTGGGTCGTTTCGGCGGCCTTCGTGTCGGCAGGTTCTTCCTTGGTCTCCTCTGCATCCTTTGTTTCGGCAGCGTCTTTCGTTTCGGCGGGTGCTTTTGCGTCGTCTGATTCCTTGGAATCGTCTTTATCGTCTTCTGTCACCTGGGCCGCAGCGCTTGTGGTAGCGTCCGCCCGTCGGACCCATTGTCGCAAGCGTTTGACTAGCCCATGGTCGCGTGCGTCGTCATTCCAGGCGGCGGAAGAGTGTGGGCAAACGTCGTCATCCCAAAGGGCGCTGACTCCTCTCGGTTCGTGGTTTTTGTTGGAATCATGGCAGTCGATTGAATCGGTGTCGTAACGTTCCAGGTATTCCCCTTGGGCATCGGCAAGGGCATTTGCCCAAGCGAGCAGTGCTAGCGCGGGAAGAAGCCGCATGTTTGAAGGCAATGAATGATCAGATCAGTAAAGACTGTAGCACTCTGTCGGGGACGGCATTTGATATAGGCAGCCAGCGATCAACAACATGCCATCTGCCCAGGGCCTAACAAAGCATGAAAAAGATTATGATCTTCACGACATGTTTCTGCCATGAGCTGCTTTGTCAAAGCTTCTATAAAAAGATTCCACCTCCACGTCTCGTGTCCCCTTGCGTGTTCCCTGCATACGAGGGGCCATTGAGAGCCACGGGCGCAGCTTAGTCACGCCTGTGGTATTTTTAACTGGCGATTAATCAGGCGGAGTAGCCTGATGATCGCAGCTGGGTACGAGGCATTCGTCATCCGGCTCTGCGGGAGGTCGTATTCACAGCTTGTGCGGTCCTACTCTATTCCGCCGTCATTGACGTTTGAAAGGCGGTTGCAAGTCTGTCGGTCCAAGACGATGCGTAGTGGGAGCTCCAGGACCTTGGCATCCACGGCATCTAAACACCCCTGGACGTCAACGGAAAATCGCCCATTCCTTTTTCAGGTCGAAAGACCGAGGCCGTCGACTGGGGCAGGACGGCAGCCCCTCGTTCAGCGCTATTGTCTGCAGGGTAGAGGAAGAGGTAAAACGCGACTTCTGACATCCAACAAGAACCTATTCTTTGCTACACCATCCCCAGAAGGATAAGTTCATTTAGCAGTTTATTGCCTAGCTAACATGACTATTGACATGGCCGAGATGTCAATGGACCAATCATGTTCTTTGCTACTCGACGTCTCGCTTCAACAGACTAGAATGCAGCACGCACTTTGATCTAGAACATGGAGCAATGAGTTCAGCTAGCCACCACCAACAGATTAGGTCCATCATCTGGACTCATGAGGATGGTCCATATAGAAGACGGGTTTCCACTCTGTTTGCACCAGGTTGGAAACTCTTCAACTCTACTCTCTATCCAATAAATCTTGCTTCTCTTTCAAATTGACAGAAATGGCATCAGTTGAGGTCAATATTCTGTCCATCGCGAGGGTCTTTGACGAGCTTTCGTCTCTAATCGAGCGACTGCTTAGAAACCCAAAGGGCAAGGTAGACGGCGATGAGCAATCAATCACCCGTTTTGTCCTCGACGACGACTTCTTCTACCATGTGCAGACTTACGTCAAGACTGGTATGGAGTTCCCCGATGATGAACATCTCTTTGAGATGGTCCACCCGCCCACCTACTTCAAAACCTGGCTCCAGAAGGATGTAGAGTACAGAATGAGAATGACCTTGGAGATCAAGATCCTGCTAGCTGATTCTTTTCACCCAGAGAATGTGGCAGGGGATCACTACCGTCAGCCAGCATTGCAGGAGCTCCCTTAACGAAGCCATCTATCCCATTGTCGGCCTCTGTCAGTTGCCATACCCTAATCTCGCTTTGGACGGTAGCTAACGCTTGTTGATAGCCTACCACATTGCGGAATATGCGTCTTCCGCCGTCAACATATTTGAAGCGCTACTTGACCCGCTCCGCATCATTTCTGACCACACTATTCCCTTTTCCAGTTCTGAGGCTGAGGGTGCTAGAGAAAATATCAATGGAATACTGCAGCTCCTCCAAGATAACAGCCGCGAGACATCCAAGAGGTCGACCCTAGTTCTTAAAGCAATCGGGATAGTATGTGATATCTCATCTGGTTGCATAGGTACTCTAGCTAAACTTGTGTTGTCTAGTTTTCTGCCACGATTCTGGAAGATGAAGTGGTCCTGAGGGCCCTAGATGAGCTCTTGAGAAACCGGGTGCCCAAGGATGCAGACACTGGTGATTGGGAGAAGCAGAAGGCTCTGCAAACCATACGTAAGCCTGACGATTCCAGATACGATCCTTAACAAATACTGATAAAAGATGCCATTCTAGGAAAAATCAATACCTTGGCTTCAAGTAGCAAGGCTGCCCTTGCTCATATCAGCGCTATGATGAAGGCCCTGGCTGACATCCACGGTTGGTAAACACCCCACCACGGGTCTTGAGTTCCTTGCTAATCTGTCACCTCATAGACGCGCTGGTCATGGCGGAAACAACTGCCGAAACCATGATCAGGGCTGTCTCCCTTCTGAGCGACCAGGCCCGCCCGGAGAGTGCAGGTTACGGTGTGGTTGGGACAAAGCTAGAGAAGGCTGCCGGGACTTGCAAGCAGGTTTGTATGCTCCCTCGCGGACCTAGAGTGTTGGAACTAATAATTGGAATCCAGGTTGTTCAGCTCGCGCGAGAGTTTGCCAAGCAGGCTACTCCATCTTGAGGACACTAAATTATTCACAGCTTGGAATGTAGAATGCGCTAGAAGTTATTTCTGTAAAAAGGTAGACATTATCCATCTAGGCCAGATCCTATTTTATAACCACGCGGCCTCATTTTTCGTAAAGAAAGCTAGGCCCTTGGAGATTGAAAGATCATGCCCGTCAAACACGGCTTTTTAAACAACATAACTGCTTTCACAGGTATTGTAGGGAACTTCGCCGCGTACTTGATTAGTGGGAATAAGAAGAATGCTTGCGGGAGGGAGATGGCAGGCATCTCGATCGTTGTTCAAAAGTCTAAAGTTATTACGGCTCAGGGAACCCTGATTGGATAATGGTTCAGCTGAACGCATAGTGAATGATCTATGCGCAATGCTGATGCCCGCTTACTATGGTACCTTTGAGATAAGCTGACAGCATCGGAGGCCTCGAGACTAGCTTCGCCCTGGCCGTCAGCCCTGTCACTAACGGTTTAGCTTGATGGAAGAAAAAGACCAACGCTGAATGCCTTGTGTTGTATATATATCGAGAACTTTCCTCCTCGGGAGTTGACTACGCTCCAAGAACAAACCAATCACCCCCGTCGCAATCTTCAATCACAGAATCCACCACCACAAACAACAGCCTCGCTAAGAGATATCACGAAGATTCATATAAAAAAACAAATTCACAACATGTCTGACAAAGAAACATCAGTCAACCTCAAAGCCTACAACATCAACGGCTACGATGCACCAGACCGCTGCGAAAAGTGCGAGGTCTCACTCCCCGACAAGGACGCCCGTCGTCAGCACGTGAGCGAGACGCGCCACCGAGCTTGCCCCTTCTGCGAAAAGTACGTGCCCGTTGGCGGATTCTACGTGCACTGCGATATTGTCCACCCACAGGAGCATTGGAACGATCATCAGGTTGCGTACCAGGACAGATTCGATAGGCAGCAGGCGCCTTCGTGGTTGGGCGTGAAGGAGTGAAGGAGTCGACTGTAGAGGATGCATCACTAGGTTGAATCGGGTGTCCAAGCCAGCTTTTGATTGGGGATCAAGGGGAGAGGTGAATGCGGCATTTGATGTACTGTTGGCGTCTGAAACGGGAGCGTTGTTTGCGGGACTGAACGAATACAGAGACTTGAACCTCTCATCACTTGGACTATGTGCCTTGCCCACCAAAGATGCTCACTAAGAATGTGGCTAACTCAAGCTTGAGCGCTTCCCGAGTTGTACGAAAGTTGCGCCGCGAATCGAAGCCCATCTTCGCTTCTGTGGGCATCCATTAAGCTTCCCTGATAAGCTTATTCCGCCAACGGCTTCATTCCCTCTCAGGATCAATGCATCTTTACCGCTCCTCATGTGCCTCTCAAACGTTGGCGCAGCAGCTAAAGACGCCCTCCCGCATCCGTCCACTCACAGCTTGGTAGTGAGTTCAGCTGGCCGGGGTAAGACGCTGCCAAGACGCCTCTGCCGGGACTCACATGCGCGGCGAAATTGAAGGGTCTTGATTGTTTCTCTGACCCCTTCAAGATCGTCGGAAACGAAGGTTTTAACTGGTTAATGGAAGCGAGGATTGTGGGATTTCGTTTTCCGCGGCGCTTCAGTGTGACGAGGGACTCTGGGACAAGCCAGCCCATTGTCTGCCTTGCAGCTATCAGCCACAGGGCCTGGACCCTGTTGGACAAAGGTGATGATACAAATAGATGCTCTTTAGCTGTTGAATTTTCGTCAATTATTTGGGTGTTTGCGTTGCTTGTCTACCTGCACTAAGTGGAAGCAAACACAAGACACAATGAAGAGCGTGGCATACTTGGGTGTGATAAATCTCGGTACTTTCTCCTTCGCTTGCTCTCACAAACTTCAAGCTAATCATGTCTTTTGAACAGGCATCTTTGCCCTCTCCATCTGCGTCCTCGCGGGCTGCAGGAGCAACATGGAGAAAAACTACCCCATCATCAACTGGCCACAGTCAACGATAGAGCTCATCTGGGGAAAAGAGTGCACCAATGCCACGGCTGACTATATGCCTGACCTATACAAGCTTGGCACATCTGGTAGGAGAGCACCTCTAGGTCCGTAGAGGCTTTTCTGACATTCTTATAGGAATATGTAGAGTCGTAGATGGCAAGACTTCCTGCAAGTCGAAATTCCCGCCATCTCTCAACCTTGCTCGAGCTATTCTCGAAGACCTCTCGGAGGCAGAGTCATCCGACATCATCAAAGAGTGTCGAAAAACAATTGACAAACCAATCAACCACCGCACAGCCGAAAAACTAGGCATCGCCATGGTCTCGTTCATCATCGCCTCCATCTTCCTCAACATCATCTCCGTCATCGTAGCCGCAGCTGACGACTCAGCCTTTGGCCTCCCGGCAACGAGTGTTCTCGTGATAGACGCACTATTCATCTTCACATCCCTCATAATGTGCATCGCCATGATGAACTTTGAGGGTGGAGGCTATCTCAAGAACGTCAGCGGAAGAGACTTTTCGGACAGGGAGATGATAGGTGTCGCCATTTGGATGTTGTTCGCAATGTTAATTGCCCGTGTTCTTTCCAACCCTTGGTTGCTTGTCGGCGCCCTCATGATCATTCTACCTATAGTACTCGTCTTTGTTCTTTTCTTGGTGCGGACACGGGGGTTCTTTGCTGTGGTTCGAGCAGCGGTTGCAGAGGGATGATGCATCAATAGCACAGTCACAGTTGCATCGGTCACGAATAAAAAGCATATTAAACTATCACGAATTCTCGTTCTGGCTGCTGGATAAAGTCAACCACTCCTCCTCCATCGTCCTTTTTGGGATCGTGACCATAAAAGACGCCTATTCTCCTGAAAATTTGAGAATTGTCGTCCTCGATGAGTACCAACCCCACAGCGTCACGACCCGATTCATAAAGGCATAGACAATGAACTAGTCCGTCTCCTTTCAAGTTCTCTTCGGTGACTGTGTTCTTGTCGTCAAGCCAGAGGGTCGCCAACTGTTTTGGCAAAGAACTGTCAATGCTAGAGCAGGCATCATACAAATCATCCTCGTCATCCTTGTGCAGATATGCAGATGTTGCCGGTCCGCTG
The DNA here is from genome assembly GCF_050370095.1 of Fusarium phalaenopsidis. Lineage (NCBI taxonomy): Eukaryota > Fungi > Ascomycota > Sordariomycetes > Hypocreales > Nectriaceae > Fusarium > Fusarium phalaenopsidis. The sequence goes on along the minus strand of NW_028145417.1, from coordinate 2,909,584 downwards.
ATAACCAGTCTTCCTTCACTGACCATTCCGAAGCGATCATCTGTGGCGAGTTTGGTCGTGCAGTCTATGATCCGGGCGAGACAGCTTTCCTCGCGGAACTCAAGAGTGAAAGCCCACATCGTGTTGCCATCGATTGACGCCCATGACCAAGACGGGGCCCTTTCTCGATGGAAACAAATATCAGCATTAGGACACACGAGCAGAAAGAAGTCCCGTTCGCGCCTCCATAGAAGTCCCGGCAACAGATAATTTCTCCACAGCCCAGCAAGGTACTCGCCCCCATCGCCTTTTGTCAGAACGTCCCACTGTCTCGCAACGCCTGCGATGGCTGGGAGCTTGTCTCTTGGGTTCGTCAAGTTTCGGCAGCTGTAGCCTATAAGAATCGTGAACCAATGAGCAGGCTGAGCAGACTCCTCTTCAAGAGGGAGCCTGTACTTGAGAATCTTGTGGCCTATCGGGTTTCCGAGGGACGGACGAAAACCAAGATGTCCTCTTTCTGACTCGCTTGTACAGTAGAAGAATGGAGTATTTGATCTAAAGGTCAGTAGCCGAGAGGAGAGTAGCCATTCTTGGTGTGACCATCCGCGTGCGTTGATAGGCAAATCTTTGAACTCCACATCCGGCATGAGCATAGAAACTTCGGCGGTTGCCCTCTTGTTTTGATCTTGTCCGTTTCCCTCCTGTACATATGGAAGATGGAACCGCGTTCGTGGCTCAAAGAGACCGCCGCCAGAGTCTCGAGCACTGCCAGCGACGATGGTGAAGTAGGCGTTTCCATATACGCTGTTCATCGTTGCTGATTCCCGCTCCCAGTCTTCGCGAGCCTGCTGGGAATCGCCCTGCAAGATACAGAGGGCATCTATCCACAGGTAGTTGCAACCGAGATCTCTTGTAACCTGTACTGTGTCTTGTAGCGTGGGGGGCATTTCTTCGATCCAGAACCCTTCGCATCGGTCTTTGAAAGTGAACGGTGTCGTTGTGAAGCTGGGGTAGGTGCCCCAACAGTACGACAACGCAGCATATCTCACAATTCCTCCTGACTCTGCCAAGTCCTTGATCTTTTGATCATTGGCTGTCGTGATGAGATGTATTCTGCCATCAGAATGACCGACATATAAGAGCCTAGTTGGAAGTCTTTTGGAGACCATCTTGCCACAGGGATGATTCTGAGCACAGTCTTCTAGACGATTCTTGTATGTCTGCATGTCCCACTCATGGCGACGGTATGATACTAGTATTCATTAGTTACCTAGTTCATTTATGCCGCTCTATATCGTGAGGCTTACTAGGAGAGTAGTCGAGGTCAAGTTTTGGTGATGTTATGGATCCGACCCGGCAGACCAATCCACCCTGATCATACACAAGAGTGATGGCTTGGGCCCCCAAACTTGTGTCTTCCACTATCTTTTTCCTTTTCGGATTCGTGCCTCTTTTGGGCTTTTTTCTATCGTCTGGTCTTGAATCCAAGCTGAAAAGAAGCATTGAGCAGATGTAACAACTTGATTCCGAGGATTTCTTGGCGTGTTCGATCGTCCCCATAGTTAAAGTCCAGGGCCCCTGAGAACGGGGTATAGTCGCTTTGGAACATGTTGAACAGAGGTTCTCTTAACAGAGTTAGTTAGCTTAGGTAACCACAAGCTATAAGATCCGTTTTGTCGATTTCTTACTGGGTGGAGTCATGGTGAGATTGTCTTGCGGTAGGTCTGGGACAGACATCTAGCTCAAGTGGTACGTAACAAGACTTGTTGAACCTGATTGGTGCGTAGGCCGTGAGCCTGATACGAAACTCTGTTCAAGGGTGGGCAACGCATAGAAACTTGGGGAGTGTGGGAGGTGAAATTGGGAACGTAGCGAAGAGGGTGTAAGATTGGGCACTAATTAAGCTGACATCGAGTGATTAGGCATCAGTCTCGTGCAGAACCAAAGGCCTTGAAAGGAATCAAGCTGTCAGCCTCACAACTGGGATATAGAATAACACTAGGATACGAGATACAACAGGGTTCGATGTAATACTCCTCAACTCCAGTCTTCTACCTCTATGTCGTTGTTCACTCTACCCACATCCTCTCACACTCGTTACTGTCAAATGCCTCCCCAGACATGATGCCATGAACATACGTCTCACCAACCACCTTCCACCTATTTCCAGACGGCCTGAAGGCCAAAGGAGCCTTGCACCCATTAACCAGAAAGATCTTGTCTCCAGGCTGGAGGTTAGGCGGCCCAAGACCCACGTAACTACTTGATGTCCTGAACATGGCTCTTCCCCATCCTGCAGAAGCGTCAAACAGCCAGGACGGATCCGTGGTGTAGAATCTAACGGTCGCTCCTATGGAAAGAAGTGTGTCCCATAAAGTGAGGAGAGCAGCTCCAACTTGATTGCCAAACAATCGCTTAGGGAGAAAACTTGTTAGCCTGACAACACGGTTGTCAAAGGCGTCAAACTGCGCGTTTTCATCTTCCACTCGGACAGGGTTATACAAAGTAAACCACTTCATTGTTCTCCAGAACATCTCGCGTCGAGGCTGCCCCGTGGGTTCGTAGACACCCGGGGAGTCGAGCTGAGCGACTTCACGCCAGGTGATATAGGCTCGAAACGTTTGCGTCCAAGCCCATTCATCAGCGTCAGGCATGCCGAGTCCCACGGCCACAATTTCATCCACCTCTGCTCCGAGAATGCCAAGCACCTTGTCGTTCTCGATAAACTCGACTTCTGCCTTGGAATCTTTGGTGGCACGAGCCGGACTTGGGATGCTGGCCCTGTGGTTATGACCGCTGTAGGTCCAGCTCCACCACTGCTGCATCTGGTCATGTTCCCAGTCGAGTGACCATGACGGAAGATTGGTCTTTGAGTTGGGTCGAACGCCACGACTCCTGGTGAGGACACCGAGGTCGGGTCGGGCTTTGAGAACTGCTGTCGTAAAATCGAGATAAACATCGGCAGCATCCTTGGAATAGTCCACGGTAATGTCGATATAGTCCCTTTTTCTAACAAAGGCAAGGACTCCATAGATCTTGTCCCGAGGATTGGTCGCCGAGGAAGCCTCGTTCAGCGCAAACGCAATAAACAGATCCATAGCAAGGTCCCTCTTCCAAGAAACCCGATTAACGAAAGGTGCTTCAGCATGAGTTGGAATAATATCGGCCTTGGAGTTCCAGCTCCAGTAATCAGTGAGGTACGACCAGCTGATCTCGTCTTCGCCACACTTGACGATGGCATCGGGAGAGACGGTTGCTTCCTGCAAGATCCACACCCGAGAAAACCACTGCCTCTTCCAGAGATACTCGAATGCCAGGGCATCATAGATCCGGTCCCAAAACCAATTCTCGTTGAGTCTTCTGTCGCTTGCTGCTGTTCGTCCGGTGGTTTGACCGAGATTATGCTCCGCATGCCGCCAGCAATCCGCTGAAACCCTGGTGAACCCAAGAGGCCACGCATGGGAGTATTCTAAAAGAATCTTGAGCACACGAAACGCTCTCCTCGTCAGGAAGTTCGACGGCCCAAGCCATATCACGGCTCTTTGACATGTCTCATAAATCTCCCGCATGAGAGGAACCTGGACGTTCTTTTCGTTATTGTCCGTCTGGTTGATGCATATAGCATCAATCCACATGCAACGGGGCCGATTAGCCTCTCTCAGATTCTTCAAAGCTGAGTAGAGGTTTGGTCCAACAGGAAAGTCATGCCCGTTGACAGAGATGGTTTTCTGCCCGGTTGCGGTACCCCAGCAGTAAGACAATGCTTCATAGTGCGGCTTGTCAGACAGTCGAACATTCCTGATTCGGCATGAGATTGGACCCGCCCCAGGAAGTAAATCCAGGACGCGGATTTCGTCTGGCGACGTGAGAGGCTCGTAGCTGAAAGAAGTCATTGTAATGACGGTTGATGAAAGGTCAGACGATGCTGCCTGAGAAGGATCAACCTGGGCGCTTAACGTCTTCTGCCCGATGACTAAGCCCACAACTTTGTGAGAGCATCACCCAACCCCTGTCCTCTAAGATGGCTCCTTTGGGTTTTCAGAATAGCTTCATCGCCATGCAACGGAGAGGCTGCCACATTGACGATCCCAGTATGTATTCCCGTGAAGTGGGCGTTATCGGCTTTGACTAGGGCTAGTCGCACTCGTCACTGACACTTCTGTCTTAGACATTGCCACAATCCCGAATCAAGCATCTGACGAATGCAGCGCCACATCCCGAGAACTGGAATCGGGTATTAATTAATTCTTCCAGTCATTCTTCAATAAAAGCCCTGCAGATGCCAAAGAATCACAGAGTCCAGATCCACTGTCCACGCAATCAGGGCCCCAACACCCTCTCCCAAGACGGGAATAGCGTCAACCGACTAACAATAAAAATCAGCCACCATGCCAGGAACGCACGCGCTATTGACTGTTAACCTGCCCCGTGGCGTCGATAGGGCGCTTGCTTAATTGTCCAGGCCTTCCAATTCAGCTTTCAGCTCCGTCTTATCGGGCGGGAGAGACAATAGCGGCTGCTGCGGTTAGAAATGATCCAGACCTTTTCTGTTTGACGCCTTCAATCCATCCTCTTCCGGGGTGTGCCAAGTCGATAGTTTCTGTCATGGGAGGGAATATTTAGGTCCACGAGTCCCCTCGACCAGATCCCTTGAGGGAGAGGGGATTCGATATTATTGAAGCCATCAATCGCGGGTCTTTGGTGTATCTCGCACCCTTTTCCTGTTATATATTCTTGTGCGCAAGCACCCGCTTCATTCCTTATCATTCACTTTCCTTCATTCAGCCTTCACCATGTCTTATCGCTGGATTATTGCAGCCCTCGCCTACCTGGTGACCATCGCCGCAGCCTGGCAGGCTCCCGCATATAGCGGCTACACTCGTGTCTGGTTCGACCCGTTCAGGGGAAACTGGGGCGTCTCAGTTAACCAAAACACATGGAACGTCATCAAGAAAGACAAGAACTATAACAACGAACTTCAACGATATACCGGAGATCAGCGCAACCTCCGCCTCAGTGGTAGAAGCACCCTCCAGCTGGTCCCTCAGTACACTCCCTCAAAAATCAGCAACTGGACATCTGCTCGTATCGAAAGCAAATACACCTTGACTCCAACCGTCGGCAAGATCACCAGAATCGAGGCTAGCATCAAATTTGGCACCAACTCGGCGACGCGCAAGCAGGGCATCTGGCCTGCCTTCTGGATGCTGGGCGACTCCAACCGACGCGGCGTTGCATGGCCCGCCTGCGGAGAGATCGACATTATGGAGAATATCAACGGCCAAAGCATCGGATACGCCTCTCTTCACTGCAACAAGGCCCCCGGCGGCATCTGCAACGAGCCTACTGGTCTTGCTGCTCAGACTCCTCTACCCGACACCAATTATCACGTCTGGCGAGTGCAGATCGACCGCAGAAACAGCAACTGGAAGTCACAATCCATCACATGGTACATGGACGGCAGGGTATTCCACAAGGTCACTGGTGCCAAGATCAACGATGCCAAGACGTGGAAGGCTCTCGCCTACAGCCCGTTGTACATCATCTTGAACGTCGCCGTTGGGGGCGATTGGGTAAGCTCTTCCCCATTCACACATTGTCAGATAGTCGCTAACGAGTTTTAACAGCCCGGCAACCCCAATAAATACACATATGGAGATAGGGGTAGTATGATGGAAGTAGGATATGTCGCTCACTATGTATCCAAGTAGATGGACATAAAAATATTAATGCGTTTCAAGTTCTTAAACATTTTGCATGCCTTTATGGGTTACGAATAAACAAGTCAGCCTTTGCATTGACTCTATTTGCATGGCAGAGTCCCATTATGGCTTGCACAAATAATTTGCGACTTGGGCTTGATGTGTCATATTAAAGTTGCAAACCTAAGCATTGGAAGTCAGTCTAGGCTCATGACGCCTTTGATGGTATCTTTGGACTAAAACGCCAGACTTCTGGTACGCGGGATTGGCCATGGGCTGCTTAAGCGCTTGGAGCTGTCCCTCTGCAACGTCAGGCTTGTTGTGAAGCTCGTCCACCATTTGGTGATGGCGTTGCGGGCGTTTCTCTAGTGGGTGAGAGGTGACGGGCGAGTTGTGCGCAAAAGGAGTTTTCTATACCCCAATAGAACTCTGTATACAACTCTTGCAGCACATAGGAAACAACAAAACCCATAATCCAGATGGTCACAAGTATCGACGAGATGGCCCTTTTCGTGTCTAAGTAGCTAGTAAGGGATGGAGGACTTTTATCATTGCCTCATTTACTCATCTCTCTCCGTGCCCTCGCCCTGCTCAGCCCGCTGTCTCACTCCGCCTTCAGAGAGACTCTCGAGATTCTCAGCCAGAAAAGACGGCACTGCGTCCGTCATTCCCCTCAAGAAGGGCTTGGTTGTGATCTCGAGCAGCTTTTTGGCGAGGACACAGCCCGAAAGGCGAAACAATTGGTCATCTCTCAACCCATGCTGGCGAGGCCAGTCTGCGTTGAGAAAAGTGTCGCCAACATGATGTACCTGCCGGAAGACGACTTGACCCTTTGTCTTCGCTGCTGCGATTTCTTCCAGGGCCAGAGAGGTGTACCGCGACGCTTGTGGAGAGTTGGCCTCGTAGAGGAGAAGACCCGGGTACCTCAAGGTCTGCCCATATACATGATATCCGTCTGAGCAGCTCCCTGGACAAAACCGAGTTCTGTATCATCGTTGCTGAAGACAGCCCTGCCCCAGGGGTTGTTGAAGAATGGGACAGAAATGTTGTAGCCCAGAATGGTTTAGCTCTATCGATACACTGGAGGACTCTCACTTCCGAAAAGTGGTCTCTAATTCAGTCAGGTCCATCGTAGGGCGAGGACGGAACCGGTAGTGCTGGTACGACTCGAGGTTGACCACTCCCCGGCAGCACCATTACGGAAGGAGGTATATTTCTTGGCAGGAAGATAGTGTCTAGCCCCCCACTCAAAGTCTCAGAGGCCCTTAATATCCGTCAAGCTGGGTAGAAAACCAGCAGAGAGATCACCGAGAACATGATTGATGCCATGGTCTGGTTCATTGAAACAGGGACGGGCTGCCAGGGCGCCCTGGGCGAGGCTAAAGGCCAGAAACTGGGTCTCATCCGCTAGGGGAACATGGATTCATAAACTTAGGCGTATGAGCTATCCTGATAGATGTATTTAAGTGTTCCGAGGACGCTTTTTCGACCTGTCCGGTAGTTGACTCTCCGACGCATTCCCATCATGGTGGCTCCTGTTGCCCCTATTACCACCCTGCCTCTGCGCCATCACTCCACCTCGCATCTCAACCTTTTTCGTCTTGATAGCGTCTGCCAAGGCAACAAAGTCTTGGCCCCATACATCACTCGTGACTGTCTCATCCAGAACGCAGAAGAAGCGCCCCCCTTGTATCCGCCCCGAGTTCTTCATCATCCATTGATCAAGCTTTTCCTGAGTGACTGTAATACCGGTGCATATCAAGAGCAGGAGAAATGTAGTGCCTGTCCAATGAGTCAGTTCCTCGTCTCGGCCGTTTTCTCTGGTGCTGCTGTGCCAGTTTGAGTCAATAAGTGTTTCCATGGCGGCCTCGAACTTGGCACTTCGACCAGTTTTGACCTAGGTCGGCTGTGTGAGCAACACTTGAATTCCAGAAAACCCCAAATCGGGCAGGTTAAAACATACCTGTGCCGCCACCACAATCTTTTCTGATGGACTGAAAGGCTGCCGTAACGTTCCATGAGGCTCCTCCTCTGCTTTCCCTATTGCTGGCCGGTTCTCCAAGATGAACACCAGATCAGGTCCAGCCATGATGTCAGGGAACATGAAGGTCGGGACTGAGTGGTGACCTTCCGTCCGGTATAATCTCATCCAGTCCCAAATTGTGCTTGGGGTGTGGTAAGTATATACCGCTGGCTCCCTGGGTAGCAGCTTAAGGTTGTCTGTCCTGATGACTGACCCGAGTTTCGATATGGATGTGCCTTGCTGTGGATCGAGTGAGACTGACCCAGCCAGGATCTTCAATAATGCCTCACGACGGGCAGATCCATTCAAGAGGTCAGGCAAAGTAGACACATGGTCCTTCTGGTATCGAAACATGTGGTCGAGAGACTGAGTCTAGCGTCAGTAAAAAGAAACCTAGATCTATGCAGGAATATCTCGGGAGATGAAAGCTCACCATTGCCACAAACCATTCAGTAGCCTTTCCAAACATAGCCTGGACTTCATGGTCATCTTGCGTATCAACTAGCCACTGCCGCATGACATTGTGATAGTCCTCTCCGCCTTCGGTACGGAGATACTCCATAATAGCGTGCACTGCTATGGGCTCTGCGAGTGTGTACTTGATAGTCTCTCCGTCTTGTTCAGTCAAGGCAAATCCATAAGTGACCAGCTCAGCGTAGCTTTGGTCTTGGAATATCGTCGGTGTGCTCATGATCTCGGCTCGAATACCGGCCCGGAATAAATCCCGGACCAGTTGCGCTTTTCCAGCTGCCTTCATCTTGCGAATTTGTTGCTTGAGCGCCTCCACTGCTGCTTCGTTGGTCTTGTCCCTTGCTTGGTCTATCATGGCTCGAATCTCCACCAGGGATGCGTTCTCAGAAGCCAATTTTTGAGACAGTAACATGATTTCCTCGATGTAGATAGTCGTCCAGCGATAACGACCACGATGACCGACGCTGCGTGATGTTATGAGTTGCCGGATGTACTGATTTCTCAAGTGCTCGTGGAAAGTCAACGCCAGGTCATGAAAGTTGCTATCCAAGGCCACTGGATTGGTCGTTTCATTCAAGACCGCACTGGACACCTCTTCGATACTGATTTTTCCGGATTCCCCTAGTAATCGAATTGCTTGCTGGAAGAATGGTTGCAAAGGTGTAGAATCGCTACCAGTGGAAGCAGTCACAAGCTGAAGTGCCAGGGCTGAAACAACCATCTCTGAATCTGGATGGTCCAATGCAGCCTCCAGGTCGGCAGGCAAATGCACATAGTTGTTTGGGCTTTCTCTTGATTCCTGGTCCATTAAGATCCGGCAAATCTTTCCAAGCATCTGCAACGTGTCTGGTAATATAGCAACGTCCAATGGTTTTTGTAGCCATTTGTGAACTTGCTCAAGATCGAGCCCACCGTCAGAATTTTGCAATAGTAGCGGCCGGCCGCTTCGACTCAAGAGGGGCAGTCGAGACGCCCTGTAGGTATCTGTTGAGCCCTGAGTCCTCGAAATTTCCGATATGGTGTCAGTCAAATGTTGCTGGTAATGGCTCCAGAACTCTTCGTCAGAAGACACCAGCGGAAACATGTTGTGTACAAGATATGCTTCCCAACAGTCCACAGGAGCCTCATCAACACCCCACGAATCTGTGAGAAAGTGGGCAAGCATTTCTCTTAGCTTCTCCAGGTTGAGAGAAGTTCCTGAAATCAGCAGAAGCGGGTTGATGGCCGGCATCTCATCACCCATCTGCCACGGCACGTCTTGGCCCGTAGAGTCGCCCTCACCCTCATCAGACTGTTGCCTTTCCAATGCGGTTTGGGCCGCAAGCCAGTCAAAATTTGATAACGTGTGAAAATGTGCCAGCGAGTTGTACAAGTGGCCAAACATTGCGGAGGCTTGGGGGTTGTCAACCGTCGTCTGGGCCTCGTCAATACAATAACACAATGGAAGCTCAGAAGGCTTCCAAAATCGCTCTTCGAGAAGGGAATAACACCTTGGTACCAAATGCCCGGGTATTTCTGCGTCAATAAAGACGTTTGCGTCTATTCCCAGGTACTCTGTATCGGCGAGCCGGAAGAGCCTGTACAAGGCGTCAAACGGGTCAAACGCAGCACATGATATCTGCAGCCAGAGCCACTCCGTTGGTGTTGCTGAGGGGTGACCAAGTAGAAACTCATGAAGTAGGGCAATTCGAGCAACTATGATTGGCCGAAACACGTTGACGTCTTGAGGATTCCAATTCGGGTCGATCTGAGGATGGTGCTCAAACATGGTGTAAGTATCCCTAGACGCGGTGTACCTCTGTGCGCCCAAAATATCACTGCCTTCTCGTCCTTCTTGCTCATGAGAAGTAGCTCTTGCTGGTTCAATGTTTGGAGACAGCATGTAGAATCCCCAGTGTTGCTGCAAGAGTCCAAATATCTGACGAGTCTTGCCCGTGCCAGCAGCGGCAAACAGCACATGCACAGCGCGAGTCATCTCCTTCTTATGATCACGATCGTCAACCTTGTCGTTTTGCAACCGTTCGATAAAATCTGAGCTTGAGGGATCTTCCTTTGGGTCAGCCATCTCGGGCATGTCTGAGATCGCAGCGTCCAGGTAGACCCATGCCAGCTTCTCCCATTGCTCTTCCATATATACCATGAGCCCGAGTTCCAGTGGATAGGCACTTTGGGCTTTTGGAAGGCTGATAAACCATAAATCCTCTATAGCATTGTGATCAGAATATGACTCGTCCATCAGCAGTAATTTCACAACGAACCTAGGTTGAGTCTTTGTAGCAGGATACGGTAACGCTTCAGGCTGCTCAGAATATTACTGTGAACCAGGTTATGGTCCTTTGGCGGCCACTTATTCATCTCCGCCATGAAATCATTCAAAGATATTCGTATGTTGATGTTGGGGAGGTTCCTGTCTCTAGGTGGAGCCCGACTGGTGTACGTGTTCCAGAACCGCCCCTTGGGGTTGATCAAAGAGTCACAAAGCACCATGAAATCATCAGGTTCTGTACCCAAGGCTTCCCATAGCACCTCTCCTATGTTGAAGTCCCAGGCGCTTGACGGGGTGTTACAGGCATATAGTCGACCTTGGTAGAATTCTTTGTCATTCAGAAGATATGGCAAAAGGTGATCCAATGGGTGCGAGGCGTTTTGGGGGACGGGGTACGGCTTCAGACAACGGAGGTCTATGCGTAGTTTATAGCGGCAAAGAAATAAGTAATGGCATCTTTTTCTGTAAATTTCGACTGGGTCGTTCATTGTATGTGCTAATAGGTGGTCGGTACTTTGAAGTTGTGAGGTCAGGAGGACAAGTAGATCGGTAACAATGCCTATCCGAGGTAACAGGCATCCTACCAGTGACATGAACGGAACGGATTAATTATCAAGGTTGATGGAGGAACTGTTGGTTGTTGTGCAGGGGCTTCTCCCAACACATGCGGGATGAGCCCATTCTCATCCTATCAGCGCAAGCAGAGAATTGGGGCAGGGGCAGATGTCCACCATCCCTGGGTTCCAGCGTAGATCCTCCCTGTAGGCCCTTCCCACAGGCAGGCAGAGAAGCCTTCAACCTCGGGCCATAAAAAGATGAAAGAAAATGCTTCGAGGCCAATATCTGCTGCCACCTCGGCAGCTTCCTCCCTCCCCGAACCGAGCCAATAGGCACCCGGCACGTGGGGATCCACGAACCCATATTTCAAGCATCAAGGGGCGAGAAACGTTTGAATAAAGTTCTTTTTCCCCACTAACCCAAATTCTCCTGCATCCAACCCGAGCCCTGATGAACGGAGACGACATGTCGAAGCGCAATCTTCTCTTGTGTTTTGATGCCTTTGGCACTCTCATCAAACCTGCTCGCCCTGTTGTACAGCAGTACGCAGAGGTTGCGAGACAGTGTGGCGTGACTGATTTTGATGATCATGAACTTCAGTCTTCGCTGTTGGCGGCCGTCAAGAAGGAGGCTGCAAAGAATCCCAACTATGGAAAGGCGACTGGTCTAGGTGCGACCAAGTGGTGGACCAATGTAAGTGCCTAAACGCATTCTCAACCGTTCACAACTCTGCCGGTCGAGGTCATTAGAGCTGATTCCATTAACAGGTTATCCACAATACCTTTACACCCCTAATTCGGAACAATCAACCCCTGCCAAAAGAACTGGCTCCAGCGCTTCTTCATCGATTCGCAACCAAAGACGGCTACGATACCGAGCCAAACCTGGTATCAGCCCTCAAAGCTCTCAGACGAAAAAGGTCGCAATTGCATTTCGACGAAGTCGTAATTGGAGTCGTTACAAACTCTGACGATCGCATTCCGAGCATTCTCTCATCACTGGGCCTCGACGTGAGCCCCCTGCGATACGGCACAGAGGTGGATCCGAAAGAAGTCGAAGGACAAGAATATGATATTGATTTCCACTGCATGTCATATGATGTTGGTGTTGAAAAGCCAGACAAGCTCATCTTTAATGCCGCTGAGCTTATGCTGGCTGAAATCATCGCCATGCGAAATGGCAAGAGTCCAGCTGAAGCCAGGGCTGACACTGAATCGTGGCAAAAAGTTCATGTTGGCGATGAACATGCAAAAGACGTCGTCGGGGCGGCTAACGCAGGTTGGAAATCAGTCTTGCTCGATGGTGAAGAGGAAGCCGCCACTATTCCCAGGCTGGAGGACCACCCAGATCACACACTCGAGAGACTTTACAAGGAGAACGATGTTGTCAAGGTTGATTCTCTTCAAAACCTGATCGCATGGCTCACGAATGATGTCCCCATCAAATGAGAAGAGGCTGCATGATGAGATTGGAAGACGACACATGTTGAAGCTATCGCAGCATAGAGATCAAGAACCAAAGACAAGGTCCACGACGGATAGAGGTCTAGAAACAGCATCTCCACTCAATCTAATAGAATACGAGCAAGGTGGGTGTGGCATGCAACCCATCTTGCTCTCATCTAAAGTCGCAATTTTATCGCTCCTGTGGAGGCGATGGGCCGGTTGCCCAATTGGGCTGGATAAAATGATTCATCGTGAATCACGCCTTTATTTGGAACGTCTGTGGGTTTTTGGATGGGTCGACGCCAACTTCTTCCTCTTCAACCTTATCTATCTTTCACTTCTCCCACACTTGTTCGAGGAATATGCGGCATATCTCAACTAACTGTTATTCATTGTGACCAGACCATCAGGTTCGACTATTGACCAAAACAACACCACCTCACACTCACTGTTCTATCATGGCCATCGACATCTCGATTATCGAGTCGGTGAGACTCAACTCGACTAGCGAAGAAAAAGTCATCGCGCTCTCACTTCTGGACTGCACGACAGCCAACTTTTCCTACGGCAGCGCCATTTGGCTATACCAGTCCCCAAAGCTAACTGAAACCGACAAGTTCAACCTCGGATATCATCTCCGCGAGACTTTGGCCCTCACTCTACAAGCCTATCCTCAATGGTCGGGTCATCTCAAAGTGGTGAGCAAGACCGATGGCGTTGGTCCTCCTGAAGCACAGCATCTTCCTCCTCATGCGCGACGATTTGGACGCATCTACGCGCACTTTGGAACGGCCATGGACCCTGGAGTCGAATTTGTCTATGCAAAAAGCTCGGTCACTCTCGACTCTATCTATCCTACGGATCGACCTTTGAAGCAGCCGTTGTGGTCGTGCGAGACGGCGACTTTTCACAGTTTCTTGGCCGCCACGACTCTCGCGCATGCTCTTCAACCTAATGTTGCGGACGAAGCTGGACGGCTTAACCCTCTCATGGCAGTTCAGGTCACGGAACTTGCTTGCGGGGGCTTTGTCGTAGCTGTCAAGGGCACACATCCTCTGGCAGATGCGACAAGCTTCATCTCCCTACTCAAGGACTGGGCCGCCGTCAGCCGATCAGTCCTGGAGAAAAGCGCTCTTCCTACTCTCACACCTCTTTTCGATCCAGCGCTGCTTGACAACCAAGCAGCTGGTGACATCAATGCCGAAGAATCAGACGAGGACATTCTGCAAAAGGCTAAAGGTCTGCCAATGCATAGATACGATTGGTGGGCTTCGGCAGCAACTTGCCCATGGCCATTTAAGATCCCAGCACCTTTCGATACTGAGGAACAAACACCAGTGGGCAAGGTGATGCCCTGGGCTGAATGGGATCTTGCCTCTCCGGTATCCAACTACGTCGTTCATCTAAACCGAGATCAAGTCGACTTTCTCTGGAACAAGGCCAACGAGAATGCTTCGGAAAAGCTTAGTCGGCATGATGCAGTTCTGGGACATATATGGTCCTGCATCGCACGTGCCCGCGGCTTGCAAGACGACGATGGTCCTGTACACTGCGATCTCGTATACGGAGTCCGTCCCTCTTTTCAGCTGGGGAGCGAGTTCCAGGGATCTCCATGCATGATGATGAACGTGGAATTATCAGGTTCCGAAGTGGTAGACGAGTCGAAGTTGAGCGCTGTAGCTACCCAAGTGCGCCAGACGCTCAAAGTGATTACCGACAAGAACAATATGGCCGCCCATCTTTACAGCATCGCATACGAAAAGTCTCCCCAGCGGATATGGCAGGCTTTTCTAGGACGACGACACATCTTGGTGACAACCTGGGGCCGGGCAGGGATTTATGATATCGATTTCGGACTAGGATCCGAATGCAGCTACGCCGAGGGGGTGGTCCCGGAGATGGATGGGAATATTCTCATCAAGGAGGCTCCTGGGAAGCCGAGGTCTTACTGGACGGACAACGGCGTTGATATCTCTATCCATATCAGAACTGATGATATGGAACGGTTGGTCAAGGATCCATTACTTCTGCCGGAGGCCTCTCCGGTGGACACCCGCGCCTGAGGTCGGAGGTCAAGATAGTTGGGCTGCGGCAATGTTTCACGTCTATCAGACTACAGCCTCAGCACCCCCCTAACCTGTTATTATTTTATCTCAGCAATAGAAGCACCCATCCCGTTAGAATACTACAACACAATTGGCTGTTCGATATTGGGTCATGTTGTAATCATCGCGCGTTAGTGTCGTCCCCTCAACTTGATTGGCGGTGGTCCTGCATTGTGGTGATCTCATCATCGTCATCCTCCCTACGTAAACATCACACCTAACCGACCTTGATTTTAGGATCAAGAACTTGTTTATCATAACATCGCTTTGTTGAGCCGCCCATCTCATCACTTTACGGAAGCATTGCCTTTCCAAAGCCGCAATCGATATCATCAATCCAGCATGTCTATAAACGAAGAATCAGCAAACCACAAAGACAAGGAGAAAAAGTCCAGGTGGAAGATCTTCTCCTCCTCAAAGGACAAAGACAAGGGCAAGGACAAAGAAAAGCACACCAGCCTGGAGCCTCCGGTGCCCGACGTGGAGGCAAACTCGGGCGATTCTACCTATGGCAGCAGTGAACCCAACAACTCCCTCACGACGGAGGCCGAGACGAGTGCCCCAAGAAGTGCAAACAATACCAACGCAGAAATCCAGAACCCCTCATCGTATACTAGTCCGACCATCAGACGAGAGACTCATACGAATCCCAACACTGGACAGACAATAACCACGACTACAACAACGACAACCACCACTACGACAGTTAGCAATGCCAATGGGACTGTGTCCACGATCGAGGAGCCTCGTCCGCCCTCTGAGCTGCCGACCGTAAGCAATCAAGATTTGCCACGCACAGCCACCCCCAAGCAGCCAGACCAGCAGCCAGACCGAGAACCAACACCCCAGGACCAAACAATGTTGACACCAACGAGCCGACGACCAAGTGTTGAGACACCAGGGCGTCGAATCATTCCGCCTCGTGAGCCAATTCCCGTGCCGAGCCCGATCGAGAACGCCCCAGTCATACCAGAACGTGATGCAAGAAGAAAGTCCACGGAGGTCCAACCAAGCAATACTGAAGGACTCTACCCAGCTCCCCTCAGCAGTCCCAGATCCCCCGTCAACTTTTCCCACCCATCACCAAAATCGACGATACAGAATCTCAAGTGTGCAGCTGCCGGTATCCACGTAAGTTCCCCAGAAGACAATGAGGGCAATATGCTAATCCGTTGATCACTCCAGGGTGCCGGCGAAACCCTCCGTGGGACGCTCAACTCGACCGTCGACAAGCACTTTGGCTCAAACCCGCAAGCCATGGAAAAGAACCAAGCCGCGATCGATAAAGGACGCTACGAGATTGAGAATATGCGGTTCTTTCGTCCCAATGAATACTGGCAGCAGGACCATGAGAGCCGGCCATACACGAATGAAGCCCCATACGTACAAGGTCCTCACAATGAACCACCTGTGGTCGCGAGTTCAAGTACAGCAGACACGGGGGAACAATCACACCGCAGCAAGTTGGCAAATTTCTTCAAAGGGTCGAGTCATTCCCCAGGTCAAACTGATATGAACAATCCCTCAAAGTCGCCTCCACCTGAAAGAGCAAGGCTTAAGAAGAGGAGTAGCTCTAGATTGGCCCATGCCAGGCTGGGTGCTGTTGGTGAATAGTGAAATAGGTCTTGGACTGATGCATAATAATCCGGTGTCGTTGCAAATCGATGCTACTCGGTGTATCTATCGCATGGACCCAAACTATAAACAAACTTGTCCCTAGCATGAAATCAGTAGAAACAACTTACTACGCTTTGACATATTCACAAGACACTCCTAAAGGTGAAGTGGAAGACTTTCTTTTTATATCAGGTTGATGACGCAAAAGCAAAGTTGAAGCTCCTTTCGACCTTTGATCCATCATTTTCAGGTTCAGGCCCAGACCTGTTGAGGCTGTTATTTAGGTGTAAGAACTAACTAGACCTCTTGCAGTAACTATTCCGGTGAGACGAATTGGTATTGCAGTTCAATGTCAGCTTATGAGATTACCTAAGACGAGGCCGTGCTCACTCGCCCCGCTTCATCAGATCTCTTTGATTCAGCTGAATGATAAAGACTCAGCTTGCCTCAGTAAATCCCATACCGAAACACTACACGCTACAGCACCACTCAAATCAAGCACAATGGCTCAGCAAAGCATCCACAGCTTCTACCGCGTCTGGTTCACCTGTGTGGATCCCCTCACCTTGATCCCAACGGTCTACGCGCTCATCTACACACCCGAATTCATGCTCGAAGGTCTCATTCCACCCAGCATGGCCGTCTACAACCCAATCGAGGGATTCTTCTACCACCAGCTTTCAGCCCTCTACGCGTTCGTGGGCATCATGCTCGGCGGTGTCCTGCGCGTCACCTCTGATATCAAGGTGTGGAGGATCATTGTCGCAGGAGTCTTGCTCGTTGATGTCTCGATCCTGGCTAGCGTGTATGTCAGTCTTCAACGTCAGGGTAGGCTCGAGATGGAAAAGTGGCGTTGGCAGGATTGGGGGAATGTTCTGTGGACGGGAGGAGTGGCTGTCATTAGAGGCCTGTTCTTGGCTGGAGTTGGAGCTGGACGCAAGGGAAAGGCAGCTTAAGGGGAAATGTTGTTGGTGAGGCAGCATGAATTTTTGGAGGGTGGATTGTAGTATCAAAGTAGGTTGTAAGGCAATGCTCGATCTAGCTCCAGCAAGCCGTCGTTGCGTGGTGTGAAGGCAGTCTAGTCCGTGTTTTTAAGAGAAGCAAATGCACAGTTGATATCAGAAGATAAATGTTGCGAGCCAAGCAAGATCGAATCCAACTTGCTCGTAAAGGTTGATATTAAACGTGTAATTC
Organism: Fusarium phalaenopsidis; assembly: GCF_050370095.1. Lineage (NCBI taxonomy): Eukaryota > Fungi > Ascomycota > Sordariomycetes > Hypocreales > Nectriaceae > Fusarium > Fusarium phalaenopsidis. The sequence continues at coordinate 2,892,224 of NW_028145417.1, read as the reverse complement.
TCTATATATATTACAATATGGCAGTATCCATGCCTGGATTATGTATGTCTTTTCTGATCCCGAGGAGCTCCAACTCTCCCGGACCGTTTAGAAAGGAACAGGGACATTGCGCTCAAGATAACCCCTCCACGTAGGCCTCTGGCGCTTAGAAGGAGCATCAGTGCTCTTCTGAAGATCCTCAATGGCACTGGCCCACTTGACAAGCTCAGCCTCAGCAAAGGCAGTCTGCATGATGGCCAGACCAAAAGGCATGCCAGACTCGGCAGAGTAGCCACCGGGGATGGTGATAACGGGGTATCCAGCTTGGGCAGCGATCTGAGGAGCCTGGGCAACCTGAGGGGGGACGAGAAGACCGGCGAGCTTCTTTCCCTTGTAGTTCAGAGCGTCGTCGATACCCTGGCGGCAGGAAGACACACAGAACTCGAGAGCCTGGAAGTAAGTCTCGTCCTGCTTTCCCTTGGTCTCAAGAGACGCCAAGAATCCATCCTGTCCAGAAGCAAACGCCGGGTGACCCTTGCCATTCTTGTAAGGATATCCACCCTCAGTGCCGTCAAACTCCTTGTTGAACTTGACGATATCCTCCAGGCTCTTGACATTGGTGTTGCTGACCTCGGACAGATACGTCTTGATGTTGTTGTAAAAGTCAACCTTGATGTAGGTGTACTCAGACTCGTTGGGGAAGCCTCGGACGGAGCCGTAGTCCCAGTTCCAGCCGTCTGGGCTGACGAGGGTCTCGTAGTTGGTAATCTCTGTGCCGTTGATGACGGTGGCGCCGGCAGACTTGATAAGATCGACAAGCTCAAGAAGCTGCTTCTGCATATCCTCATCGGCGTAAACCCAGAAGCTCTCCCAAGGAAGACCAAAGACGGCGCCCTCGAGGGCCGACTTGTTAGTGAGGTACTGGGCATAGCCGCCCCGGGGAGTCTTGCCCTTCTGAGCAAGAGTGTAGTTGTCGCGCTTGTCGACTCCGTAGATGCCGTCGAGAACGAGGGTGGCGTCCTTGACGGTGCGGGCAAAGGCGCCGACAGAGTCCTGGTGCTCACTCTCGGGGATGACGCCAGCGCGGGAAGTCAGGCCAACAGTGGGCTTGAAGCCAACGAGGGCGTTGCGGTTGGCGGGGTTGATGACTTGAGAAGCGTTAGTTCTGGTCGCGTATCCGTTTTACTTGTACTTACCACTGCCATCAGTCTCAGTACCGAGAGAAAAGGCGATGGCGTTGGCAGCAACACCAGCACCGCTACCGGAAGAGCTACCACCAGGGTTCACAGTAAAGTTGTACGCGCTGCGAACCTGACCACCACGAGCAGAGTAACCCTCAGAGTAGTCATTGCTGCGCATATCAGCCCACTCACTCAGAGCGGCCTTGCCGAAAAGCACAGCGCCAGCCTCGCGGAGCTTCTTGACGACGTGCGCATCGCGGGGCACGACGCTACCGAGAAGAGCCCAGCTACCGGCGGTGGTCTCCAGGCTGTCCTTGGTTCCGATGTTGTCCTTGACGGTAAAGGGAATGCCGTGGAGAGGACCGCGGACCTTGCCTCGGGAACGCTCGGCATCGCGCTCGGCGGCGATGGCGAAGACGTCGGGGTTGACCTGCATCACGGAGCTGAGGCGACGTTAGCATTGCTTCACATAAAGAGACCAATGTTGCGCGACGTTAAAGATGCGACGTCATTGGCAATCATCGCAAACCTCAAAACTTACTTGATGTACTCCTGGGTCTGGTAAGTCCGGGTGAGATAGCAAGTCACCAGCTGCACAGAAGTGAGCTTGCCCGATCGCATCGCCTTTTGCATATCATCAATGGTAGCCTCCTCCAGCTTGAAGCCATTGCACTTCCCCATGGGGAACAAGTCCGCAGAACCAGCATTCTTCTGCAGAGGCAGCAAATTAGGCGCGTACGAGAAGAGAGGCTCCGTGGACGGCTTAGCTGCGAGAGCCTGCGCCGCAAGAAGGCCAGCGGCCAATTGCAACTTGGGAAGCATGATGAAGGACGATGCGATGCGACACAGAAGATGCAAAAGAGAGAAGGAGGTTTGAACGTTTAAAGATCTTCCCTGGCAAAGGAACACAACAAGGTTCACACGGCGCGGGTGGCGGCGGGTTCCAGAGAGAATTTGTAGCACCCACACCCACTACGAGAGCGAGTGATTTCCCTACCCTTGCCCACCCGCGCCAAGGGTTCGCCGTCCGGGGGTTCCATTCCAAGGACAGGGGGCTTCTTCTTGAGATTCCCTTCCCTTGCCGTCGGGGAACTTGAGGATCCGTAGGTAGACAGGCTGCCTACCGTCAGCTAACGTAGCTAGTGCCAGCTGACGGACGCCCTTCCGCAGCGGATGAGCTTGCCGATGAGGGTCCCTCTAGCGGGAAACGTTCATCGGGAATGAGGCCATTACGACTCTTGATAGTGGGGATTTTTAGCTTTTGCTCAGCCTGAAGGGACAAGGATTGTGGCGATTGCAGGGATCAAAGCTGACGAACAGTGATGGAGATGGAAGACGCGGCATGTCTTGGGATTGTCCATGCTGGATAAATGGCCATGTTTTCTGCAAGGTACGGGTTGATCTTGCATTATTACGTATGCCACTTTATCCTGTTTGTTAATTGCAGCGCAATCAGCGCCCAAGGACCACAAACAAAGGGTTGCACAGCGTCAAGATGCGCTCGTAAACAAGTTGATATCGACTGCCAATCAAACAAATAGATCATCCATTTTCCCAAATCCACGCTCATGAATCATACAAACATCGCTCTCTATTCAGATATCACTGGCTTTTCCACGACGACTCTCCGTCACTCTGCTGTCCCCGCTGACTATCCTCCTTTATGCGGAAATCCACACTAACCAAGATCCCATCCGCACTGTTCTCGCTCTGATTATCCCTCTGGTTCTTGGTCCTGAACGCATTTATCCCCTCGGCCGAAGTATCTCTACTCGTCAGGACGTCATGTTCGGGTCGAAAGTTGAGCGATCGGAGGGCGTGGCTGCGGCTGTTGCTCGTGGGCTTTCCGTATCGCGAGTTGCCGTTGCTGTCTCCGGATGTCACGTCTCGTCGGAGGATGAACTTATCGACTAGAGGTTTCAGGCCTGGGACGGATAAGGCGATGAGTGTAGCGCCGATTTCGCTGACTTCGATTGCCAACATGGGGTTATCTTTGGCTGTTAGCTTTTGTATATAAAGTGTTGGTGGTGGCACCTACAGGCCCAGGACATGTCGGCATTCCATTGGCCTTCAATAACGAAGACAAGGCGTGTAATCGAAATCGCAATGACCCTATCATATTGTCAACATCCAGAGTCTCGACAGTATACCATCATTAAGGCGACTCACGATGTACCCGGCAAGAGAATGCACGCAAGTTGGATCTTGCGCTTGCGCGGCATCTCAAGAACCCGAAGCATAACAACCGGGATACCAAACAGCAGAAAGTCGCAGAGCAGCGAAACCGACGAGTTGACGCTATACACGAGTCCCCATTGCAGACATGTATACTTGTCGAATCCCGGCTGAAAGTCGTACGGCCACAGTCCAGTGACGGGGATGCAGTGGAAGATGAGGAGGAACAGCTGCGGGAGATATCCAGCGATCAAGATACCCATAACAATCTTGATGGCAAGAAGAAGGCGATCGTGAATGCTGCATAGCCGGTAGTAGAAGGCGAGACCGGAAATTCGGCAGAAGAGGAGTGTCGTCGTGTAGATGATGTGGGCGGCAAAGTCGAGCACTTCGGTCAGTTCGATCGTCGGCATATCGAGAACATATTGAATGTATTCAAAGTGTCGTCCGGATCCCAGATTGATAAGCCTGATACACATGCCCACGAAGGGGATGTAGCAAACCTATGACCGAGTCAGTTGACTGGCACGAGAGATCGGCGGTCGTGGGTCAAGCCAGGGTGAGGAAGCCGACCAGAGCGACTCCCTCTAAGCATCATGAAGAAACACTTACCCATGATATCAACGTCAATGTATCGTCGAGTCCAAATCTTCGAATGAGAAATGCCCTTGATATGAGTCGCCCGAGGACAACAATGCTCGTCAACACCGTCACAAAGACAATTCCCGCAATGGCCGGAGCATCCTTGGTCTCGTTGAGATAATCAGCCGTAATATCCTTGGGAACCCGCCCGTCGGCAATGGCCCTGGCCACATCAGAGTCCGACATGATGGAAAGAAAACGAGCGTATGGTTGTTATATTTGTTCAGAGTCAACCAACTCCAAGTGAAGGCTCCATCAGGAAGAGACAAATGCCCAGGAGGTGAGACACAGGACCACCAAACCCTTATACCAAAGACCACTCACAACACCACTACCTCCCAGAATGCACCGCGCCAGACCAAGCTGCGCACTATCAATGCAAGCTTGACCTGTCCAGTTTTTTTCTTTTCTTTTCTGGCTATCGGTACAAGAGCCCACACACACCCGACTCTAGAAGCCGTCCTCGATGGGCGGCATCCCGCACCGTACCGAATCAGTTCAAGACCAGGGGGGGGACCACACACACCTCGCCCGTCCTTTCTTTTTTTCTTCCTAACCAGTGCTAGCGGAAAGAAAAATGTCTTGCTCTTCGCCCAGTGACAGTCACGGTACACGGCAAGTGGAGGAGGTCCTGTCTGGCCGCTCTCCCGGATGCGTGACGGTCGGAAATTAAAACCGGCGCAAACTCTAACATCCCGCTGCTGGTTCCGTGGGCTGTGCGAGGCCTAGAATGGCAATAGTTCTCAGGGATGAAGCACAGACAAGCTCTCTGGTACAAGTCGTGCCAAGCTGATTATCAGGTCATGGCCGCATGGGTTACATCAAGAGCCGTTTCATGCTTGAGGTTATTTCTTCTTTGACAGGACCATTCCCACAAGCAAAAGAACCCAGGGCTGCATGCCAGACAGTGATGAGCGCCTTGACACATTACCCACTTGAACCTGTCTAGTGCCATGGTAGCCCTGGCGATTGGCGCAAGGTACGAAGGAGGATCATCCCCAGCGGTGCCATTCCGCTGGGAGACAAAGTGGATTCAAGTCTGTTGGTTTGCTTCCCGCGGTTGCTTGGTTCCTGTCAGCGTCTGCCATCCATCTTTTTGCATGTCACTCGAGTTTGCCTATCGCAGCCCAAAGACCATGAAACCTTGAAGCAAGCCACATATGTACGACCGTTGCATTTGTTGCTTTTTGTCGACTCACCCTCTTTATCAGCGGAATATCGGTCCTTGTTGAATGTGCTGTGCCGCAGGTTCAACGCTTGGCCTCACGTCAGTCTCCGTTTCCTTTCTTCTTTTCGCATCATCCATTCCTTAATCCACGTGAAAGAAATCTCGAGTCTCGCCCTCGGTCCCCGGATCGTTCGGTCCATCCCTGTATCCACTCGGTGCCAGAAACATCAAAAACCGCGTCAACATCCCCCCTGGTCATATCCGCCCCCTAGTCTCTCCACCCATGGATCCAATCCTCCCGGCCGTCAATGTCTCGTTCGCCCTACCAAGTGGATTCCGCGCTCGAGCCTCTCCTTGGTCCGGAATACCGCGAAGCAAAGCATCTTTTAGTCACTATGAGTCGAGTCTTGCCTCTTCAAACGGGCAATCCACGGCCGCTAGCCATTTGACTTCTCCTTCGAGACTGGTGGTGGCCGCCATGATCGCTAGCGCACCCGGCACGAAGGGCTGGCGGAACACCCGATGGATCTAGCGCAGCCCCAAGAACGTAATGAGTCGCTGCTTAGCGTTTGATGGGATTGATAAAATCGGTCTTATTCTCGTAGGATCCATTTCAGCTACAAACTCTCCGTATGCAGCTGCTTGTCTAGGAAAAGCTTGTTGCAGTGAGTCTTGGTCAGTGCTGAACACGGGCCTTTGGATGTCTTCTAGAAGCCGCGTTCAAGCGAGGTGAGGCGTATTCCAGTGAAGCGGGAAGAGAAGCTATATAAGTCAAGCCAAATCTACTTTCAATATTTGACCGAAGTTACATCTCAAGTGAGGTAATTGTGACAAACAATAATGTTTTCCTGCCACAAGCCTCACAACCCCAGTCATTGTTGTGCTACTGATAGCAAATACCTACGCATAGCAACATCTTTGGTTTGCGAGAGCATCGCTTTTTATTCATTAACCGCTGAGTTTGAAGTACTATGAGGCAACGGGGAGCTTCAAAATGAAAAAGACGGCTGCATACTGATCCCATGTCGAGCCATTCCACAAAACACTCGACTGAAGGCAAGCGACAGCTTTGATGAGCAAAGATAAAAGATTCGGCCAGAATAGTAGGAGCATCAGGTTTCTGGTAACCAGATTAAGCAAGCACAGGTAGAACGCGATGCCTGAGCGAGCCCACCAAGAAAAGGATAGACGGATAGCTGATGGAAAGTCGGATTGCCTTGGTGACAAATGTACAATTAAGGTCATTCATTGTTTTACAAAAGCTTGATCAAATGGAAAGAGGCCATGATATGTCTTTCTTCAGCAGATAGGTTTGTTTCTTCGTCGGAGCCGGTATCCAACGCGCCGACTTGGCATTTTGAAGGTCCTTCATGGATTATGCCTCAAACATGGGCCAGCATCTCATTCTAAGGTATCTGATCAAGTCTTATTATGATTGAAAAAAGGAAAATTCGAGGCTCTAGACTTTCTCAGGATGTGCTTAGGTTGTGTTGCAGAGGCAAGCTGGTATGGGAAATATATGTTTGCGTTGAAAGGCATTGAGCATGATGGCTTGATAGTATTGATAACTGTATTTCTCTTGCTCGGTTGCCTTGATCTGCCCTTTTGGTATGCTATGAGGTTAAATTACTTGAATGTTTCATTTTCGTAGTCGTTCATCGTTGGAACTACCTCTCGTGCAATGAAGGATCCGTCATGCTCCCGTTCGTTAAAGAAATTGACAAAACCCATGCCCTCTTTTGACAACCATTTAGATGGCAAGATGCCAATAAAAGTAAAGGGCAAGATCTATAGATCACAGGGGAGAGAGCATCCACGCGACGCTTTCCACCCCGGGACGGACAAGCATTTGTCACTCCAATATCAAGAGACAGCGACCCCCTAAACAGCATTCAAACCGATACCCAGATTATTTGTCAGTCCCGAAACAATCCTAACCAGGAGGTCGGTAATTTAGCCTGGCCTGTTGCTTTGTCTGTACCCCATGCCAAATCTTATTATCCTTCCTGCCTACCCTGCGTCAGATGGCTTCTTGGTTCACAAAAGCAACGGAGCTTGGTTTCTGACAAACCCCATCCAATCTCACTTACACGTTTTCGTTTGCGCGTTAGTTCGCCTCCGTCATCACCACCGCTATTGCCTGAGTATAACACGAGACTTGGATCAGATATATTAGCCCAACACTACTCCACGATGAGTCAAACAAGGTGCCAGATGCAACCCCGTCATAAGTATCAAGAGTGGCCACAAAGCACAAGCCAACGATTTCACAAGGCAGACAATGATTCCCCTATTCGTAATAAAGATGCTTTACAACACCACTATATTACTGCTTTTCTCAAGAATAGGGCGATGAGAGGAGCGAAACTCACTCTTACTCCTTGAACAAGTCTCTGTTGGTTTGCATCTTGTGGTCAATACCAGGCTAATCCTTTCACAACGCTGCATCCTGATGTTGTATTTCAATGAGAAAATGTTGTAACACATCGCTTCTTTTTTGAGTGGGAATAGTGTTGACTAGGAACTTAAACGAGCGGTTTGCTGACCTATCGGACTTTTCCTGTTTTCCGAACCTCCGAGTATTGTATAAGCGGCAATCCCAATATGGACAACTGATATTATGGTTTTGGTGGTTGTAAGATGACTCATGTGGTGCCATTTACCAACCATAAGCATCCTGCCTTTTCAATAAACATGACAATGTGACTCAGCTCCTGCATATCCCACTCAAAACGCCGGTCAAGTTATTAAGCGGCTGGAAAGTATACAGAGATACAACGTTGAGAGTTGTTATATTGATTTGTCATCTAAGATAGTCTATTTGTCAGTACGTGATATTCGCAAGGTCTTGCACGGCGCACACCATCATGATTGCGTGCTATCAGCGTCTATATAGATAGCTACCAGCATGCGTTGCCAATACCTCGATCAAACTCCACTACACCGAGCAACTCCATCAGCATCATGTCTTCCTCAGCCAAAATTCTACTCATCCTAGGCGCCGGCAAGAACATCGGCCATGGCGTTGCGAACAAGTTCAGATCCGCCGGTTATCGAGTCGCCCTTGTATCTCGAAGCGCAGATGACCGAAAGACAAACACAGATGGCGACTTGACCCTCAAGGCGGACCTTAGCAAACCCTCTTCAGTTCCAGCCATCTTTGGGGCAGTCAAAGAGCTGCTTGGTGGACCCCCAAATGTCGTGGTTTACAACGCGGCTGCTCTCACTCCGCCAACAGACCTTCAGAATCCCTTCACGGTCCCGCTCGAAAACTTTGAGCAGGATCTCAGCGTTCTCAACACCAGCGCCTATGTCGCTGCTAGAGAATCTGTTTCTGGTTTCGAAGCCATCTCAGCAGACATCCCTAGAGCTTTCATCTACACCGGCAATGGCCTTGCGGGCGCCACGGCGCCTATTCCTCTCTTCGTCACCCTAGGAACTGGCAAGAGTGCGGCAAGCTACTGGATTGGCTCAGCCTCTGGGTTTTACAAGGAAAAGGGTTACAAGTGAGTCTGGCTTACATCCTATGTTCTTTCGGGTGACTAATTTCTGCAGGTTCTACTACGCTGATGAACGCAACTCCGAGGGAGGAGGTGTTCCATTGGACAAGCTTTCGGGCGTAGGAGCTGGTGAGTTTTACTGGGATCTCGCGGAGAAGAAGCAGGATATCCCATGGTTTGCGACGTTTGTTACTGGGAAGGGTTATGTGCACTTTCCCAACTCGAGCAGGACATAGACTTCGAGGTCGGTTCTCCAGTCATAGAGCCTGTTGCCTATATATTTCTTTCAATGGTTGCAAGTATAACGCCAATGAGCAAGCTCTCGGAAGTGTAAACGATTATGCAGATGAGGTATTACCGTCTCTGAAACATCCGCGATCATAACGACGCGTGTCTTTCCAAACCTCAAGACGCTGTTTCCAAGTTGCAAATGCGCTGTACCTGCATGCCGAGATGCTGTTTTAATTAAGTCGCGGTTTCATGTGGTTGAACAAGATGCTGGTTGGTGGAAACTTGACGATTCAACAAGGACCGTGAAACGGCGGAGCGTGCCATTCCGAAACTTTCTAGGAAACTCTCTTCATCTATATTAGAGATAGTAATATGCAATCGGACCATCGGGCCGCGTGCGACTCCGCTTCTGTGCAACTGCCGCTTACCACTTGCCTTCCCCGGAGCGCCTAGAAGCCTTGTCCGCGGGTTCCGTGGCCTAACGGGGGATGCAGAGCCATTTTAACTTTTTACCGGCCTGTCAACTCCTGAAAGCTTGCCTAAATTGGTAAGCAGACAGGGTTTTGAAACGACGTTGATTGCTTTGTTTGGCTGGCATTAATTTCCTTGAGTTTTAGCCTATTGCTGAACGGGACGATCCCTATTTCGTTGGGCGTCGGCCGTGTAACCTAAGATCAAGTACATAACTTCACGCCATCTACCGACTATTTTGCTATCTTGCAAGCATTTTGTGCGCAGTCACTCCTTAGAATTGTTTTGTCGAGTCCAAGACTCAAAGTTCAACAGCCCAACATGGCTTCACTTTCGTTTCTTCTCTTTGGCCTGGCCGTCCAACTCGTCGCCGGCCAAACACCAGGCAACACACCTGAGGTGCATCCCAGGCTGGATACCTTCCGATGCACTGTTCTCGGTGGCTGCAAGAAGCACACAAACTACATCGTCGTCGAGTCAAGCCAGCACCCGATCCACCAGGCCACAAACAATCTTAGCTGCGGCAACTGGGGAGAGAAGCCAAACAGCACGGTGTGCCCCGATGCTGCATCTTGCGCCAAGAACTGTATCATTGAGGGAGTCCCGGATTATCAAGTCCAGGGAATTAGCACGTCCGGCACTGAGCTCCGCCTCCAGCAGTTGCACAACAACCTGACAGTTTCTCCTCGAGTCTACCTTCTGGATGAGAACAAGCAAGAATACGACATCATGTATCTCACCGGGTCCGAGTTGACCTTTGATGTCGAAATGTCAAAGCTGCCATGTGGCATGAACAGCGCTCTTTACTTCTCCGAGATGCTCAAGGATGGTGGCAAGAGCCTGAGCCCACACAACAAGGCCGGGGCGTACTATGGTACTGGCTACTGCGATGCCCAGTGCTTTGTGACCCCATTCATCAACGGAGTGGTAAGTGGAATATTTCCATTGTGTAATCATGACTAACATGCAACAAGGGTAACATTGATGGCTACGGCTCATGCTGCAATGAGCTCGACATTTGGGAGGCCAATTCTCGAGCTACTCACATTGCCCCTCACCCATGCAACCAAACTGGCCTCTATGAATGCACCGGCGATGAGTGCGGTTCTGAGGGCGTTTGCGACAAGCCCGGCTGTGGATGGAACCCTAACCGCCACAACAACACCGACTACTATGGACGTGGCGGCTCTTTCAAGGTCGATAGCACCCGAAAGTTCACGGTGGTGACCCAGTTCCTAGCCGATAAGAATGGCCACCTCACCGAGCTGCACCGACACTATGTGCAGGATAACAAGATCATCGAGAGCGCAGTCGTGACTCTCCCCGGAGTCCCCAACGTCAACTTCATCAACGACGAATACTGCGTAGCTACCGGTGCCAACGCGTTCACCCGCCTAGGTGGCATGAAAGGCATGGGCGAATCCATGACCCGCGGCATGGTTCTCGTCATGAGTCTCTGGTGGGATGAGGGTGGTTTCATGAACTGGCTTGACCAGGGCGAGGCTGGACCTTGCAACGCCACCGAGGGCAGCCCTGCCAATATTCTCAAGATCCAGCCTAACCCGGAGGTGACTTTCAGCAACATCAAGATTGGAGAGATCAACTCGACCTTCTCTGTAGGCTCGGGGTACAGACGGGATGGGTTTGCAAGGGGATTGGATAAAGGTCATGTGAGACATCACCTTCACCAGCACCAGCGTCGAGGCAGCTTCTAGACGTCGAGGCATTGTATCCAGGGTGGGCTCTTCATTCTGCCCTCATTTTCATTGAACAGTACATGATTTGAGACTTCTTGGAAATACAGCATCGGCTTGAGGCCAACTCTTTTGACTACACACCAAGGCGGCCCAGCTTATACCCATTGACATCTGACGGTTCCCTTGATTCTCTATATAAGTTTCCAGTGTATTTTATCCATTTTCTCAGGGCCCTCAGCCTTATGTGATTTTGTTATCTCACGCTCAGTTGGGTTGGTGATCCTTGCAACTGGCAGATCCCAAGACAGTCGACTGCAGTGACCGCCAAAAAGAACACCCTCTTGGTGAGGAGGCCAGCCAAAACAGCAAAAAAACATACAACAGCGGGGATTCGCTGGTCGTCACCGACCCAACTACTAATCCGCCCCTCACTGGCTTGTCTATGGGAGAGCGGACGGGATCCCGAATTCTCCAGTGGGTATGGTCGTATGTGGGAGAGTGGGGGGCGGAAGCGGCATATGAGTGTGACGCATGGTGTTGGCCAGTTCTAGGGTATCCTTGATGTTTTTTTGGTTACCAACAGAGACCTTCTTCATGGCAGGCACCTGTCGATGTATCTCAACTCAGACATTTATGTGTGCTCATCGATATGACATATTCGAGCGTCACCCATACGACCTAGACCTGGGCATGTCGACCTTGTAAACGCCAAGCGTTCCTCTATGGTGAAAAACAGAACAATGGTGAACGCATGGACAAGTAAGCTCCGATCTACACTCAATTCCATTTCCAGACGGAGTCTGCTAATTCACCCTGATGCAGCTGGCTTCTGAAGCATATGCCAGATGTTCAGCAGCGAGGATCACAGTCTGGCAAAAAAAAAAAATATGACACCTCAAATACTCTCATCGCGCATCTGAGCCTTCAAACTGAGCTTCAGACATCAAACCGCTCGAAAAGACGTAAAAACGTCAAAAAGAAAGGATCATGATCATGCTGGGGATCGAACCCAGAATCTTCTGATTCGTAGTCAGACGCCTTGCCATTGGGCCACACGACCTTGCTTGTGATTCGGCCTCGATATTGCAAACTAATCGTGGGGCTGCGGGGGCTCCAGGAGAGCAAGTTGCCCTTGGTGGAGCAGAAGCGTCGAAACCTCAAGATTCTTGACTTTGGTCATATTCTCCCTACGATAGATGCCATGATTGAACAAGGAGAAGTAGAGATGAATTAAGGTTTAGCAACGCCAGAGCCTATGGAAGGAAGCAAAATCTTACGAGACAGATGATGTGGATACATCTGAAGACGACGATGGCGCCTCTGTGGTCTCTGAGGTGGTGAGAGATGAGATAGGCGGTCTGGTATCCTTAGTTGTAGATGAGGTAGTGGCGATGGTTAGGAGAGTCGAAGTATCAGAAGTAGGCAGCGAGACCGAGGACTTGGTCCTCGCAGACGAAACGGGATAAGGATAACATTTGGAGGCATAGGCAAGACCAGCAACCAACAAAGTCAAGGCGCTTGTGAGAAGCTTAGACGAAACCATTATAGCGGTGTACAGATAGACGAGTGGGGAGTCGAGGTGGGTGAATTCGTCTGCAAAGGTGCGGTTGGGCTCACTCTTAAATACTCGTTCAATATTGTCCTGTTTTCCGATCGTTGGTGGCGCTCTCTTCGGATCCAGCTGCATAAGTCAATCTCCGTACGATAGGAGCATAGAGACTCGGCCGAGGTGCATGGGGCTGTGTGGAGATGCTGCCTTTGCTACGAGATACCCAAGAGCTGGAGGGTGACACGGTTGATCGACCACACACGCAAGTGTCTTGCTAATATTACTGGGCCGCTGCAAGTCTCTCAAGGTTCCGTGATCTTCATGCTGCGGGACGGGAAACAAGCCGAGGACCTGCATGGTACTAGCAGGAGACGGCTTGGCGTGAGAGCCTGTTCCAAGAGGTGAACATGATCTCGTTTCTTTCCCCACCATATTTATTCCTGTCATTACGTCTACTCCTCTCCAGATCTTTACCACTCCCTCCTCTCAGATAACAAACTCGATAGTAAATGGCCAGGCCGGGCTGAGCTCTTGGGAAGAGCCTGGAAGCTCAGGAAAAAGAAACAACGGCAACCACAAATGTTTGCCGCACGCCACCTTTCAATATTTAAAGCAAGTGTTTCAAAGGTTCGATATTAAGGAACCCACAACTCTATTGCCTGAGCCAAACGTTTTCGTGATTTCCCGCCCCACAGGTTGGGCTGGGTGATGAACGTCGGCCAACTCAGATTCCACTAACGCTGTGATCAAGTCAAACACTGTTCTTCTCGTCGTGACAAGATAGTCCTCAAAGTCATTGACGGCGTAAGACTTATTATAATATTTCATCGGTGAATATAATGTCTGTGACAAAAGAGGTAGTGGAGTGAGAATGTCTGCGTCGCTGAGCACCCTGGTTAGTTGCGAGACTCAAGAGTAGGATTGAAGTCATGAACGCGGCATAGACAAGCAATGATCGGCATTATCGGAACATGACGCGGCAACAAAGATATCATGACGTCCCGCTGGTGTCCCGGCTCATGGAGTGTCACGGCAGACATCCATACCGATGCCGCTGCTGTTATCTTTGCCACACGGCCGTGTTTCGGGCCCGATTGAGAAATCCCAAGATCAGCTTGGCATCTCTTATGAGAGCGTCGAATGGCCCTCTCGGTCTGCCAAATAGTCGGGGTGCCGGATAAGACGTAGCTGACTTGGGAGTCACACAATTCTAAGTGAACTGTCTGACTGCATGGGAGTATTGAACTATGGGGTTTTAGATTGACTTCCTGGTCACGCATGTTTGAGAATGCAGTAAAGCTAACTGGATGGCTCAAATAAACTTTCGACTGAGCAGTCAATGCTATTAATGGCGGGTGAAGACAGCTGGTGCTTATTGTGTGGCCCGAGTGCTCGATCCTCATTCAACGAGCCGGACTAGCCACAGCCACTATTAGGTATTTTCCTCACTCCTTTCCATCTTAACTGGGCTCGATAGAATGTGTAGAATGAGACGTTGCAGGCAGAGAGAAGTCTCCCAAAAGTCCAAGAAAGTCGCTCTGAAGAATCCAAATGATGATTCAACGCCTTGCATGCTGAAAACCCATCCCTGAACCCGAATCTGCCCAACCGTGAAAGCCCAGTGTCCTCAACAAGCTGTATAGGCAAGACTGGTCTACACGTAAGCGACACAGCCGCCATTTCTGCATTCACAGATGGCGCCTGTGTGACAGTTGGGTTTATTCTGACAATCGGCATCGGTGGAGCACGAGTTAGGGTCAGGGGGGACAATCGAGGTCGTGGTAGAAGCAACAGATGCCGTAGATGCCTCGCTGCTTGCCGAAGAAGTAGTCGTGATGGTGATCAAAGTCGAGGTATCGGAGGTAGGTAGCGCGGTAGTGGATTCTGTGATGGTGGCTGAAGAACTTGAGTCGGATGGACGACAATTCGCCGCGTGGGCGATGCCGATGATCAGGAAGGTCAAGGCACTTGTGAGGAGCTTGGAGGAAACCATTGTAACGGTGATGGATGCGACAGTGACAGATCGAGTGGAACAAAGAGAAGTCGAACAAGATCCGAGAAGCGGCTGAGCTCTCTTTTTCAACACGTCTTGCGCGTTTCTCCTTATCGTCTGCAGGTGTTAGCTTCGGGAGCTAGCAGGGGGTACGGAGCTGAACCAACAGGTGTGTCTGGGGCAGGCGAACGCTAGAGACTTGGCTGTGGATGGGGGCGACAGGACGCCCAGCACCGGGCTCACTCCCGGCCGGAAGCCCTCTCAACGGCCCTTCCACAAAGTGCTGCAGGCTTCACGCTTTTGATGTCAAGATGAAACTAGGAGAAATTCCAGCAAACGGGCTGCATGACAGCTCGGCGTGGCGTGGCGTGAGCGCCTATTTCGAGCATAACTCCTCCCTTATTCATACTCCATTATCTGGATATACACTCTACGGGATATGCCATTTCTGCTACTATCGTGGCATTAACTTCCAGTCAACTTTCCCCTTTCTACCGCTTTGTCCACCGCTCTGCCTTTGCAAATCATCACTGCCGCCCAGATCAATACCCTGTGACAAGTTAGGGATGGCAAAATCTTACGAGAAATTGCAATTTCCACAACCGTTAGTGGCGCGCCACAATCAATAGTTTCGTTTTCAGACTCCCCACTGACGAGCTCCCCGAACCAAACATTTCATCAACACCAGTTTTAACAGCCAGTCCCACTTCTCCATCTCCCCGTATTAAAATGGACTTTTTGCCTGTGTAGTAAACAGCGGTTAAGTAGATGCGATTTGGTTGCTGACTTGATTTCTAACGGAGCACCTGTGGTGTGAGTCACCGGTGAGCCTGAGGGGGCTATTGATGGCCTGTTTTGTTACTTGCCTTCCAGGCAGCGGGCCAGACAAATTCTTAGATTGGCAATGTGTCAACGGTTTCCGTCTTTGATGTATCGATGGGACGTTGCTGCCTGCAGCTCATGTTCGCGGCTCATATCTATTTTCTCCTCAACTCGAGCTGGTCAAAACTCAGCCAGTATCCAAGCTCATAAAAGAACTGCAGTCTCTCCTTCATGCCGTCGGAGAGCGGTCGCTCTCTGTCCCTCTTGTAGCTGTCAATTCAAAGTAAACATGCAAAGTCTCGACTTCAAGTCCCAAGAAAGAGGGCATCTCTTATACTCTGTTGACCAAATCCTTTGTCTCAGAACGATCCCCGATGATTCTTCACCTCATCACCAAGAACAAGTGCGAGTGAGAATCAAGGAGCTAGAAACAGAATGGACATTCTCCTGTGGTATGCTGGTGGAAATCCTCCCCAACTCGGCACAACAACTAGGCCTAGACGAAGGAGCGCGGGCGTTCCTCAAGCTCTTTGATCGAAGATTTGCACACTCGCTCCGCAAGTGGGAAAGGGTCGATCCATGGTCCACAGACATTGAGGAAGAATTTCTGCACAAGCTCAAGTCAGGGGATCTTCAGGATTTTCTTGGCAGGCTTCGGGCCGAGGAAGACTCCGAAGAAGATGACGACGAGGACAACTGGGATGCAGCTGAGAACGAGGCTTCCCTTGCCGATATGATGCTCAACTACTTTCGGGCTGAAGTTGCGACATATTCCGCTCTACAAAAGCACCAGGGAGACTTAATTCCGCGCCTTTTTACCCAAGTCACTCTCCAAGTGGTCCAACTCAACACCTCTCCCGACGAACAGCAGCAGGATATATGTCTAGTGAAGGGCATCTTGCTCGAATATCTGGAAGGCTTCACCTTATCTTCTCTCAAAGAATCCGCTCCACGTTCCTCATGGCAGAACATTGTAGATCGAGGAATTCGAATAACCCATGTTCTGGGAGACAACAATATTCTCAACACCGACGTTCGGCCCGACAACATGATGGTTGTGCCTCGAGGAAACGGGGAGTACCGAGTCTGCATGATCGATTTCGGCCATTGCAGAATGCGCCGAGAGGACGAGTCTGATCATGATTGGGGGCGGGCAAAGTGGTTTCAAGACGAAGAGGGTGCCATTGGGGTGGTTATGAGGGGGAGTCTAGCCAAGGTTGGATTTCAGCTTCACTATGAAAATTCAGGGAGATATTTAGAGTGGGTGCCCAGTGAGGATGATTAGTAGATACATTGGCCGATACGAACAATTAGGCAAGCTTGCCAAAGACAGTCATTGATTTCCCCTTGATACCCCTACTTAATAACCTCGTGTATCTCAGAAGAGAAGTTTCGGAAGGATGCAGCTAAAGAAAGGGAAAGTAGATCAGGGAATCATAAATACAAACATGATAAAATACGCCGAGAGCTACATGTACCATCCTAATATGTTTCATCCATCTTTCCACTCGTGTTCAGCACGCAGAGCAATCATGTACCTTTACTGCGTGGATAGAACCAGTCACCAAATGTCGACAAGTAATGACCAGCATGACCCGTCTCGCCATCGCCATCTTAAAGATGCTTTCCGCTGAATAAGTGTCTTTCATAAGAAGGAGGCTGGAAAAGGTTTACCTCATAAAAACCCATGTCTCCCAACTCCATCACTTTGCAGGTTTACTGCTTTCACCAGGCCGATCTCCGTTGATTTGACCATAGTTCGGTGCAACGTATCCAGCCAGCGCGCAGATGCAGTGCGTGCCAGGCTGAGGTTTGCAAGGTCGAATCTGACGCGGAGATGTGAGGGAGGCGTTCCTCTTTGCCATAATGAGATTGCTGTCAGCCTTGTGGACCGATGGTTGAAGATTGTGTCTCGTCGTCGTTGAACTCGAGACGAGAGATTCAACCCCCACGTCAGCAGTGGTCCTCTCCTTCTTTATACCTTTCAGCATGCACGTGCCTAAACAGACAGGCTTCATGCCCAGAGCCTGGTCTGAAGTTACCCAAGCACACGAACAGGGCGAACCAACTCTGCGGGGAAGCGTGCGCTTACAGGCAAACGCGCATGTTGTACATTAAGAAAGGCATGCCTTGCAGCTGTTGTGGCGGCCCAATGTCTCGGCGGCTCACTTTAGGCATCAGGCAAGCCGAAGCTGTTGTGTATTTCGTCAATGAGGCGGTTTGGACCAATGGGGCTGGGTCGCCATTGACGAGTAATACGACACCGACAACTTCGGTGTATGCAAGGTCATCCATATGACGCAACCATCATGTTAGTTTTGTACTGTGGTGTCCTATGCTTTGATCTTCGTCCAAACAGGGACCTTTGGATTATCGACGACTTATCGGAGGAGCTTACCCATGTGCCAGCCATTTTGACCATCTGTCACCCGACGTGCACATTCGAAGAGAAGGAGAGCAAGCCAAATTACATAAACAACTTTGCAGCTTGAGTAATAATTCACCAATAAAATATCTTGTTCTGAATGAGCGTGCGGATTAAGGACGTCTAACCCACTAGGTTGTTGAGCTCCCACTACCATCAAGATCTCCCTCATGTCACTCAAGTGCCGCTCTGAGGGCTACGCCACTCAACACCATCCAGGGTTGTAGTCAGAGTGCCAGTCGAAGTCAAATCATTGATCATAACATCAATGTTGGCATGATATCCACCAGGGCTCGTCTTCTTGGTTCCCTTGACAGCTCCCGTCTGACGAATATCGGAGTACCAGTCAAAAGAAAAGTCAGTCAGCTTCTCAACAGACCCCGTCACGCTCTCGTTCCCATTGAGGAAGCTCTTGCCGTCGAGCGAGTAGTTCTCGTACACCGCGCTGACAGTGCCGATCTCGGGTGCCTGGCCCCAGATGATGTTGACCCTGGCCTCGCCGGAAGCCTTGCCGTAGAGTGTGTAAATGCCACCCGCCAATCCAGGTGTGGGAGTCACCTGAGATCCAGGCACATAAGGTACGCCCCAGGGGATAGTATCAGAGTGCTCCTTCACCGGGGCAGGAGGGCTCGGGCTGCGTCTAGTAAAGGTTGCGATGTACATGCGATAGTTGCGCCCACCTTGCTCCTTGGAGGGGTAGCAAGGGAGAGGGTTGGCGCCTCCACAAGAAGGGGAGACGGTGTGAGTCTGCCAAAAGACGAGCTGCCTGCTATCAGGAGACCATCGCGGATCAGCCATACCGTTCCACTCAGGGTCATTGATCGCGCCACTTCCAGGAACGCCGTTGTTATCCCCGTTGATCTTTTGACCATAGTAGTCACCGCGGTCACCGTAAAAGTCGAGCAGATACGGCTGAAAGAACCGACGAAGACCGTTGTTGCGAGTCGATGCTGGGAGGATACCGGCCACAATATCAACCAGAGGCGGAATTCCTCGCATGCCAGCAATAAACATGTTGCGACCACTTCCCCGAGTATCCATGACAGCCATCCACTTGTTATCAGGGGAGAAAGCCAGAGGATCGGCATACTCGGGATGATTGGTAAGACGGCGAACAACTCCGGTTTGAAGATGAACAGCAAAGACATCGTTGTTGCAGCTCTCAATGTTGCTTCCGACATAGGTGAGCTCTGTTCCGTCACCATTGAAGCCGCGAGCCTCGCCAACAGAGATGGCCTGAGGGTTCAAAGAAAGAACCTTGCCCTTGGCGGCAATAGGAGCAACTCCATCAGGGTTATGCAGAATAGTAACCTTTTCCAGGTCATACCGCGGCGCAAGGGGGGTTCCAGTCTTGGGAGAGGGGTTAAATACGAGGCGAGAGAAGTAAGCATACTGACCGATGCTGCCGCCAGCAAAGGTGAAGGAGCTAAACTCGAGATGAACGTTATCCGGGTGCAGTCGCAGCTCACGAATATCACCACTCGGGCCGGAACCGTCGGCAGCAACATTCCAGCGGAGAGGGTAGATATAAGTGTTCTCTGGCTTGCAGCTCTCGCTCGTCAACTGGTTGGTGCCACAGTCGAGAACGTTGTGTCCGATGAGAAGACGTTTGCCATCCTTGAAGGCCTGAGGATAGTCATAATTGACACTGATCCCGACAGCATTCTCCTCAGGAACACCACAAGTGATGCACTTCCAGGGATCTCCGTTGGGAAACGTCTTGCCATCCGTCTTGACGATGATGACCTGCGGGCCAGAGTAGATGCTTCCCGCAGCAGGAGCAGCAGGCGCACCAGTAAAGGTGACCATGGCGATAACATGCTTTCCATCAGGCAAAAAGTCACCAGATTGAAACGTCTCAAAGATACCGTTGGCCAGACATCCCGTTCCGCGAGAGTTGATCTGCTTCGTGCAGGCGCCGACGTCGTCGCTGGGTGAGATGGGAGGAAGAGGTAGTTGCTTGAGGGTGATGGGCTCAGGAGAAGGAGGGTTTGGAACAGGAGCAGGAGGAGTAGCCAAGGCTGCGGCATGAACAGTCTGGGCCACACTACCGCAGAGAATAGCGTAATTGATTGCTTTGCTAAAGAATTGCATCTTGCCGAGAGTGTTCCCTAGACAGAGGGCCTGTAGAACTTGAGAGAGGCCTGTTGAGTGAATATTCCACCAACTTACACGATCCTTCACTCCTATATATACATTTTCTTCTTAGTGCCTATCGTTGGTGTAGTTTATTCTGTCTTGGAAACCATGTGATGCTATACGCGCATACCTCGCTCCTTTCTGAGAGCGCGTACCCCCAAAGGAGTCGGAATTCGGAAAACCCTTGCTAGAGCGACGCTATATACTCCCCAACTCCACCACGTCACACCCGGCCTGACTTATTATTGCCTTACTTGGTATCAGCCCCTGTTCAATAGTTTATCCGTAGCTGAGGTTTTGTACCTGAACATCCCGTCTATGTGCCAAGCCTCTGGCTTCTAGACCCGTTGCCATACAGTTCTCCTGCGGAATGGGAGGCTCGAGGGCATATAGGCTAGCTAGAAGGAAATTGTTTGAGAGCTGTTCGTTTCTAGACCTATGTCATCTATCACAGCAAGTGAGAATCAGAAGTCCTGGAGAGACTACCGAATGAACTATTGGAGATGCCATCACGGCGAGGCGGAAGATACCGCTGACGACAACTTGGCAGGCTTACAAAGATGAAATACATAACAGCAGGGGAAATGATTGGCTCCCTTTACACCGAATCGGCCTCGGTATCCCACCGGACGAGTTTCTTGCATATGCTATGAGCTCACCGCGTACGCCAAGCTTCGTTGAATATCCATGCACACCTTTACCACCTCTTCGGTTAGCCTATTTAGCCGACAACTCTATCCCTCTTCAGTGCAGATGACCCGAGGAATCGTGGGGTAGCTTGCCTGTCCTGATCTTCTCCACATTCACGTTGCTAGCAGAGCGGCGGAATACGGGTCGGAAAACCCTTGTTCAAAAAGTTCCCAGCCACCTCAAGGTAGTATCGTCGTCCCATCTGCTCACGAGGTCACCTTCACCTTCATCGCCAGGGTTACTTCGCGGACCGACCCCATGGGGCTTTCCCCGATCATCCCCACGGGGTGTAGATCCAAACTTGTCTTGGTTAGTGGTGAAAGTCACTCCAAGGGCCCGGTTGAGGACAGTGGTATGGGCTGGTACCCTGCACAACAGGACTCTTTCGCTCGCCAACTCGGCTTATTGGTTAGTGAGGATCCATAGCCACAGGAACGAATTCGACGGCTACAAGGATGTTGTTGTTGGGTTAGAGGTGCCTAATGCTGGGAAACGTTTTCAAAGCCACCATGTCCCAGGTGTTAAACGTTACGATGTTAATTTCCATGAGTCGAGAGACGAAGAGGGATTACTAGTTCTGCTTTCATATGACAAGCCTTGACCCATCTAGAGAGTTTAAAGAAGCAGAAACAGAGCAATCAACTCATAGGCTTGTATCAGAATACTAATTGTTCGTTACTGAATCTTTGAGAGAACAAGCTTTGCTGAATAGGTACCTAGTAGAAGAAATTGGCCTAGGGCTAGCCGGAGCCGGGTTCTAACTTTGGCCGAGTACGAGTCTTCTTGACAGCTTCGACAACTTCGATCCCATTACCCTACAGAATATGTGAATATTGGTGATTCCTCTATATACTACCTGATATGCTCATACAGCAATGTCGCCTCACGTGACAAGGCTAGCTGATACCCCAATTGATGCTTCGGAGAGGGGCAGTCATGGTTTCTCCAGTTCTTAGGTCCAACCAGTTCAACCTTCCATACAACTGTCACAATGTGTTCTTTGTTATAGTTGAAGCCCGGCCCTTGATAGGATAACTGAGCCGGAAGACCGACCATACAACTGTTACATATCGCTCTTCTCCTCAGGTATTCAGCTGCAGGAAGCCAAGTTATGGCCCCTGTTGTGATGGCTTTAACCTTACTGGTTGGCTCGCAACGCTTACTTGTCACAGCTTGCTAGTCAGCAGCCACATTGGAACAACCATCAGGGGACAGAGTAAAACAAGCACGTAAACAGTCGGTAATCAAATACCTATTTAGCGGGTTGCCTTTATTGGTAGAGGGGCTGACAATGATATTGCCCTGTGACTGGTTCACCCGCAAGGAAATCTATGTTGGGAATCGGCCTCACAACATGCCCTGATTGCGAACCCAATATCACCTATCACTTCGAGGCTTTTGGCGGAAATGGACTATAATCATTGGTTTGTTCGGTGGACATTCCCTTTAAAGAGTGGCCGATAATGGTGGGCATCAGTTTGCTGTCCTGGGTTCGAGGACTATAAAGAGCCTTCTCTTCGCAATCATCAACCACCAAACTTTCCCAAACACGAACCTCCCTCACCTACCGCCATGAAGTTCCTCCACGTTGCCTGGTTCTCTTTGGTAACCTGCGGTGTCATAGCAGAGCAATCAGCTCAAGTGACTGTGACTCTTGCCCCAGCCTCGACCATCATCGGCACTTCCAGAGCCAACATCGACGGCGTAGAGCTCTTCAACGGAGTTCCCTACGCTCAACCACCTTTAGGCCAACTTCGCCTCAAGCCCCCTCAGAGTTTTAACGGACCTTTCGGTACTCTCGATGCTACCAAAATTGCACCTACTTGTCCTCAGTTCCGTGGGGCACCTCCTGCCTTTAGCAATGCCTTTACGCAGCTCATCTCAAGCTCCATCAACACTACCTTCTTCCAGACCTCTCTCCCCTCGAGTGAGGACTGTCTGACACTCAACATCGTCCGGCCTGCAGGGACTAACTCCAATGCCAAGCTGCCTGTGCTGCTCTGGATTCACGGTGGAGGCTTCCAGGCAGGTGTCACCTTTTCCACCCGACCCACCCCATCACTGACTATAGGATACAGGTCGGATCAGCTACCCAGTACGACGGCTCTTTCGTGGTCAACAGTTCTGTGACAGCTCATAAGCCCGTCATCTATGTTGCCATAAACTATCGTCTCGCCGGCTATGGCTTCCTAGGCGGCAAAGAGATCCTCGCTGATGGCTCCGCCAACATCGGCCTCCGTGACCAACGCATGGCCTTGGAATGGGTCGCCGACAATATCGCTTCCTTCGGTGGTGATCCAGACAAGGTCACTATCTGGGGCGAGTCAGCCGGGTCTTTGTCCGTCTTCAATCAGTTGGGGCTATATGCTGGCAACCACACATACAAGGGCAGACCCCTCTTTCGAGGAGGCATCATGAACTCTGGTTCTCTATTCCGAGCCGACCCCGTCGATTGCCCCAAGGCTCAGACCGTCTATGATACGATTGTCGGAAACGCCGGTTGTTCATCAGCAAACGATACCCTTGCCTGCCTGCGTAATGTCGACCACGACACGTTTGAGCAAGCAACAAACTCAGTTCCCGGATTCATCTCCTACAACTCTATTGCTCTATCCTACCTCCCGCGACCCGATGGAGAAGTATTGGCCGACAGCGCCGAGGTCATTGTCCAGTCTGGAAAGTATGCAGCTGTGCCCCTGATCATTGGCGGCCAAGAAGACGAAGGGACATTATTCTCATTCGCCCAGAGCAACTTATCCGATACCTCTGCCCTTATTGAGTATCTCTCCTCACTATACTTTCACGGAGCTACTAAGAATCAGCTGAAAGCCTTGGTCGAAACATTCAACGAATCTATCCCGGCTGGATCCCCTTACGGCACAGGATTCGCCGGCGAGGTGTACCCAGGTTTCAAGCGCATGTCCTCTCTGCTTGGCGACATTGGCTTCACACTAGCTCGTCGTTCAATGCTCTACCACGCGTCAAAGGCAAATCCCACTGTTCCGATCTGGAGCTACGAAGCAAGCTACGACCGCGGCACACCCGCCTTGGGAACATTCCACGGCTCTGATCTCCTTCCCGTCTTCTTCGGTGGCCCCCAGACTTTTGCCAGCCAGAGTCTTTTTCATTACTACTTCAACTTTGCATACTCTCAAGATCCCAATGACTCTTCCAACAAAAGAGACCAGTACCCAAACTGGCCCAAGTGGAGCGACAAGAAGCAGCTGTTACATTTGTTCCGGGACAACTCTAATCTTTTGACGGATGACTTTCGATGGGGCAGCTACGCGTGGATGATGGCGAATGAAAAGCTGTTACGGTTCTGAGTGTCTTCTGAGATGGTGGCCGATAGCACATGCCAAGCAGAGAGAGGCAATGTAGCTAGACAATGCTGGGGAGGAGACAAAGCCTTCCGTTGGGCTAGTATTCCTCCTCTTCGAACCGGGTATTTCAAGGAGTAATCCCCGCCCCAGAATCCATGCCAGCTGCTTCTACGACGCCTATATTCACAGGTACATGATCTTCGTGTGTTTCTTCAATATTAAAAATAACCAGTTCATCATTGTTCGAGCCTTGTGATACCATGGTCGACATATCCTGTCCTATCGGAGCTCTATTCCCACAAGCTCCCTCTCACCCACCCCCACCTCATACGCAACCTCCTTCTCAAGCGTAGAAAACGAACACCGGCCGACATTGAGATAGTAATCATCCACCTTGCGAATCAGCAAAAACTCCACGACCCCCTTCAGGAGAACGACGTGGTCACCTTCCGCCGCGCTCCAAGGCACAAACATAAGCCCGCCATCTGGTGCTCGAGCCAATCTTGATCTTCCCCGGTACAGCTTTTCCGCGTCTTTCTCAGCTTGGGCCATCTCTACTTCAAACTGTGTCTGATCCGAGATTTTTCTCAAGAAATCTGATATGGATGAGCGATACATCTTGTATTGTTCTTCCGGGCTGACTTGGTCTGTCAGCTCGTCGCTAAGTATCCGCCTCGGGGGTTCATCCAAAACCCTACACCTCCATAATTCTCCAAGCCCTATATTAAAGAGAAACTCCTCTCCAAAAGCATACGTGTACTTTGACTCAGTGGGACTATCGTCTGCCTTATTTGTCGATTGCCCGTTGACCAGGAGGTATTGAAGTGCTCTGATGACTCTCAAGACCTCTGGCATCTCCCAAACATTTTCTTCTTGACACTCGGCCCCTAGAGACTTTGTGAGAGTCACTAGAGGATGAATATGGCGTGTTTCAACAGGCGACGAGTTGAGTATCTCAAATAAAAATATGACAAAGGATAACCAAGTGTCATCATTGAAGGATATGACTGGGCCCAGATCCAGGACGGTCGAGACAAAGACGGCGCGAACAAATAAGCTCCGCTCTCGTATAAAGTCATCAGGTGATGGGCCGCCGTCCATCCACGGACTTATATCTGAGGGCATTTTCCACAATCGTTCGAAGGGGCGCGGAGGGTTGGCATCACTTCCAGATGACATACGCCGCTGAAGGTTGGGAACCCAAGAAGCGAATTCGTATGATTGCTCAAGCTCGTCTTGCATGGCAAGCCCCGCATGATAAAGAAAAAAGAGAAACTCGAAGGAGAAGTCGGACGGGAGGTCGATAAGCTCGGCACAGAGATCGATATAAACTGACTCGAGCGACTTCTCTGGACTATAGTCTGGCTTGAGCTTGAGGTCGGCAACTCCAAGGAGAGCATAAACATGGTCCTTGGGTTCTCTTGCTTCCAGAGTCCCGCCAGTAGACACGATAGCCCTGCGTGCCATTTGATGCTCTTTTCTTCGTTGTGCATCCTCCGACGCCTTTTCTGCCCTGACAAGAGTTCTCGCCCAATTGATAGACAAGAAGATGGCCGCATCGAATTCATCTATTGCGTCACGAACAGATTGATCGGTTCCCTCGGGTGTAGGCTGTACTTGAGCAGCGGAAAGCCAAGAATGCGCATGCAAAAGAGTACTCAGTTCCATCAGCAAGGTTCGATAGATAAAGACGGGTCGACGAGCCAGCACCACTTCTTGGAATATCCATGCTCGCTTCCAGTACGTCAGGCAGCAAAAGATATCGATGGCAGAGCCAACTGTCACTCCGAGATGGTGAGACAGGTGGCAAGAGAAGGCGAGATATTCCGTCACCCGGCGCATCCTGGCTCTTTTTGGTTCTTCATTGGGTGCTGAGACGAAGCCGTCTTCATCTGCGCCTGTTGCAATAGACCCAATCGCATAAAAGGCGCATTGCATCTCCTTCTCTGGTGCCTTAAAATCAAGAGCGCAAAAGACGACTTCGGCCATAGAATAAACTTCTTTCATGAGTTGTACCTGCTCACCCTTCTCTTGGCTGTCGGCCTGATTGATGCAGATGGCGTCAGCCCACAGTCGACAAGACCCGACGTCGCGGTCACGAAAGATGGCCCTCCAATGAAAGATGGCATATTCTAGGGCATTGCCAAGGCTTGAGGTGATGCTGCGGTGAGAATCATTGACCGTGATGTCTTGGGTGTCGCTTTCGTCTCCCCAGACGTAGGAAAGGGCGCAGAATGAGGGGTTATCCAGGAGAGACACGGTGTGGAACTTGCAGACTATCTCCGGTGTGATGGAGACAATCTCGAGGAGCCTGATCTCTTTCCGGGATGTGTCAAGTGGCAGATAATGTTTCTCCAACTCAGAGGCAGACATAATGAGTCCCTTGATGAGATGGTGAAAATTGAAGTGGCAAGGTTGTTTCGAGGATGGTGATTACAACATCATACAAGACCGGAGATCCTATTGTCACTTGCGCACTGGCCTGGTTGCACTAAGCCTATATGTGCAGAAGCCAGGCCTGGGGAGGTCCCCGGCCGTCCAGGTGAAGTTGAGAAAGATACTCATATTTAACATTGGGAATATTTCTACCAGTTAATTTACATAGCTTCCTTTTCGACAAGTAGTTTGACGACCAGGATCATCACCTTCGGCAATCATACTCCGAAATGGGAGCTATTCTCGTACTTCACCTCGACTCCACAACGGAAAACACATCGTAATCCGACAACTCTCACCCGTCTTCACAATCTTTTCTTTTTCAAGTACTATATTTCTTATTTGTGTCTTTATCAAATACTTCAATCAAAGCAGCAGGACATTTTTGACCCGAAAAAGCTTATCTCGGTATCCCACAATGTCTTCGGCCCCCAAGTCCGAGAGGAAACCCCGCGTTGTTTGCCTCGGAAAACCCAAGTTTATCGGGGATGACTACCTTGAAGAGTTTCAAAAGGATTTCGACTACGATGTAATTCAATGCCCTCAACAAGATTCTCATCGCAAGTTCTTAGACTCTAGAACCAAAAACAACTAACCATGCCCAGGTCCTCGACGTTACCAACCACCAGCAAGCCCTGGAACAGCTCCCTCTCATGATCGCAGAGCATGGCCCAATCGATGCCTTCGTCATCCGCATGGGAAGACCTCCCTTTCGCCCCTTCAACGAAGAGCTCTTCGGGCCGCTTACTCCGCACTGTCGCATCATCGCCTCTGCCTCGGCCGGCTACGACGACTTTGACCTGGACTGGCTGACCCGGAACAACATCTACCTCTCCAACACCATCGACGCCGTGGCGGAGGCCACCGCCGACATGTCCTTCTTTCTGACTCTGGCTGTCATCAGGGACGCTTACCGAGGTGAGCGAGATGCTCGCAACGGTACTTGGAACCGTCTTGTAGTTCCGAGCCGAGATCCCACGGGCATGACGCTTGGTATCATTGGTATGGGCACTATCGGCAAGTATGTCGCAAAGCGCGCAGTCGTCTTCAACATGAAGATCAAGTACTACAACCGACGGCAACTGAGCGCGGAAGATGAAGCCAAGTATAGTGCCTCTTACTGCTCGTCTTTGAATGAGTTGCTGGCTGAATCAGATGTTGTATCCGTCAACTGCCCGCTCAACAAAGAGACTACAAACCTGATCTCGACAAAAGAGTTTTCAATGATGAGAGACGGTGCTTTCATCGTCAACACGGCCCGTGGCCCAATTATCAACGAGGACGCTCTTATTGAGGCTTTAGAAAGCGGGAAAATCACGCGAGCTGGCCTGGACGTGTTTTTGGGCGAGCCAAACATCAATGACTACTTCAGGAAGAGCGAGAAGGTTGTTATCCAGCCGCATATCGCGGGTTTGACGGATCTGTCGTTCCAGAAGGGTGAAAGGGAGGCGTTTGACAACATCAAGGCCTTGTTCAAGACTGGGAAGCCGCTCTCACCGGTCAACGAGATCAAGTCTACGCAAAGAACATGATACTCTACTTGGATAGTCAAAGAGATTGGTTTGGTCTACATGATTGCAATCTAGAAGTAATTAGAAGTCCAATCATGCTTCTCCAACATCCCAGTGCCGATCAACTGCGGGATCGGAGCTGTTGCCCGGCGCAAGCCGAGCCTGATATTACGTGCTCTCTCAACGGAGTGGCTTATCCGCCGTCGAATCGGAAACTCACATATATGCCGCAACGCCTCAATAGACTATCCTTCAAACTTACCTATATCCGTCACGGAAACTCTATATCCTCAACTCAGCCCGGCAACCCGTATCAACATGTCAACCCCTCCCGCCAAGACCGACGCCATCATCATTGTCGGGGCCGGCATCTTTGGCCTCAGCACGGCAATCCATCTTGCTCGCCGAGGATACACAAACGTCACCGTCTTTGACAAACAGCCGTACGAAAAAACACTCTATTCTTACACCGAAGGCTGCGATGCTGCCTCTGCCGGTTCGTGCTACGATTAACCTACAGCATGGCTAAAACTAATGCTGCATAGATATCAACAAGATCATCCGTTCCGCATATGGCGCTCAAACAGAGTACCAAGGCCTCAGCGCCGAAGCCCTCAAGGCTTGGGATTCCTGGAACGCAGAGCTTAAAGCTGGCGGCTCGTCAGTTCCACCAGGCATGACGTCCAACGACGTCGTCTGGATTAACAACGGCTTTCTCTCACTGTCAGATGCCACAACCCTCCCAGACTTTGAGAGAGCCACCGTGGACAACATGGAAGCTGCCGGCCAGAAAGGAACACAGCTCATCAACAATGACGAGAACCATCTTAAACTGGCGGCTGAGAAGGGCAGGAGTTCGGCGATGCAACCCTTCAGCAAGAAAGCGCTTGGTGTGCTTGACACAACAGGTGGTATTGCAGTGGCCGATAAAGCGTGCCGCTTCGCTCTTCACAAGGCCAAGTCCCTCGGCGTGCGTTTCATTCTTGACCCAGCTGCCGGCCGTCTGGCATCCACCACTCAAGACACCAATGGCAAAGTGACTGGTATCCGTACAGCAGACGGTAAATCGCACTCATCAGCCATCACCATCATCGCGGTCGGCGGCTGGACACCAACTCTCGTACCCTCCCTCGACAATCTCGCCGAAACAACCGCGGGCTCAGTCATAATCCTCAAGATTCCCGAGTCCTCGCCGCTCCGTGAACGGTTCTCGCCTTCGCGGTTCCCATCGTTTTCGTTCAACATGCGAGAAGGTGCCGAAGGCGGAGTCTACGGTTTCCCTGTAGATGAGTATGGTCACCTCAAAATCGGATATCGCGGAACCAAGTACACGAACCCAAGGGTGCAGGCAGACGGCCAAGAGCGCAGTGAGCCCATCACAAGGTGGACTGAGAAAGAACAAATCACCAAGATCCCAGAGCAGGCCCTGCGTGTCTTGCGCAAGTTCCTGGCCGAGTACCTCCCTGAGCTGGAGGCAGAAGGCATCGACATCTGGTTGACAAGGCTGTGCTGGTACAACGACTCATTCGACAACCACTACGTGATTGACCGCGTTCCTGGCCATGAGGGTCTAGTAGTTGCAACTGCTGGGAGTGGACACGCCTTCAAGTACCTTCCAAACATTGGAAACTGGGTTGTCGACATCCTAGAAGGTGTAGGATTGGATAGGCCTGCGGTGAAGGCGTGGCGATGGAGAGAGAAGCCGGCTGGACAGGAAGTTGTGAATAGCCTCATGGAGGGGTCAAAGGGGGAGAGGGCTCTAGGAAACACCCCTCTAGTATCAGCAGATGCTCCGAGCTCTCAGCTATGAAAGAAGAGACCATCAAGCATGGTCAGGTCGCCGAATTGTGTTTCTCATATCTATTCGCCAAAGAAGCACAGGGCTCCATGATGTTGAAAAGTTCTGTGAGATTCAACTCAACTCTTGTATCTAGTTACATAGCCCTTGAAGTCCCATTTTATCCACAAGATTCACGTCACCTAGCCATGCCTCCTTCGCAACGTGCATACTCTAGTTCTTCACCTTGTCATGAAAAACATCAAAACCACATAAAACATCATTAATAATACATAAGCTCCACAGGTGAGTGCAAAGACAGGAAGGCCGGTGAAGGTGACACGATAATCCAAGCCGAGACTGATGTCAAGACTGGAAAAAACATAGGAGCAAGCGGCAAAGCCGTAAAGAGCGAAATTCAGTCCATGGCAGACCACCGGGCGGTTGAGCCACTTCCTTGCTCCCCGAAACTCCTCGCCAGAGAGATTGATAAGGATCAAGGCGAATTTGGTTACCGGTTGAGCAACAAAGGCCCAAACCCACATCATGCGGATTAAAGTAAGCAGAGAGCTAGATATGTAGTAGGTACCAAACACAACAAACAACACTCCAGTAATGAGCAGCTGCAGACAAGACCAGAAGCATATTGCTGGAGCCCAGTTGGTTTCGTAGTAATTCCGCTGCAGGCACCCTGGTTCTTGGCTCTGTGGATCTATTTCGAGTTGCATCGGAACCTGTACCGGCGAGGCTCCTACTCTTGGCTCAGGGAGGAAACTCGTACTCTCGGCATCGTTGCGGAACCGCCCCTCGGATCGACCCTCGGTGGTTCTTATGGAGGTCGGGTCACCGACCGGGCTGGAAGATTGGTAGTTTTGCCCTACAGATATATCCAGAGGCTCCATGTCCACTGCCGATAGATTATTAGCAGGCTCAGACTCTCCAACAAAGGCTCCAAGTGCCGTTATGGCTGGTCCAAGAAGCATTAGGACGGGTAAAGTCTGGCCAAATGTCCATGTGGTACTTGTTTCATCATCTCTGAGACGGGAGGCAGCATTTTTCAGTGATTGAAGATGAAGTGTGGCCCAGAGACCAGAAATGATGAGCCAATAGATCTACAATGAACAAGTCAGCATGTACAAGCCTTTAAATGGAGGAAAATCCCACCTCAGATTGCGCAGATACAAAGATGTCAAGATAAAAGCGCATGGCAAGGAACATTGCCAGGCAAGGCTTAACCACGATAAGAAGCCACTGCCTCTCATTCAGAATCCGGGGAAACGGACGTCTGGTCGGTGATAGCTTGAGAAGAGCTTGTTTGGCCAGATCGCGTGCTTTTCGATGTAAGGTTTTAATAAGGAATTTGGATACAAAGGGGAATATCCGCATGACTCTGCCAAAGAAGTTGAGTACCACCAGAATCATGCTCACAAGCATGGACTGAAAAGCTGACGTGCGGGAAAACGGAGTATAAGTGCGATCCCGGTGGTCTTGGTCCGCTTTCGCTTTGAACTTGTGATACGCTTTCAGGCTCTCAGTGGGTTTAAAGAAACATATCGCAGGAGATCTCGGTTCGCAAATGGTAAGAAAAAGAGTATGCTCACGATCATCAATTCGCGGCCTGTTGAAGAAGGCTGTGGGGCCCAGGGCGATCAACAGAAGCACCATGAAGAAGAACATAAGAGCAAGTCGCCATCCGCGCTCCCACTGATGAGAGTGGAAATAGCCCCGCAGTGCTGTCAAGCCGGAAAGATGCGTAATGTTGGAGAGCCATGCGAGGTACACGACGAGGAGCCAATGATAGGCAGACAAGCCTTGGTTGAGAGACAGAAATCCGCTGATGAGGAGACCAAGTCCAGCAATCAGCTGGAGATCGACAAAGTTTAGAATGCACTGTAAAAGAAAAACGGGCTCGGTCAGATCAAGGAACAGCACGCTACCTGCTGAAACTAACCTTTGTCATGCTTCATTGAAGTCTAGAGAGGCCAAAGGATCGCCCGCCCTTTCCGAAGCAGCCCAGTCTCCTCAAAAGCCTCGTACTACATCTTCTGAGGAAGCCGAGCAGCATCGAGTCGATTGGGTTAGGCCTGAACGAAGTCTCAGGCCCTTCTGTACAGCCTCGGCGAGCAGCATCGCTAAATGGATCGAGTTCCGGTTCAAAGAAGATCAAATAGTAGGCGATGAGAATGACAACCATCAGCCAAGCCGTCCCGAGGAATCCTACAAGCACCTAATGTCGATTGAGCCATCAGCCCGCGCAATTCTGCCGATAACCAGAACTTACACCGAGTCCCTCAATGTCTTCGTACGGCTCTGGGTAATTGTTCCACCGCCTTGTTACGTTGTAGGTGCAGTTTATCATGTCTTGGTCGTGGCACGCTTATGGATGAGTTATCTTGTGGCGCGAGGGAAAGCTGGCAAGCGAACGGGTTTTGTTTGATGGACTCAGGCTTGGCGTTACGTGAAGCCACTCATGTGATCATCGAAAGCAGGCTCTGGAGCAATTTGACCAACGAGAGGAATGGAAGAGGCTTGAGGGAAACTGACTTGACCTTGGCAGCTCTGAAAGTGCGACAGGTAGGTCACCAACAATTGGCACTCAGGATTCTGCCCCTAGGTAACCATAATCGACATGCCCTCCTTCAACCAGACCGGCTCCCACTCACTTCCTCTCATACGGATCCTTGAAGAAAATAACCTGCACCGTCATATCATCCCTCACATTCCGACTCATGGGCGAATACGTCGTCAGCGCCCCCAAAAACAACCCCCTCCTCGACCCCCCAAGCGCATTCTTGACCAGACACACAGCCGCGCTGTCCAGGTCCTCAATCACAAAGTGCTCTGGCGTAGCCTGCCACCCATCCCTCGGCTTACCCTCGAGCTTGGTCTCCTTGAAGGGCTCCGGCTTACCGGCCTTCTTGGCCGCGAGCCAGCGTGATACGCACGTGACTGCGTCGTCGTTGCTGATCACGTCCCAGAGACCGTCTGAAGCGAGGATGACAAAGTCTTCGGTTTGGACCTTGCGGGTTGTCACTTCGGGGCGAGCAGTCATGTATGGAGGTGTCTTGAAGTTGGGTCGTGGAGATGTGCCGTAAAAGTTGTCTCGCGCCGTGCGAATGAGCTCGTCTGACCACTTCCAGCGGTGATCACCAAAAGCTCTAGTGACGGCCATGCCCAGAAGTCGTCCAGAGTCGGGGTTGAGGATGTCGTCCTTCTCTCCGGGGTGCTCGCGGTCGAGTCTGTCCACCTCATCTTGGTTGAAGCCAGTCTGATCCTTGCTCAGGACATCAGCCTCATACTTACGCCCTTCTTGCAACCAAGTTCCACGAACGGCGCGAGAGTCTCCAGTGACAGCAGTTCGCAAGGTCAAGGTGTGAGGTTCGTAAATGGAGAGAAGAGCGCATGAGCCTGCAATAGCGGGCGCGATGGCAGAAATGACCTCAGCTGAACCTGGCTCGTGGCCTGCCTCCATGGCCTTGATAGCGTTGTTGTAGATGCGATCATCGAGCCGCTCAAAAGCCTTCTTGATGGTGTCGTCGACCAGCTCATTAGAGCTACCGGCTTTGATGCTAGACAGAGCACCCGATACATACGGAACAAGAGCCCCTCTCAGTACCTTTGAAGTTGCCCAACCACTATTTTCACGCATCAGTAATTGTCCTTGGTTGCAATTT
This sequence comes from Fusarium phalaenopsidis, assembly GCF_050370095.1. NCBI lineage: Eukaryota > Fungi > Ascomycota > Sordariomycetes > Hypocreales > Nectriaceae > Fusarium > Fusarium phalaenopsidis. The sequence continues at coordinate 2,858,841 of NW_028145417.1, read as the reverse complement.
CGAGAGCCACTCACGCATGTCCGTCATAGACGCCAGAGTACAGCGTACCAGCACCACCGATGCCCTTGGCTACCTTAAGATCCCAGTCATCCTCGATGGGATTGTTGCTCGATACTCGGGCAACATCTACCCGACCCTTGACACCTCCGTGTCCTTCAAAGGCAAAGGTATGGACATCTTGGCGCAGTTTGGCATTCGCGGTCTCGAGGGTCAATGCCTTGATAGGAGACTCGACCGAGATCTGGTCTTCGGCAACAAAGTCCTGCAGAGAAAGGACATCGCCAGATCTGGATGTAGAGGACTTCTTGTCGTCCTTGCTGCTGAAGATGTACAGACCAGCCCCTCCGGTACCGACAATGGCCGCTACAGGCCACGCATACCCACCGCCAGCCTTTGACGCAGCGGACGAGAAGCGTGCCTGTGTACAACGCACCGACACTCGCTTGAGCGCCGGACCAGAAGTACGTAGAGTTCTAACGGGTATGCGAAACATGATGTGTGTTCTCGTGTCAACCTGAAGGGATGTCGGTGAGTCGCGTGAGCTGCAAGGAGTCTCAAGTTACACAGTTGGCGGGACAACTCGCGATACAGGGTTTTGTGTCGAGACCTTGCTGATGAGAGTCTGGAAAGGCTGTGTTTCCCGAGTAAAGATGTTCTGGGCAGGATATTGATGATGAATAAGTGTTAGGCTTTTGGAAGGATGTTGAGTTGATCGGTTGCCTGCCGCAGGTTGAATGGAAGAGGGAGATGAACTTGATGAGTTGTTTACCCTAGACGAGAGCGTGAGAAATCGATCGCCTCACTTTCTCTCGACAGCCTCATATTTGACCAAAATTCATACCCTGTGTCTTAGGGTAGGTAGGTAAGGATTACATAAATAATTAAAGAACCTCTCTAAACTTTATCGCCTAAGGATTGTTAAAGATGGCCTCAGTGGTATGGATGCCAAAGACCTCCAATGCCATCTATGCAAGCCCTTATACTGGGCGTTTGGACCTGTCACACTCGCAATGCACTCAATACCGAACATTTCACAAAGAATCGACAAGGTATTCATTGCCCAGACCCAGAGATATGTACAACGCCGAATTACAGCCAAGATACGAGCCCAGAAGAAGTGCCACTTTAGCTGTTGGCAATCTCCTCCTCCTCATCCTCCCATTCACCATCCTCCTCCATCTTCTCATTGACCTTGTACTCGGCATCACCGGCCAAACCCTCACTATCAAACTCATCAACGTCCATGTCGCTGTCATACTCGAACTCGTCCTCATCATCTTCATCATCCTTGTTGCCGTTCTTGGCCTTGGCAGCCTTCTTGCGCTCCACGTTGGCCTTTTGCTCCTTCTTTCGCGCCTCCTTCTCTTGCCGTCTCTTCTCCCATCGCTTCTCCAGCTCCTTGATCTCCTCCTTGGACTTGTGTACATACTCGTGCCACATGACCTTGCCTGAGCAGAGACCCTCTTCCACCTTGGTCAAGCGTAGGCGCATGCGAGGACCCAGCTCAACCAGCTTCACAGCACGGCGCTCCACGTTCTCCTCCTCGACACCGGCCTCGGCCTCAGCCTGGGCGGCTTGTTGCCTGGCCTTGGCAGACAAGACCTTTCGGGTTGTAGAGTCCAAGATCTCAACCTCGGCGTCTGTATCCATCTCGCTACCGCTCGTCGCATCCGTCATGTATCCCTCTCCATTCTCGCCTCCGATCAAAAAGTCGGCAACATCCTCCAGCTTTCCAAGATTCGGCATCTTGCCTTTTCGGCTGGTCTTTGTAGACACAAACTGCTCGGCCGCGTTAAGTCTTCGCAGAGGCTTCGAGACCGTTGTCGACTTTGTTGTAATAGCATAGTGTCGGAAGTTGAGGATAAAGGTGCCATCGTCCTCCTCTGATTGTTCGCGGTTCAGGAGCAATACTCGTCGGATCGACTTGAGGGGCGTAGCTTGAGGGTTGATGGGAGGGAAGAGGGACTGGAATACGGTCGTAGCGAGGGATTCGAGGTGCTTAGGAACTTTTGACTTGGCATCCGAGTCGGGACGGCTAAAGTTGTTCATGACCAACTGAGATTTGTTAGCGGAAGCATCACCAGAAGTCTGAAGCTTCTTACCAGAGGAGGAGTGATAAACTCCTTGCCGCCACCCTTGGGATGCTTCTGCGCTCGCTGCACATCCTTGCACAGCGAGTACTTTTCCACGCGAAAGTTCATGGTAGGTCCTCGAGGCGTCAAGGCGACTCGGAGGTTGGTGTTCCCGCTCTCTGACCGCGAAAACAGAAGCAGGTGAGTAACTCCCAATGGGCCGCACATGACGGCGTAATCCTTCAATCGGTTTCCCCTCCGCTCCCTCAGGCGACTAGCAGTACCAGGCTCCATGACTTTTCGCACATCGGCCGCAAGCTGGCTAACGCTGGAACCAACCTCGCCAGCGCCAATTCGAATCACCATGGACTTGGGGTCGCGTGCCGAGGCATGGCCGGGGGCGTCGACCTCGGGGTTGTTCGCACCCACGTGGGTTCTCTTCTTTGTTCGTTTACGGGCCATTTCGAATTGATGTTGTAAAGAAAGTTGCTGAAATGAAGCTGCAAGCTGCGATGGATCTTGTCGCAAATCGCAGGGAAAGAAAAAAAAGTTGGAGGGGACCCGCGATAAGACTAGCGCACGTGCGATAAGGGACCCACTAATTTTTTGTTCTCGACGGAGTTAAAGGTGGATGAACCTTTCCAGGACGAGATAATCTTTACGCAAACGCAAAATGGCCAACATCAAGAGCGCAAAGCGAAGAAAGGTCGCGAACGATGCGCCCAAGGCTAAGAAGCCTGTGGCCAAGGAGGTTCCTGCCGAGCCTGCCCCTGAGGATGAGGATGAGGAATCTGAGGAGGAGTCTGCTACTCTGGAGGAACCTTCCGCTGAGGAGACACCCGATGCTCCCAAGAAGACCTTCAAGGACCTGGTAGGACAAATACGGTCGTTCGCCTGATTACAGGATGCTAACATTGACCTAGGGTGTCAACGACGCTCTCTGCGAAGCTTGCGAGGCCCTCAATTACAAGTACCCGACCCCGATCCAAGAAAAGTCCATCCCCGTCGCTCTCCAAGGTCGCGACATCATCGGCCTCGCAGAGACCGGTAGTGGAAAGACTGCCGCTTTCGCCCTCCCCGTTCTCCAGGCTCTCCTCGACAAGCCTCAGCCTCTGTTCGGCCTCGTCCTCGCTCCGACCCGCGAGTTGGCGACCCAGATCGGTCAAGCCTTTGAGGCGCTGGGATCGCTGATTTCGCTGCGATGCGCCGTCATTGTGGGAGGTCTGGACATGGTTCCTCAGGCGATTGCCCTTGGAAAGAAGCCTCATATCATTGTTGCGACTCCGGGTCGCTTGGTGGACCATCTTGAGAAGACCAAGGGTTTCTCTCTACGAACACTAAAGTACCTCATCATGGATGAGGCTGATCGTCTCCTGGACATGGATTTCGGTCCCAGCATCGACAAGATCCTCAAGTTCATCCCCCGAGAGCGACGCACATATCTCTTTTCTGCGACTCTCAGCTCCAAGATCGAGAGTCTGCAGCGAGCCAGTCTGAGGGACCCCGTCCGCGTGAGCATCAGCTCCAACAAGTACCAGACCGTGTCGACCCTGATCCAGCACTACATGTTCATCCCCCACCCTCAAAAGGACACATATCTCATCTACCTGGTCAACGAGCACACTGGAAAGTCAACCATCGTCTTCACCCGGACTGTGTGGGAAACCCAACGTGTGGCTATTCTGTTGAGGACGCTTGGCTTCGGCGCAATTCCTCTGCACGGTCAACTCTCGCAGTCATCACGTCTGGGGGCGCTCAACAAGTTCCGCGCCGGTACGCGCGACATCCTCGTAGCCACTGACGTTGCAGCGCGAGGTCTGGACATTCCCAAGGTCGACGTGGTGCTCAACTACGACATGCCGCAGGACTCAAAGACTTATATCCACCGAGTCGGCCGAACTGCCCGTGCCGGAAAGTCCGGTGTCGCCATCAACCTGGTGACTCAGTATGACCTCGAGATCTACGCGCGCATCGAGGCGGCGCTCGGAAAGAAGCTGACCGAGTACCCCAGCGAGAAGGAGGAGGTCATGACGTTCCAGAGCCGTATACAAGAGGCGCAGCGTCACGCGAGGATTGAGATGAAGTCCATGAGCGAGGCCAAGGGCAGCAAGGGCACCATTAACGGCAAACGGGGCAAGAGGGATGGAAAGCGTCGTCGTGACGACATGGACAAGGAGGAGGGTTAAAGACTTTGAACTTGGAGGATGACTTGGGAGTTGACTCAGGGATGATTCAAGGCGTTAGGTCCAGGGAGGTTATGTTGAGAAAAGTTATGTCAATGTTTGAAGCTGCATTAGAAAACTAAGACCGTAATAAAGAGCCAATGGCCTTTACCCAAGAGTCGTGATGTAACGCCGTCATTCGCATTGACCAAGGCCCATCTTAATCTCAACGCTGACCCATCTCACGATATCTGCACACAAGAACCACGCACTCTATGCTGAATCATCGCCACTAGAAGGGCATCTCGTGTTAGTAATTCCCAACTCAGCCCTACTATACTCCTGAATCAGGCATCTTATGAGACGAAACCACAGCCCCCGAGTCAATCCTCAATTTAACCTGCGCGCTACGGAGTACATCAGACTAAACTAGCCCGCAACACCATCCCACAACCTTGAAACATTCCCAAGACTCTGGGCAAACACCGCGAAATCGTCCCAGGAAAGCGGCCGCCTCAGCAGGGATGCTGAAGATCTCCCCTTTGTGAATGGACGCCTCGACCGTTTCTTGGCAGGTCAGCTCGTTTCATCTAGATCCCTGTCCCTAGTGGCGGCCGCTCCCGGGTTTTTGTTTGACGATTTGAGATGAAGGGGGGAGAATGAGGGGATCCCCTCTCTTGGTGTTACTCGATTGAGACCGTGTTTGAAAGGTATATAACTGAAAGGATGTCTTTAGCTTGAAGTGAAGAAACATCATCTTTTGTTTGTGCAGTTTTACATTCGTTTCTTGGGTGCCTAGTTTGCATCGTCCCTTCATTCTTTCATCATTGATTGATACAACTTCAACACACTCTTTAGACAATTAGATTCAAATTCATCATGTACACTTCTGCTGTTTTCCTCGGCCTCGCCGCCTCTGCGAGCGCTCACATCGCCTCGTGGAACCCAGGCATGTACTGCAAGGTGAACCACCTCCTCCAACAGCCTCTATCAAATCTAACATCTTCAGGGCGGAAACGACTCCTCCGTCGACAGCCCCAACACCAACCTCGCCGTGAACCCTCTCTACGACCTCCCAAAGAGCCAGTGGTGGATGCAAGCCGACCGCGGCTGCGACCTCGTTCCCCCTCCCGAGGGCGAGTTCCTTGAGCTCCCCGCCGGAAAGTCCTTTATGACTGAGCTGGCCAACAACCGCGCCTTCACGACTCTGTCGTATGACGGCACTCTCACCACAGACTGGCAGGATGGAAAGAACCGATCCATGCCTTGGAGAGGACCTGGAAACCCTCCTGGATGTCTTATGGATGGTGGAGATGGTTCCGGTGGTGAGCTGCACACTAGGAGTATTGAAACTACTGGTGGAACGGCCTGGGCCATTTCCTATGAGAGCGACATCAAGAAGGTTACCATGGACAACCTTGTCGTGTTCTCTGTTCGATACTAGTATGTCTCTCTTTAACTCACCCTCAGTCGAAACTAACTCTTGTCAGCTCTCCCTTCTTCCGCGAGACCTGGTACGACGTCCCAGCCGATCTCCCCGCGTGTCCCGAAGAGGGCTGCTACTGCGCTTGGCTCTGGATCCCCGACGGCTGTAAGCCCCCTATACCCAAGTTTGATAAACAACATCTAACGATATTACAGGCGGCCAGCCCAACATGTACATGCAAAACCACCGCTGCAAGGTGACGGGCAGCACGTCCACCAAGAAGCTCGGCACGCCCAAGCCCCCCGTCTGGTGCCGCGACGACCCTACCAAGTGCGTCAAGGGCCCCAAGCAGATGATGGCCTGGAACCGTAAGGAAGCCCCTCGAATAATACATGGAATGAATATTGATGTTGCGTGCAGAGGCTGAGGGTAACAACGTTTCTCCCCCCAACGGCAAGACCCCGACATACAACCAGCGTATGGGTTTCATGGACGGTTCTCAGGATGATATCTTTGAGTAGACAGTGGTTGTTGGTGCCATTCCCTGAGATCGCGGGTATGAAAATTGTACTATAGCATGGCATGTCCTTCTGGAAGGAATGTCTTTTTGATTCTCCAAGCCTCTATCTGGCCCCTTTATTCAAGAAAAACCATAAAAGTTCGGTTTATCACAAGTGCCTTGCACAAGCCAACCCCGGCCTTTTTTTTTCCATGTTACAAGAACATGGCGTTTCATCATGGTTGATATTCCCATGTAGCCTTGCTCTTCCGAGCATTGCTCCACTGCGTGGTACGCCAAGTTCATCGTAACAATTTCCTCTTTCACCCAGTGAGCGTATCAGCTCGGCAGTCTTTAACCCGAGGGGTGTTTTTGAGTCGGCAAGCCATCAACTACTGGAAAGATGTACCGGGTCCTAATTCTATACGATTAGGTGTTGGCTTGTTAGTTAACTTCTTACGTCTTGGCTCTGTAAGGGGAGGATCTACTGCACGACATTTCGGTAATCACTCGAGTGTGAGAGTAGTTCGCCATGAATGATATAAAGAATAACCAATAGTGTCAACACATGCTACATACTCTTCGGCATGTATTCCACTTTTAAGACAGATGTAAAATGTAAACGTATTGATATACTACTGTATCTATGATATCCTCGGGTGCTTCGTGTCGGGGCGAGAGATGCAAGTGTCCAGGCCATCATGAAGGCGTATCCCGTAGCAATTCACACATCACCAACAACGAAAGAAACGAGAGAACCGCAGAACTTGAACTCTCGGGGCATAGGCGGTATAAGGTTAGAACTCGCCGGTCCACTTTAAACACAACGCATTGATCAGACTGACCCCCACCGCCAGGGATCCCAAGTGTCGGTATGCCACGATGCTGAAGCGATTGGAGGTCTAGGACCACTTAAGATAGCACGGGGAGATCTTTGCTGGGATCAATATAATCGAGATATAACGTCAGTTCATCTTCGGTAGTTGTTTATACACCGAACCGCCGATGGTCGAGTATATATGCCAACAACAACCTCATCACGATGGAGGCGAATCACGATCAAACACTCGAATATTTACACTATGGGCTCTTACTCTCCTACAAACCGAGCTGTCTGGCTCTCCAGCTTTGATGAGCCCCCAACACTCATCGACCTTCCCATCCCGGACGCAACAGCTGGAACAGTCGTCGTCCGCACTCTCGCAGCCCCAATCGTCCCCTACACACAACTCGTCCACTCTGGAAAGCTCCCCCAGCTCAACCTCTCTCTTCCCTTGGTACCCAATCCCAATGCCGTCGGCCGCATTCACGCTGTTGGACCCGATGCTGTGCGCCTGAAACCCGGCGATCTTGTATATGTGGATGCCACCATCCGTGGACGCGATGACCCTAATGTCATGATCATGATGGGCCATCACGGCGGCGAAGGAACCGAGGGAAAGAAACTCATGCAAGGCGAATGGCGTGACGGTTCGCTACAGCAATACCAGCGAGCACCACTCGAAAACGTCTACAAGCTAGACGAGCAAAAGCTACTCAAGCAATGGGGCTATTCACCCGCCATACTCCAAAGCATCGCGCACTACAGCGTCGCAGGCGGAGCCATCATCGAGGCAGCAGACGTTAAAGTGGCAGAGACAGTCATCATCGGTCCATCTAGCGGCTCATTCGGTGGTCTCGCTGTAGAAGTCGCCCTCACACTGGGTGCAAACGTTATTGCCCTCGGCCGCTCAGAAGAGAAACTCATAGCCATGAAGGAAAAGCTCAACAACACACGGTTCAGCTACGTCGTCATGACAGGCGACAACGAAATCGACACAGCCGCCATCCTCGCGCAGACACCAAACGGCGCGGGAGCAGACGTAGTCAACGATTGGACCCCCGGAGCCCTCAAAACAGCTCCCTTCCTCGCAGCCGCAGCCGGCGCCCTTAAAAGAAAAGGCAGAGTCGTTCTTAGTGGCGGCACACCAGGGCATCTCGAGATCCCTTACCACGCCATTGTGCACAAGGACCTTCAGATCATGGGCAAGTGGATGTGCGAGAAATCGACCCTCAACAAGCTCATCAACATGATGGAAAGCGGAAACCTCAAGGTCGGCGTCGAGAGCGGCACCGAGGTGGCCATCTTCAGTCTGGAGCAGCATGAAGAGGCCATTCAGCATGCGGCCAAGAATGGCGCCTGGAGAAACTACACCGTTATTGCCCCCAATGAGGAATAACAAGGGAAACAACCATGTACAGATAGAAAGACATAGAGCTAGAACCATAGAAGCAATAGACGAAAAGATAAAATGTCTTCAGAGCGTCTCAATTAGCAATACCGCTATACTTAAGTCATGTCTACAGTACCAAACTCCAATCCCCCACAGTTGCCCCTACCAAATATTGCAATACCCAACGCCAGGACGACCCCCAGGTTTCCGTAGCCGCAGTGATTGCCCAACGACCTATCGCCCAGAATCACGTCGCTGTATGACTGGCACTGACGCCGCATGGACAGTGTCTTCTGTGACATCCGCCATCTCTGTATCATCCTCCTCGTCTTGAGTTTCCTCAGCTTCGTCATGCTCCTCTTCCTCTTCTTCTTCTTCCTCAGCCTCCTCGGCTTCTTCAGCTTCTTCTTCGCCATCGCTTTCTTCGGCCTCGTCCTCGCCCTCACTCTCGCTGTCTGCATCCTCTCCGCTGGACTCATCTGAGTGCCGCCCCAAGTTGGGGAACATTAGTCCAGGCGGGATCTCCTCGTCATAACCCTCCGGCACGTCGCTAAGATCGCTTTCGTCATCTGCCGAGTCGTGGATGCTGCCAGGCTCACTCTCGGCCTCATCCTTGGCTCCCTTATCGTCCACTTCGTCAGCCTCTTCGCCAAGGTCCTCCTCAGCAATCTCTTCTTCGGCAACCTCTTCCTCAGCAACTTCCTCCTCAACAGCTGTCTCATCAGCCACCTCTTCATGGTCCCCAGCGTCCTTCATGCTGACGTCGCCGTCGACATTTTCTTCAGCTTCGCGTCGAACTTGGGCGTCAGGTCCTTCTTCATCATCACTACCAGCTTCGCTCGCTGGCGGATTAGGTGTATGGCTACCACGCTTGCCGCTCGACACGCTGCCAACCCGACTCTTGCTCGACTTGGGAGCTTCCATTGCGCGAATCACTGCTTGCTCAGCCTTGCGAAGCACGTCGGGCCTTCTCACGCCGGCTCTCCTGGCTCGAGGTACAGCTTCTTGCTTCTCCGTGTCAAGGGGTGTCACAGTGCCTGTGATGCTCTCCATCCCGTTGGGCGGGTTCAGTATACTAGTGAGTGAGCTGCTGGCCTTGGCTTCTGCCTGTGCTGCTTCGAGCTGGGCTGCCACCTCCTTGGCATGGTGCCGTTCCTCAACAACCTTGCTTGGCTCGAAGCCTGGCATGGACTTGACGATCTCGGAGTAGATCTTGGAGTAGCAGTCGTTGAGGAGGTCATCGATCGGTGCCACCTTCATTAGATTGGCATTGAGCTTCTTCAGCTCAATCGCTTCCTTCATGCAGTTGAACACTGGCACTTCGGCTCCATCGTTGGCAGCCCAGTCTGCAATCTTCTCGCCAACCACCTCAAACTCCTCGCTCGACAACGACTTGAAGGCATCGTCTGTGACTGGGGACACGTGGTACCCTTCCCGAAGGAGTCTGAGATAGGCCATGCAGCATGATTGCCACAGGTCCGTAAAGTGATAAAAGTCCGCACCCTTCTTGCGCAGCCGCCTTAGAAGCTGCTCCAGGTTGCTGCGGTCGGCCATGATGATCAGAAGCTTCGTCATGAACCGCACGTATTGTTCCGTGTAGACATGGTGTCGTCCAGGTCTCTCGGCATCACATTTCCAGACGTTCATAACCATCGTCTTTGTGACCATGCTCTCCCGTAGGATGCCAAATGCCGCCCTTGCTTCGACGGTACTATCGCTTCCCTCCATCCGGTTGTCCTCGTCGAACAAGATCTTAGCGTGCCTCATGATAATTCGGTGGTGCCAGTTAGACTTGTCCTTGTCTCTGAGCTTGGTGAGGTTGCGAATGATGTACTCCTCCCAATCCTCAGGCTCCGAGAAGGACGCGAAATGATCGTCGGGGTGGACTGTCAAGCCAAACGGTTGCTCGGACAGAATTGCTGCAGCATCAGCTGAGGTCATGTCACCTCGCATCACCAGCTTGTGAAGAATGGACACAATCTTGTAATGCGGCTCAAGAATGGGGTCGCTGCTTCTGGATCTCCGAGCATTGTGCGCAACCTGGACTGCCTTCTTGAGAGTGTCCACGAGCAGCTCAAGGCTGATCTTTGAACGCATATCCTTGACGTCCAGTTGGTCGTCAGGAGTCTGGTACATCTTCCAGTAGCATTTGGCAAGCATATAAGGGTTCCTGATTGCTCATTAGTATCTTGAATCACAATTCTAGGCCGACAAACTTACTTCCAGTCGTTAGGCTTCCGCTTCATGGCCATCTTGAACAGCTTGGCGGCAAACTTCCAAACCTTGTACTCCTTCATCTGATCATGAAGAATCCTCTTGAAGGTGCCTGCGCCCATGCTTTCAATAAAGAATCGTTCCTGGTCGGAATGCTGGAACGGCTCCATGGCAAAAGGCTGGCGACTTGACGCATAAAGTCGCATTGCGAACTTGTGGTACAAGTCGTGAAGAGGGTCACCATCATGTGTCTCCACGTCCACATTTCGTGAATGTGAGAGAGCGAGAGTGTAGCAATGAATGGCGTTGCGCTGAAACTTGACCAATTCGGGGCGATCCTTATTCATCTTGTCTGCAGTCCACAGAACAGCTTCGTCCAGTTCATAGTCGAAGCATTCAGCCAAACGGAACCAAGCGTCCCATCTGTCCGCAGTGAACTGCAACTGAAGCCTCAAGAAGGTCGCACCAATTCGCAGGTCGTCAGTTGCACCGGGCGTTTGACGACGGTTCAAGTCGACTCCCTTGAATTTGGTCAAGGCCATCATTCCAAGCAAGAAGAACCATCCATGTCTTGCAAGGGCTGTCTCAGGGATATTGACAGACACCGCGTCCACAGAGACGTCTCCCAGGAGAGCCTGGTACAGACGCAGAGGGTGGATCGGCTTCTTGAGGTACTCTGTAAAGTTACGCAGGTTGTGATACATCTGAGGTGTTGACTTGGTCTGGCCAATAGTCTGCTGCATGTGGTCGATCGTCGTCTTGAGGTCTGACTTGAGAAGATCCTTCATCGGCATACGGTTGGCAAGAATCGTGACTCTCTCAACCAACTGCATGGTCTGTCGCTTCTCCAGCTTCTCTGGTGGGCAAGCGTGATCCTGGACATCCCACACACCAGCACCAAGCTTCAAGCCGTGCAAGTCGTAGAGTACTTGGCCCAAGTAGTCTTCCCAGTTCTCAATATTCTTGAGCTTGAGAAGCTCCACCCGCATGACCTTGAGGAAGATCTTATTTGATGCCTTGCAGAACTTGCGAATACCAATGACTTGATGGATGGCAGCCAGGTAATCGGCCAAGTCGTTCTCAGGCCCAATGATGCAGTTTTCTTGGGTGATCCCGGCTTTGAACATGGTGTATTGCAAACACCAAGCTCGAACTTGCATCTCTTTGAGTTTATTCTTCAACGACTGGAAAGCGGACTTGGTGGCTGCATTTCCTGATGGCTCTGGCTTGATTCCGATCCGGAATTCGTCCTCACAGAGAGAAGCGACATGAAGCAAACAGTTGACCTTGGCGAGAGCCGCTGAAGTGGACTTGATGTGCTCATCATCAATGATTTCGAATGCTGTGCTTTCGTTCAGGGCAGAAAAGAGCGCCTGGATCAGAAGCTCGTCCAGTGACTTCAGAGTTCGCATGAACAACAGCTTCCGGGACTCTGGTGAGGTTTTGGCATATGTCTCGCCTTCAAGGTCGGAGACAATCAGCTCGATGCTCTTGAGACAACAAGAAAACTTCTTGGTCGAGTACTTGATAGCATCATACGCATCGCCCAGCCGAGACCACAGGAACAGCCTCAACTCGGTGCTGCTATTATGGAGGAATTTCCATAGATCTTGAAGCCCCTGGCTCGCGCAATCGGAAATCGACTTCTGATGCTTTTCACTCGAGCTTGCATCATCTTTGTCCCCAGAATCCGAGTTTGCTTCTGAGGTCGGGGCGCAGACGGAAGATGGGTTGAGGACTGGTTCCAATGTCTCGATAACGTGAACGGGATTCTCCATGTCATCTTGAAAGAGTCCGAGGAAGAAATCCATTGTCGTCAACTTGGATATTTCTCGATCAGCAGCAGCGGGTGAGATGGTGGGCATGACCACGTTGTTTGGCAACGAAATGACCGGAACCTTCTCGTCGGCCAAGTGATCTCGGAGTGACGTCCACATCAGGAGAATATGCTCTCGCACTGGATTGTCAGAGAGAGACGAGACAAAGACAGAAGCCCACAAGAAACGGGCTGAGAGGGCATCGTTCGAAGGGCGGTCCAGCAACTGAACATATGTTGAGGCAACGTCAAGCCACCTGCCAAGCCGGTACTTGGTCTCCATCCGAGTCGCGTAATCGACAACACTGCTAGGGTTGGTGATTCGTTCGTAGATGTCGATATGAAGCTCGAAAAGCATCGGCACGATGGTCTCAAGCTCAGCCAGCTTTTCGGGGGAACCGACGGCCAGCTCCATTTCGTCCGTGACCCTCTGATATAGCGCCGAGTCCATACGGTTGAGCATCTGAACCACAGATACCTTCATCTTGTCAGACCATTTCGCTGCTGTGTAGCTCTGGCTGACAGCCCGGACCCATTCGAACGCAATGTCCTCGCCTGTCATCCATGATCTACAACCCCCTATTTTCCTGGCAAAGGATTTGAGGCCTTGTGCCTCGTCGAATGGTGGTGATGATGTCTGGTCTTGCGAACCCGTCTTGGCGTGTTCCAAGAAAGAGGACAGTCCGAGACTAGCTTGCTCGTTTTTGTTGAGAAGAGCTCTGGCAACCTCCTCACGAAAGTCGACAATGACGCTGCTCAGATCCTTTGCTGCGAGGTTGGTGATCTTACTGGGTCGATCCTCGGTAGCACACGAGTCAATGAGCTCGGAGATGAAGTCTAATGTCGATTTGTCGTCCACGCCCAAGTTCTCCAAGACACTCTTGGTCATTTGGAAAAGGTTCTGATCGGCACCTTGGTATGGCTGCAGTTGATTCGCAATAAGTGTGCTTGGGTCAGTCGCCTCCTCAGCTTGGAGAGTCTCTCTTCTTCGGACACGCTTGCTGCGCTTCTCTGCTGTGTTCTCCTCATCCGCAGGATCTGGCAGGCCTGCTGTAGACTGCGATCTTTTCCTTGTAGGTGCTCCATTACGATCCTTTTGTGCCTGGTCGGTTGCTTTGTCACCCTCCGAGCTACCTTGCGAGCCATCATCTTTGCCATCAGGCTTTGCATTCTTCTCTTTGGGTTCCTCCTCAGCCGTGTCCTTCTCGGCAGTCTGCTCTGGCTCAGCTGATTTGTCGCTCTCAACTTGGGTTTCAGGGCTTTCGCTTTGAACCTCAGGAGGTGGTGTTGCCATAACAACATCTTCGAGAGAGCTCTGAATAATGTCATCGCATGTGTCAAACGCTTCTGTTGCATTCTCCAGACAAGTCATGAGTTCCGCACCAAGGTCAGCCCATGATAACACAGGCTTGCTGGCGCCTTTTCGGCCTGGTGTTTGTGATTTGCTCCTCTCGGCATCTTCTGGTGCCTGCTCTTCAACGATAAGAGGTTCAGGGGGAGGTGTTAACGATTTGGTGGGGTCGGGGAGAAAGGGGATAGGGTCCAGATGGCGCTTGAGCAAGGCAGGCATCTTCTTCTTGAGCCATGGAGCCATCACGGGATGTGACAACGCCATGTCGTCGCCGAGAAGCTGCAATTGGTCCTTCAGCTGCTCACCCGCCAGGCCCTCTGCCAACGAAGGAGGTTCAACCTCCATGACAGCCGGGTCGTCATCCAACTCGATCGCAGCCTCCAAACAGTACCGTTTGATACGATTACTGTTCATAGCAGCAGCAAATCGAGCAGCCCGCCTCCAAAGCTCCGGATCCGAGGGGTCTTGGTCCAGGGCAGTGGTCCAACTGTCCAAGACCTTGCGTGCATCGTCATCGTAGTATTTCAATCGAGGCTTTTCTTTCCAGGTCGGGTTCGAGGCCAGCTCATCCTTGTACTTGTCCACAAAGAACTGGCCATAGTTCTTGTAGGAAAGATAGAGCGCTTGGGCAAGGCTTGCTGCGACACCATCTGCTCCTCCGGCATCCACGTCGAGTCCGCCATCTGTTTCGACGGTGTCTACGTTGGACACTTCTGGCTGGCCCTCCGCATGTCGCTCGGCCTTTTCGTAGTCGGTTCTCGCTTCACGGTATTTGAATATCTCGGATTCGAAAAGCTCGTCGTATGCTGCAGCTGCGGCTTCGCGCGATCGGGCTCCCTGCGCATGGAGCTTCAGGGCATGTTGGAAGCGCTTTAGTGCTTCATCGACCTGGGGGCAAGTCAGTCTCCAAATGCGATCGCGAGTCTTGCGCAATATGGCTTACGTGAAGCTCTTTGGTGGTGTCGATTTGCTCGTCAACGTTCTCCTCGGGCTCGAGGTTGATAGCTTGGAATGCCGGCTGGTTCGAATTAGCACAGAAACAAATATTAGGTCAAAGATCTCACCATATTGGCGGTCGCAATAGTCCTGCAGCCGTGGCCGGCATCCGTATTCTCTGCTAAGAAATGATTCTGGTCAAACCCGGCATTGAAAGTTGTGAGTTTAAACACAGCTCATCTTTCTTGGCAGTCATTAACTCGAGCTCCGTACCGCGTTCTAGACGCGGTCCCACTCAGCCTCGCCAAGCCACAAGCGCCAGATCAAGAGCTGGTGATGAGCACGTGGGATGTGGCGCAGGCATAAGGCTGCACGCTCCTAGACGTGGCCCATCCTTGTAGCTCCAGCTATCAAGCCAGATCTTAGGGGCACAGCAACGGTCGGCTTCAACATCTCACTCCAGCTCCACCAACCTTTCGACCGAGTTGCGACCGACATCTCACGACAGTCTCGTATCTATCAGCACTCAGGAGCTTCGGGCGAATCGACTTCTCCACTAGCCGTTGCCTGCCCTGCCAGCGATTCCAACGAGGTCGCCGCCATGGTTGCGCCAGCTGTGCCAGAGTGAGCGCACCCACCATTCGATACTCTACTTGCAATGCGATAGCTTACGCCGATATAGAATCACCGAGGAGATTCTCCACGAGTCGATTGATGCCCGAACCGAATCGCTTGCCGGTCTTCGAGAGCTTGGTCCTCCTGATCTCGTCCACCTGCTGAAGCATGCCGTCCGGAACCCAGCGAAACAGGTATGAATACAAGGCGGCGCATGGGAACCCAAGTGCTGACTCCCCAAGACCGGTGTCTATCACCATGTCACCGGTGTCGATGCGTCCTCCTCGGCCAGTCTTGCCGCGTACATCAACACCCTGACCTACAAAGAGTCAGGACCTAATGCGACCAATAAGATTGTTGAGGGCTTGTTCTGGTATGTCGCATGGCTTCTCAAGCTTCCGTAGCCAAGTACTAACCCTTCTAGCTGCTACAATGCCTTTTCCCGTCTAGACATGCGCGTGCATGTTTCCATCCCTGGAACCGTGGAAAGCTATTGCGTCGACGAACGAGGCGAGAAGAGGAAGGCCTCAGAAGACCTGTGGTTGGAGACGTACCTGTGCAGCGTCCTGCGAGCATACTCATACGCCGATGATGGCAGTGGCGACACGATTCGAAAGATTATGGGTGTACGAAGATTCAACCCTGTGACCAACACCGAGACCGAACACCGCTTCCTCCATGCTGCTGAACAGCTCTTCTTTAGGGGTATGTTTCTTGGTCGCCAGACGTATAACTCAAGCTGACTCTTCAGGATGGCAATTGGGCTCGGACTCGGTGGTTCAGGTGCCTACCAATGTGTCCAACCATTTGACCACAGGTCTCCTCAAGTACCTCGAAACGACCGGCCGATACGCTTCAGGCATCAACCTCTTTGAGAAGCTCCGAACCCAGAGTGTCGAGGTCTCGTCTTTGCTGGCAAAGGTCATGTTCATGGGGCATGAGGAGGTTTCGGGTGTCAGGACTCTTCACCAGTCTCTGCAAGAAACCCCAATGGACTATGTCATGCTTGACACTCAGGCCGAATTCCTCATGCACAAGGCCAACAGCGCTCCCACCCCTGAGCTCAGGGAAGAGAGGTTGAAGATGGCTCTGGGCTGTGCGGATCGGGCAACGGTTGCCGCTCCGACCGAGTTCAGCACTTGGGCGAGACTCGCGCAGGTTTACGTGGCCATGGAGGACTGGGACAACGCTCTTACCATCCTCAACTCCTGCCCCATGTTTACCTACCAAGACAAGGACACTCCTTTGATGCCAGAGCCAAAGGAGGTCCATCTACCAACCCTCCCCGAGACTCGACTCGACGAGATTGACAGCGAGCCCGAGTCCAGATACTCGGAGCAAGTCGATCCCAGCCTACTCAACCTGCGAGCGGCGTCGTACCGAGGCACCTTTAAGCAGGCGTACGACATCTTGACCGAGATGACGGCCAAGATTGGCTGGGATCAGCTGTTGAAGATTCGCAGCAACGTTTTTGTGATGGAGGATGAGTATCGCACGGAGAAGCAAGAAGCTACTCAGCCTGCTACATCAAAACGCACCCCTAGTATGGATGGCCTGCGTGGCACACCTGATCAAACCACCAACGGAGGGGAGGAGTCGGAGAGCGAAACCCCAAAGAAGTCTGCCGAGGTCAGTGCTGAAGCTGGCACTGAGGGAGCCAACGCCCCGGCCACCAACGGCGAAGAGAATGGCATTGAGAAGCCTTCCAACACTATTGACCCTGGCGAGGCCAAGGCAGACAGCGATGTGAGTACTTGACGAGATTCCTTCTCCAACCAGACTAATAATTGACACAGGCGGCCAAGAATGACGACCATCTGTCCAAGCTAAACACCAAGCGACTCTGTGAGCGCTGGCTGGACAGTCTTTTCATGGTCCTCTACGAAGACCTGCGTGTCTACACAATCTGGCGTACCCAGATGGCCCAGTACCGCGCTCAGCAGATGCAGTACAAGAAGTCGGCGGAGGAGTGGGAGATTCTGGGTTCCCTCGCTGAGCGGCTTCAGCACGTCGACGAGGCCGTTGAGGCCTACCGAGCTTGCTTGTCGATCCGATTCAGCCCCAAGGCCCTATCGGGTATCCTACGGGTCTTTGAGAAGACCAAGAGCACGAGGGAGACGGTTGCATCCGTCATCCGACTCGTGACATGGCAGTACCGGTGGTACAGTGAGTTCAGCCCTGAGCTGCTACACACGATACGAACCTTGATCGAGGACGAGGGAGCAGTCAAGGTCCGAAGCATCATCCAGGCAACCAGCCTGCCCCAGAATGTGCTGGACCTGACACACCACTACGCTGCGCTGTGCGCGACGTTCCGAAGCAGCGGTACCGACGGTTAGGTCGAGGCTTCGGTTTGAGGAAAGGGTTTTGTAGAACTCATGAGCGAGAGCGGATTGTAGGCATGGGAATGGATAGATATTTGTAGGATGGATGTATTAGTCGCAGGTTTCGCAGGGGCAGCGATAGGTAATTGTTATTAAGAAACCTCGAGGCAGGGTTCAAAAGTTTCAGTTCAACGATACCCCTGTTCCCGGCGGCGATTCAGCTGGCGCGAATGTTTCTCGTTATAGTAATTGAGCCCAGCCTTGGCCATGTTACTACTCCCCTGTAAGCGTATTTGTCTATGGCGGAATCTCTCGTCAGCATCATCACGACCCACGCAATGGCAACACTCGCGAGCCTTGGAACGGAGACGCTGCTTGAGATTTGCAAATGCTTTTGCGTTCACTGCAGCGGGGATAGTGATCGACCATTGACCTTTGGCACATTGCAACAACATGAGTATCGACGAGTGCAACAACAAGGGTCCCAAGACCCAGATGCTCCATCTTGGTATTCACTGGATCGATACGCCCTCTTTGCGCTCAGCTTAACCTGTCGAGGACTGTACGTCGTTGCCCAAGAGATTCTATATCACGAGTTTATCCTAGGATATGGAGACTCTTGGAAGTCGAAGAGATACAGCTGGGACCGGCGGTTGACTGCCTTCATGCGGACCATGAGTCGGCGCCGTGATCTTGCAGCCCGCGTTCAAAGAGTCTCTATTCACCCGCTACTCC
Organism: Fusarium phalaenopsidis; assembly: GCF_050370095.1. Taxonomy (NCBI): domain Eukaryota; kingdom Fungi; phylum Ascomycota; class Sordariomycetes; order Hypocreales; family Nectriaceae; genus Fusarium; species Fusarium phalaenopsidis. Next base: position 2,840,478 of record NW_028145417.1, on the reverse strand, counting down.
TAGAACCTTTCGACAAACCAAAAGACACCACAAAGCCTCCTCGTCTTATGAAAGCTCCTGCCATTGGGGAAGCGCGCATGGCTCTGAAGAGATCCGCTGAGGCCCTCGGCGTTGACCTGGCCGCCGTCTGGAAACCACGCTGGGCCGAGGACCAGCTCAGATTGGTGTTTCCTTGTGAGGACTTTCTCTCGGCGTTTTTGAACCCTAACAGTAAGAATCGACGGCGTCTCAGGGAGGCCTTAGAGTCTAGCGTGAAAGACCAAGGGCACCGGGTGCTAGCAGCCGAAATGGTAGCGATGCTCATAGCCCTCCTCCCAAATCTCCAGCACCTCAGTCTACTTGAGGATGGCACCCACTGGCCCCAACTCGGCTTCCCTAACCCAGCCTTTAAAGCCTTGGGCATATCGAACCTACCACTCAAGGTCCTCGATACCGAAATTCCTCGCCGCATGGTCCCAATGTTGGCAACTGGCCTTGAGGAGCTCAACATCCACCACTGCCAGCAGTTTTACGGTTGCCCCAAGATGCCCGCTCTCAAGATACTCCGTGTTTCTTACGTTGATATCAACAAAGACTACCTCGACACGTTAATGTCTTGCTGCACGGGCAGTCTGCACACTTTCGTGTACGAGACGATGGAACCAGACGGGACGATCGACCAAAACGTCAATGAACACGCCAAACCTCAGCCCAAAGACATCATCGAGCGTCTTGAAACGGGGCACATTGAAACTCTACAAACTCTACACCTGGATATGCGCGTTGGTTACTACGGCGCTGGGGGCAGCCAACAGGTCAACATCCGGCACTTCTCGGCACTGCGCCATGTCCTGCTGAGCTCCAATACAATATTCGGATGGCAAGGTAACGAGAATAGCGAAGAAAAGTCGACACTGTTGACAAACATTCTCCCCGAAGCCATCGAGACGTTCTGCCTCGTCTGTCCCGGTCCTCAACGACACACCGCCTCTATCGAAGCAGGACTGATAGGTCTAGCCAACCTCAAGCAGCGTCATCCAGAGCGGTTTCCCAACCTCAAGAGCATCAGCGTCGCTGCATTACGGCCCTTTGGGAACGAGACCATAGAGCCAATGATCGAGGCAACGAGTGTAAGCTTCTGTTTCGAGAGATGGCCGAGGAGTAAGCCACGGCCGATAGGACTGTCGGGGAAGCCGGGATATATTCCAGATTGGAGGTTGGAAGATTTTTTTTCAAGTCTTCGTAGGAGGCGGAGGATTAACTAGACTATTGCATCTTTGTTTCTAGGTAGATAGTGGAATTGGCTGCGAGGATGCTGTTCATTGAGGTCCGCGAGAAGAGGGGGCTAAGAGGATGTAGTCGGTGCGAATAGTGACACTTGAGCCTAGAATATTAAACCCACTGCTATTTAAGCTACCATTGAATTGAGTTACAACGATTATAATGACAAAAAGGAATCACCCAAACTCTTAGCATCAAAGTTCCATCTCCATCTTGAAGTCAAGTTGAGCAAATGCGCTGACTCAGCACCCAACCTCTGTAAGTGGTTGTCGACCGCTAACTCGCAGCGGATGACCCCGCGCGGGGCATCCACCATAGCAGCCTTCAACCACGCCCAAATTTTTGGTCCCCATTTCGTCACTTTTATCTTTTCCATACACAATCTCACGGCCGTTGATTTACTGGCCAACTGAATCTACAGCTTGTCCGATCTCCTATCCTATTTCAGTCAAGCGACATACACGACGCGATGGCTTCCTCTTCCACAGCTGACGCTCCCGCGGCGTCTTCGCCGCCCGTCGCCATCGTCTGTGTTGGAATGGCAGGCAAGCTAGATCCTCACCAGATGCCTTTGGCTCTTCACACCTAACATGCTGCTCAGGATCTGGAAAGACAACCTTTATGCGCCGCATCAATGCTCACCTCCACCAGAAGGAGACCCCTCCCTATGTCATCAACCTCGACCCCGCCGTCCTCTCCGTGCCCTTCGAGTCCAACATCGACATCCGCGACTCGGTCAACTACGAGGAGGTCATGAAGCAGTACAACCTCGGCCCCAACGGCGGAATCCTGACGTCCCTGAACCTCTTTGCCACAAAGGTTGACCAGATTGTCAACCTGCTCGAGAAGCGCGCCCAGCCCGATCCCGAGAAGCCCGAGCGCAAGCCCATTGACAGAATCTTGGTCGATACCCCCGGTCAGATCGAGGTGTTTGTCTGGTCAGCCTCTGGAACCATTCTTCTCGAGTCTCTCGCGTCATCTTTCCCTACCGTCATCGCCTATGTTATCGATACCCCGCGAACTGCTTCCACTTCGACATTCATGTCCAACATGCTCTACGCCTGCTCCATTCTCTACAAGACCAAGCTACCCATGATTCTGGTCTTCAACAAGACTGATGTCAAGGATGCCGAGTTCGCCAAGGAGTGGATGACCGACTTTGAAGCCTTCCAGGAGGCGCTGCGACGAGACGAGGAGTCGGATGCGCTCGGCGGAGTGGAGGGTGGTGGTCACGGAGGAAGCGGATATATGGGCAGCCTGCTCAACTCGATGAGTCTGATGCTGGAGGAGTTTTACGCACACTTGAGTGTGGTTGGAGTGAGTTCGCGACTGGGTACCGGAGTGGACGAGTTCTTCGAGGCGGTCGAGGAGAAGAAGCAAGAGTTCCTACGTGACTACCTCCCTGAGCTGGAGAGGAGAAGAGCAGAGCGCGACGAGCAGAAGAAGGCAACCCGAGAGAAGGAGCTGGACAAGATGATGCAGGGAATGACAGTTGGCGGACAGCCCGCACCCAAGAAGGACGACGACGACGACGTGGACGTTCCGAGCGACGATGATGACACAGACTCGGACGACGAGGTCAAGAAGCAGAGCCTCCAGGAGCGATATCAAGCCGCCATGGGCGACAACGAAGACTCCATCATGGCGGACGCGAGTTTCGCAAAGTACCTCCACACACAGAGGTAATCAAGTAGAAGCAGGCAGCATACATAGGCGGCGTTTGGGGGGTTGGGATAAGGCTTTCTTTTAACACAAAAAATGGATTGACGAACGGACGATCTGGGGTTTCCTAGCAAGTTAAGTAGATACCAAAGGCAACTTTGAAGCAAAAGATGGAATAATCGAGATGCAGTTGTCTTGTTGCAAAAAAAATGTGTCGTATTTGTCTATCGGCTTCGTTCAACCAAAAGTCCCAGACCCCTAAACTCCCATCTCCAAAGTCAAAATGCCACAACACCCTTCTTTCATTCTTTGTTTCTTTCGACACGCCGTTCATCGAGCCTCGAACTGGACCATTCTACAGGAAGTTAGCAACAGCTTTGGTTAAAGTATAGGGCAGCAATAAAACTTACCGCTTGGTGCGCTCCTTGTAGAGAACACGGCCAGCGCAGTGCGGGCACGCGACGAGGGCGTCCTTGCCGAGAGTGACGCTGCCGCCGCAGTCACCGCAGAGATATGTCATGACGGAGCGGGTCTCGTGCGTCTCGCGGGTGCCGCCGCGCTGGGCGGAGCCGGAGGTAGGAACCTGGTACTCTTCGCGAGGCATGTTGGAAAATGTGTTTGTTTGGCTTGATGGCGATTATGCGATAGAAGTCTCGTGGTGGTGGGGGTGGGAAAAGAAATGCGCAAAGAGTTGCTTGGTCATGGAGGACGGTGAAGCGAATTTGTACGGCAGAATTTAGGCGGTGAGGGGAAAAGAATTTGGGGGGGACGTACCGCTTGATCAGCACGGGAGGGAGCTTGGGGTCAAGGATGGATGCGACAAGGCAACCATTCATCAGCCATGCCCAACATCCATTGCAAGGCGATATTACAGTACTGCCGCTATGAGCCGTGCTTGTTCTCATGATGTGTTCGGGTTTTACTCGTTCTCAATCAACCAATTCACTGTCAAGCCGTCTCTTGGCATTATTCAGCGACTCGCCACACGTGAATCCAAGCCGCATCAATTCCAAAGTATCATTGAGCTCCTTTTCAAATGACCATTACATCAGTCAATTCATTTCATCTCTTGGCTCAGTCCATCATAACTGAGCACCTGAGTCACCATTGCTTCCCGTCCACAGTAGCAGACGTCCTTGTGACAGCTCGTCCCGTGGGGTGACTCGGCTCCCCTTCCCTGGTGTAATTGCGCAACTGAGGCAAGAATAACAACGTGAGAAAAATCCATCATTTACCAGATAAACACCCATTCCTACATCTCCAATCTTCTTCTTTCTCTCCAAATAATAAAACCTCGCGCTCACTTTCCTATCTCGACCGTTCCCCAACCAATGAACCACTAAGACGCCTCTGGTTAGCAAGAGAAACAGTTTAAGCACCCCACGCTGCCAAACTCCACTAAACCCCTGTCGGCGCAAGCTCCCAGATCCCAAATCTCGGGGGGGAGTGCCTCGGTTTCTCTCCACACTCATGATCTTGAACCTTTTAATTCCTCTACTCATCGTGACTCGGACTTGTCGTCTTTTATTTCAACCTCGCGCTTCTCCGGACGCTTAATCTCATATCTTCTCACTTAATAACTATCCAACTCGCAGCTCACAATCCTACCATGTTCGATCCATCTACTCCTCCAACAGCTTGCTGCCCCTTCTGCACAATCTGCACCATCTTCAAGCCCTATGATCCTCTCAACCCTCCTTCCCAATCATCACCATCCATAGACCCCGAGCTCGTCTCCCCTGCATCCTTCATCGTGCTCTCCACCCCGACACTCATCGCCTTCCTCGACATCCTACCTCTCAGCCGCGGCCACCTCCTCCTCTGCCCAAGGCCTCATCGCCCCAAGCTCACCGACGTGACCGACTCCGAGTCCGCCGAGCTGGGTCGCTATCTACGCGTTTTATCCAAGGCTACAGCTCGCGCCACAGGTGTCGAGGACTGGAACGTGGTGCAGAACAACGGCGCTGCTGCTGCCCAGGTCGTCCCGCACATGCACTTCCACATCATCCCCAGACCGGAAATTCGCGCCAGCGGCAGGTTCAGTGAGAGCTTCACCATGTTTGGAAGGGGGAAACGGGAGGAGCTGGATGACGATGAGGCGGCTCAGCTAGCCGAGGAGCTGAGGCAGAGTGTCGCCGCCGTCCTGAAGGAAGAGGAGGAGGAGAGTCGAAAGGCCAAACTATAGAGTCAAGTTGAGTAGCAGTTTCTTGTTGTCTCATTGGTCACTCTTCCGGATCAGCGTGCCATTTTGGGGTCTCTTTATTACATTCTCATATCTCTATCCAATACCCATGTCATGTAAGTCCTGTCAGTACACACCTTCACCTATCTTTACTCATCATCTCCAAAGAAGACCTTCTTGGGCAAGAACCCATCCCCGACAACCTTGAACCGGGTCTCGATCCCATCCAACATCTTCATCTCTTCGTCCGTCAGCTCCCACCCATCCAGATCCAGGTTGGACTCGATCCGCGAAAGCGTGACGCTCTTGGGAACGACACTCCAACCCTTTTGCAGACCCCACTGCAGCAGCACCTGCTGCGGCGTCTTGCCCTTTGCATTGGCGATGTCAACCAGGATCTTGTTGCGGGACAGGCCCAAGTGGGCTGAACCCAGGCACGAGTATCCTTCGGTGTGGATGCCCTTGGAGGTGTTGTAGGCGACGAGCTTGGGGGAGGGGTTGCACGGATGCAGCTCGATCTGGTTGACAGCGAGAACGACCTGCACTGTCAGCTATGAACTCTCGTCCTCTTGACGAAAGATACCTACCTTGGTAGAAGGGCTATTGAGCAGCTCCTCAAGGTATCTGATGCCAAAGTTGGACACACCAATACTGCGAACCTTTCCCCCATCCAACAACTTCTGCATCTCAGCCCAAGTATCAACAAAATCCCAATCCCGGTACAAGTTGGCAGGATCATCCGCATCTCTCGAGCAAGGCCAGTGAATCAAGTACAAGTCGACATAGTCGAGTCCAAGATTGTTCAGACTCGTCTCCAAGCCCTCGCGGACATGCTTGTGCCAGTTGTTACGCAGCTTGGACGTCACCCAGATGTCCTCGCGGTGGACGCCAGAGGCACGGATCCCGATTCCAACTTCTCGCTCGTTACCATAGGCGAGGGCTGTGTCGATGTGGCGGTAGCCCGCGCGGAGGGCTGTTGAGACGGCTGTTGAGACTTGCCGGGGGTTGGAGCGCCAGGTTCCAAGGCCGACGGCGGGGATCTCGTCGCCGGTGTTGAGGGTGAAGGTACGGCTAGAGGATGTAAGCATGTTGAGGGCCATCACGAGGGGATACAGGGGAGACTTGCGTGTCAGGCTGAAGGGGAGCCATGGTCGGTGATGGTGTTAGTTGTCAGTGTGGTATGAAGTCGGTGATGTCTTCGCTATCAAGATGGAGACTGAAGCGGCAGGCTCTCGGTTTCAGCTGCAAAGTTGTTGACGGATTCAAACTATGAACAAGATCCAAAAACTCAGTTTATATACCCAAACTTCCTCCTCGATAATTCACCCTTTCATCCCATCTACTCTCCATGATGCCGCTGTTCGGTACCTCTACTAACTGCCTGTTGGCCAATCTACCTTTTATCCTCTAGGCATCTAGCAATCCAGGTAGGCTTACATACGCCAAATACATGCACTTCATCAGTATATACATTCAACACGATCTTATCACATCTCGGGGTCACATAGATGTCATATACCACTGTGAACACCTCATTCATCCAAGTCAAGCCCAACAGACAAGCTTCACAACAAAGATCCCATACACCACAAGGCATACAAACACTACTAATCACAATGTCCCCTCTTTAACAAACTCGCCACCCAATCATCACATACGAGACAAAAGAGTCAAAGCCAACCCTGAATAGTGGCAAAAGAGTTAAGATTCCTACTGTAAACTGACAAATGAAAAAAAGAAGCCCCATACACAGACAACCATTCAAGCGGAGCAAGAAGAGAAACATGGATTTTTTCCCCCACAACAAAAGCCACCCTTGTTATTACCCCATATTCCATGACTCCTTGTGCGATCTAACAACCGCATTTCTCCCTAGTCCAAGCGTACGCCCACCCTTCCTTGAGATTAACTACATTCTTTCCTTCAGTTACTGTTTTTTATGTCCTTTTTTTTTTGTTTGTTTGCAGTTTGTCATTCACTTGTTGCCTCCCAGTACGCCCCTTGTCCTTATCCCCTTTTTGTTTCCATCCCATCCCCCTTTACTCTTTATTCCTATACCCTTTTTTTACGTGAAACCTCTAAACTAAACATCTACCCCCCATCCTCCCCTCCAGACCACCAATCCTCCCTCGGAGCTCCCTCCGCTCCCTCTCAAGCCTGGCCGTCTGCCTCTCCAGCGCGCGGATCCTCTCGCGAGCAAGGTCGAGCACCTCAGCCTTGCTGACCCTGCGATCGCTTGCGACGCCGCCTTCGCGGCCGGGTGGGGGCAGTACGGCGAGTAGCCGCTCAAAGTGCGTGTTGAGACGCTTGCGGTACTGCTGCTCTACCTGGTTGTGAGCTGCCCGAGCTTTGACCTCTTCAACAGTCTCGGACGGGTGCCGCGGCTTGGTGGCTGCGGCTCCTCGCTTCTTGGGAGCTCGAGACGCAGTGCGAAGCTGCGTGTGAGGCCTCTTGGTTCCCTTTGTCTTGTCGGCGCCTCGCTTACGCTTCTTGGGTGCCGGCTCCTCCTCTTCCTCTTCCTCCTCATCCTCGTCGCGGTCCGGGTTGTCGTCCTCAGCCCCTGACTCGACGGCAGACAGCTCGTCGGCCATGGGCGGGGTGGGCAGGAATGTCGCCGCGGGGGACACGTGGGCTGGCCAGACGGTGCCGAGAGACGGGCTGGCCGAGGAGCCGCCGGTCAGGTCGTAGCCGTCGGAGAGCGAGGTAGAGGTACGGTGAGACGAGCGGACGGGGAACTGGCCCGGGGTGGCGGGCGGGATGGCGTAGCCGCTCGAGGAAAAGTCCCCAAACGGCCGGTCAAGGTAGGCAAAGTCAGCCATGGGGGAGGGGAAGACGGTGTTGTCGAGACTAGGCGTCTCTGGGGACTGAAGAGAAGTCTGCTGAGGGTATCTGTCAGCTGGTGCATCCTCGCTGTCGAGGTGAGAAGACAACTTACAGGTGAAGCCTCGTATGAAGCATCCAGACCGGAGAAGGGCATGGCAGCGGCATCCATGCTGCTCATCCAGTTGTCAGATAAGCTGCCGCCGAAGTGTGCTCCTCCGCGCTCCCCCTCCGCGGCGTCGAGATATGTCGAGCTCATCATTGTAATAGAGTAGAGCCCGTTTTAACGGTTATCCGCAAATACCAAAAGTAATACGAGGTTGTCCTTGAACCCCGTCATCACGTATGGGGCGTGAAACGTATGTCGTCGTGTGTGTTTGTGTATCAGTATGGCTTTGCTGATTTATCTGGTGTCGTAGTATGTGTCTTGTTTGTTTAAAAAGAAGGGGGGGTTCTTGTTATAGGCAGTTAAGTAGGCGGCAGACTTGTAGTCTCGAGGCTGCTCGGATGTCTGATACTGTTGACAAGCCGCAAGCCATCACGGAACTTGGAATTCTGCGCTCTTGTTTTTATCGTCTGTTTTTGTTTTCTGTGTAAAATCGAGGAAGCGACTTGTACAGGACAAAAAAGAGAGAGAGGCAACAGAGAAAGGGCCAGGTTCCTGTTTGTAAATGTAGGACCCCCGGGGCTGGACAGGTCCCCTTTTATACACAACAGCCCGTCGTGCGAATAGGCCCAAGCCCCAAAAACCCAACCACGGGGGACGGAGCGCCAAGCCATCTTTTCTCTCTTTTTACACCAGGCTCCTTCACATAAACCGAGTCAAGCACAAAACCGAATGAGGAAGGGGTGTGCCAATGTGTGAATGTGAAAAGAGACGAGCGCAAACAAGGGGTCATGACGGAACGGTCTCCTCTCCTAGAGGACAGGACTGGGGTTGGTCCTCCTTCACACCCCCCATAGGCAGGCCGCTCCTCGGAGTGCAGCAGAGCAACACGACAGGACCATCACCAGAGGAGAGGCATCCATCCATCAAGCCGTAGCCGAGGCGTAGCCGGGAAAAGAGACCACTCTCCGCTTCAGGACCTGTCCTGTCCAATGTGATGCATCACAACTGCCATCGGCCGGTTGCTTCGCTTAAGCCTGGGGTGTGGACAGAGTTTCTCTCTACGGGCATACCGTAAGAGTCAAAAAGAGAGAGACCAAACGGGCCAATACAAATCGCAACAAGTTACACAAGGGCGTCGCCCGCCTCCGCGAGAAGCACAAGCAGAGAGAGGGCCAAGGAATAAAGTCTTGGCGGGCGGCAAGGATTGGGCATTCTCTTAGTAAATCCGGGCCCCGGGACACCTAATAGCCACGTAAGAGCAACTCATGAGGTGTGCAAACTCGCTCTCAGCCTGCGGTCCTCTCGGGGTCCTGTGTGTGCTGGCCTCGTGATGTGCTTATGGAGGAGCAATTCGTTGGATATTCTTGTAGTCTCATCCGACTCTGCAGCTTCGGCATCTTGAACTGCCCATACCCATTGTTCCCCCCTCCCATCAGCCCTTACCCCAAGGCTTGTCGTCTAAACAAGACCGCATCTGACAGCCGACAAATGAAAAAACACGACCGGTCTGGGGGAGAGGGTTAAGGGAGGGGGCGGAAAAGTGTGGGTGGTCTGAGTTTATCCCCGGCCTTTTTCCCCCAGCCCAAGCCCAGAAACGGCTCCTCCAGGGATGGGTCCCCTTTGACTAACCTCAATCTCGTTTGCCTTGGAACGTGCCCTTTTGCTTCCTCGTGGGGATGGGATGTGTGTGATGGATGCCCTTTTTCACTGCCGACGTGGGGATCGGCGATGACGAGCGTGGGAACTATGTAAGATTTCCATGTCCGCCCTGTGGTTTTTTGATGCTGCCGGGGTCACATGAGGTCTCCCCACTAGGATGTCGGTTTGAAGCTATCCATGTCCGGTTCCGCCTGTTGGTTCTCGGGTTCTTGGGCAATGGTAATAGGAAATCTCTGGGGCTTGAAAGACTTGGCGCACCAGAGATTGTCTTGGAAGAGTTTCGAACTGAAAAGACCTTTTTTACTCTGACCGAAGTAGGGGAAGAATACCTAGGGTTACCATCACCCCACCCCCCCCATCTGCTGCCCCAAGACAAATCGTAGCATCATCGTAGGATACTCGCCCTACCATCGTTGGACACCTCTCGATCCGCCCGCCCGCGAATCTCCAGATAGAATCTTTGCCTGTATCCGAGGGTAATTGGTTTTCTAGGCGTTAACCCATGCCCCCGGAGTTGCATCTCCAAAGTCAAAGACTGCGGACTTGGTTCGGGATCCCTTCCTCTCCCCATGGTGTTTGCATCAGACCATTTGTGACTTGATGATCTCACCGTTTTCGAATCCGGGGTAATCGAGTTGGCGGACATTGGCCTCCGTCCGTTCGTTCAACAGCTGGGAAATACGATGGGAAGAATGGATGGGCTTCCTGGTGTCGTCTCTTTGTCCAGCGGCGCGGCAAGTAGGTAGACAGACTAACCTGAGGTATGAGTCAACGGTGTAAATCGCCCATGTGCATACAAGAAACTGTGCCATACTCTCCAAACCTCATGCCATTGCCACGTTTCCCTACAGGACATCCAGAACCATGTCCAAACCTCTACTGCCGACCACCTGCCGAAGGGTCACCCTCGCTCTATCCCATCCTCCCGGGACAGACTTGCATCTCTCTCCACCCTCCAACTCTACAAAGTACGTACAAGACCAAAACATCATGACCTTCACCAGTTCCCCCATATTCCCATCTCCCCAACGTCTTCAGCCCTACCCGTTGCGGAGTTTCTTCACGCCCCCTCTCAGCCAATGATGATTTATCGTGGCCCTCAAGGGTAAGTTCAGGGCAGGGGGTGAACGGGACATGTCACGAACATGTCGTCTGCGGCTTTTTTTCCTTTTCCTTCTATCTACCCTCCCCCAACCCCGGGGGCAAGGGGGGGATACATATATACATCACTCATTTTGATGATTATTTTAAATATGAACCTGCGTCAGTCTAGGCAAAACGTGGTTTCGGGCGATCGGTAAGTGGGCTCTTCTGTGCGCGCGGGTAGATCTGATCGGAACACGGATCTCTCCTGTGCGTTTGATGACTTGCGTTGTTTTTCATGACCTGGCAAAGTTGCTGATTTTTGGGTGATGGACGATGCTTGCGGTATAAAGGGGGCCTGGCACCCAGATGGATGTATTACTCTGGATGAACACTTCTTGGAATCTTCAACAACATATATCTCAACACGATATCCAAGACCAACATACCCACCCTATACCTATACCTATCCCACCCGACCACCCAAGTGACGACAACATGATATCAAGAGCAACCCCTTTCGGTAACTCAACGCTGTCCAAGCACCTGTCCGAGTGTACATGACCGACGAGTACGATCCAAGACGCGTCAAAGAAAAGGAACGAGTTGCTATATAAAAACGACCCAACAGGAGACATCACTCGCCACCAGCCGTGACAGCCTTGGGCTCTGGAGTCTCGGTCGCAGCAGGTGCCTCGGGGGGCCTTGATGGTCTCCTTGGCCGGAGCAGGGACGTCGGCCGCGTCCTCATCAGCCTCGGCGTCCTCCTCGCCCTCTGCTTCAGCGTCTTCCTCTTCTTCTGGCTCCTCCTCCTCCTCTTCCTCGGCGGCGTCACCGTTGGGGACCTCTTCGCCCGAGGCCTCGGCCGTCTTGCGCTTCTTTACAGGTGGCTCGACTGTGTCGAAGGAATCAGCTTGGTCCTACTCGCAATGGGGCAGTTGCCCGTGATAGTGATGATGGATGGAAGGAGTGGATAGGCCGGGCTGGCTCAGCTCGACCAACTTCGAAGCAAACTCACCCTTATCTTCAGCCTCGTCGCCCTCTTCATCATCCTCTTCCTCCTCCTCGGCATCCTCGTCCTCTTCGCTCTGTTCCTCCTCATCTCCGGTCGAGATGTACCTGATTCGGACCAAGGTCAGCACGACGTCATCAACTAGACAACACCATCAAGCAAACAGCGGGATCAGCCTGGTCGCGACACCACAAAAAGAAGCAAGGCGACGCAAGAAATGGGGATAGTGAGCTATCGCGATTACGGCACCCCAAGCTGCGCATGCAGGCGGGATCGACCATGACCATGATCGCATCCCATCACATTACATGCGACAACTGCGCGACGCGCATACATGGGAGCGGCGCAACGAATAGCGCAGCGCGAGGGGAATGCGCGATTGGGCAATTGAAACCTCGCCCCAAAAGTCAAAGGAGGAAGCGAAAACGCAACAAAACAACTTGGGATAAGATGTAGAGAGTAGAGAATGGAACATACTCCTCTTCCTCCTCGCCATCATCATCTTCAGGCAGGGAGACGAGCTCCTCCTCCTCCTCGTCTTGCTTTCTCTTGCGGGACATGGTTGTGGATATGGGAGTGATGTAATAGAACTAGCGAGTTGCGATTGACAAGTTCAGGAGTATAAAAAGCTTCTCTCGAGGGGAACGAGAGGGTTTTAAAGGTTACAGCACGAGATAGGCAAGCTAGACAGGACCAGAACAGAAGAGAGGAGAGAGAGGGAGAGTCAGGGGGAGTGGGAACGGCAGAGAGGGTGGGAGAGCAGACTGCGTGCGCGCGTGGGCGAGAGGAGGAGGGCGACAGACAAGAGCTCAAGTGAGGGAGCTTCGAGTCCAGCCAATTGCGGCTGTCACAGTCATCCCATCACTGGATACACTCCAGGATCACTGGGGGGGATATCACTAACAGGACTCAGGTAGGAATACATGGGAATGCGAACAAACATCGCGACAACCAGAGGTACCGGCCCACGAGCCCGTCATCCAAGGATGGATTGGGTGGGTAGGCTGGGCTGGCGGGCAAGCTCAGGCAAGCTTACACACTGACTGCCTGCAAACAGCCAGGCCAGGTCGATCAGGGCGACCAACGACTCGAGACGCGCAATGGACCAGATTAAGCCGGCGCCCAATCAGAGCTACCGACCGAGCTAGTCTGTCTGGCGCAAAGCTGCTCGTACCCCGGAAAGCATCGAGGTGGCCTCTTGCTTTCGCCTCTCCCGCTCTCGCCGCATCATTTATTGTACCTCGCGACCTGGCCAGCATGACATAGCATGGGCGAGACGAGGACCTTGAGAGAGGGGGAGGGCGGGGCCCAGTGTCGAGGGAGAGGGACAGAGCAGAGAGCCTGGGGACGCGGACCTCTGACCTGGGGTTCCAGGTGGCTGGAAATGCCCACTCGGAATCCGTCACCAAGCAAACAGACTGCTTGGTCATCTTCTGCGGGTGACGTAGGACTTTCACATTCGCACTCGAGGGGAATTGTCTCGCAGGGACAAGTCCGTTGTTCTCATCCACTGAAAAATGGCGCCCTTTCAGCTTGTCCTCTGACACTGGAGCTCCGTCATGCCCTGTCGAGAACCGTCATGGTCCATGTTAGGTACCCCGTAGAGCAGCTGAAATTCTCCATGGTAAGCCGTACATGTCGTTGATTGCACCGTCATTCATCTTGTCAGTTAAGAAGACGTGGTGTCGGTTAGCTGCACTTTCGTGGCCGAGGACAAGGGCGAAGGGAACAGAAGAGCTTTCTGTAACATCTCACCTCCATGAGACGAGAGCTCTAGGAGCTCGGACCCACTTCTGAGAAGGGAGGGATGTGAGGGACGGATGACTCGGCTCGAGTTTCTCCGGGTTTTGCTGGACTGGAGAAGCTGATGCGGTTGGACGACTCCTGAATAGCCTATCCGACATACAGCCGGAGGCCAAGATGGCTGTGGACGAGGATGGCACGGGACGGGCCAAGGTTGGCGTCATAGATGCGTGGTGATGAGATGCTTGGAGGGGGCTCAGCTGGGAGCTGAACTGCAAGGACTTTGCCGATCACGTGGAGGAAACGTGAACGGGCATCTTCATCTCCAGCTTCCGGGTAGGTGCGATGGCGCCGAGGGCGCAGATGAGATCCCAACTTACTCAGCTTCAGCTTCAGCATTCAGGCCATTGACCATTGCTAGATCAGCAACTCAATTGTTGTTCTCGTGTTCGACGTGCTCAATGCAGTTCGTTGTTCGGTCGACTAGGCGATGCAAACACCTGAACTGATGCGTGCTTCTCAGCGCTTCCCAATTGCATGTTCGAGGCGCGGTCCAAATGGCTGTGCTGGGCATGTGCTTGATTCCGCGTTCCTCGCTGGCTAGGCGACAAGGACTTCCGAGTTCCTGAGAGGTTCAGGCGAGAACAGAGGAGATAAAAAGAGGTAAGAAAAGAAAAGAAAGTGCAAAGGTCCTGCGGGGTTTGGATCATTGTCTCAATCTCCCGTGCCTCAGCTCATGTCCATTGGTGATTCCCGAGCACGCTTTCGCAAGGTTGTCTGTGCCTTGCATCAGCTCACCGGTTAGTCTTCTTGGCTGCTTCAAGGCACAAACGATCGATGCCGAAGGGCGCAGTAGCGCTTGCAAATCTCACGATGCATGTTCGGATGCGAAGCTGGGGCGCAGTCTGCCTCGTCGGAACATGACCCAAGGCCAGCTCGACAATGATGTCTTTTTTCGAGGGTTGCAATGGTGATGCCTCGACTGCTCCGACTGTCGGTCCTCTCATCAAAAGACCGGGGCAAATTACCAGATCCAACGCTTGCAAGTCTAGACTGATGACCAAGGTCGAGATGGCAGGCAGATTTTTGGCTGAAACGGTAGCCGACGAGCGAATCGCTTCCCGTCGAGATGAAGCTGATGAAAGGGCATGTCCAAGCCCGGCATATTGGGCGCCAACCCGCTAGCATCACCTCGGCCAGCCTTTTCTGCTCAAGCTTTTCGCACTGATCTGCCGCTCCGCCAGCACACGGGAGCCGGACCGTTATTGCAACCAAGGAAATTCGCTTCATGTTGGGGTGATGCTAGCATCAAATGAGGTTTAAACCGTGGGGATGGTCGTTGGATGGTCTGTCGTGCTTGTTGGTGCCTCGGTCCGTGTAAGTCGACGCGCGCTTCTTACCATCTCGACGCGTTCTATAATGTTTTGTTGGTATTTAAACAAACAAAACGCCGCTTTCCAGGGCGACGGCTAATGAATATGGAGATGGGACGGGGCGCATCAGATTCTAGCCTTGGACCTCGATGTCATCGTGACCCGGCAAGTCGGAGTCAGCATAACTCATGGCATCCTTGCTGGGCTGCGGAGATGAGCATGCACGTCCATGATCCATTGACCCTAGGCCGCATACAGAGATGCCCGAGTTATGCAGCCAGTTTGTTTGCTCCGATACTCACATGCTCTGATCTATCAAGTGCCGTATGTTTGTCCTGGTGCCTCACGCATGTCTCGCAGGTCTGGAATGGGATTCCCCATGCTGTGCTGTTACGATTAGCCAATCTACTCGGCTACTTCTGATTGATATCATGACCAGGCGAAGCCATTGCATCAACGGACAGCGCCAAGTAAAGACGATGCATTCTCATATATCCGTAGGATGCTCCAGATCCGCCGGCCTTGGATCATACCGGAGCTGACAAACATCATCTCCATCCCATATGCAAGTCAGCTAGCCAGTATTCCGCCCGATTCTCATACTTTCTTACTGCGTCCGTATGTTTGCTCCGTCGAGGCTGATACCATCCCAAGGCTCACTCAACAGCCAGCCGACAGGGGGCCACGAGGTCTCCATCAAAAGTGGGGAGAAGCAGGCTCAGGTTTCCTGCAGGTCGGAAAATGAGTCCGCCAAAAGTTTCCAGAAGGCAACGCTCTCATTGCTGATCTTTCGCGCTTCAATTCTTGTTTTTGCTTTTTTAAACTTCCACCAGCTGCGGAGGAAACGAGATGAGATGCCCTCTGATTCCCCGCGCGAGTGGTCGCGATCGAGAGCGCTAAGGCGCTGAGACGGAGTCTTGATGCGCGTTCGGGCGGCGCTGAGAGTCCTGCGTGTTGTTGAGCATTAGCCTTTTCCCCTTGCACGTCAGCTTGCCAGCTGGACGTCACTCTCGCTTTACTTTGCGTAATATTACCGGGTTGGGACTCTGGAAACTTGGTGTTTCTTTGCGAGCCTCATGGTAAGTGGAGAGGGCGCAAGAACTCGCCCGAGTCCCAGGCGGCCGATGCTATTGTCAAGGTTGAGTTGTTAACAAGATGATTACGGAGCATCAAGCGAGAGAGCGGGCAGTCCCATGATCCTTGCTTGTCATCTCGACTGTAGATCCAGGAATTGTACCAGAAGCCTCGGAGGGCAAGGGTGAGAATCCTGTCTTGCTGATCCTCCTCCCTCCGCACGCATCGAATCGTGACCAATCGAGATTGAACAGCGACCAGCTCATCCAGGCGCCTCCTTGTGAGTGCAGTGCATTGCTGCGGTACGTCACGACACGATGCAACGCGCGATGCGGCCCAGCGAGTCGGAACACACGGGGAGCATGAACGCACATGGAGAACCGGAGCACAGAGTTCTAATGTTTGCTGTGCCTTGGTAATACCGTGACCCGTCGACGTAATGCATCGAGCATACACTGTAATATCCTGGATACGGGTGCAGCTTCATTAATTGCGAGGCGTTTGGACCGTGATGGGGGATAAAACAGGGTTGCATTATGTCCCTGCAGATGCAAGCCCGAAGCCACACGGTTGGAATGAGATAATCCAGGCACAGAACGGATCCCATTGGCCGGCTTGGCGGGTTCATCCACCTTGGCCAACGTGTGCCTGTCTTTTTTGACGCCATCAAGCCTTGAGCTTTTTACCCTCCGCTCTTTCTCTCCCTTCCTCGTCCAGGGCAGAGGAAACCTAACGGGGCCTTACGACGCTAAGAAAGGGGAGATGACTACCCGATGTGGGTAATGGCATTCGGGCATCCAGCCCGTCCATGACGGCGGCGCCGCTTGTGTGCATTTGGAACGAACGTTAGCGGGAGGAGCCCGCCCTGGAGCCCGCTGGGACCCAAACGTTGGAGCGCCTCTGGGTCGGCTCCCTTTCCGGAGCCATGTGCTACGAGGGTAGCTGACCAACTGGAGAGGCGGCGCTGGAGATGGTGGCAGCTCTAGGCTCACGGGGTTGATATTAGTTTCCTTTCTTTTTCTGTGCCTTTGGCAGGCTGTCAAGTGTGCCTCTCAGATCTCGCTCGTCCTTCCAAGTTGACTTTGAGAGTAACCCTTCTCCTCGTGGCCTGAGAATAAAACTGTTGAGAATGGACGGATGGGTCGCCATGTGACTGCACTGCTACTGTACCACAATGGTGCAACCAGACACACCACCATATGAGCATGAATTATGTCAAAGGCTGGAGGAGACCACGACAAGAGGGGCAGGTTTAATTTGCATCCCATCCATAGTCGAGAGGGGAAAAGGCTGCTCCTCCAAGTCCCAACGAGGCTTGCCTGGTTCTAGATTGGATGGAGGGAGGTATACTAGCACCGAATAAGAGGCCCTATTCGAGGCAAGGATAGGGCTGCAAAGACGAGATCCATCATGGCGCGCATCGTCTGAATAGACTATTCGACCGATGTTTGTGAAAAGTGAGTGATGGCGAGGATGAAAAAGTCTTTTTTTTCTTGCTTGCTTTTCCGTTGATCTCTAGCTCTTTTCTGATGCCCCTGCGCTTCCCGCTTCGCTTTCCCTGCGACTGCGGCTGCGAGACTCGTCACAGACATAGACACGCGCTCGTGCTGTCTCTCTTGAACCTGATCCAGAACCTCTCCCTTGTCCATATCCAATCCAAAACTACAAGCCTCGGATTCACGAGCATCCCCATACGAATACATACATGGCGAGATCAGATCGCCCCCTGTCTCGCTGAGCTGCAGTGGTGCATCAAACACCAAGAGGCCAACCAACCGTTCCATCTGGTTGGAACCACCTCCTCGGAGCGCCCTTTTCTCTTTGCTTCTCCCATTTACCCTAGTCTCTGCTCTTTTGCCTCTTATTTTTTCCCACCAAGCCCTTTGGCCAGATCCTATACCCTTGTCACCGGCTGGGGTCGACTGACTCAATAATTGCCCCCCTCGCTCCAGCAGCCTAGCGTCCGTCCGAAAAAGGGCACAGCACTCCTAGGTTAGCTGAAGGAAGGGCCCAGCGAGCAAACGAACCGACTGATTCTAACTGGCTTCCCCGGGCACGACTTGAGCCCATTCGGCCAATAGCGGCGCGCAAGCTCGTCTGCTTGCTCTCTTTGGTGGTCTCTGATCGACTGACCTGCTCGCTCGAGAACATATCCGAAAAAGACGGGAGACGACAGACAGCTCAGCCAAACGGAAAGCTCGCCGCTTGGACGTTGCGTTGACAGCCACTACTGCAAACTGGCAGGCCTCTCTTTTTTGTCTCCCTCTTTCCCCTGGACGACTTCTTTTTTGACGTGCTTTTTCCTTCGGTTTGGTCTGGCCTTGTCTTTTCTCCCCCGCCACCTGCCACTTTTTTGACTCCTGGGTCTCTCTTGTTTGTCTCATTTCCATTCCCTGGATCCCCTCTCAAGAATCCCTATCCAGGCTCTCTTCTTCCTTGTCGTCTGCGCCGACAAAACCCCGTCAACTCCAATTCGATCCATTGCAAGCACGAGCCTGGGCTTTGCTTCCTTCTCTCGACTCGACTCCTTTGGCGACCCTCGGATTCAAGAAACACACTCCCTTTGCGCGTGAGAGCCTCGTGTGTTGTGCTTATTACAACATCGCCCCGAGCTCCCTGGTAGTCGACCCTGGTGCTTATGACCTGGACCCCATCCCATCCTGGTCGTGAAATCAACCTACCCGCTCTGCCTACCTATCCGGCTTCCCCGTCGAGTCCTGTGCAGGGCGCGTGATTGCGTACGTGCGATTTTTCGCTCTCACTCTGGGGCACCGGTTTGAGGTCATTCATTTATTCTCTTGCTCACTTCTTGGGCTGCCGGCTGGGTTGTCTTGTCTGTTTGAGACGAGACTCGGCGTCCATTCTTTGACGACCGCCGCACCGTTGGGCCTCGACTGAGCCCTGTCATTTCCCTGGGGAACTGTAACCAACACGGGCAAAATCGATCCTTTCCAAGGGCGAAAGGTTTTCGCTTCGTTTTTAACACCTAGCCGTCCGATTTCCTCGACAGCCGTTCTCGCTGCCTGTGGCCTTGTCTGTCCTTTGCGCTATCCGATTTCGAATCCGAAAAAAAAGTAGACTGCTCGTGCGTGCGTCACTTGCGACTCCGGACCTGGACCGACGGTCAAGATCTGCCTCGTAGGCCGCCTCGATTCGGCCTCGGAAACCAACACCATCTCTTCTTCTCCCAGGTTATGATTCAGTGGCGATGGCCAAGAGCTGTTGTTGCTATTTTCCAAATCAGACCTCACTACTTTCGCTCATCCTCGGCGCTGCACCGGTCAGCGCGCACTGCATGAGGCGGTAACCACTAACCAGCCCATCTTCAACCATACCACCGTCAATATCTTCGAAACGACGACCCACGACGACGACACCTTCGCAAACGATACGAACCGTCACGCCTCTTGACGAGCATCCCTGTCTCTGCCCGCTGGGCGACCAAAGTTCTGGTGATCCTCTGGCGCCCAGCAGCAGCATTCCGTTCCTTCGCCGGCTAAGCCCCCGACATCATGACACCCCTCGCCATTTCTGTCCCCGATGGGCCGGGCTCGCCAGGTGCAACACGTCGGAAGTTTTCACTCTACGGGGACCGGTTACGGGATAGTGACAACAGCCCCGTGCCGGGTGCTTCGACCGGCGATGCATCACCTTTTGCTTCGCCGTTGGCTTCGCCCCTCGGATCACCTCTTGCATCACCTCGCGTGCATATCGTGCCGTTTGGTGCTGCCTACCGCCATGCACGAGCTCCGTCAGACGAGTCACTCTCACAACTGCCGCCTTTGCCAATGTCACCACGATGGGATTCGTTGTCCAACCCTGCTAAATTTATCCTGCAGCCCTCAGCATCGACCCCGGCATCGCCATTCGAACCCCCGCCACATTCTCCCTCACCTTTTGCATACGACACAGCCGCAAGCACGCCTATTGAATCCCGAAACGCCTCCCCGACATTCCCTCTGAAATCTGCATCGTCACTGGCTGATCTGCGCGCCTACGACAGCCCTCCAACGGCCGTGGAGAACTTCTCGCGGCCGCGGAAACAGAGCATTCGTCAGCCAATCACAGACGCGGCTAAGACCCGGGCCGCCCCCAGCGCCCCAAGCGCCTCAAATGCCCCCAGCTACAATGCCGCCGACCAGTACTTGGAGCTCGTCACCTCTCCTCAACATCCTCTCTGGCCTCCGACACGCCCCCGCGGCCCTTCTGTTTCGTCTTGTCAATCATCGTCGACCTACCACTCGGTCCTCTCTCCTCCCGGTAACGACTTATATGAGCCGCGAGCGCCCCGTGCTAGGACCACCAATGGTGCGACATCATCCGCCGCACGGCCGCCCTTGAGCTACACCAACAGTGGCTCGGCTTCCCCGAGCCCTGTCGTCGCCCCTTGGATGAGTGGTGAAGAGCTTCGCTCGAGCTTCCGCTCCCAATTCACAGAATCAACTGCTCCTGGCACCGCTGTCACAGAACGAAGCAGCGTTCTTACAAAGGACAGCTCCGTCACCTCGCTCTATCCCAGCCCGGAAGGGGACGCTGAGCCAGAGGGTGACGCCGACAACGAGCTCGACCCTGATCTCGACGAGCCGAGCCTTGAGGATGTTATGGGCATGTACGAGCAAGGCTTTGACGACGACGACGAAGACGACAACAACGACAATTACTCGGACTACAACGTCACCATGAACGCCCGCCCAGCTACCTTGACGTCGGACTGGGAGCCGCGTCGGAGCGTCTTGGATGCTACTGATGACGAGGACTTCCCCAAGCGGCCGATTCCAGAGTCCGTCTCGACATTGGATGTCGAGATCCGAATGTCCAAGATGATCTTTACCTCTCCTGCCTTTACATCATCCGTACCCCATATCGCAGAAAAAGAACACTACAGTCGGGGAATCGCTGAAAAGCGCGACTCGGCCAAGTCGATCGACTCAGAACCCTCAGTCAACTCTCAACAACCTCCCTCTGCTACTGAGCCTTCTGTTACACGCTCTCCATCCATTTCGACACCCATCTCTCCTCCCATCTCTCCACCTATCCCGGCACACAAGCCAGCCGAACGTCCCGACACCCCTGAATCTACCAAAGACCCCGAACCCTCGCCCGAACCCCCTGTCATCACTGTGGCCGCCGCACCTACCGCACCTACCGCACCCGTTGAGCCCGAAGACCCCGACTCCCGTGATCGCTACGGCTTCAAGAAGGCGAACCAATACGTCACCCGGGAGCAATACGACAACTGGAATGCTGGTTATACCGAGTACCTGGCCCGCCGTCGCAAGAAGTGGGCCGCGTACCTCAAGGACAATGCTCTTATGACAGATCATCCCAACCGGTTTCCAGCTCCCAACGCAAAGACCAAGCGGTTCGTGCGCAAGGGCATTCCCCCGGAATGGCGCGGTGCGGCCTGGTTCTACTATGCCGGTGGACCTGCGATCCTCTCTCAGCACTCGGGTCTCTACGACAAGCTGACCTTTAAGAGGGCCAAGGACGTTGACGCTGAAGCTATTGAGCGGGATCTACACCGCACATTCCCGGACAACATTAAGTTCAAGCCTCCCGGTGGACCAGAGACGACGGCGTCAAGCAGCACCAGGGAGAGCCGGACGACTATGTCGGATTCCACCCGCAGCTCAAGCCCGGGTCCACTCAACACTGAGGGAGAGCCACCCATCATTACGTCGCTGCGTCGGGTGCTTCACGCCTTTGCCGTGTACAACCCTCGAATCGGCTACTGCCAGAGCTTAAACTTTTTGGCTGGCCTCTTGCTCCTCTTTGTTGAGACGGAGGAGCAGTGTTTCTGGCTTCTCAACGTCATCACAGTCGTCTACCTTCCAGGGACGCACGAGATGAGCTTGGAGGGCTCTAAGATCGATCTCGGCGTGCTCATGACTGAGATGCGTAACTCGATGCCCGCCATCTGGGACAAGATTGGCGGTGAGCTCGAGGCGGACCCCAACTCGCGGCCGTCGACTGGCAAGTCAATGCGGCTTACTCGGGCACGTCGAAAGGAGCTGCTACGCATGTCAACGCCAACAGACCGACTCCCGCCAATTACGCTCTGCATGACGGCATGGTTCATGAGCTGCTTCATCGGAACTCTACCGATCGAGACCACGCTCCGAGTGTGGGATGTCTTCTTCTACGAAGGTTCCAAGACCCTATTCCGCATCGCCTTGGCTATCTTCAAGCTGGGCGAGAACGAGATCAAGTCTGTGGCTGACCCCATGGAAATGTTTGGGGTGGTGCAATCGATGCCAAGGCGACTGATTGACGCCAATGCGCTCATGGAGGCTTGTTTCAAGCGGCGGAATGGCTTCGGGCATCTCAGCCAGGCCCAGATCGACGAGAAGCGCCAGGAACGCCGAGCCAAGGCACAGCTGGACCGAGTACGACAGGGGAAGAACCTCAACACGTGGAACGTGGCGCAATCAGACACAGAGGGCGGCAAGAGGAACATTTTCGGGAAGAAGAGGTCACCGACAGGTGCATGATGTTTCAACTCGGGTTCCCTCCCTTCAATCCTCAGACTTCTACACTTACTCACACATTCACACTCCTTCATCTCTCCTACGACTTTATCAACCTTTTTGCCTCGGCATCCTGCATCCCACACCAGACACGGTGGCGGAGCCGCCGAATCTAATCATGGGATGGCGTTGGACGGATGGCATTCATTGTTTGCTTCGTTCTTGATTCGACCTAGCCGGCACAGTGTCTGCATTTCACACTTGATGTTTGCTTCTATTCTACCTTGTTCTCATTCACATCATGTTCTGTTATTACCCGCAATACCCTGTTCGGGTATTTACTATGTCTCACAAAAGAGGGGAGGGACCAGCGTTGGGCGGTTTGGAATGGACGGGATGGAATGGAAGGCCCCAAAAAAGGAACCTTGTTTTATACTTAATGACGATGGCTTACGGCTGCATTGCGAGAAGACCAAAAAAGCACTATACCACACCAGAGCACCTCAGCAGGTGAGGGAGAGCTCCCGCAGGAAGGGGGACGGGAGCGAGTGGCAGAGTCCCGTCGAAGCGGTGTTTGTTTTGATTGATATAGATAGGGGGCCATATATGACTGGATAGAGGTTATTAGGGAGGAGTAGAATTTGGGGCCCTTTTTTGATACCCCAATGGAATGAAGATATTTCACGGTGAACGATCAAGTGCGTGCATGCGTGTCTCTAATTATGTATATCTTTCTTGTCTTGTGCTATTGTTTGTTTGTTGTGCATGAGTGCAAGTAAATAAATACAAGCCGAGACAGCCAGCTGAAAAGGCGTCCTTGATGAAATCATCCGTCCATTCATGATTGTGCTGTCTTCATTTTCGTCGTTGTTTCGCAAGTTGTCAGGCATGTCTCGTAAGCCATGATGCCCAATGCCAGGCCAAAGCCCAACACATTGAGCTATCCAAATGCCATGCCAAGTTCCATCCTCTCCCTTTTTTGATCCCCCATGATTGTTATGATTCACACCTCACACAACAGGTGGAAACACGGGCTCCCCCATGGCATACCTCTCAACCTGCTGCTTGGCAGTCTTGTCAAAAGCCTCCCGCTCAGACTGGTACTGCTGAGCAATGCGCTCCTCAAGCGGGCTATCAAGCTGAGGCTCCTCGAGAAGATTGGCGAGGGCCTCGAGGACGGCGCGGATCTTTGTGCTGGGCTTCCAGGCGTCGGGCTTGAGGAGGCCGAGGCAGATGTTGCCGAGAGAGTCGTTTGTCACGTTGGGGTGGTAGATGCGCGTGGCGAACTTGACGACGGGGGGCTTGAAGGGGTAGTCGGTGGGCAGGGAGAGGACGATGCCGAAGCGGCCTGGGTGGTAGGGCGTCGAGGGAGGGGGCTGGAGGGTGACGTGCCAGGTGTGGATGGACTCGTTGGGGGGGAGGGAGACGGTGAAGCCCTCGGGGGGTTCTTGGGAAATTTCGGCGAATTCCTGGGACATGGTTAGCGGAAACAGCATAGGAGAAACTCAGAGGGGGAAGGTACCTTTGTGATGCGCTTGGTGGAAGACATTGTGACGGTTGGTGGTTCTGGAGTGTGGTGTTGATTTTGGGGTTGACTCGTCCGATGGCGGGGCAAAGAAATCAAGAAGCTCAAGAAAGGCTAAGCAACGCTCTCTTTCCTTTAACGGCTGTATTTGTCTCGTAGTGTTTAAATCGTCAAGACAGTATCTTACGCTGCGCTGGCTTCGTATTCGTCGAGAAGGTGTGTGTATTCAGCTGAGAAGAGAGAGAGAAGAAGAAGAGTTGGAGAAGAAAGGGAAGTTATGACGATGGTGGGGTAGGTGTGTTAGGCACAAGGTGAGTAACAGTGGGGCCGGCTGTGACCTGGAAGGAGGGCGCTGAAACGAGTGGTGCCTGGGAGTGACTAAAGGTTCATTGAATGAATATTGGTGTTTGCTAATAAATATATTGCTGATGGTATATGAATCACTCGGCATTGTTGGTTGGGATAGTTGCTGTCAAGCTGCCTATTTAGGTCAAGAACAAGGATGTGATGCATCTTGTCCAACAGCTGGTAACCCAACCACCATGATGCATTAGGTAGTTGTTTGGCATATGTATACAACCATCTAAATAGAAAAAAGAAAGCCTGATCATCCCTTTGTTTGTTAAAAGCTCCCTTTCTGCCGAGCAAGCTGAACATGCTCCGCTTCGCAGACTATCGACAAGCCATTGACTAACACCCTTGTAAGCATCCAGCTGCTCCCATGGCCTTCCACTTTAAGACGGCAACCCTCCAGTCTGACTCATCAATTTGACCTACTGACCAAGCCTTTTCGTTTTACCAAGCATCCATGACTAGCAGCTCTGGCAGCCCTTGTAACATTGTGCTTCCTCTCTACTACAATTATCCTCACTTGATCATTGCATTCGCCGTCGTAGTTATTAGCTACAATAGCCACCCTCCTCCTCCGCGAAGGTGACTTTGACAACTCCAACTCCGGCGACCTCTGGCACATCCAAGCGCCCTGGTAAAGCCTCAGACTTCTCAGCCAGCGCCTTCATTTTCATACGACAGTGAGAGCGGCTTTGGGCGACATGTCGGTGGCCTGAGAGCTGGCTTCACGATTCTGTCGTGGCTCGAGTGTGCAAGACCAACTCTGTCGAGTTGAAGGGCCCCATGACGGCTACGTCGCAGAGGTGAAGCGATAGGAGGGCTGTTTGACGCCTTTTGTATTCTGATACAATCCAGATATTGGAAAGCTCTCGAATCCGGGGAACAGCCTGCGTCTTCTAAGCATTGTTGTAGATGTTTGGTTCATAATGAGCTCAACCCAGCTATTGATCCAATTCCCCTTGCCCTTGGAGACTTGAGCCACCCTTCTCAAGGTGCACCCAGAATTATTGTCCATATAATTCTAGCATAATCTCAAAATGAACATGATCCTTCAATCTCGAACGTTTTTAATTACTGTCTGTATCAAATAGTGCTGTTCCTCAACCAAGACATTCAACTTACACCCACCGTCCCGGCCCCACCCTCGGTGAGTTCGGTCAAGGCTCTCTCCCCCACATGGTCCCCTGCATCCCACCTTGACCTTTACAAAAAAAAGTTGTCGAGCTCTTCAACACCTTCAACACCAATCGCAAACCATCACCACCACCTCTCGATCAACACCACACGATCTCTACACGAAAATCGTCGCGTAAACATACATAATCTAGCGTTTTAAAAGAGCCACCGAAGCTCTAGCCTCTACAATGGCCGCTCACGAATCCCAAATGCCCTTTATCCGCAACCTCGCCTCAAGCGGTCCGTCCACCCACCACCATTCCCCCCTTCAATTCGTAAACTAACTCTTTCTTCAGATCGCAAACTTCGTACCGCATCCCTCGAATCCCTCTCAACATTCCTCTCCTCCCGCACGAACCTCTCCGACACAGACGCCCAAAAGCTCTGGAAGGGACTCTTCTACGCGCTCTGGATGACGGACCGTCCCGTGCCTCAGCAGCGTCTCGCAGCCGACCTCGCCAACCTCCTCTTCACGCTAAAGCCTGCTTGCGCTATCCCCTGGCTGCGAGGGTTCTGGGTCGTGGTTGGCGCCGGGTGGACCGACATCGACGTCTTGAGACTGGAAAAGTTTTTGTTGCTCGTGAGAAGGGTTTTTGCTGCGCATGTTAGACTCGCGAGGGAGAGGGGATGGAAGGATGGCGACGTCGAGGCCATTGTCGGTGTTTTGGCCGAGTACCCCTTTGACGTTGAAGGAGACTTGAGAAAGTCACCAGTGGGAATTAGACTGCACGCGCTCGACATCTGGGTCGACGAGCTGGAGCGCGAAGAAGCCCTCAAGGACGAGGCCGCGGCGGGTTTCGTCAAGGCTGTTGGGGAACTGGTGCAGGCTCTGAAGCGATGCCCTGTCAAGCCCGTGAGGGAGCGAGCGGCTGATAGCTACGAGGATGAGAGGCTCCCATGGGCCGAGGCTGGCAGCGATCGTGATGCGATGGAAGAGGATGATGAGGAATGGGGTGGTTTCGATGATTAGACGGGAAACAGATAATGGGCGTATGGCGTTGGGATGGAAAATGTATTGGCTTTTTACATGGGCTTAGAGGTTGATACCAACTGGAAGAGATGTCACCATGATCAATCAGAGCAAATAACTACACAAAGAGTGCCAAGTTCAAACGCTCTCGCTTGGGGATATCCATTTCATAAGCAGCGTAGACTGCCCTTTGCTTCCATGACAGGACACATTATATCAGCAACCGTGCCAGCGACAACTACCAAACTCTTTCATCACCTCCAATCGTCTCATCCTCGTCGCCTCCAATGTCATACCCCATCTCCCTGGCTTCCTCTTGTCGCTCTCTTTGAACCCTCGCCTGGTGCCAGGCGTCAAACTTTGCCTGCTGTTCAGGCGAGTGCACGCGACGCTGAACGAGGCCCTTCTTGCGTAGGCGTCGACGGTGTTGGCGCTTCTGCTCAAACGAGAACCCGCTGATGTCAACCTTGGTGATGTCTCGGTCGTAGAGCACGTCCATCGCGTCGGCGATCCAGTCCTGCAGCTCTTCGCCCAAGTGCTCGGCCATCACGCGACCACGACCGCCAGTAGTCCACTGATCCAGCTTGACAGGGATCGCGGTGCCAAAAGTCGGGTCGTTGATAGACCACACGCAAGGTGTGCTGCCACAGCGAGTTGGGCGACAGAACATGGCACACATGGCCGACTCGGCAGCGTACCAAAGCGAAAGCACAAGGACCAAGAGCCCGAGCCAAGATAGACGGAAGGGCTTGCGATGGTAGAGGCGTGGGATGGGTAGGTGGATGTAGGAGACGGTGCCGGTGCTGGGATGCGTAGTGTAGACAGCGGGGGCGCTGTGTTTGTCGGGGAGGAGACCCATGCTTTCAACAGCTTTCGCGGGCTTCTCAGCCTTCTCGGGTTTCTTGAGTTTCTCAGTCTTCAAAGGTTCTAGCTTGATCGTCTCGTCGTCAGAGACCTTGACTTCGACCGGCTTGTCCTCGATCTTCTTCTCCTCGTTGGCCTTCTTCTCGTCTGCCCGGTTCTTGATGTTGACCTGATCAGAGAGGCGCTCTATTCCCCTTGCCGCCGTGTGGATTCCGTAGAGGCTGCTCTTGAGAGTATTGTTCATGCGCGTGAGTCGGACAAGGTCAGAGTTGTCGTTCTGCGGGTCGATCTGGTTGGTCCTCGTGTTGAGTTTTGTGTCAAGCTCCAAGTCAAAGTCGAAATCGTCATCAAGGGAGGGATTCTGGGGTAGGTTGTCGAGGAGAGCTTCAAGGTCTTGTGACGGGGCTTTGCGGCCTAAAAGAACCTCCTCGAGGTCATCCAAAGTGGAGTCATCAATGTGATGCACGCGCTGAAGCTCTTTGAGGTCGTCTTTGACTGATGGTAGCCTTGCCGAGTTTTTTAGTGGTGCTCTGCGCCGTGACAGTGAACGAGGGCGCCGTCTTCTCACGCCCGTCGACGAGGTTCTGGTTCGGGGTTTCTCGTCTGTCCCGGGATCTGATGCAGTGTCCCTGTCACTACCACTCGTCGCCACAAGCTCCGTTCTCTTATTTCGGAGCGATGTCGATCTTGGTCGCAGTGGTCGTTCTTCTCGTTTCAGTGGCTTCTCCTCCTGTGCCTTCTTCTTCTCCTTCTCCTTCTCCTTCTCCTTCTCCTTCTCCTCCTTTTCTTTCTCTTCCTTGATCTCGATCTTTTCCACCTTGACCGTCGCTGGTGTTTCCACGTATGCGCCCGTGACCCTTGGTGTTGGCATCGTCAGAGGGTCTGGCTTGGGAGCCCGGGGTGTCGCCTCGACATCCTTCTCATCGTCCGACTCTGGCACCGGCGAAGGAGCCCTCATAGAGCCCTTCTCCGACTGGTTGTCTGCCGGCGCAAACAGGTTGGCCTCAGCCGTGATCCGGTCCGTAGGGTCCGCCTCCGAATTCATGGATTTCTTGCTCTTGACAGAATCCGTAGATCGATTTCGGGCTAGACCAGCAAATCCAACCGTGGGTTTGCTATCGGGATCGCGATTTGGTCGATGGAAACGATGCCGCAGTCCATTGTTAGTGGAGGGTAACGGAATCGCCGATGCAGTGTCAGGTTTGGGGTCAGGCTTCGAGTCTAACGGTTGAGATACCGGCTTGTCACTGTCGGCCAGCCGTCGAGGCTCCGCCTCCGGAGCAGGACTTAAGCTTGTAGCCCTGGCCAGCTGTCGCAGCAGGTCTCGTGAATCCGTGCGTCTGTGTGACAAGCTGGGTCGTACAACATCTTTAACGTCGTTTGATTCATTCCCGTCCTTCTCGTGTGTTTCTATGCTGGCTCGTCGTGACTTGTAGATCGTCACAGGCGTGTCAGGTATTTGCTCGCCCGCAATCTCAAATGCAGACTTTGGTCGAGGCAGCTCCCTCTTCTCAGGCTCAGGCGATGGTTTCTTCTCTGGTACTATCCCACCGCTCGTCTGTGGTCGATTTTCTTCTGGTGACAGCGAACGTATCATGGAATTTTGCTCCCGGATCTCCCCTAGCCTGATGGAAGCAAAAGACCTCCTGGGAATCCCGTTGATCTCACGCTGTCGTATGTCGTCCAGTTTGGTATTTTTCGGTCTCGCCGCGTGGCGATCCGGTATGGGTATTTGGTGTTCGACCTTTTCCTCACGGTCTCTAATCTCATCCAGCTTGGTATTCTGTGGCCGGGGCGGTTCAAGGGGAATATCGCTTCCTGTCTTGACCTCCCTCGTGCGAATCTCATCCAGCTTCGTGTTGCGCGATCCAGGCGGTGCCACTCTCGTCCGTGAGTTGATGTCAACTTCACTACCCTCATCGAAATGGATCCGGTTTGCAAACGGCCGGGCACCCATCCGAATTCTCGGACTGTCGGAAACTTGTAAATCTCCAGCCGTAAAATCATCATCAACCTCCCATGCAAAACTCTTTGCAGGCGAAGGTTCTGGAGCTGGCTGTGACTCCCCCCCACCCTCAATTGAAGGTAATGGATCCTCAATCCCAGGGACCAGTGCCGGAATTCGACCCTGATTCGTAAGATCGTCTTTCGAAGGCATATGTCTTAGCCAGTTGGAAGGTGGGCGCAACCCACTAAGCGAACTCGCCGGCCGATCCTCCTTGACAACATCGCTCGTTGTAGTTGCAGTCTCTGGGGCCGGCGACCTAGGCCCAAGCCCTATCCTAGACGTTGCATATAAAGACCTCCGTCGCGGCGATTCGCTCTTTTCGGGCGACGGCTTTTTGTCAGGTATTGTCGACGAGGCTAGCGATTGTCGCGAAAAAGGTCGACTCGGCGCTTTCGTATCCAGGTGGTCTTGTCCCAATAGCTTCCTCATCCGGTTCTCGTCCCCTTCCCGTCGCTCGCGCCAGACCCGCGGGGCAGGGCTGGGCGACGCATCCATAACATGGTCCTCGGTATCATCGTCCTTCTCTTGAGCAGCCAGGGTAAAAGCTTCGTTCATGGACAGGCGCTTCCGAGCAGAACCGCTAAACCCAGGCTTCAGCATCCTTGTCTCGCGAGGGGAGCCGAAGCTCCCTCTCCTCTCGGCCTCGGCGCTCGTCGATCGTGATAGGCCGTTGACGGAAACGCTCGAGCGCAGTGTCGGGATGTTTGTCCGCGCGCGATTCGCATCATTCTCTTTGTTCCTGTCCGAAGCAGGTGCCCCAAAGAGAGGCTTCCTCCCAGACTCCTTCACCACAAGCTGGCTCGGTCTCCCGAATGACCGGTCTCCAAACGAGCTCCTGTCGCGATCCATGGGCGAGTATTCCAAGCGGTATTATTGGTGGCTAGAGTGTGATCGATAGTACATGGTCGAGAGCGCGTTTCATAGCATCGCGACAGCAGTGTTGCGCCAAGTCGAAAAAAAGATGCTGCCAAGTAAATAAAAGGTCGTACAGGTAATGTCGTGGACAGATTGGGGTATCAGGAAGTTCTCAATGCAGCAAGGAGGGAAAAATAAACAACAATAAACAGAGTCGCAAAAGTGTGACCAGGTGTTTTTGTCTGGGTCGTGGATTCAACTGGACGCGTTGAATGGAAGGTTGGAGGCTGGCAGAAGCGGCCGGGTCTGATGGGGCCGTCTTGGCGCCCGCGACTTAACTGCCTGTCAACTTTAGCTACCTGGCCGCTTCCTTCCATGGTGCCTTCCTCACCGGTTACGGTGGCATCGGCAGAACCAATCATCCGGCCGCCGACTCGGCCGCCACAGTTTGGCTGCAGCAATTGATCACTTAGATTGACATGCTGTAAGTACATTTTCAAGGAGTCATTGATTTGACAAGTAAAAATCATGGTCCTGATTATTTTGTCAAGTCTCTGTTATCATCCCCCATGGTGCTGCTCCTATAGAGGCGCCACCGCTTATACCCAGTCACTCACTGACTCACATACATCCAAGACTTGCAGAACGACTATGCCACCAAAGGAAAGCAGTGGATAGCCAAGTATTTAAGCCAAATTTTCTCATTACTTTAAACTTTCTTCTTTGCTTTTAAAACAATTCGAGAATTGTCTTCACCTTGTTCTTATTGAACGTATATGTGAATTCAACTGGCTGGTCCAGGCACCTAGACACCAACACTAGTGCTCATAGACAACGAGATCAACTTCACTTAACAGCAAGGAGCCATTGAGTCACATCGAATTCTGTCAATCCAACTCCAATTGATTCACAATGACTGTCGACTCTCTCCCCAACGCTATCAGGCCTCTAGGTCCTATGTATGTGTAACCTCCTGGTCAATGATAACTGCTAACATCTTCTTAGTGAGATTTACTCATCTTCTCGCCACCCCCTAGGCCTATACCGCTGTGTGGCAGTCACCGGAAGATACACCCTACCCCAAAATTCCTCACCTTCAAACACAGCCATCTTGGCGGCTCTTTCAAACATTATTACTATGCATCCCATGCTCAGAGTGGGCATTGCGGATGAAGACACCAACAATGCTCACTTCACCCACATCCGCGAGATTAACCTCAATGAGAATGTCGAGTTTCGGGAAATCCCTGATCAAGAGGACTATGAAAAGACTCTTGAATACGTTCAGGCCTGGTGTCATGATCAGCTATGGAGCAATGTTGAATCTCGTCCTCCCTGGCGCATCATCGTTCTCAGACCAGGCTCGAACCCTTCTTTTGAAGATGTCATTTTCTCATTCCACCACTCTCTGATGGATGGTACTAGCTCTAAGCAGTTCCATGAGCATCTCCTAGTCGAACTCAATGCTCTTTCCACTGAGTCATCCTCCAAGGCTGAAACACTCCTCTCATTCCCCGAAACCCCCTCCTTGCCAGAGCCTCAAGACGTCATCCTCGCCTACACGAATAGCATGTCCTTCTGGGCCGCTACACTATGGAACGAACTCGGCCCTTCGTTTCTCAAGTCTGCCAAATCTGCTATCTGGGCTGGCAAACCCATCGACTTTGCCCACCCACACAAGGCCCGTGTCCATGCGGTCGACATCTCAGCTCCAGTAGTGGCGAGTCTCCTTGCCGGAGCCCGATCTCATGGCACATCTATCACAGGCCTACTACACGCTCTCATCCTTGCCTCTCTTGCAACCCGCATCCCCGATGCTCCGGCATTCGCATCTTCCACACCCATCAACATGCGGCCATACATGTCATCCACCGCAAACCCCGCCCTCAAAGACACCTACCGCGTGCTCATCACAACCATGGCACACCAATTCGCTTCATCGGATGTCTCAGCCCTTCGCAGCCCCAAGGCAGATCTAGACGCTCTCATCTGGCACCACGCCCGTGAACTCAAGACCCAAATCAAGGATAGAGCCGCCACGCTCCCCGCCGACGACGACACCAGCCTACTCCCCTACATCTCCGACTGGGCATCTCACTGGCGCAAGAAAGACGGAAAGGAGCGGGACGACTCGTGGGAGCTCAGCAACATTGGATGTTTGAGCATTCCTACCCCTGAGGAGGGCAAGAGGAGCATCTCGCGTGTACTCTTCACTAATGGCATCATGGTTGCTGGCGGGCCGATGAGCATCAGCGTGGCCAGTGTTCCTGGAGGTGCCTTGACGCTAGGAATTTCGTGGAATGAGGATGTTGTGGAAGAAGTCATTATGGCCGGTTTGGCCGAGGATCTCGAGGGGCTTGCGGCGAGATTGCACGAGACGGGCAAGTTTGCTAAGGACTAAGTCTTTGCTATGATAAGAGAATTACAAGAGCTATGGGTCATGATATAAAAGAAAAATAGAGGATAGACTAGCTATTTCGCGTATCACCGCTTGAAGATGGAGGCCCAGATAGATATAGGCACACAGTTGACGCATCTGCAAGAACCATGGCCAAAGAGGCATCTGAACAGAATGATGTGCATTAAAAGCTGTATTTGCAAATATGGTCTGCTTCTCTTCTCGTACGTTTCCAAAGGTCTACGAGTCGTCTCGCATTCAACACAATCCGCCTCTTTCACAGCAACTGCAGATCCATCCCAATCTATCCAAACGCCGCGCAAATTATCATGCAAAGAAAAGCCCTTTTCTGAGGCGGTTCTACCAGCCTTCTCCGGGGGTCCGTCTTGTCCGGCTACCGCCACGGAAGTAGTCGTACTGTGAAGGATCGCCCGCATCCATCTCCTCGTTCTGTGCGAGGCCGCTATAGCCACGGGGTCCGCCGCCCATGGCACCTACTGAAGGGCCAGGAGAGACTGAAGGCGTCATACGACCTCCTGGTGTGAGGTTGCTCACAGGAGGGGCCTGGGCATTTTGGATTAGTCCAAGTCCAGAGGAGCTGCCATTGTTCTGCGAATACAAGGGGCTGCGGCCACGGCTAGGCACCTCTGAGCCCATAGTTGCTTGCTGGGTGAATCCACCATACGCCGGGGCAGCTGGTCGGTATGCCGAGTAACTTGTATCGCTGGTGCTGGACATGGACATCAAACGCTGCTGTCCAGGGTTAAAGGGAGAAGAGGAGCGGCCAACGGGCGTGCCAGGTCGCGACGCCGTGTCGCTTCCATCCCAGGATCCAGGAGTATCAGGACGCATAATCTCTCCAGGGCGGCCGTAGATCTCGCCGCCACCATGATCCTCTGCAAACTCGGCTCGGTTCTTGTAGAATTCAAAGTCCATCTGAGTATCCGACACGTACTCGAAGCCAGGGATGCTGTTGGCGGTCTTGCCTGGCTTTCCGCCTTGCATGGGGTCGAGGGCGTACATGTCCGAGTAGCCACTGACACTCATCATGTCGCCTTGGTTCACTTCTCGGCCGTCTGTCAGTCGTCCCTTGTAGATTCCAGGCAGGAGGTTTTGCGCCTTCGCATGCACCATGGGGGTGATGAGGGGCTTGTACAAGGCAGGGTGGCCGAATCGGTTTGCCAATCGCTCGCTGCGTACGCGGGACTCCTTGGGGTTCATTCCGTTCTCGGTATTCTTGGTCACATCTTGAGTGGTGTAGTATCGAATCTTGTTGTCAAAAGCCCGGTTGCAGTAGATCTTGAAAAAGAGCATGAGGAACGGCAGTGGTACGATGCAGTAGAAATGGAGGTGATTTCCATCACCACGGACCCAGCAAGTAAGCATGACAACCAGGTTCGAGAGCATCGTCGCGAAGATGAAGCGGTTGAAAATGACACGCCAGAACATACCGCCAGACTCGGTCTTGGTAACGAAGCGGTACAGAAGCAGGTACTTCTTCAGCCAGGAATCAATCACAAAGTACATGGCAGTAGCCGGGAGCACCAGAGGCTGAATACCCGCAAAGCACATGGTGACAGTGGCGTAGAAGAGGAAGTAGTTGTAGTAACTGGCGTACTCGAAAGGAGGAGGGGCCGTGAGGTCGATCAGCTCTCTCGGAGTCGGACTGCCCAGCTTCTTGAGGAAAAAGGCCTGAACCAAAGGCCAAAGCTGAGCAAGATCGATGGCTGCACCGAGCTGACGCTGAAGCAAATAAGTCACCCAAAAGGGGCTGTTGGTGCACAGCGCACCGAAGAGCAAATTGGCAATATCGTTCTTGACAATGATCTTCCAAATGTCGGTCGCCCCCGGGCTTGACGTGTCTCGGACGACGCCAGACACAAAAGTCCAGATGACGCTGAAGACGGAGAAGATGATGAGGTTGTTGAAGACAAAGAAGAAGTAGAGCTTGGCAAGGACGTGTCTCTCTCGGCCCGTCTTGGTCTGGTCACCGGCCTTGATGGAGAGTCGGCGGAAGATGATGGGCAGAACCAGGTAGGTGAGGGACATGAGAGCCGGCGAAGCAATACCCTGCACAATACCCCAGCTCTTGGGGTTCGCGGTCAGTGTTCGGTTGAAGGCTGGCCAGACCGATCCCAGGTTTTGCAGGTTGACCAGGAAGATGGCAATGCCAAGGTTAGGAATGACCCAGAAGAAGGTCAGAAGAGTAATCCAGAAGTTGTTGATCCAGCGTCTTCGACTTCGTGTAGCACTATACAGCGGCATATTTTCCCAGATGATGTCGTTAGGTCGGGGCGCAAGTCTGACAGTGGCGCCAACGGGCTTCTTCTTGCGGCAGGAATAGGCAATGCTATGGGCCTCTGCAATATCCGAGTAACTGGCAAAACCGTAGGGCATCGAGCCTCGCTTGTCCACACTGGCGCGGACCTCCTTGATCTGGACCTCGAGGTCTCGAATACGCTGGGTGTAGTACTCAATGGCATCAACCTTCTGGCCCTTGGGGTACGTTCCGTACGATCGATCCTTCTTGGATGGTCGGCACATGGGGCGAGCGACAGGGACGTTGTTGGGGTCCTTCAGATATTTGGCCAAGATACTCTCGAGCTTGCGAACGGCGTGGTCGTGCTGGGAGATGAGAGAGGGAAGTTCCTTGACGTTTCGAGCAACAGCTGTTCGGGCAAAGGACGAATTGGGCGCAACCGTGTCAATGATCCTCGCGATACCTTCGTCAGAACAGCCCTTTTTGGGGATATCGTAAACCTGGGCTAGTGTGAGTGAGAAATTCTATCAACAACCTCAATAGACCTTACCATCAGGGTACGGGAGTGGAGACTCTTCTGATACTCCTCACTCTCAAAATACTTTCTCCTAAGCTGGAG
Source organism: Fusarium phalaenopsidis (assembly GCF_050370095.1). Lineage (NCBI taxonomy): Eukaryota > Fungi > Ascomycota > Sordariomycetes > Hypocreales > Nectriaceae > Fusarium > Fusarium phalaenopsidis. The sequence goes on along the minus strand of NW_028145417.1, from coordinate 2,805,008 downwards.
CACCTTCCTATAGTTGAACCAGAGGTAGATGGCGATGATGATGTTGAATACCCAGGCGATGACAACCTGCGCCCAGATGGCCTGGCCCCAGACATGGAGGGGGGTGATCTTGGAAACCCAGGTGTTGCCGCTGTCATCACCAATAGTCTTCCAATGCGACACATGGACGGGAAGCAGAATTCCGACGCCGGTGACGCACAGGGTGAGAAACATGTTGCGGCACATGCGGACGAAGCGCAGGAAGATGGTGGCGTCCATGCCGATCAAGTACACAAGCTGCTCCTCCTTGGTCTTCCACAGCGTTGTGATCCACGACCACGGGGCCTTTCCTATAGGCGGCGGTGCGTGCTTCTCGTCGGCGTGCTTCATCTTGGGGGCGTAGATGGCCTGGTGATATGGTCGGAGTAGGGAGAAGCAAAAGGCGATGAAGATTGTTACGGGGAGCGAAATCGCCAGCGCTGAGTACATCGAGGCTGCTTGAAGCTACGCACGAGGCGTCAGTAGCCGGTACGCGTCCGGAACAACCAGAAGAGACTTACCTGGTCGTTGTATGGGTTCTTGAGCAGATCGAGCAGCTCTTGGCCAGCATCCTTTCCTCCGCCTTGTTGTTGGCGGCTAAACAGACGGACAACATTGCCTACGTCCATCATGGGCGAGTACTTCGCCAACGGGCGAAGACGTCGAGGCTTGACTCAAAAGAAGTGTGGGCTTGCAGAAGCCTCTTCTCGCGCAGCCACGACCAGAGCTCTCTCAATTGTTGTCGGGGATTTCGACTTGTCTTTGGAGTCGTTGGCCACGTAACAGATTATGGAATTGATTTGCGCAAACCGCCGGGTTGTATTTCTCGTATTCGCTAGGTCGAAGGGGGTCGGAGAAAGATCAAAAAGCCGAGGAAGCACGTAGTCTATGAGCGAGAGGAAAAGACGACGCGGGCATCAGACAAGCAGGTCAGGAGGAATACGCCACACAAACCCGCTCGCTGACAATAAAGAGACTGTCGGTGGTCCCCAGAAAACGAGAGTCGCTATGCTGTAAAGAAGTTCGGGGGAGGGCCCGTGAGCGAAGGTCGATGCGCCGAAAGGGGGCAGCACCCAGGGATAACGTTAGGCGATGGGAGTATAAAGAAGGGATGTGAAAGAAGGAAAGGGGAGGAAAACGAGAGGATCGAGATGGGATAGGTAAGGTAAGGTAGGGAATGGATGGATGGATAGGAATAGGGTCCGATGATACGGGGACGGGAGGGAAAAGGTAGGGCTGGGGAAGGTTCTCAGGAGCCATGACAAGATGGATCCATCTGGATCCCATGGTCCATGGATGGATCCCGTTATCATGGGGACATTTTGGGGGGAAGCCATCAACGGGATGGCTTGGCGTGACCGATTGTACAGTGCAGGTGGCGTCTCCCGCACCAATAATGCACCACACGTTGCACGGCATGGCACAGTGCATCTCACTCTCAGGCACACCCTCAATCATGGACAAAGTTCCAGTCATTCAACCGGGCCGCCGAGACCACCAACACAACGCTTCAAGGCCAAGTACTGTACCCCCCGCCGAATTTTTCTAGCAAGCTCCCCCGGTACTCGAACGTAAATCAAGGCCCTGATTCGCCCCCGGCGCTACTCGCACCATACGGCACGGCCAGTTGTGGCCCTTGCCAGCAGCAGGTTTCTAGCCAGCTACAGGTACAACACAACCCACACCCGCCAGCTCACCCTCTTTGTCGCGGCCTCCGCGGGGGGTCCCATTGCTATTTTTGACGCCTCAGACCCGCTGTGGTGGGGACCCTTTTTAGCACATTCAGGGCCCGAAAGTCTCTGGGATGGCCTCGCAGCCAGTCGTCGCCCTCCACTGGCTTGGACTCGCCACGCCTGGAGGCCTTTACCCCTGCATGGTTCTTTTTTTTTTCTGTTCGGTCTCTGCTGGGTGAGAGTGAATTGGTTGTAACGCTGTTTTTGTTGTTGAGAAATACGAAGACCTACCATGCGAGACATGCATGGGGTATGCCGCCGTTGCAGTTGTTGTTAATCCAGATGAGGAAAGTGATGGGATGGTCTCTGTATTCTTTCAGAAAGAGATCCATTTGCAAAGAAATCGAGGTTGGACTCGACATTGACGATCGATGGTTTAAGCACCCTTTTCTTTGTGTTCAAGTTGTTGTCTAAGACGAACATCTTTGACGGCAGACCCCTTTCAAGACAAGGAAGACGCAATCCGTCCCGGAACCTGAGTAAAAAAGCAACTTGTCTCATTCCAAACTATTCCGAAGCTGACGCCCAAAGCGCCTCAAATTCCCCATCCCTCGAGGTTCAGCATTCAGGCATCGACAATTGCTTCAAAGACGTAGACTACGTAGGTAGTTCACTTTTTTTTTCGCCACCATCCCACAATACCGACAAGAACAGTCCGGGTTTTCCTAGTAGAGTCCTAGACACGCAATCGATCGCGCCCAAGAAAAACAAAACCAGACAAATCGGGAAACATCCATATTCTCGTACGTTCTGGGTGTTTGAACCAAGAGGGACTTGTTGAGCTACTGAAGCTTGTTGTAACTTGAAACAGCCTTCACGATTAAAGTGGGAAAACACCTCTAGGACTTTTTTTTTCTTCTTGATCATGACTCGCTGGCCATTCAGTGGCTCGCAATTGCAGGACATGTTCGGACGATGCGCTTGGCAGGCCCTTTTCTTTTTCTCTTCTCAGTCTTTCCTGTGTCACGCTAGAATCTCGACCGATCTGACAAGACCGCCTGTCCGGGCCCAGGGGTAACAGGGCGACATGGTCGAACCAGCAAGCGACGCGTGGAGGACTAGAGAGGCCTAGGACTAGGATTCCACACGTAGCCGCCTCAAAGAACGCATCACTACAACCGTAGAGTCGCGCTGCCGTTACGTCTCGGTGGAGACTGGCGTCAGCGTCTCGCTCTTCGTGCCGGTTAGCACCCTGTTTTACACTGGTGGGTAAAGGATGGAGAATACTGGTATTCGGTGTCTCGTCTGGCTCTGCCATGATTACAAGTGCCGATGAGCATGTACGGTATTTGCAAGTCTAGCATTCCTACACCCTATACATAGGAAGTAATAAGTAATCGGTGTCAGATGTTTCCCTCGTCAGCTCATAACTCCCTACAAGACATCATATGAGCAAGGGTCAGCTTCCCTTCATTCTCAGCTTACCTCAGGTTCCTTCGATATTATTCTTCGTGCGTGAACTGACCCCGATGACACACATCTTCGGAACGATGCGATTCCGTTACAAGACATGAGCTACTACGTAGTAGAACTCTTCCCGTGGCTGTGTCCACGCAACGTTCCTCCACTCCAAGGATTTCCCTCGACTTCTTTTTCGACAAGACCGTTGCGGAGGGAGGGAGGGGGGGCAGCATGACGACACGTTCCTCCACTTCTCCATGCGAAACCGGGCTGGGGATGGCATTATCGGCCGCTGGATCAGCCCCGAGAAACCCGGTCGGAGGCCCCTGGGCGGGAGGAATTGGGCACGGCGGATTGGTGGACGGAAACCGATCTATTAGGTCGGGTTTCGTATTCAAAGTTCATCATGCTTGGTGAAACCAGATCTGGCGTTCAGCGTGGCCGGTTTCCAATTGATTTGGTGCTGCTGACTTGAGGCCTCAGGGTAGCCTGTAGAGTCTGCCATTGCGTCGTTTCAGAGGTCCAGAGATCCATATACCAATGCTCCGGCCACCTGCTGATCATCAAGTTTTGGTTCCCTTCGCTTTCCGTTAGGACATGGCTGTGAATCATGGGCTTTCATCCAGTAGTCGTCATATAACGAGGCAAGGGTGAAGCAGAAAACAACCATCGTCGCCACAACTGCTTTCAATGCCAAAAATGTCGACATACCACATAGACTGAAAACACAACGTGGAACAAATGGTTACTACTAAAGCAAATATACAACCAAACCGAAACGCAGGCAGACCTCGGGAAATTGCCCTGTTCCCATAACCAACCCTGCCATTTTCGCCAACCATTCCCCAAACTCAACCGTACATGAAGCCATCACTCATAGAAACGTGGAAGCCATGACAGGCTGAGGTACAATGACGCTTCAGAAGGAAAGAAACCAAACTTATTCAGCCTCGACGGGACCCTGACTCCGCGTCTTTCGAGCCGTCTTGCCGACAGCAGGAGGAGCCTTCTTCTCCTTCTTGGCCTTGGTGCCCTTGCCGTTTGTAGGGGTTTCGGTGGCCGTAGGCTCGTCCGCGACGTCCTCGACCCGGGCCTTCTTGGCGCGCTCCTCCGGCTCGGCCTTCTCTGCCACGGCGGGGGCTGCACCGTTAGTTGCCGGCGCCGCTTCACCAAGTTTGCGCTTCTCTCCCGCGGCCGCCTCAGTGACGTCGTCAGCACTGGGCTTGCTGGCGCCGTTAGTTGCCGCCTCGGTGGGCTTGTCATCGGCAGGCTTGTCTGTCATAGTGGTATCCTTCGGGGCCGAGACAGCTGGGGCGGATCCCGTCTCGACACCCGTGGTGATGAAGGCGACTTCGTCCTCGTTCTTGGGCGGTTCCTTGGATTCCTCCTCAATGTTTAGCTCGGGTCTCGGTGTGCCGCCCGCTGGAGTCCGGTTGTTGATGGGCGTCTCTGGGACCGACATTACCTCGACAGGCTTGGGCGCAGGGACACTCAGGCCAGCAGGCTTGTTATCCTCCGACTTGGCAGGCTCCGAAGGAGCTGTTGTGGTATCCATGGTGGGAGCAGCAGCCTTGGCCTCGGGAGCCTTGGGGTCAGGCGCGCCGACTGGGAGAGGTCAGTTGTGGTCTCGAGTGAACGCAGATGGGCATGAAGGGGCCTTGTCGCATCGCGGACAGGCCAATTGCACAGCCTCAAGGCATACGCGATGAAAACAAGGCCATTGCGATGGCTGGCGATGGGATATACCTTTGTCTATAGCTGGAGCGATGCCGTCCGACATGATGATGACGTAAGGACTGTCGTCGCAACTCGAGTCTGGCTTACAAGCTGAAGTGCGCGCGACACGAGGGAGCTAACAATGGGTACGGATGATGCCTGGGATGATGTTCTAGAGTCGCAAGAGCTAGGCGATGCTTCACGATGAAGATGGAGGAAGAGAGGTCAAGTTGGGATGAGCCACAAAGGATGGGAGTGAGGTTGGCTGGGAGCGCACGAGGTCACGACGGTTCCACAGCTGGGAAGGGACGAGAGGGCGAGACTTGCTTGACCCTCGCGCCGGGATAGATTACTGTACCGTACCTACCTAGGTACAGTAGCTCTGGGGAGCTCCGAAGCGGAGGGTGGCACAAGCCCGTCTCCCCAGAGGTTCCTCGTCACGGTAAACTCGCGGGCGAGGAACCTACCGGCGAGTGCTCAGCTCGAGTAGCTCTCCGAGTCGGGTGGACAAGGCAAGGCCCCTCGTTTCTCCATGACTGCATCGGGCTAAAGCAGCGCCTTTTCGTCACTGGACGAGGACAACCCTGGCACAGTGCCGTGGCCTAGACGAGCCAGAGGAGCTGCGATGTCGCGGACTGTGAGAACTGCCCGAGTGTTCGCTGAGAGGGACGGTGTGAACTCTGACGATCGAGACGGAGTTGGATGGAGCTATCAAGTTGCGGGGAAAAGCATGGTGGGCCGGCAGCCCGAGACCCCAAGCCACCGATCTGGGAAAAGAGGAGGGGCGAGCGCCGGAACCAGTCAGAGACGGAGACGCGTCGATGATGTGCTGCTGTTAAGCTGCTGTTGCCAATTGCTGAGGGAGCTACAGATGAAGCTGGGCATGACGGGCATTCGCGGCTCTGGCAGACATGAACCAGGTGTTGGGGACATGGTCAAGATTCTGTTTGATGGATAAGGTCAGTTCGTATTGGCCATTGAGGGCTGAATGCCACGGCTGAGTGGAAAATGATCCGTGTGATCTCAAGCTGACCATCTCTGATGGGGAAAGCTGGTGGTTCCATGGCTTGCATGGTGAATGTTACGACCGTGTTAGCGAAGCGAAGCGGCATCGGGCAGCTGAGGTACCTGCACCGCCACAAGACTCTGGGGCTGACGCTCACCAGCCACACCTAAACTCAGGGGCTCTGAATCTGCAATCTGTCTCTGATCGCGGCAGCTTAGTCATCATCCACCATCGCCAGCAAGCTTCAAGGTGTCCCCTGAGAGAGTGGCTCGACGCGAAGAAACGAGCCATCAACGCGATCAACCGACTTTCCACGCTCTTTTTTCGCTTGCGATACCCTTTCGACTCTTTGTGAGACTTCTTTTGTAATATCCCAATTTTTTCCCCATCAAATAATCCTCCTCATCACCCCATCACCACCGTCACGATGGCCTCCAAAGCGAACAAGTACTCGGTTATCCTGCCAACCTACAATGAGCGCAAGAACCTCCCCATCATGACCTGGTTGTTGAACCGCATGTTCACCGAGAAGTATGTTCACCTAGTGGTCCCAAAATCTCCAGAAACGTAGGCTGACCTTTGCAGCAACCTCGAATGGGAACTCATCATCGTCGACGACGGCTCCCCCGATGGAACCCAAGAAGTCGCCCTCCAGCTCGTCGAGGCCTACTCCCCCCACGTCGTCCTCAAGACCCGAACCGGCAAGCTTGGCCTCGGAACGGCCTACGTCCACGGCCTGCAGTTCGTTACTGGCAACTTTGTCATCATCATGGACGCCGACTTCTCGCACCACCCCAAGTTCATCCCCCAGATGGTGGCCCTCCAAGAGAAGGGCAACTACGACATTGTCACTGGCACCCGCTATGCTGGTGATGGCGGTGTTTACGGCTGGGACCTCAAGCGCAAGTTCGTCAGCCGCGGCGCCAACCTGTTTGCCGATACTGTGCTCCGACCCGGCGTTAGCGACCTGACTGGTAGCTTCCGCCTGTACAAGCGATCCGTCCTCGAGAAGGTCATCTCCAGCACCGAAAGCAAGGGATACAGCTTCCAGATGGAGATGATGGTGCGCGCCAAGGCCATGGGCTGCACCGTCGCCGAGGTGCCCATTTCGTTCGTCGACCGTCTGTACGGTGAGAGCAAGCTGGGCGGTGACGAGATCGTCCAGTACGCTCAGGGTGTCTTCAACCTGTGGCTCAAGGTGTAAGAATATGATGAGGATCGATGATATTTACAAAAGGAGCACATCTTGTTGGATGGGGGCGTTTCGGCGGGAAGAATAGTACCGTTTAATCTAATACCACATTTCTTCAGCGCCTTCATGTGAGCTGCTCTTGTTGTTGTGACATCTGGCCAGATGTTTTCATCTACATGTTTCTCCCTCCTGTCACCATGATCGTCTGGCCTGTAACATACGAAAACAGTGGACTGGCTACAGCCAGGATACTGCTCGCCGCCTCTGTCGCAGTTCCTGGCCTTCTCAGCGGGATGTCTGCATGTGCAGCATCTCCCGCGGCTTGCTTCTGCTTGGTCGGAATTCCCAAAGCAATCTTCTCACCATCGGGGCCTTTCACAAAGGCCCCTTCCTCCTTGGCTGCTGTCAACCTCGTAGAGATGTGCCCAAACGCAACGGTATTCGCCCTCACACCAAACATTGGACCCCATTCCTTAGCGATAGTCTTGGTGAAGCCCGTAACTCCCGCCTTGGCAAGCGCATAGTTGAGCTGCCCAGCATTGCCGTGCACGCCAGACGTCGACGAAATGTTGACGATGCAACGTGGAGCCCCGTCCTTTACGCGGAAGTAGGGAGCCGCGGCGCGGACGAGTGTGAAAGGCGCGGTGCAGTGCAGGGCGATGATGGTGTCCCACTGCTTGTCTGTCATCTTGTGGATGACGCCGTCCCAGGTGTACCCGGCGTTGTTGACGATGATATTGATCTTGCCATCGCCAAACTCGGCGGCGCGCTTGATGAGGGTATCAATGTAGTCTGCCTTGAGGACATCTCCAGGGACAGCAATGGCTTGGCCGCCATTGGACTTGATGCTCTCAGCGACAGCGTTGCACTTGTCTGTTGAGTGTTAGTTTTCGACGGAGTGAAAGTATGATGTGAGGATCTCACCAGCGTCGATGTCTGCAACAACAACCTTCGCTCCCTCGTTGGCAAATAGTCTCGCTGCCTCGGCGCCAATGCCTTGTCCACTTCCAGTGATGATAGCCACTTGGCCAGCCAACATGCCCTTGGGGTAGTTGAGGTGGCCAGCGAGTTGGTTGACGCGATCCGACATTGTGAATGTAGTTTACGAGGTCCCAAGACTTGAAGATAGTTGCGAAAGGGAAACGTGCAAGCGTCTAATGAAATACTGGACCAGCTTCTGGATCAAGGCGATGAGTGACGTTGTATTGTACCATCTGTGCCGAGGCTCCAGACGGCTTCGGCCCGGAATGTGGGGTAGCTCCGGACAGGGAGCCTCGGACACGGCGCTGGCTTACATCACCGTGGTAGAGATACAGGCTACACTGACGGCATTATGAAAGATACTTGTCAAGTTGTAATTACGGGTTAGCTGAGTGTTGCGAGAATGACAGACTTGCCTACTAGTGTGGTCTCCAGTACAGATGTAGCGTTATTGCTTGTCTGCCACCGACCCCCCTTCAAGAACATCACAACCACAGTGTAGAACTCAGGGTAGTTAGTGTTTCATATTAATCGTCACTACAGCTTAAAGTCACTGTTTGTCTTCTCCCATCCAGCAGATGACACCTCCATCGCTGCAACCCTCTCCGTCAACTTGAGCTTGAGGTTCCGGTGCTTCTCCGTACACAGCTCGTACATAGTCGACAGGTTGAACAAGAGAGTATGCGATGACAGCCCCGATTCAACCAGCTCCTCAAGTATCTCTCGTCCCTGGAGATTATTAGCTCGTGTCGACACAATGGGCACCAAAGAACTTACCTCCTGGATCCTGCCAAGATACAACAGACACACAGCCGTGTTGACGCCAACCATCTCGTCGTCCATAGTCTCCTTCAACTCCTTCCAATTCTCCAACGCACTTTCATACTCGGCGTCTGCCATATCGCAGAGCGCTGTGATGAGCTTCTCGGCATTCTCATCGCTTGCAGAAACCTGGCGCGCACACGCTCTCGCGCTATCGGCGTCTCCAAGGTGAAGCCACAACAACGCTTTTGACAGTGTCATCCTTCCATCGCCCCGGTCCCGCAGGGTGCTCAAGTGGTGCGCTGCGCCCGTAAGGTCTTCCAACTCGATGAGTGCGCCGGCGACTTGGATACCAAGATCACTGAGACGAGCTTTCCAGAGCTCTGTGACCGAGTTGTCATGCTGGGCTGCTGCCTTGGCGATCCGGTCACGGGCTTCTCTGGCGAGGTCGTGGTAGCTCATGACAGCTCGTCGAGCGTCACCGAAGCCGAGGGCCTGAAGGCGCACATTGAGGACGCGGAGCTCCCAAGGTACCAGGTGTTCTCCTGTTGTCTCATCGACATACTTTCTGATATCGTTGAGATCCTCCAAGGCCTTTACCTCTTGAGCAGCCAAGGGGGTCGCGTCAATAAGGGTCAGACATGCCAGGCGAGTGTAAAGCAGGCTAAAGATTTTGGCGGAATCCGTAGGATCTATTCCTCCGCTGGCACCTGAGCCCGTCAGTTCTTGGACGGCAGCGATAGCAGCCGCTCTGAAGTGGCCGTTGGCGAGGAGCTCTTCGAGAGGCGCCTCGGGGCTCGGCTGCTTCTGCGAGTTGCGGAATGCTACCGGCACGTTGAGAGGAGTGAGGGGGTGGTAGATCTCTGGGCGAAGGAGAAAAGAGAAATCCTTTGCTTTGGCCTCGCCGAGTTGAGATACAGGGGTTCCTGCGGAGGATCGAGGAAGTGGTGATGAGATCCTGGGTCGATGGGTTGATGCTCGGTGAGCAGCGACAGCCGCGGGTTGGTGAGATGTCAGAGGGTCACTGAAGAAGTTAGATGACGCTAAAGTGTTGAAGGAACGAGTCTCACTCGTCGACATCGAGAGGTCCTTTAGTAGAGGACCGTGGTCGTGCTGAGCCGCGTTAGCTGAGATGCATCGCTTCACAGTCGAGCTGTTAAGGGTAGTTGGCGATTGAGATGACGTGCCCCCTGACACGCGGGAGTTTGAATGCGGCAACGTGCGGCACTGGTGTAAAATTTGGAGACGTACTCTTGGTGACAGACTTATTCCGAGAATGCCCTTGACTTCCTGTTCTTTGTGGTTCACCCATGATCTTGATTTTAGAGGATTATCTTGTTGAAGCTGGAGTTGGACCCGTGAGCTTGGTGTGATGATGGGCAGCGCGGATAATCATCGGCTATCATTCTTGACTTCACCTCCACGACGACATGGGATTCAAGACTCATCAACAGCTTCGCGTCGAAGAAAGGACATGTGTTTATTTCTGTGTGTGATATTTAGCTACTAATATTTGGAAATGAGGCACGGGAATGTTGATCCTTTCGTAAGAAGACGACAAGAAAGCCGAGTACCTACCTCCCACCAGCCACACAGCAGGACACAGCTTGTACACCAACCTCTCAACAGCGCGGTAATGACCTCGAGAGTTAAGATATGAATTAAAAGCTCCTCCAAGCCTGTATCTTCAGCTATGATAGGGACACCTGCCAAGACCTTGCCTGGTTGGGCCAACGCTGGTAGCCGTCGGGAACTGGCACCTCCCGACGGCAAGACTGACATGGCACGGCTGCATGCGACGGGAGCTTCGCACGGCACGTCATGTTCTATTGAGTATTGTGAAGTTCGAGACTTTATATCCACCGCAGATTTAGTCCCCAAAGTACCACAGAAGAAGCAAGCAATCAGTTCTTGATCGTTACTTCAGGGGCTCCGAGTAAACTTATGCCATCTTCTACGCCCGAGGCCGTTTTCTTTCATGCTACCGGTGATAATTTCAAATATTTTGATGAAGAAGCTTTGTGATATGTATGATGTGGAAACACCGGTGTTTGCCTTGACTCCCGAGTCGAGGAGTGTGAGTATAGCACATTATCTGTCTCTGGACACTCACAAAGCCAGCCAAGATGCAACATGCCGCCAAACGATTTCTTTCTAACCAGCCAGCATAAATTGAAGCTCTATAATAGTGCATTTCTTCATTCGCAGGGGGTTAGTGGTGCATGGGGGATCAAGCTTTGCAGTGAATCACTGCCCGTCACCTGGCACCCGCTGTCAAGCCTTTTTCCCCGGCAACCGCAGTTCATTCTCCTCTTATTTTCTGCCTAGCAGACACCCTCAAACCCAATAACAACACTTCCACGTCGGATGTTTCTCTTCACTTCCTCATTCCTTCAGTCACCAAGATTACTCCTCAGGGCTCCCGCCGCGGCCCTCACGATGGCGCCCAAAGACGCCCCCAAGGATGACTCGCAAGAGGAGAATAATGGCAACTCCAGTGAGATACCTGTCTTTTAATATTGGAGCAACCAGCGCTGACAATCTTTCAGGCTCCGCCCAGGAAGGTCGCGACAGCTGATTCCCGACGGCGACATCATGCTCCTCGTTGGGCCCAAGGAGGAAAAGATCCAGATCTCGTCGCATCTGCTGTGCATAACTTCGCCGTTCTTCAAGACCATGCTGAACTCGGATTTCAAGGAGGGCAAAGCATTCCGAGAGAGAAACGACACCCCGACTGAGATTAAGCTTCCAGAGGACTCTCCAGACACGGTGTAGAACACCTATAGTCTTCTATACGGGGGCGATCCGGCAATGCTCAACCTTACTGCGGCAAAGATCTACGATATTGCGGTTCTGGCAGACAAGTATCAGGTGGTTGAGCGATTCAAAATTGTCAGGCATTTCTTGCTCCAACCCGGTCGAGTACTGGACCCCACGGCAACCTGGAAATTGATGGTCGCCGCGTATTTGCTCAAAGCAGACAACGCATTCTTCCACTTCAGCGGTGCACTGGTCGTTAACAAAGGGTTATCGCTTGTTAAATACGTTTCTTTGACATCCGATCGAGTTCTTGCGCTGAAGCTGTGCTGTAAGTCATCGCGCATTCACCTTGCTACCTACCTATACATGTAGGCCCGAGAAATAGCTGACCCCAAGAAACAGTGGCGATAGAGGAGTTTCGGAATCGTGGAAAGACTAACAGAGGTGTCTGTTCTTTCTGTTTTGATAGGGGCGAAGAGTCTGTGGCGAAACATCCTGCGTGTAAATTCTCATTGCATAACGCCGTCTGAAGCAAGGGGACCAGTTCTGAGTTGGACGAAGCAGTGGTCCCCTCCTTCAGGAAGGGATCATAGAAAAGGCTGATTGAACACAGAGGCTGGGGGTTGAGCCAAGAGGGTGGCATAGCCATGTCTTGAGGATTGGGGGCTTGTAAGGGAAGATACACGTTTTCTGAATGCTGCTGGGATGTACAATGTATCAAGAATGCCTCAAAATATTTTCTTAACCTCGAATTTGCGTGTATTGTGATGCGTTGTTCATCACGAGGGTCTGCCTCGCACCACAAACTCAGCCATCCCCCACAGCTCAAACGGAGCATCACCGGTGACAGCACTTGCCAAACTGATACGCACAACACCAATCTCGACACAAGTGAACGGACTCTATAACTTGTGAGGTGAAACGGAGGCAGCTGTCTCTCTTGATTATTCCATTGGTTGGCTGCAGGCAAGGGGCACTGGTGACTGTCACTGGCAACTAGCACCTTGTTTACCTCCAGTTTTGGGCTTAACCTTGCAACGGAAAATCTTTTTGCGAGATGAACTCTTGAGAAACTCATCGCTCTCTCTCTCATCTCCTCCCTCATCACCTCATCACACAACACTCACTCGTCGCAACGCGTCGCCATGCCGCCCAAAAAGCGGATAACTTCGATCAAGAGAAAACAGCCCGGTAAAGGTCAAATATTGACACATGAAAGCACCGTAAACTGACATATACCAGAGCCTGAAACACCCACAGAAGAGAATGAAGCGCCCTTCCTGAGAGAGATCATCCCAGATGGCGACGTCATCCTCGTCGTTGGGCCTGAGAAGTCCAAGATCCAGGTCTCTTCCCATCTGCTTCGCACCACCTCACCTGTGTTCAACGTCATGCTCGGCCCCAACTTTAAAGAAGGAACCGCCCTTCGAGAAAATGAGGGCCCGACCGAGATTGTCCTCCCGAAAGACAACGCCAAAGCCCTCTAGAACGTCTACAGCACTCTCTACGGTGCCCATCCTAACGTAAACAAGCTCGAGCCGGACGAAATCTACGAAATATCCATCCTAGCCCAGAAGTACGACCTGGTCGATCGGCTTGCGCTCGCCTGCGAAGCGTGGTTTGGGCACACCGGTGCCATTACCTATGGCTCAACCAAGCAAGACTGGAAGGTGCTATTGGCGGCGTACTGGCTCCGCAGTGAACTTGGGTTCAAAAACGTTAGCAAGATGCTTCTGCATGAAGGCAATTGGGAGCCTCTCTACAGAAATGGGATGGAAACATCAGATCAGGTCCTTGGGCTGAGACTCTGCCGTAAGCGATTATCCTCACCACCCTGGTTCACCGTGGCTAACGTGCTGAGATTGCAGTGGCGATTCAAGAGCTTAGATCGAATGAAATCGATGAAATGGGACTTTGCTTGGGTTGCTTTTACAACCCCAAGACGCGACAATTCACGAGGAAGAATCGCTTTTGTTCGTCCAAGTACACAGAGGACGTTCTGCCTTGACGACGCTGGTCGAACACCACAAGCGAGTTCTGCACAGAGATGAGGAAAGGCGGCCATGTTCTTGGCTGTTTAACATACAAACGAATTCAGTAGTCGTTTTTGTAACCAATTTAATACCGGTCTAGTACTTGCCCTACAACACGCTCGTGAGTGCAAGTATGGTGATGTTGAACCTCCGTGTCTTAGCCCACAGCAGAATACTCCCCCGTCATGGATGACAGAAAATAGCTACCCAAGAATAGCCGCTCGTATCTGGGAAGTTGAAAGCCCGATGGCCCAGGTATCACAGTATGTGCTGGCGCGGAATCGGGCAGTTGGGTTGCCTCATGAGAAAGTCGTCAGGCTTCGTCAGGAAGCAGTGCAAACATAGCCCATTACCGGTCTCTGTAATGCGATTCACCCTTACCCTGCGCAACTCTTCGATTCCAACTATGTTTGTGTCATTAGCTTGCATCCGTGGAGATAACAAAGAGGAGATGCCACTTACGCGCGATCGACAGCCCGAGTTCCCTGTCTTCCATTTTGTTGACCTGTTCGCACAGCGAATGCCCAGGCAATTCTACTACCATCCAAAAGCTCAGATTGGAGAAGCCCGGGGCATATCTGAACCAATATGATGCCAATAGCAGCTTCCAGGCGTCATCGCGAGTAGAAGGCTTGTAAGAGTTTGCTCGAGGCGACATGGTCCAGTGCATGGCCGCAAACTGGAATCGCTCGGCCAACCCCCATTTATCCACGAACACAGCGACTTGGAGGATCTCGTCCGGGTTGAGATTGAGCATTTGCGGGTCTGATCCGTAGAGGGATTTGAAGGCGTGGAGAGCTGCTTCGGCAGAGTCGTCTAGCAGCACGTATTCGACAGGCTTGTCACCTCTTTCCTTGAGCTGTTGGCCTTCGATCATCGGCGAGGTGAGCATCGCCTTGAACACCGGGGAGACGAGGCATAGAAAAGACGAAGAGACCTGAATTTTGACCCTTTCCCGGCCGATAACGAGGATGACGTCGCCATTCTCGATGATTTTGTGATGGACCGGGTTGTCAGGTCCTAAAGAGTGTCAGCGTCAATGGCAAAAACCAGCTACCAGAGCATGTGGATTCGTACGGAGAGTGATGCGATTGGTATTATGCTCAGCTGTTGACATATTGACTGCGTATCAATGTTGGGGATTTGGGAGATGGATAGATGTTGGTGGAAGAACAGAACTGATCTGAGGAGAAAGGCATCTTCCTCACAGGTACAATCTGTCTGTTCATGACTTGCCCGCGTAGGCAAGGAAGGCTTGCCCATGCGAGTTGGAGACACTAGAGTCAGTCGCTGTCGGCCACCAAGCCATACTTACCTTCTTTCTCAATAACAGGCTCCGTACGTAGAAAGAGCGCAACGCTGTGAGAGATCAACATCGGGGTATCTTGTTGTCTACACTGGATCTGCCTATTCGTAATCCTTTACAATCTCTTCCTCGACTCGTTGATCCATCTATGCTCATCCCCGAGATACTTTTGCACCCTCAAGTCGCCAGACCTGGCACGGCCCTCAAAGTTCTCGGCCCTCGAACACCTCCCGCAGAGCCTGCCCATCTCGCCGCTCTCCTTCTTGTCCACAATGTCTTGGTACGTCTGCGCCTTGAGGTACTTGCCCACCTAGAGACCCCGGTGGAGTTGCCCGCCTTTCGCGTTTGTAGGACGTGGCTGGTACCAATGCACTGTCATCAAGTCAGGGTCTGCTTCTCTTTTGATGGGCTGGGATCTTACCTTGTCGCCGTAGGACAAGCACGTCTTTTCGCCGAGGAAGGGAGCACCGTAGTTTGACATCCATCTTTTCAAGCGCCTCTATTGAGTTTTGAGTCAAGATCTGCAAGTGTTCACTCGAGAACTCGTCTGCAAGCTTGTACGCTTCATCGATGTTATCCACGAGGATGACCTCGCCGTAGTCTCTCCAGGACGTGCCAGCCAGCTCAGAAGTAGGTAGGTTCTCCAGAAGCTTGCCGACAATCTTGATGGTTTCGAGTCCCACCTTCCCCGATGTTGTGATCAAGACAGCTGGCGTATCAGGACCATGCTCCGCCTGTGACAGCAAGTCAGTCGCCACGGTGAAGGTGTCAGCAGCTTCATCAGCCACGATGAGAACTTCAGTCGGGCCAGCAAACAGGTCAACCCCAATCTCTCCAAAGAGCAGTGGCTTCGCCTCAGCCACGAAGGCATTCCCATGCCCCGTGATAAAATCAACTTTTTTAATCGTCTCCGTGCCAATGGCCATGGCAGCGATGGCTTGCGTGCCACCGAGGACAAAGATCTCATCAGCTCCCGCAAAATGAGCAGCGGCGATAGTGGCACTCGGAAGTTTCCCTTGGATGGGCGGCGTGCAGGCAATAATTTGCTTTACTCCAGCGACCTCGGCTGTGGCAATGGTCATGTGCGCAGACGCAAGTAGAGGATACCGGCCTCCAGAGATGTTCTTGTCAAGTCAGTAGCGAATCCGATTAGTCAATGATCAAGAGTACTCACACGCCCACTCTGTTAATGGGATTGTTTCTGTGTCCACCAAAGACACTCGGCTGGATCTCAACCTCGACGTTCTCGATGCTGGCACTCTGAACCTCGGCGAACTTGCGCACATTCTCCTGTGCCGTCTTGATGTCTTTGATGGTCTGAGAGGGAACTTGGGCAATGCAGTCTTGGATCTTACTGCCGGATAGCTTAAAAGATGCGGAAGACCATTTGTCAAACTTGTCCGAGTAAATCCTCACAGCTTTGTCGCCATTCGCTCTGATGTCCCGGATCACACCCTGGACAATCTCGGTGACCTTATTCTTTGATTCCACGGTCGATTTAAGGAGCGGTTTTTTGAGGTGTTGGGGGGCCATGTTGGTAAAAAAAGTGAGGTGTTCAAGGGGATGTATCAGGGGGAATAGAGCCCCCTTTTTATGTCCTCTTGTTTTGACCTGCCCTCTCGATATGCACGTTGGTATGCTGCTACGGACATTAGAGCATGCCGTAGAGCAAGCTTGCTAGGGTTCGATGGTTCTCCCAGAGCGAGTGGAAAGTAGATCTGCAGCCAGGGGTTGCTTGAAGGGTCAGTGGTAGGCATCATGACACCAGGAACCATGTGGCGGCAATAGTCCAGGAGATCTCGATGAGAAGGATCACCAGGAGTCACTCCGTCTCCTCGTATACGCTCAGTCAAAGCATCTGGGACCATTTAGGTACTATTATCGACTGATATTTCAAGTTCCCTGGATGTTGCGTTTTCGGACGAAGGTGGTGCTGGAATTGTGTGACTTTCGATTCGACGGCTCTTAGCAGCTAGCTCTGAGACATAATGGCCATCTCCTCCAATCAAGCGGCGTGAGTTCTCGATGAAACCTCGACAGACATGAAATCATGATCTCTGATAGTTGTGGCAAGCAGGACGACGTCCATCACACTGAGTCAGTTAGCACCGATCATGCCAAATACACAGGTTTTACTTGCCTTGATTTTCCGTTCACGACAAGTTACACATCCCTTGTTGTGTTAGCACTGATGAAACAGGAAAACTTCTAGAAACAAGTACGTTAACTTGCCATGAATGCTCTTCCTCGCGGTCGTTTTGTTCCTCTAGTTGTGTGTGAACCGCTCAACCTTTCGATTGGCTCAAACTGGGTGAGGGGGGTATCGAAGGCGGGATATTGCCAGGCCGTGGCAAGGTTCTTTTCGGTGAAATTTGAAAGAAACAAACCTTGTTCACCTTCGAACTCTTAAGAGTTTAGAAAGTCCATTCTTGGCTGAGGTCAGGGGGTCAAGACAGTTGAAGTTGATCGAGATATGCGAGGAATGGAGTCAGGAGGGACGAACAAAGCTAATGGAAATAGGACGGGCCGTCATTCAGCAACTACCTATCTTCCTCCAGTGCCTCCATACACCTTTTGAATTCCATGTTTTCATGATTCCATCATGGCTCAATAATTAGAGTACAACAAGAATCATGTGATGATTCAGACAGTCTGACATGCCAAAACGGATCTCTGCTTATCTGCCTCTCAAGGCACCAACATTCACCCTTCGCTCATCCAGCTTGCTCCTACACAGCTCATCGATGCAAATATCCTCCCTAGAGATGTCGGTCCGGGAAATCGCAGTTCGTTCGTGGCTCGATCAGGTTCTCATCGGCGTTCAGGAAGCAGTCGAGGCAGAGACCCATTTCCATCGATCCTCCTTCGATCTGGAGCTGTTGAATCGCCACTGTTCCAGGTCAGCCCCTTGTCTCGAATCATCTGATTCTAGCTTAACTTACTGCCAAGTCGAAGGCCAAGCACCTGATCCGGCGTCTCGTTGGCGTACTTGAAGAGCATGTGATCCCTTGCCCTGGCAAGCTCCTTACTCATTTCAAAGAAAGAACAGCGAAGTCGAAGCCAGAATGCCGCCGTCATCAAGTGCCAGCATTCTTCGTTGTCAACGGGGACAGACCGCATCCAGAAGGTGCCGATGAACTGAAAGCGAGGTGCCATTCTGTACTTGTCCACCAAGACAGCCACCTCCTGAATCTCCTTGGTCGTGAGCTGCCCCATGACTGGGTCGGCGCCGTAAAGGATCTTGAGAGCGTGCAAAAGGGCGAGCGCGTTATCATCGGGTAACTCCATCGTGCCTTGAACGCCGTCTGGGGTCTTGATAAGGCCAGAGCTTATCATGTCATCGAATACTGGAGAAGAAGTGCGAAGGAGATCCACGGAAACTTGGATACACCGTTGTTCAGGGCCGACGACGAGGACCAGGTCCCCACCGGAGATGACGACATACATCTTGCAGTTCGAATTCTTGAGAGTGAATCAGTATCAAGTAACCCTGTGTGTAGTTAACCGCGTACCTTGGTCTTCTGTGCTCTCCTTGTGCTCAGGTTGGGCAGTGGTGAAAGGCGAGTGTTGGTGATTGCGAGCAACAGGAAAATAAACAAAGGAGAAGCCCGAAGGTTCCAGAATGCATTCTTTTGCTAATTCTTAGGCAATTTACGGTGGCCAGCTGTCGGCAGCTGGCAAACAATCAACCATTCACCTCTACTCTGCACTCGCTGACCCCCTAGCTCGCCGTCTGCAGCAGATGAATTTAATACCCTCAACACTAGATCATCAAACAACGAAGTAACCCAGCCTCACTAGAAAGCAGAGAAGGTAATAAATAGGATGTGATTAAGATACTTAGGCATTTGGTCGCAGGTTGATTCAAGATTGGCATAGTGTCTCTCCGCCAGCATCGAAGCCAATGTTGCATGGACTTCAAGTAACTGTTTCAAGCTGTGGCGGGCGGAAAATCATAGAATATAACCGTATCAAGTCCTTGGTCATTCCTTACAACAGCTTTATTGCCCAGCCGGGAGCTACGAGTTAAGTCAATATCAAATATGAGGCGCGGCGTTTTCAGCTGGCCTCAAGATACAGCCTATCCCTAGCTTTGATATAAGACTGCAATATCTTGGCCAACTCAGATGGTTCAACATGACAAGACCATGGCCTCTATCGAACTTTCTGTACCACAGCTACCGCTCAAAAGGTCGACTACGCTTTTGGTCTGTACACTCACAATGTCATCCCTGCGCTCAGTCACTGACATTCGGCATAGCTTTGGTGGATCGCGACTCCATCATGGCTCGGGTTGAGAAAGCCAAGGTTTGTCTGATGAACACTCCAGTTAAAAGGCAGCGTGCTAACAGGAGAACAGGAAGCGACTCGCGATGTCATGGTCCTTGCCATTGACAGTACAGAGTGGGCATCAGTTACCCTCGAGCCTAAGAACTGGTTAGTTTTGATGGTACCCCGACCATCACTTGGTGTACTTTACTGACACCTCCATGCGAAGAGCATATCTCTGCCGCGCAAAGGCACTGGACTTCAAGAACCGCAACCCGTTTAACCCAGACCTCTTGCACATGAAACTAGATAACCTGAGACGTATGAAGCATGCATACCCGACCGATGAGATGGTGAGCGCGCCCTTCACACTACTTTTGCAAACATTTGGTGCTAACAGAAATCGCAGAGCTTCAGGAATAGTGAGCAAGACGGACTTGTTCGCCTTCATAAGGAGGCTACCGATTGCCAGAAAGATGTTACTCAACTCAACTTGAAGCATGATCAAGAAAACGCTGCAGCTTCCGACACAGATCCCGAGACCAAGATGGTTGTTGAAGCATGCCAAAAGGAATTGAACGATACCAAAGCAAATCCCAATAGTGCCAAAGAGAAATTGAAACAAAAAAAGGACAGAGTATACGTCGAAGGAGAAGGCGGCCGACGAGAATCTTCAGAAGACTACGAAAGAGCTCTACGAACTTGAGAAGAAGGTCTCGGCGGCACGAAAGAAGGTCGCCGAGGACGATACCGCCGACAAAACCAGCTCCAAGAAAGAGCTGTAAACGGCTGTGGCAGAGCTGGAGAAGGGTAAAGACAAGTGGATTGAGGAGAGGAGGGTGTTGCAAGCAGCTCAAAGCCGCAAGGCCATAGCGGAGATGGAGATGACTGGAAGAAAGAACATGTCGGATTCAGTCAACAATCACACCTCTCAGCTGGACAGACAGATCGAGGCCATCGAAAGAGGCGACAACGACTCTGTGGCGGACAAGCTCGCCGACTACGACAAGTTCCCAGCGTACCCGACCAGCTTCATCGTGGCCGCCGACACAGTCCTCGAGTTCAAGAGCACCGAGTCCAAAAGTGAGGAGCTCATGTCCCACCTCTCAACCGACAGCTCCATCAAGGCCAACTCCGGACCATGGGGTCTGAGCGGCGGAGCTTCGCTCAAGACGGACAGCAAAGATTCGTCGATGAAGATGGAGGTGCGCGGCGGTGCGTTGCGCATCTCGTTCCAGGCGCCGCAGATCATTGGATGGGTATCGGAGATTCTGCCGCAGCTCCCGCGGCAAAAGGGGAGGATTGGCGGTCTTTCTGGGCCGCCAAACAAACTGTTTCGTTTGTAGTGTTGGGTGATTGATGTTGTGAGTCCGTGTGGTTCGGATGCGTCTTGAGTTTTCACGCTCTTCATTTCCTGCCGAATTTATGTACTACCTTCCCGTTCTTATTGGAGTTTCTACTTTGTTACTTGTACTGAAAATATTGCCCCGACGCACAACGGCGATCTCCTCCCGTCGGTGACCATCCACGGGGAGAGCTAACGAAGGTAAGTAGCTCTGGGTTCCTGACACCAATTTCATGTCATGCGAAGGCCCGGTGCAATGTATTCAACAATCTCCCAAGTAAGAGTGCCGTCCAATCTAAGCACGCGGGTAAGTGCTTTGCCCAGGCCGCCATAGCAAACATACGTAAACAGAAGCCCGCCTAGGTACCTCAGAATAGATTGGGGTTAAGTTTCTGCTCGAGATCCCGTGGCCTCTGTCTTGTGTTTCCTTTTTCTATTTCTTCTCATCCCTCCTCTCTCTTCCCATTTCTCTCGAACCTCTTCCTCTAATCTTTTACTTGGAGATAGCACTCAATACTCAACACCATGGGAGACAATAGAGGCAAAAAGCGGCCGGCTGAGGAGGCCTTCGCCGACGATCTCGAGTTCGATAGGATCGTCCCAAACGGAGATGTCACCTTCGTGCTCGATGAGGGCAACACGAGAGTCCGGGTCAACTCCGCAATCATGAAGAACGCGTCGCCCGTGTTTGCCGCCATGTTGGGCTCCAACTTCAAAGAAGGGCATGCCCTCAGCGCAACCAACGGTATACCTTTCGAGATTCCCTTGCCCGAGGACGACGCGATCG
Source organism: Fusarium phalaenopsidis (assembly GCF_050370095.1). Lineage (NCBI taxonomy): Eukaryota > Fungi > Ascomycota > Sordariomycetes > Hypocreales > Nectriaceae > Fusarium > Fusarium phalaenopsidis. The sequence goes on along the minus strand of NW_028145417.1, from coordinate 2,783,699 downwards.
CTTTTGGGCGGATTTGCCGTATGCTGCACTCTCAGGCCGACACATACCTCTAGTCCCCAGAGCTAAAGAAGATTGTTCAAGTTATGGAAGTCGCCGAGAAGTACGACCGAACGAGCGGGATCCAGCTTTCAGTCAACGTCTGGATCACGGATCAGCTAGATTGTTATGACATGGCCTACTACTGGTCTTTGTGCCTTGTCTCCTATCGAGCTCACGGCGCGCACGCCTTCAAATTTATCACTCGCCATTTTATTCTTGAACACCCAGAATCGTTTGTCGATCTCGCTGCGCAATCCAACTCCAGCATTCCTGGGCCTGACGGGGGGCGCATCATCTACCAAATTGCTGGTGAGATTCGACGCCCAGCCCCCTTTGCTGAACCTACATCGCATACTAACCTGGGCTTTCTGATCAGCGCTTCTTGGAGAGGCTCGGAGCGCGTTGTTCTCTGAAATATACAAGCTTCTTTACGTGGACCTGCCCAAGGCCCTTGAAGAAAGTCGTTGCAAGAAGTCTATGAACTTGAATGCTGAGTACGCCAAGATTTTTGAGGTTTATCGGCTATTTGATGCTCAACGTGGCAACCATAGCATTAGAAGCGCCATCGAGTTCGTATCGGACTCGTTGTTTTCGCTCTTTGTCATTGGCTGCTGCAACGAATGCTCTGAACGTCGGATGGATGCGTGTAGGTCGCTCCAGGGCAAGAGCACAGATATCGGAGACGCCGCGGAGGGGCTCTGCCTCGTCTGTATTGATCAAACATATGGAGAAAAGTGCAACAATCATTAGAATATCCATGGAGACAGATAGCGAATCAAGTCGTGTTGGTACCCTCATACCTACTTGCCTACACCTCCAGGCCGGATTCTCTTCTAGAGATCAGATGCTGCCATTACACGCCCACTCTTAGCAAGTCGTTTAAATCCCAGCCCGGTTAATCTGTATTATTGAGAGCAAACATGTAGGGATTGGCTTGTGAAATGGTAGAAATGATCCTAGCTCGAGGTTTTGGCAGGTAAGCAGGGCAGGGTGTTGACAGAGCTGTCACCTGTCTTCATCCCGTCGCCCAACGTGAATGCCTTAACACTCCCCCACTTCACCCAATCCGTTCATGCTACCTCTTACATCGCCCAGCTTCACGACCTCTTCTTAAACATGAGCACGCCTAGTCCCGCCCACAAGCGCAAGCGAGGCGACGATTCGCCGTCCGGGAGAAGTCTCGCCAGAGAGGAAGGGATCTTGGAGCGCGTCGCTCCCGATGGAGATGTTATCTTCGTCCTCGGTGGGGGAACCGACAAGGTCCAGGTTCAATCAAGCATCATGAAGAGTGCCTCTCCTGTCTTTTCCGCCATGTTGGCAGGTCATTTCAGAGAAGGTCAGATGCTCCATGATGCTGCAGCTAGCGGTCAGCCAGTTGAGATTCCTCTTCCTGGTGATGATTTCGATGCCTTCAGGCTCATCTGCATCGCTATCCATCGCCAAGCCAGCACCACACAGTATTGGCCATCCGAAGAAGTGCTTATGCGAGTCCTCCAGATCGCCGACAAGTACAACCTCGTCGACTCGGTTTTCCTTTCCATGGAATTTTGGGCCAGAAAATATGTCCCCGATCCAACTCTCAACCACTTTCTTCTCATGATCATATGCCACCAAATCAAGTCCCAAGAGCTCTTTCAACTCTTCAGTCGATCTCTCGTCCTCAATCATGGGGGGTCATTCATGTCCCTCGCTACTGAGAACGAGCAGCATATCTGCGACTCAGTTCCTCATGGAACTATCTACAAGCTAGCATGTGAGTTTTGCGCTCCTCTTCTCCATTCGATGCTAAACCGTGCCATCTGTCCAGGTGCCTTGGAAGAAATGCGAGCAACCATGATGCGGAGGGTTACAAAGTTCATCAATGCCGAACTGATGGCTCGGTTCAATAATGGCCACTCGGATAATGAAATGTCCTCGGACATTATACCATACTATCGACTGCTCAGAGGGGTGTTGGATTCCTACTCGAGGAACCCCGGCCTACACAGCGTGGGCAACGACTACTCGATCAGCGACCTGATCTCACAGATCCTGAAAATCGAAACTAGTTTTCCAGCGGAGCGCTCCTTCAACAGAACTTCGCCAAATGCTATTCCAATTTATATGGCGTTATTGAGGCGGTTGCGCGGCTTGAATGAGAACTTTGTAGGGTTGTGTCTCGACTGTCTTGAGGTCGATAAGTTGGACTTTGACTGTCGAGGAGTCCATAAGTAACCTTGCAAGGCCGGCATGGTGCATGAATTATTGGGGATGAATAGATATACTGGTCTACCATATTGTTTAAGTTTCTAGCGAGATTTAATTCTTGAATTTATTGGCGATGCTTCCTCTTTATCGGCGTCCTCTATGAGAGTGCGTCGTGAGAAGTTGGGCAGTTTTTACACCAAAGCACAAGCCCCACCTTCTTCACCAGCGCAACTGAACTTTGACACTGCAAGCTCCTCCTCGCACCTCACAATGAGAACCCGCAAATCCAATCGCACCAAACGGTACACTGTTGAAAAGTACGACTTTGAAGGCAGTTCCGATGAGGAAATCCTCAAGCGCGCCGCGAATGCAGAGGACGATGACAACTTTGACGTGACCGCCGCCGCTGAGGAAAGTGCTGAAGAGGAAGAGCTCGCGCTTGAGGAAGAGGCTCTCGAGTCTGAAGGCTTCGTCAGTGAACCCGATGGCATTCCCGATAGGTTCGCGCGCCAGCGGATAAAGCCCATTCGACCGTTCAATGTGCGCGCTGCTGGCCTGACCGGTTATCTTGATGTCGAGCCTGTGGCGGATGGCCGCATCGTGAGGTCGTACTGGGGACCTTATGACCGTGGCGTCAAGGGACGTCCACTTATCGAAGCATGGTACGGGCGGCACGAAGATGGCATCAAGATGGTGCAGGGTATGCTGGACCGGTGGATGGACTGGACTGCGCTGCCTCCAAAGGTGAAGGGTGAGGACGGTCAGAAGAACCGGGGCGTCTGGTCGCCCAACTTCTTTGAGCGAGAGGCTTACAACGCTGAACACTGGTATGAACGTGTGAGGGAAAGTTTGCCGGACGCCGACTCGCGAGTGCGACTACCCCCGGAGGAAGCTCAGCTGTATCAGTTTCGACGAGAGGCGATGCTGGTATTGATGGGACCGATCACGTCTCAGCAAGAGGTCAAATTCGAGCCTGGAGACGCATACCCAATCTCACAAAACGGGCTGCCCATATCAGAGGACGACGAATCCAGCGCGGCTACGGGATGGATGTTTGATACCGGCGGCATCGTCACCAGCATGGACTGGGCACCTCTCCACAGCGCCAACGCGCCGCAGCTTCTTGCGCTCTGCGTTATCCCGCACTCTGACCAGGAGCACTACGACTACGAGCAAGAGTCCATGAAGCCCGACTTTCAGAAGTATGGTGCTGTTCAGCTTTGGGAATTTGTTGGCGAAAGGCAAGAAGACAGGTTTGCTCGGCCATCTTCACGGAAACCTACTTTGCGCAAGACGATATGCTTGGAGTATGGGCGGGCGCGGAGGGTCAAATGGAGTCCGGCTTGTGGGTTCTTGGCTGTGCTTTGCGATGATGGGAATGTTTATGTTGTTGACGCCGGTGACGATGGGAAGGGAGACTATGGCGAGTATATTAGCTCCTTGACTCTGATTCTGCTAACTGTCTTCCAGAGAAAGTACAAGAACCCGTGGCCTGTTTCGGGTTCCCCGATGAAGACATCAAAGCAACAGCTCTGACATGGATCAACTTCAACCGACTTGTAGTTGGCTACACGGATGGTTCTATATCTATCTGGTCTATCCGTCCCAACCGCCTACTCTCTCGACATCCCGTTCACCACAACATCGTCGTTGACCTCGTGTCAGGATACCCAGCTATGCCCTATCTCATAGCCTCCACCCCTGTCGGGGGAACCGTCAGACTCATTGACCTCCGAGCTCCGAGTCACGAATCCACCGAGGTTCAGAGTCTTACAGTCGGCACGCAGCCGAACCTGCTTGGGTACAGCGACCACATGCTGGGCTTTTACTCCATGTATCCCTCGGCCGGTGTTCTCAACACGCATATTGGATTCATGCATCACTCCCAATTTCCGGTTGCCCGTCGTGTCTTCACGGGAGAAAGCTTCCCTTCTTGTCTCGCTGTTGGGCGGACACATCCATACCTCCTTGTGGGTTCCCTGGACGGTTCTCTCTGGTCAATTAATCCCCAGGTCGAGCTCTTCACCACAAGGCGTGAACCCACAGATCGCATCCGGGTCTTCCATCACGAACACCGGCCCGCCAAATTATTCCCTGCTGGCTCGCCTGCTGCGGCACGAGGAGTTGCCAGGATAGCGCAAGGGTTTATCCTGGAGCGAAACCTCAACAAGCAATCAAACTACAAGCCGCCTGTCAAGAAAGGAAAGAAGCCGAAGAAGAAGGAGAGCGACGCGGCTGCAGCCGACGATGACGACGCAGGCGCAGCCACGGATCCAACGAGGGCCATTATTTATGAGCCGTTGACAAGGGTGACAGTGGCCGAGTGGAATCCAAACGAAGAATACGGGTGCTGGGCAGCGGCGGCCATGGCATCAGGACTCGTGAGGGTCATGGATCTCGGGCTGGCAGAACCGGAGGAATAGGTCAATCATTCCTCGATGCACTGAGATCCCAGGACGGTGTGGTGGTAGTCGAACGCCTTGGCCATGCCATAGAAGTGAGTGGCAGCCGCAAGGATGACAAAGACGTGGAAGATCTGATGCGAGCTTCCCCAGATATCAAACATTCCGGGAGCGGTTCTCTCGGGCCAGCGAGTCTAATCAGAGTTAGTCAACCGTATACTCAACAGGATGAGCAGACATACCGCGTAAAGGAAGGCACCAAAAATGTACATAGCACCATGCAGAGCGGTCCAGCTCAGACTCATACGGTCCTCAAGACCCTGGATGCCGTAGATGAAAGCACCCTGGATGATAGGGACCACACCCGAGAGACCGAGGCCAACAAACATCATGGTTCGATAGGGCCTCCATCTAGGGGTGCGGAAACGCTCAACCCACGATACAATAGCACAGCCAAGTCCAAGAGTACAAATCTAGTCCCATCAGCAACATTGATCCATCAGGGCAGTAATGTCCACTTACCAAAGAAAGATACGCCCTCGTCAGATAGGGATGACAGAAGAATCCATAGTAGAGCGCAGGAACATAACTCCCCACGATCAAAGCCACAATTCCCGTGTAATCCAACTTGTTTCCCCATTTTGCCACAGTCTCGCTATGGTTCGACAAGGTATGAAAGGTAGCGCTCATACCCAGACACACCACGGCTCCTCCAAAGAAGCACGCAAACACGGCCACATCAGTGACGTTGGCGGTCGCATACCGCGGACGGACCACTCGGTCCACATACGCCGCGCCTATGAGTGCCACCGCGGCCCCGAGGAGGTGCGACCAGATGTTGACGGACTCGTTGTGCAGGTAGAAGAGGGAGCGCAGCGAGTGCGTGTAGGACCCGCGGGACTGCCGGTAGCCCGAGAGGATGAAGGCGTTGTCACGGCGCCAGGCGGGGAGGTCATCCCAGAGGATGAGGAGAGAGTGCTCGAGCTTGGACTCGAAGCTCTTGGCGGCGGATAGGAGGGAGTCTGCTGAAGATGGGCGCCGGTTGCGGACGCCGGAGGGTTCGGTGTTGTCCGTCATGATGAAGCTATCCAGACTTTTTTATGCAAGGTACCGTGGGGCTTCAACTATGGGGGAGATGGTCCAAATACTAATGATTATGAAGGACGCAGCTCTTTACTTATACACGACGAATCGACGAGTTCCACCTTGTCGCCTCAAGATGGAGCCGCCTTTCTTGTTGTGTTGTTGACCAGGGGGTGGATTTGTTGGGACGAGCACATGGGAAAAGAAAGAACGCGCAACGTGCTTCCGAGGCTAGTCTGACGTGGAAGAAGGCGTCTAGAATTGTCGTAGAAGGCCCACTCTCGTCATTCAAGACCCTGATTTTTCAAGATACAGGTTATGATGGCTTGTTTAAAGAGCATTGGAGGTTTAATGGTAATGTGTTGGTTGGAGCATTTGAGTGGTTTGAGCACTAATACAGGGGTCCAGAGCAGGAGACTTTTGACCACAGCAATCAAACTATACGAGCAGAAACATCACAGGAGACAGTCAAACTAAAAAGTCAGTCCTTGCGTAGGTTGTCAGCATAGAATTCATTTCTCTCGTTAGCCATCGCGCAGGGCGTATCGTTCAGCACGCAGGCGCCAAATGTTCTAAAACTCCAAAACAAAGCCGGCTGGTGAAATGCTCTCTCTCACGCCATGAGTACCCAACGGCGCTCGGTCTCGTGTTCAGTTTAACGAGGAAACGCTTATTTCTTGCCGCTCTTCTTAATACCCTGGCCGCCGGTGTTGAGGGGTCCCTTCTTGCCGCCAGCCTTGGCCGCAAGCTCCTTGCGGGCCTTCTCGTCTATTATCGAGGCATGTCAGTGAATGATCTTCTTGCAGCGCATTTCGTGGGGTTCGGAGGAGGTCTCGTACCAGCGCGCTTCTTCTCGAGGAAGGCCTTATCGTCGTCGTCGAGGTCCTTCTGGGCCTTCTTGGCCTGCTTCAAGGGCTTGACCTTGCCGCCTGTGATGATTCGGAGGGGTCAGCTCTGCGATCTTGGAGGGGTTGAAGAGAGGGATCTGGAGGAGACGACTGACCTTCTCGGTTAGCACCGCCCATTTTGATATATGTGGAAGAATATGCGAAACTTGTGGGAATAAAGACGAGAAAGTTGAGTTGCGGTGGTAGAGTTCAAGTTGAATGTCGCGAGACGGGAGCGAGAAAAGTTGCCTCCCGCTTACTCGCTCAGCCAGCGCCTGGGCCAGGCCAGCCCAGGCCAGGTCCGGCCTTCATCCCTTGGGCCTCCAGCGGTGAGCCCACTGAGCGCGGGGGGGGGTAAAGCACCAAGCCTGAACCCTCGATAAGAGCCTCTCGGGGCTTACCTAATCTCGGCACCTGCTTGGCTGCACGCATTTTCCTCCACATTTTTTAGCCTTCAAACGGGCAGTCACAGACAACTACGTAGTTACGTCAAAGTCTGGAGATGTTGAGCAACATATCCCAGGCCTAACAGCACAGTACAATCATCCAGGCTTCACATCACCTGATCCGATCGATATCCCTCATTCAGAGGAGGAGCTTTATACCACCAGATTCTATATACTCAGCCGCTTCTCGTCTGGACTACGCTCCGGCTCCATTTCCCCCCTCAAGCCACCCCCAACGATATTGAGCCTGTACGAGTCACTACCTACTGATCCGGTTGGGCTCTTTTCCCATTGCACTGTGCTCTTCTCAGTCCTCTTCGCTGACACTGTTCTGCTCTGCTCGTCCTTGCTTCAACAGCCGAAACTCAGCATCATGGCGTCGAGTTCGGACGAAGGCGAGATCATCGAGAATGGCGCTGAAGATTTGAAGGCAACTTCACTGCAGCACACTGGACGAAGCAGTGTTGACCGTCAAGACAGACAAAAAAGTAGACTTTCGACTCCGGACCACGACTCGGCTTCCAGGCAAAGCAACACCTCGCGACGAAGCAACTCGCCCCGTGGTTCCAAGCGACCCTACGACGACAGGGAAAGGGAGAGGGATCGAGACTACTACGGTTCGAGGCATGACTCGGGACACTATCGCTCTCACTACGAGGATTCTCGACGCGACGATAATCGAAGGCCTCGCGGCCTGTACGACGACCTCGACCGACCTGCATCACGCGCATCCAATTACAGCTACGATGGCCGCGACCGGAGTCGGGAACGAGATCACTATCGCGACAAGGATCGGGACTGGTATGCGAACAAGCGCCCGCGAAACAGGAGCCGTTCCCCCCATCGATCCCGCCGCGCCGACAGGGGCAGGTTCGACCGCTTCGTGAGAGAAGGCCAGTACGATCGTCGAGACGACGCTTCCGGAGAGCTCAAGTATGATGACGACCGCGGCTCGCGGAATGGCGGTTCTGTGTCCAAGAGGACGACTGTAGGAGAGGCTTCACGCGCCCAGCGACACGATGCTAAACCAGACAAAGGCCTTTCAAATGGAAATGGCCCCTCCCGGAGTTCCCAGAGGTGCGTTGAAGTGTTGTCCGAGTCGCAGCACGGTGCCAACCTTGCGAATAGGCAACCCCTAGCTCAGCCGGAACCCGAACGGAAGCCCGAACCGGAGCCTGAGCCTGACTACGAGGAGCCTGAGCCCGTTGATGAAGAGGCAGAGATCGAGCGACGACGCAAGCGGCGAGAGGAGATCCTGGCCAAGTCCAGCTCGGCGACTCCTCTTCTCCTTCATGCCGTGGGTGCTGCGGCGAACAAGGCCCGCGCATCATCTCCCGCATCGACTTTGCCCGACACGCCCATGAGAACGCAGTCAGAGCTTGCCAGTCCTCGCACTCCCCGATCGAGTATGTCAACATGTTCCAGTAAAGGAATTCGACTAACCAATGTTACAGACCTAGTGTCACCGCGCTCACCTGGATCTCACGATGAACCGTCACCTGGCGGTATCAACCTCCTCGATGACAAGGAGTTGATGAACACTCATGGAAAGGCCCAACTAGATGACGAGGACGGTCCCTCTGCGGCCGATTATGACCCAACCGGGGACATGCAAGAGGATGAACGACGAGGTGAACTTAAACATGGACACGTCGTACTTCATGGTGAGCATCATCCTATTGCAGCCGAACAACCACAAGAGGTCCAGGAAAAGCCGTCTGAAAAGGCTGGTGATGAAGACGACGATGGCGACTTTGACATGTTTGCCGAAGACTTTGACGAGGACAAGTACGCAACAAAGCCCGTGGAACCTCTGGCACCCGCACAAGGCGATGGTGCAGCTCCTGATGTTCAGGCCGTTGTCAAGGGAGGTATTCTCGAAGGTGACGACAAGGACGGATATTACAAGATTCGTATCGGTGAGGTCCTGAACGGTCGATATCAGATTCAATCTGCACTAGGAAGGGGCATGTTCTCGGGCGTGGCCAGGGCGGTCGACATTACCACGAAGCAGCTTGTCGCCATCAAGATGATGCGTAACAACGACGCCCTCCGAAAGGGTGGCTACACTGAGATTGCCATCCTCGAGAAGCTCAACGACGCCGACCCTGAGAATCGAAAGCACATCATCAAGTTTGAGCGCCAGTTCGACTACAAGGGCCATCTGTGCATGGTGTTTGAGAACTTGAGCATGAACCTGCGAGAAGTGCTGCGCAAGTTTGGAAACAACGTGGGCATCAACCTCGGGGCGACGCGAGCGTATGCGTACCAGATCTTTGTTGCTCTGGCACATATGCGGAAGTGCAGCATCATCCATGCTGATCTCAAGCCCGACAACATTCTGGTAAGTTATCCTGACTGATTTCAGTGGACATGATGCTGACTTGAGTAGGTGAACGAGAGCCGCAACGTGCTCAAGATCTGTGACTTGGGAACAGCCATCGACAAGTCTGACGCAGCAACGGCGCATATGGACATTACGCCATACCTTGTCAGTCGTTTCTATCGAGCGCCAGAGATTATTTTGGGAATCCCTTACGACTACTCGGTCGATATGTGGTCCATCGGCTGCACCCTGTACGAGTTGTACACAGGCAAGATCCTGTTCACCGGAGACAGCAACAACCAGATGCTCAAGGCCATTATGGAGATTCGAGGCAGGTTCACACCGAAGCTGTTCAAGCGAGGTCAACTGTCAGGTGTTCATTTTGACGACAAGGGCCAATTCATCAGCGTCGAGCGTGACAAGGTTCTCGGAAAGGTACGTTATGATTTCGATTCACTCCCCATGCATGCACACATGTTGTTGTTTTTGCCATTCTTACCCCTTGCCTCCATTCCCAAGCGCCACTAGGCCATGCTTGAAGCGACCATGTCTTTACACGCAATGTCTCTTCTATTTTTGCAAACATCCATGCTTGGGGGCCGTTTGCTATGGAGCTCTGTGGGCGTAAGCGCTTGGCTCCCCTTGCAGTCGGAAGCGCCCAGTCCGTGTGGGGAAGCGTCACCATGAGTCTTGGTCAGCCATCCATCCAACAGTCGATGGATCGAGAGACATTGGAGGCTGTTAGATCTAGGATCTAGAATACCTTGCGGGCGATGACTACTGTCAGGGATGGATGGGACGAGATGAAATGGCTGGCCGTGTTGACAAGACGCATCATGATCCTTTCGAGGTCTCTGATCCGGCCGCATGCATCGTCAGCCTCTTGTCTCGGTACATCGGACTCCCTCTCAGCGTCAGCCACGATGAGCATTCCATCCCTTGCATGCAGGTTTCAACGGCTCCTAAGGTTCAGTCCAAGCGCTCAGCCATTGTCCCCATTCCCACCCGCATGGTTCCTGTCACTTCTCGATTTAGAAAGCTTGTTGTTGTTTGCTAGGATTCAGTAGGCTAACATGTGTCGCGCTTACAGACTACCGTTCGGACCATGGCTGTGGTGAAACCCACACGCGACCTGCGGACGAGGCTCATGGCCGCCTCGGGAGGGATGAACGACGCCGAGACTAGGGATCTGAACCATTTCATCGATCTCCTTGAGCACTGTCTCACGCTCAACCCGGACAAGAGGATCAAACCTGCGGATGCGCTCCGCCATCCCTTCTTTACCTCGCGAGCGGGGCATGTACGGCGGTGAAGCAGATGGGAACCGTGAATGACGAAGACGGCTTGTTTTGGAGAAGTCGATTGTAAAACATGTGGATCGTAGGAAAACAAAGACTGGGTGGGTAGACTTGGCTAGAATATTAGACGAACAAAGGGAGGCTCTTTGGTTCACAAGTGAATGGTTACAACTTGGTCAGTGCTCTTTGAGAGGTGTCACCGCCGTTTATGTCATGCCTCGTTATGTCTCACATATTTGCTTCATGTCTTGCAGTTGAACCGAAGGGAGGTTCTGGACTTGGAAGCAGGCTAGAAGGTGCAAGGTCTGTCTGTCCACATGATCTCGAGCCGATCTGTGTGGTGGTTCACGGCAAGGGACGGCCTTTGATCTCATATTGTCTCGGTCTGAATCGGCGATTGAATATCAAACATCGGGTCAGCCTCGACACACGCCCGGCACGTCCGAACGCCCGGCTTCTACGGAGGAACCCGTTGGTTGAGAACACGAAAAAAAGGCTTCCAGGAACAACCGGGTGGCGCGGTTGCCTTGGCCTTCCTCGTGAGCGTGGGGAATAGGCAGACAAGGCAGACGAGCGTTGGTCGACGCCGAGACGTTGCTGCAAAGCCGGGCGAGAGAGAATTCCCTGCTGCCTCGACGTGTGGACATGTGAAGGGGAGTCAGAAGTGCCTCCAGCCGCGCGCCTGGTGATGATGGGGATGTTGGGTGAGTGAGTGGATGCAAGAACCGGGGGGCGTAACGTGGCGAGGATCAATAAGGAGGAACTTTTTGATGTTTGGGCATTTGCCACACAGAGGAGTCACTGTTGCACGAGACGAGACCTTGAACAGCTGTGTAAGCCTGTATTCCTCAGGATCCGCCGTTGGACGACGGCTTTAGAGGGAGGACGGCAGTGTAGCCCTGCTGTCTCGGAGAGGACGCGGCGGACTTGTGTCACGGGTGAACAAGCGACGAGAACCGGGACACGTATGTCGTCGGTGAATTGCAAGGCAAGACCAGGAGGCCCGGTTATCAAAAGAGATTGACGGGCGTGACTTGAGGATCCAGGCTTGAATTGCCCATCACCGTGTGTCATGTCATGGATCATTTGTCGATGATGAGGTCAACCTCCCTAACGTGGAAGGTGAAGATCTCGTCCTGCGCAACACGAGAGGGCGTTGGCGATCAATCCCTTAATATTGAATGAGCAAGAAAATTCACGTCACTGAGAGACTGCCAATCGCCAGGGCCGGGAACTTGGCTTGTTCGTTTTGCAGCGATCTTCAGGTCCTGCACGGCGATATTACCCTCACGGGTTGGACGGTCCACCTTCAATGTGCTGTGCTGGCAAGCAGTTGTGCCAACCACAAGGTGAAGCCGGAAATGTGGGGGGTTTTCTTTTTTTTTTTTTTTTTTTTTTTTTTGCTTGAGGTGATGATGTGCAGACAGCGAGACGATTTGTGTGTACCTTCTCATCCAGAGCGCCCGCTGTGACTGTTGGTAAGCAGGTGGTAATGAGCGACATCGTGTCTCATACACACCTGTAACAATCCTGCAACTTGCGGCGACCCCCGTCAGATTGAAATTGCGAACCTTGGGTTCTCCCCAGGGCGGACGATCACATCACAACGCCAGGGCTTGCCTTGCCTTGCTCCATGGATCATCCTCCAGCACGAGCAACTTTGGCCCGTCCGTGTCATCCCGGCCCCAGAAAGTCAACGGGTGGAGTTCGAACGAGGGAAAAAGTAAAGAACGGGGGGTCGCTCGGTCGCTTAGTTTAGTCTCAGCCTCACTTGTTGGGCTGCGATAGAGGGATCCTCAATTGGGCGCAGCAGAAACGGTGAGTGAGATGGAAGCCCTGGGGGAATTGTTCGAGAGGCAGGGGGCGGGACGAAGGGGCCTGTGGGCGATACGTGCGAGGCAGGGCAAGACATTGATGACGGGCGTGGCAAAGGGAAGCGATCGGATGATATGGACGACTTGACTGGGGAGGCCTTTATGTGTCGTCAGGATCAGCGTCACTGAGGGCATTGGTTCGCTGGGGTGCCTGCTCATCCAGCGAGGCCTGAACCCTTTCCAGGAACCAGGTTCATCATGACTTGGTTTGGCGATCATGCTGTCGTGTGCGCCCTCCTCGCCTTGGTGGTTTCGCCTTGTCTCGGGCATGCTATGCCATGACGGCCTTTGGGTCTTGGTGTTTGACATTGAGTTTGTCCGTAGTCGCTCACTGGTGGATGAAGTAGGGTAGTTTCGACTCTGGTTGGCTCCGATGACCGATCGTGCTGGGTCAGTCCCGGGATCGTGATGTTATTCACGACTTTGTTGAGTGTCTCACCCGTCTGAATAGCCGATCAAAGAAACTCAAGGCGAGTTGATCCACTATAGAACTGGACTCGTCACCCATATCGTGATATCAAGCTCAACGGTAGTAGAACTCCGGCTCCTGGGCCTAACCAGTCAATAAAGGCCAATCCAGCATCATCGGGTTGTCCGTACAGGGTAGCCGTCACCGGGCCTCCGTGTCCTGCCCGGCCCCGCTCCGTGACGGCATCTCCACTTGCTGCAGCAACACCGGGTGACGGATCAGGAGACGGCCGAATCTGTCTGCCGTCCTCGTGCCTGGACAAACTCTGGGCTCGCGTGGAAACACATGACACTCCCTCCATGCCCATGCCCCGGGCGCAGGCTATTGTCGGTACTTGGTCCCCCGGATCCCTGAGGCTGAGACGGTGGTTTGACATCTAGGAAGGGCAAAGGAGAGTCGAAGTGACGTTGGGTCTGCTTGGATCGTCCCACGAATCTGATGCCGCAGACGTCTCCTGGCTGTCCACCAACCAACCACCTCTTCCAAGAAGGAACCAAGAGATCTCCGGCTGAAGAAAGCTCTCGATGCAAATCATCCATCCACCATCACACACACACTGTCCCGCCCGTTAGTTGGAGCCCTCGAGGCGCCGCGGATGTCATCCCGCCAGTTCTACACCACCCAATCCAATCGTCGCCGCCCCTACCACACCGGCCTGGCCACTGCTTAGTCCTCAATCCAGGCAGCCCGATTCGCCTCCTGCGCCGTTGAGGGGTCTCGACTCTGCGCCTGCCTGGCTGATTTAGACTTCGGCCACGGCGAGTGCGTTTTCTACGTAGGGGACCACAACGCCCAGAGTCCATGCGACGAACATGTGGTCCACGGTCAAGCGAGCCATGGCTGATCGCCGTCCGCCGCCATGACATGCCGTCAAGTGGCGAAACGCCAAATAAGATTGATAGCGGGCGAGCGAGATCTGCGATGAGCCAGACAACGGTTTGGGTTGGTTTGGCTCTGGCTGGCAGCGGGGTTCCGCATGCCGCCGTGGCTCCATCGTCCCGTGATGGTGTAGTATCATGTCCCTTGGCTCTCCAATCGCCGTTGCATTGTCCTCCCTTGCGTCGAACCGCTACGTAAGGAAGGCCTCGGACATCCTGCCTTTGGCGGTGAATCTGCCATCGACCTCGATCGGCCCATCTCGAAACGTCCCGGGACATCCCAGCTGTTGCGTTCGACGTTTAAGACGGTGGGCGAATCGAATGCAAGAAGGTTGCCCTCTCGATCCAGGTGCATGAAGTGACCGAGACAGAACAAGACGGTGAGCCTGTTGCTGCCGAGTCTGGATTCCTGCCTGCTCCCCTTGGACCACTGACAAGTCCAAGCTCAACGACTACGGGTTGTTTCCTCTGCAAGATCCCCAGCCGAGACGCAAGGATCGCTTGATCTGGCTAGAAACGCCTAATGGTCGGGGGGAAGCAGGCGATTCTGTGTTCAAAGCAGGTGTCATGCTAACAGCCTCTGCTCCCTATTGGAGCCCTGCCTTGGTGATAACTCAACAACCGCAGCCATGGCTCCGGGGAGGTGGCCCTGGCGGGGACGTGATGGTGCGCTCTGCGACGCCGTCCATCGCCGTGCCTGTTTTCTCTGACCATCTCCCGATCGAGCTGTTGAGGCTTGGGTCTTGTGCCGTGCGGACGGTGCTTCCCCAGTGCCGGCTGACGTCTTTCGCTGCTCACACTGCGGGCATTGACGCACGATCATGACTCGGAGCTGTCGACGGCTGTGCGTCTTGTAAGTGAGTGCGTGACGGCAAGGTTGAGGATATTTCCTATTGGACCGATATGCCACCAGCTCGAGAGCTTGCATCTGCACCTCTTTCCTGGATCATCAACGACTATCCCGAGTTGTCATGTCCTTGATGCGAGTCACAACCAATAGTGGCACGTCGACAAGTCTAGTTCCGGCCCCCGATGGATCGGCCAAGCATAACGGGCGGCATGTCGAATCAGAACGGCTTGATGTGCTTCCCGTGCAGGAGAAAGGTGAGAGCCGTGACAGTCACCGCCGGTCAAGTCACGGAGAGCAGGTTTCGGTCAGAGCCAGCTGCCCAGAATCAGCTCATGCATGAACTGGATGAATCTGTCCCGTGTTTGGCGGGCTGCTTGGACCTCGTCGATTTGCTTAGCGGGTGTGATGAGTGTAGGGAACACTGTAGAGTACGTAGTATCCATCGTCAAAGGCGGGAAGTGTGAAATGGATCCTCCTGACAGTCCTGAGCAATGTCTGGAGCGAGCGCCGTGCCCCAGCTAGAGTGTATGATCGACGCCCCAGACTGGCCGCTTGGGGGAGATTCGAGACGGGTTCCTTAGTGAGGCACTCTGGCATCAGAGGAATCAGTGCTCGCTCATCTGCCTCGATGCCCTGGAAAGGCGTTGGCAAGGGCGGCGAGAATGGGTCGATTCCAGGGGACATCCCTGCTGGACGGCAGCGCCATGGGGGGCGCCATCGCATGGCACCCAAGGCAAGACCTGGCCTGGCTGCATTCGGACTGTAGGGATCAAGCGACTTGCCGTCAACCGTTCTCCATTCTGTATCGATGCTCGTCAGATGGAGGTTCCTCTTGAAACTATTGTTTATTCGCTGGTCTGTGTTGTTGCGAACACGAAGCTCAAGCAAGACAGTTGGAAGGAAGGGAGAACGAGGTCTTGACGCTAGTCTCAACACGGCCTAGACCCACCCGTGATTTGACATGCCATCCATGCATGGGCATCTTGAGAACATCACGGTCAAGTTGAGCAGCAGCAGCGAGACAAGCCAGACCGCCCTTTTCTCTAGGCGCAAAACATGCCAGGCTATCGCTGAGACCAGGGGCTTCTCTCCCCCATCGCAGCCCAGCGACATGCATTTCTCGCATCATGACCCGTTCCCCAGCGTCTGTCTGGCATCTGCCAGTAATGGGACATTGTCTCGTCCCCGTTTTTAGCGACAGTTCAGTGGGCGAGATGGGGTATTCCGGGGGATCTCGCTGTTGACAGCGGCTTTTGACATGGAATAGGGTAGCGGCACGAGTGAGACAAGGCTCGAGAAGGACGATAATGAGAGCTTCACCCAACATGTCCTTCGCCAACACGTCTTTTCAAGGTCATAACATCCATCACGCGGCAGAAGACGTGGCTGAGGCCGACGGATGAAGCAGAGACAACAGGCAGGGTCACTTGCTCATGAGGACAAAGCGAATGTCAATAACAACAGACACGCTCCAACTGGCATGCCCTGTGAGTTCAACTCGACTCCCCAGCTGTCAAGGCTCGGATCTGGGGCTCCAGCCGTCATGGAATGCGCGTGGAGGCGAGGCACCTCCCGGCAAAGGGCAGGTGAATGAACCAACAACAAGCAACACATTGATTCATACTCGCCCTCAACCCATCATCAGAATTAGCATCAGGATCAGGATCATGTCCATGCCTTCAACGGGCGACCAGATTGCAGCGTGACAGCAAAGTGGACGACAACGGGCGCATTCCCTCTGCCCAGGACCGATCGTGGTTGGACGCCTCCTCTGCAACCCGTTTCTTGTTGACAGCCTCACTTGTCCCACCTGGCCTGTCGTGGCCTGTCGTGGCCTGTCCAAGGGGCACGTCGACTGTCCACGCTCACACGCAGCTCTCGCAAACAGGGGGCACAGACACACACACGGCCTCGCCCTCGCGGTGAGATGCATCGTAGACAAGAGTTCTGGGACCGCTGGGGTTGTACTGGATGCTGTCGTGGCAGGGTTGTCGGCATGTTGGACACCGGGATGGTCACCCCAATCAGAACAACACCAGTTCTGCACCCGTCTGCTTCGAGCAATCCCATGGTCCAGGGTCTGCGTCGCCCATGCCGGCATGCGTCCACAGCCGTCCGGGTCGGCCTGCCTTGCCACCGTTTTTCTTCAGCAATGACTTGACACCACGTTTGAGGCCTTCTGAGGAAACGTCAGAAGGATACGTGCAGAGACAAGCCATATGGATACCAGATGGATGGCTGGCCTCGCTCCAGTGTTAGACAAGGGCTACATATCGTTCTTTTCACAGGCGTCTGTTTGATTGATGAGATCTCTGTGCTGGGTCTTGGACAGCCTCACGTTGCCGCCTACAACGCAGAGCACACTCATAGCACACAAACACGACTTCGCTTACGAGTGAAACGTACAGTTGCTTCATAGAGGCGCAAATCCTTCCTTGTCAGCCTTGACAAAGGCGAAATGATGCACATCGCAGTTAGATATCATCTCCGGCTTGCACCAATCACAGCTCAAAGCTGGCCCGGCACTGGTTGAACCAATTCAACACCAAAAACGAACTGGATGCGGGATCCAGCCACTCAGGTGCTTTCTTGACATGTCGATCTGTCCTGGCTGTGCCCTGCACCTGAACGAGGCCAGACATGCGGTCCAAGAAAAAATGAGACACCAAAAGGGCAGAGTACCTCTAACTCTTAAGAAATACTCCTACTTTGCGACGAAATATTCCGGTGAAGTATAAAAAATTTAGGAAAAGATTACAACCCCAAGAATCAGTACTCTAGAAATGCTCTAGAAATTACTCGAGATTCTTTATCATGAATAGGGCTCATTTGGGGCAGGCATACAGTGATGCCTATGTACTGGTGTCTCTTTTTTCTCAGACCGCGTGCCAGAGTAAGACAAGACGAGCACACATTTGACACCCAGACCTGGCCAGCGCCTATCCGCCTACAGTAGGCGCTCTAGCCCCAGAAGAGAGATGCATGCTGCCGACCCGTCGTCGTCTCGTTGGTGCTCGCTGGATGGGTGGCCCATTTGCCGTAGTGATCGGCAGCTGCAGCAGTGGTGCCAGTTCACCTTTCAGCCCCCCTTGCGGGCGACTCGACGAGGCACTTTGTGCAGCAGGAGAGAGGCTGGTTGGATCGAAGAAGCCAAAGAGAGGAGCGCTCGATAACATCCTGAGGCACGAATGCTGCACTGCACGCAGAAGAGATGCAGAAGGGTCTCAGCATGGTCCCCAACTCCATGACTTCATGCATTCCTTTCCGCAAACACGTCGGCGAAGCGCCACAGACGCCTGCCTGTGGTTGCCACGAGCCAATCGCTCGCTGCACGGCCGGTTTCCTTCTGTTCGATCGAGGATTCCAGCCAAGGTTTGCAGCTCCGTTCCAGCTGCGCTGCTTCTCGCGGGACCAGTGGTCGGGCAAAAAGCATGTGTAGGTACGAAACGAAAGCACCGCCGGACTTGACTCCACCCAAACTCTGTGTGCGGCCATCAAAGACAAAGAACGAACGTGTGTCTCGTCTCGTCCAACGCCGGCCTCCGAGGAGGCTCTCCTCTCTGCCGCCTCCTTCGCCTCGTCCTCGCCGTGCCGGCCGGGGCGGACAGGTCAGTCATAGACGGAGGCAAAGTCTGAAGCTGGGCGCGGGCTTGGGGTGCGGGTGCGGGCTGCTGAGCCAAACTGTGATCCGTCACGGGGCTGTCGATTATGACGATTCGCCCGACGGTGGAGAGGGAAGAGGGGAACAGTGGAAGGACACGCAACACAGGCACTCACTGGGGAGACAATGAGAGGGAAGGGGTGTCAGCAGAGCACACAGCGCACACAGAGCGTACCGACGGATGGGCGCCCAGTGCACACAAACATGCACACGCACCCGACCACTCCGCCCAGGCAGGTCGCCAGTGATCTGCCAGCCAGCAGCAGCCCCATCGATGCCTCTGACTGGACGAGGATGGGTGGCCTGGCAGTGGGCCGATGGATGGCGTTAGTGCTGAGAGCCCGAGAGAGGGGGGCAGCATGAGAGGAGGCCTGGCCTCTGGGGAGGCAGTGACACAGAGGACCACACAGCGGACCACTTTATTTCGTTGTGTCAGAGCTAACGATCCTTGCCTCTTCGTATATTGCTCAGCGTCACCAAGGCGCCATCCCTGTCGGGCTAGTCGACGCCCCAGCACGCCGCATCCCAGGCGAACCTTGAAGCAGTACATGGCGCCCCCCTCCGGCTCCACGCCTCGCTCGACAAGAATAGACGGAGCAGAGCATTAACGCACAACGAGGCCAAGACAGGGCCCCATGTCATTAATCTCTCCAAGCCGACCAGGGTCTGATGAAGCCGGTGGACCCCCCTTGGTGTGGGTGATCCACGCAATCCCAAGCCTGAGGCTTGCGGCTGGGTACGTACTCTGCCTTGGTGTGTGTCGCTCGTCCGCCTCGTTCATCCTGCGCGAGCTGTTATACTGGCCTCTTCCCGGATCTAGCTTGAGAGGGACCTCCATCACCACTTTCACGACATTCCTTCCGACTTCCTTCTTCCATCACCGGCCCTGCTCTCGCAGACGTGACCACTAGGTCCTCTTGTCGCCCTCCTCGGTCCCGTCAAACCCTCTTCTCTGCCATCCTCCCCACGACAACCTACCGACTTTCCTTGGAAGGCGACAGGCCAAAGACTCAACACCTCTTTTGCCTCCCTGCCTATCTCGACCCGTTGATTCGGCCATCGGGACAACCCACGACAACAACCACACAACAACAACCACCTTCAACAACCCGCAGGAGCTAAACTCAACCCGTTGGACTTTGGATCAGGATCCTTTTCTGGCCGTTGGAGAATCCTCTTTTATGCTTTTTTCTTTTCTCTCTGTCTCTCTCCCGTTTGGATATATCTCTGGCCCCAGGACCACCACTCCCCAGTTCTAGGACTTGTTAGATATCAACAGATAACAATGCAGCACCATGCCATCTTCGGTTACCAAACCCCTCCGGCGTCGCCTGGTTTCGACAACCCCAAGTGCACCATCCAACAACCCTTTGCCGTGCCGCGACACTACCCGACACGGCCACTTGCTCCGGAGGAGAGGCTAGGCCGGGTGCTCGAGGGCACTCTGCAGCTGACTGAGATCCTGGGAACTGGCGCGTATGGCGTTGTCTACCTCGCTGTCGACCTCAAGACCGGAGGTAAATACGCCGTCAAGTGCCTCAGCAAGTTCAACGCCGATGGAACCCAATTGGAGCCCCGCCAGTTTGCCTACCAACAACGAGAGATCCGTCTTCACTGGAAGGCATCCAACCACGCCAACGTGGTACAGATGCTCAAGATTGTGAATGATCCCGACTGCATCTACGTTATTCTCGAGTATTGCCCCGAGGGCGATCTCTTCCTGAATATTACTGAACGTGGTCAATATGTTGGTAAGGATGAACTGTCCAGGAACATTTTCCTCCAGATCCTGGATGCCGTGGAGCACTGCCACAACCTGGGAATCTACCATCGGGACCTCAAGCCGGAGAACATCTTGGTAACAGACCGTGGAGACACTGTCAAGCTGGCCGACTTTGGCCTTGCCACTTCAGATGATCGATCCGAGGACTACGGATGCGGTTCAACATTTTACATGAGTCCAGGTACATATCTTTCCTCCCCTTCGAACTGATTGACCCCTTTGATCCCCTTGATGCCCTTCACACCTTTCAGACAACTAACATTCCTCCCCCTCCTTCAGAATGCCTGGACCCCTCTGCTAGGAAGCCCTACTACATGTGCGCCCCCAATGATGTCTGGAGCCTTGGAGTTATCCTCGTCAACCTCACCTGTGGACGCAACCCATGGAAACAAGCTTCCTTCCAGGACTCCACCTACCGGGCCTATGCCGGATCCAAGGACTTCCTGAAGACGATCCTCCCCCTCTCTGATGAACTGAACGAAATTCTGGGACGGATCTTCGAACCCAACCCTGAGCAGCGGATCACTCTCAACGAGCTCCGAACCAGGATCATGGCCTGCTCTAGGTTTACCATGCCGGCCGTCTCTCCCCCGACACCACCGGCCTCACCAGACCACACCACTGAATACGTTTCTACCGAGGATGCCATCATCGACGACTACGACTACGACTCGCCTCTGTCGCCGGCTTCATCCTCTGACGATGAGGGCTCGCTCACATCGAGCGGCTCTACTATTGACGACCTGGACGACGACTTCGACCAGGAACGCCAGATGCCGCAGACTCCCCCGGAGTATGCACCCCACGCTTTCGACCCCGAGGAGCCCAAGGAACACCAGCTCATCTACCACAGCCAGGAGTTTGTGCCCCAGAAGTACTCTGGGCCTGTCCCCGTCCCCGTGCAGGTGCCGGTGGCCGTTCCCCCTCAGCCCATGCTCTGCCAGCCGGTTCCTGTACCCATCCAGGCTCCCGTTCCTATCCAGGCTCCTTGCCAACAACACAAATCCTACTTCCCTATCTGGGATATGGTAAAATACGTTCAACATGTGCCCATCCTGCAGCACCACATACCCTTCCACCAGCAGGTCCCCTTTATGCCTACGTTCCAAGGCTGCTATTAGATCTCGTCATCAAGACAATGATTTTGTCTGACTGAGCATCGACGCAGCCGCCCCTTACACAAACTGGATGAGATACCCCCCGAGGCCCAACACCAACAAGCCCCGGACCCCCCCCTTTGTTTGATTCTTCAGGTTCCCTTGGACATTACTCGACATTTAATATCGACCCTTGGCAACGCATTACCATCCCCAGGGACTCCCTTTACATACTTGGATGCACCAAAAAACACCCCAAAAGCCGTGCAAGGATTACGCCAACCAAAAACAACGTTTAACGACCCAACGAAATGAGAGTCCGGGACTGGTTCTTTTCGACCCTGTATCTTTTGGACACCAGATCTTGTTTGGTTTATACTTTTTTCTATGTCTATTTAACACTTTTGGAAAACACCCTTTTTCGAAAAAGCGAGGAGTTTTTGTATTTTCTTGAGGAAATTTATGAGGAAGGGGCAAGATATCAAATTCTTGTAGAAGCATGAAAGTCTGGCGCAGCGAATCTTGTACGGGGTGGCACTCTGTTGTTTTTGCAAAGAGATTTCTTGGAGATGGAGTTGTTGATTCCCCCTTCCCGCCTTTGTTTGTCTTGTACCCGGCGATTTATACTCTTCTGCCTTGGGAAGGCCCTTTTTCTGGAAAATATTCCTCCTGGGACGCAACGAACGCCTGATTACGGAAACGACTATGTCTTTCTAATTTCTCACCACTATTTTCAGTACTTTCATCATCTGGAGGCGCCCTCTTTCGATAGAGACGGAAGAATGGCCGAGACATTCACTTGGTCTGGATCAAAGATACCTTTTTCTTATTTTCTACATTCACTTTTCTTATTTGATGACGGATGGGGCAAGAAGATGGGGATGGACAATGTTTTGCTTTTTCGTTTCCGCGACGGGAAGAAGAAAAATGGCAAGGGTCGATCGAGATTAGAGAAGAGGAACATGGCTCGATAGCCAAAGCATTTTTGCGCAAAAGATGGCGCAAAGCAAGCAAATACGTTTTACTGAGCTGAGCTGAGGGAAAGACGGCACCTCGCACTGCAGAGAACAGTGCATCTGCCGATCAACCAAATGAATGACAAACAACGACTTTGAGATACCTCACTTCAATGGCTGGCATTAACTTGGTGAAACTTGACTCGTGAACAGGCACAGATACATGCAGACATGTACATGGCGGTGATGTAGAGGCCTCGATGTTGGCGTCACAGATTCAAACAAGTCTACAGTACACAGCCCGGGGAATGAAACACCAAGACGCGGAATCACCGGCGGCGGGAACTGGCAGCACCACCTTCTCCCAGTAGCGCCTCGATGAGGATGCGTCTAGTGATGCACGACTCCTGAACTCATCGTCTAGGATCACGGCATCGTCGACGGTGTGCTCCATCCTGGTGCGTCACGCTACGGCATCTGCAGCATTGGCCCCCGTCACAAAAGCTGCAGAGACAAGAAAAAAAGCAAAGCGATAATAACGCGGGCAAAAAAGAATGAGGAAGCTACTGCAGATGCTAGTCTTGGCTCACGAGATTGGTTGGACAGGGTCACAAAAACAAGGCGGAAACGTGGCGGCCAATGGGGTCAGGGGGTGGAGCAGGGCGAACGGCATTGTGTGTCTGGAATGAACAAGATGGAGGAGTGGAGAGACCTCAAAACGAATCAGGAGAGCCGGAAGCCGGGAGAGTGAAAAAGGTGAGGCGGGCTCGAGGAGGGTAGCGTGATGGGACGGAGACGATCATTGGGGCGATGGACCGCACGGGAAGTGTGACGGTTCTGGTGTTGGTGTTGGTCTTGGTGACCAGGACAAGATGGTGTTGACAAGGTGATATTGAATGATAAGTCTTTATTAAGGAAAGAGAAGCTATTCTCAGCCAAGCAAGGTCGACTTTTCTGCAGGTGACCAGTCGAAACATACACATGAGGTTAGGATCGTCGACCGTTGATGTTGCTCTTGTCGTTGTAGTTGTCTCTCTCTAAGATAGATACATCTGGTATGAAGAAGGCTTGTGAGACAGACAGGCATGGACAATGGAACGATTCCTCTGCCGGAGAACAATCTAGTGATTCTTTACGCTCTACAACAAAGAAGAAAAAAACAAGTAAAAAAAAATTGAATAGTCTAACTGCCAGGCGCTTTTTCTTGGCTCACCGCTGCAACACGCATGCAACGATGGACGGAACCAGCGTTTCGTCCATGGCTGAAACTGCAAGCGAAAATGCTTCTTCTATGGAATGACCTGATTCCGAAAAAGACACTGGAATGCTTTCAAAAACGCTGTTTTCAACGGATAGCTAGCATTCCTGAACCCTTCGAATGCGACTTTTATTGAATCCGCATGTCCGGGGCTGTCAATATCGATCATCCATCCCGCACGGGGTGCCACGAGGTCCTTCTGTCTCTTTAGCGAGAAACTCTGAGTCTAATCTCGCCAAAGTGGACGCCGCCCATTTCATCTCCCGGGGGGTGCTTGGGTCTGGAGCGTGCCGATCACAGTTCGGGGCGGGCGGCGTTGCATGTGGGTGAGCGGCACAGTCTCCCGTGGTCTGACGGAGGGGGAAGCGAGTTGGGTTGGGGGAGATTCTTCTTGCCAAGAGGGGGATTTTGGTCTTGCCCATCTGCGGCTGAACTTAGAGAATGTGCCTATCCCATCCCCAGTGTCGCAGATTTCTTTGTTTAGCATGAGTGTCGCAAACACTCACCAACACACCTACCACCCCTGGAGGCCCGTCTCTTCTTTCAAACCTTCCCAGTTCCGTAACACTACGGAAAGCAAAGGGACCTTTTTACCATGGACTCGGTCCGAGCTGAGACTAAACTAACTAAGCCAATATCGTCGGATGGCGCCGGGAATCATGATGCCACAGGGCTTGCTGTCAAACTAACCTTGAAGGCTTTCTCAAATGTACGATAACGTCAAAGACTTGATTCCTTCTTCTCAACGGTAAGAAGCAAAAACAGGAATATCACCGAATGAAAAACAACATTCCGCAGAATTGCTTTTCTCTTGACCACACCATCTTGACGTAGGTGGGGGAGACCGCAGATCTGTTCTCGGCCCTGCGCGTGGCAGCCCGGCCGCATGGGGCGGCTTTTTCACTAGGAGAGTATCGCGGCACGGCGGGGGAGGGAGAATGGTTTTAGTGTTGTGCGAGTCAAGACAGATTGTTGGTCATGACGTTTGAACTATTGGGAGCGTCATCACAGCATCAAGCTCAACCTCTCTGGCTAGTCATGTTCTCTTTGTTTATCGTTATTTTATCATGGATGATTATTTCCGAAGAGGTTCAATTACAAAGCTGAAGATTATCTTTTGGTGGCTTGGACTAGACATTTGAGGGTGTTGCTTGCTTCCCAGGACCGAGATACCGGGTCAGCATTTCCGGGCAGATGCGACGTAGCATATGTTTGAAAGAAAAGGTTATGGTTAGAGATTGGGCGCGTTGTAACCTTGTGGAACTGCCGTGATGGCTGCAATGTGTTTGGCTTTGAGCTGAACTTGAACTCTCGTAGAGCGAGGGACCTTTGGGAAGTTTCATCGATGGTGTTTCTAAACCTAGAAGCCTTGTGTTTGCTGGTTTGACCGGAAGTCTGCGTGTTCTTGGTGCTTGACGTACCTTGGACACTGGGCTCAGGGGACATGTCTTCTTGAAGCCAGTATTCAAGAGGCATCTTCTGTCTAAGATCGTAGGAACACTCTATTCTAGGGGGATCTCCTGCTCAAGGATAGTGTCCAAGGGAGTCTCCTACCCAAGCTCTCATCAAACACTGAATTCCAGAGGCCCGATCTCTCTAAGATGCCCCTTCATTCATAGGAGAGGGTTATCCCTCTAGATACTTGACTTGGCTGATGGCAACCGACCTCGTCAAGCGGGTAGAGTTTGGCAAGTTGAACCAAGCCGAAGCATCTTTACGAGTTGGAAAAGGGTTTTATCTAATGAATGGGTGCCTGGTTCTCATGTGATTACAGTGTTTGAGAACCACATGTTGTCGTTCGACATGAGTGTCAAGTTGCTGTATTCGATGACAGTGTTAGTTACTGGAGGGAACATCAACCTCAAGATGCCCGTACTTCGTGACATGAAGAAGTTGCGTGGCTCTTCATAGAAGTACTTGCGCTCTTAAAGCCCTTCTTGGGACTATGATACGTGGTTTCAGCATGTTAAGAAGAGTCCTCGACTGCCGGCCAAGCAACATAGTTTAGGCAATGTGAGGACTGGTGTAACAACCCCGGGCTGGGTTGCTAGAATTGTTGTATGGTTCGAGCTGTATAATGGACGAGGCTAACGATCTGCCATTGAATCGTGAGTTTGGATGAGTTCTGACCTCCCAGAAGAGGGACAGGAAGGGATGAATACTCCTGGATGTTGTTATGCATGTTATGGGATTGCCTGGCGCTGATCCAAGGCAACGTCAACTTGGACATAAAATGACCACAAGTTGGCCACGAGTTGACCCAAGGTGATGCTAGGTTTCGTCTCAAAGAGAGTGTTAAGAAAGAGAAGATTAGAGACTCGGGGTGCTTGGATATGCTTAACAGAGGCGGTGGTTCTTGTTCCTCTCTCCTCGGTGTACTTGAGGTAATCGCATACCCTCCGGCAGAGTCTTGGAGAACAGGCGCCTCCATAGCCTAAAAAGAGCTGATATCGAGTATCTATGTTCTTTAGCTCTTATGAGATGGCTTCTGTGGCCTGTATCCATAGCTCGGGGACAGACTTGGATGTTCCATCCCTCATTGCAGCCTCAGTCTGCCACCTTCCTGACCATCGGGCCAGGATCAGCAAGATTATGTGGGACATATATGAAGAAGAACCGCATTGATAGCATTTCGTCATCGATGAGTTACAGGGGAAGAGAAGGCGAGGCTGTGGCATGGCCCTTGATACTCTGAGTTCACATCACTCCTGCATGCCCAAGAGGCGACCATCTTTGACCAAGGCGGCTTCTTGAGGGATGCCCATCCCTCATCGTCACCACAGGAATAATTGAATGAATTGAGTGAACCGTATGCTTGTCGGTTCAAGTGGTATAGTCATGTGGTTGAGCTACTGGTCGGTTGGAGTTGAGATGATGGAGAGGCACTCCTACATCCCACTCGCGTTATAGGAGGTGAGCCAGGATCGAGACGTGATTTGAACTTCTAATTCATTGTAACAATACTCTACTCTATGGATGGCATTCCCATGGCCGGGTCTATACCTCCGCGGCCCTGTCATGTTCTGACTTTTTAATCGCATCTTGAAGGGGTATCTCGGATAAGGACACAATCTTTGTCTTCTTGACAAACTTCCAGATGAGGTATGCACCTATAACGAGCGGGATATCTCTGCCAGATCGTTAGCAATCAGATCATGGGTATAAAATGGTGCGTGACACTCACAAGTAGGATGATACAAAGCCAACAGGGTCCCAGTTGCCCTTTGTAAAGACTGAGAAGCCGCCAGTGAAGAGGATGATCAAGCACATGCAGAGGGCAACAATGGAGGAATAGGCTGCTGATGTTAGAGAATGCAACACGTTTAGTATCTGGGTAGTGGGAACTTACGAGTCCATGAGTTGTGCCAAGGTAAGCTGGTAATGGGGATGCCCTGCTTCTTCATGGCGAGTCGCAGTCTGATATGGTTCAGGAGGATGGCCGACCAGGAGACAAGAACTCCAGCAGCAGTCAGGTCGACAAGCCACCAAAAGACAGTCATGGCTCCATTCGAGAGACTCATGAAGCTGAGGAACATGAAAGCGGTAAAGAAGAGCACACACACGTAGGGAGTGCCCCACGAAGTCGTTCGGAGAAAGATCTGAGGTGCTTGACGCTTAAGGGCAAGACCATACAGGACACGAGTGCCCGCAAGAAGACTCTGATTCGACGCTGACCAGGCAGAGGTGATGACAACGGCGTTGACGACGGATGGGATGGCGGGGATACCAGCAGCAGACGCAGCGATAACGAAGGGACTCTGAGCCGCTTGTCCAGACGAATCGTTAAGACGCTCATCGTTGCTCGGAACCAGCATGCCGACGATGAGAATAGCCAGGATGTAAAAGACGATGATGCGGATAAAGACATTCTTGCAAGCCTTGGGGATGGCCTTTGCAGGGTGCCTCGTCTCGGCAGCAGCCATGGCGATGGACTCTACACCCGCAAACGAGAAGACGGCGCTCGTCATGACGGACCAGTATCCAAGAAACTTGCCCCAGTTCCCCGTGGCGATGTGCTCGACAAACGGACCGGGATCCTTCCAGTACCTGAAGCCGATGCGAGGGGTTCCTGGAACTCCTCCGAGGTTGATGACCAGACCCAGGATGATGAGGAAGACGACGAGCAGGATCTTGAGTATGGCGAACCAGAATTCGACTTCTCCAAAGACGCGGATAAAGGCGAGGCCGACTGCTGCGGTTAGGATGATGAAGATGACGATGAAGACGGAGGGGTTGATGTCGGTCCAGAACTCGAACAGCACGCAGATGGCCGTGATCTCGGAGGGAACAGATAGAACATTTCCGTAGACGAGGTTCCAACCGATTGCAAATCCCCAAGCTGGATCTACCAGAAACTCTGCGTGCCGGACAAAGGCACCCGTCACGGGGAGGAGCGCCGCAACCTCTCCGAGGGCAAACTGCACGGCACACACGACGAGGCCGACGGTCGCGTAGCCGAGGAGAGCACCGAGGGGACCGCCCGTCTGCACCGATCCGCCAAGGCCGAGAAACAGGCCCGTCCCGATGGCGCCGGCGATGCCAAGCATAGAAAGATGCCGCTCCGCGAGACCGCGGTGCAGGCTGCGCTCCTCGGTCGCGGTAACAAGGTCGCCATTCGCATCATTGAGTACCGGCTCGGGTGAGACCTCTGTCTCTGAACTCGGCTTGAAAAAGGCTGTCATGGTTCCGAATTGCTGCTGTCGTCGTCGAGCCTGAAGAGAACTCGAGAGCAGAGGCACCCGCGTTGATATGATGTTTTCGGGGCTCGTATTCATATTAGCATCGCAATTGCTCGAGCCTATGGTGCAATTGGGGATTCTCCAGGGTCTATCGGTCCGTCCGCGATGGGTAACGCGATGGTAGCGGACATGGTTGCTGTTTTGATCATGGCGTAGTGGAGTTTTTCAGTGCTGTTGGGTTGCTAAAAGTTTAATCGTTCTAGAAGTGCCAAAAGATGGGGAAGATTGTAATGAGACACGGATAAAGAAGCCGTTGGTATCCCCTGAAGGGAGTATCTAGATTGGGCAGGTCGAATGTATATGCATCGGTAGAGCCGTGCAAGGGTCATATATCTATCTATTAACCTGACTATCAACTCAGTATGCAACTCCAGACCCTGAAGATTCGACCTGTCACAGCTTCAACCCGAGAACGGTTGGTCCCTTGGACATACACACAAGCAAGCTATTCCCGTTAATTGGGCCCTTGATTCTCCTCGGTTGGTCCCGTCGCGTCTTTTGCCAACCAATGTCTGTTGATCCAATGGCAATATTCGCAGTTGTCCAGAAGTGGCTGAAGGAATAGTTCCTGTCTAGCGCAGAAGCTTGCGCGACTCCCTCACAGCCTGACCACCCTCAAAGCGGTTTCGCCACTGCCTATCGACGGGAAGCCCCGAGCCAAAAGCCGTTGTTCCGATGGTTCACGGATACATCAGAGGACAAGGATTTGCTAATCTTGATTGTATAGGAATGGCCTCGTCGGGCCTAAATGCATACGCACGCTCTAATACAAAAAGATAAAATACACAAGAAAATAAATAATAAATAAAATACCTTGGTTTTGCTCCGGGTATCCCCAAACCTCCCTTATTTTCCAATAAACCTTTCTACCAATTACTCCTGCAGGCGATCTTATAAGATTAGGGGGCCTCGTAGATGTGGCCCTGCTGCTGTTGTTGAGGGTGGTAGTGACCAACCAGCTCGGTCGGCATCTGGGGTTTGGGGTCTGGCGGTTGGACGTTGTATTGTTGATATTGCTGATACTGCTGGGGTTGTTGATACTGCGGCTCAGGTCTCCTCATTCTCCTCCAGAAGAAGAATCCTATTCCCGCGAGGGCGAGAACACCAAGCGTCGCGCCCACCGCGATACCTGCGCCGGCACCGGCGGAGAGGCTGTCGTCGTCTTCGGCTTCGGAGCTCGTCTTGGCGGGGCCGTCGGCGATGGTAGAAGCTGCGGAGCCCTTTGTCGTGGTGGAAGACGTCTCGGCGGCGTCGGAGAGGGAGACGTTGAAGTCTTGCGACTTGATGATCTTTACGGCGTCGTCTGAGGGGTTGTACAGGGCGAAGTACAGGACGGGCATCTCGCCCTTAGGGACGGTGCGGTTGAACGAGTCCTCGCCGAGGTTGACCTTCCAGAAAGTGCTCTTGCTCGTTACGTTTTCTACTCTCGTGAGACCTATGTTACTGCTGTTGTAGGGTGCCTTGACCTCCTACCTCGGACATATTCTCCCAGCTGCGTCGTTCCGGAAAAGTCGCTAGGGTTACGCTGGAAGACGTAGACGGTGATCTGCTTCAGGTCCGTCACCCAATTGATGAGGATAGTATCGCCCTCCTTGTATACAGGGTTGTTGATTGCTTCGTCGCCTTCATCGTAGGTGCCCGGGTGAGTAAACAGTGTGTCGACGCCTAGGACCTTGACGGCTGACGCGGCCAGCAGCAAGGTTGAAAGTAATATCGAACGCATCTTGACCCCGAGCTTCGAGGGTATTCGACTCTGAAGTTGTTGGGATCGTTTATCGTCTCTCTCTCTCTCCCCGACCGTAAGACTCGATAGAAGGTATTCCTGATGTGAGGGGAGAAGGCTGACACAGTAGGCAGGCAGTCGTCCTCCCTTTTGATTTCTCGGGTAGTAAGCCCAAAGGCGCGTCTAGCCCTGTCAGGCCATTGAACCCTGGTCTTACATTTTGGGGGCCGTAAGCTCTCTTGTTTATAGATGATGCATTGGGGAGGATACGGGGGGCACAAGGATGGGGGGATGAGTGAGAATTACGAGGCGTAGCGAGGGGTACGCGAGAGTGACACTCAGACAATACGAGACGGCCAAGTTTCCTCTGTTAGAACCACTACGGCGGAAGCAAAACCCTGCCGTTATGCTCTCGAGCCATTCGACACAACGGTGTCTCCCGTGATGGACTCTTCATCTCGTCGATTGGCCCGCGAATTCACTGGCGCGTAGTGTAAAAACCAGCCTCAGCTAGCGCCTGTATCTAGTACATCTCGTCTGGGAGTGCTCGTCATATCCGAGACAGGTACCCGTCACCGGATGCAGATCGCACCTTGATTTAACCTTAGAAGCTGTACAGCCTCCTGCTCAGCCCTGATCCGCGAGGAGGGGAGAGAGCTACAGGGGTTTGTTATCACGCCAGACAAGACAAATTCAGAGACGGAGAGTGAGCATTCCGAGGTCGCAGTCGTTGCCATATGCTGCAGATGTCAGCAATCCTTTGGAATCAACAGAAACAGTGAGAGTCACTCGTAGCCCCTATCTCATCTGAACATCCCCATGCCGTATTCTCTCGCCTCTCGGAGGAGACGGACGGACGAATCCTTACAAACAGTTGAGTCCCATCAACAACACGCACAGTCGTCGTACCCAAGAAAAGAAAATAACAACCCATGTCCCCGCAGATGGTGCAACGTTCTCCTCGACGAACCAACATCCATGAACCAACTAAAAGCGCCACTTTTTCTCACTTGGCTTCTATTCTTGAAACATGAGGAAAACCCCTGTCATCTCTCCAGTTGGTCAAAAATAATGCCTCGGGGTGCCCGCCAAGAGATCCATCGGCCGCCCGTCCAGCCACGCAGTTTTAGTTCCTGTGGGTAAATGCAGTCTGAGTTGGCTCTCTTGACTTGCTTCTCACGTGGGCTGATACTCGATTAAATTGTTCTATACAGTTAACGCCTGACGACCATTTCTAACCCATATGAAGTACCAGGTTAACGCCTTTCTCTCTTCCCCTTGCGAATCTCCGTGTATTACCCAAGTCGGCATGCTCCCCAACACTCTCGGCCCCCTGCATGGTCCTCTGGATGACCATGGCTCCCGGCAAATTAGAAGCCTCTCCATCATTACGATCCAAGGATCTAGAGAGAGGGTCATGGTTAAATGGTCATTCAACCTCATTCCATATCCACAGAATTGGACTTAGAATGAGGTTAAAGAACCCTTAAATCACGCCCCCCTCTCTGTAACGTCTTGATCAAGCTGCCGTGCCCTCGCTGCTCTTCTCAGCACCTCGATCAAACCTCTCAGCAACCACCCACGAAAGCAGTCGCAGAGCACCCCCCGACGGATGAGCTCTGCTGAGAGCCTCCATCTTCTCCCGCAGAGACGTCAGGTCCTGAAGAAGCTCACGGAGCCGGCTGTTGATGCTCTCGAGCACTGGAGCGAGCAGCGTCGCTCGGCAGCGTAGCAGGAACTTGGTCATTGTTTCGCTTCCCTTGTTGGACTGCTGCTGTTGTACAAGTGTCAGCTGTTGGGGGACTCGAACAGCTTTAGATGATACTCACGTCTTCCTCTTCGCCTGCCACACACGTGTTTAGCTTCTCGGCGAAGCTGTTCAGGGCAGCAGCAATGTCGTCCACCAAGATCTTGCAGGACTTGTAGCTGCCCCCAAGACCCCTCCGCATCCGTGCCTCGTATACCTCGCACTCCTTCCACTCTTTACAGCCCTGATCCGTCTTCATCCGCTGTATAGTCCTATCGGAGAAGGCGAAACGTAGCAGCTGGTAAAACTCGAGCTGGAACATGGTATAGTTGCGGTCTAGACTCTTGGCCATACGGTCCAGGGCTTCGGAGTGGTTGTTGAAGACCTTGAGGCGTGAGTCGAGTTGTCGGTACGTTGCGATGGCAGCCCCAATGACAGGGATGACGCCGATGGTTCCGAGTACGATATCAGCCATTGTGGATGGGGAGGATTGATGAAGAGCACAAGCACAAGGGTTAGAAATGTGGCGATTCTTGAGTCTTTCTAAATGCCATCTCTTTCGCTGTGTTGATGGCACAGCCACAGCTTGATTGAGAGACCTCTTCTCATCATGAGGTTTGTCTCGGAAACGTGCAGCGTAAGGCGGGGAGGTCATGGCCAGCTGGGGTTTAGCCTCCTGCTGAAAGCCGTGTAGTCATTCTCTACTCTACTGCTGCGCCAGCTCAAAGATGCAAACATTTGGATGTTCCCGAGTAAAGAAGTGCAGACGATGCGGAGTTGGCGTACCCTTGGCTGACAGCCGAGACTTGATAAGCGGCTTCGCAACATTGTGGAGTTCCACATCCTATCACACGTACAACCAAACGAGCAAGGCTTGGTTCAGAGGAGCATTTCTTGTCCTGGGGAGTTCTTGAAACACCAACATGAATAGATATGTCTGAGGCTTGGGGAAGGCTGAGGATTCTTGGCAGGCCGGACCTTGAGCAACGACCCAGTCCTACCGACCTGATCTGGCAACCGCATCTCAGCTGATGATTGATCTCGGATGAAATCGACCTCTACTGTAACGTGAAGTCCCCAAATGGCTGTTGTCCTTTCGGCTTATAGTAGTCATCTATTGTTTTAACCCTGTGGTGGGCGATAGGAGGGAGCGTGAGCTATGAAGACAATCGTGGACATTGCCAGATAAATTCTTGAGGGCAATGTGCTCAATATCTATACACTGGTAAAATATGAGAGTTGCTCTTCATCCTAGCACCATGCAATATCCGCAAACCTGCGAAAAACAATACAAGGTCCACGCTGCCATATAGACGCAACTCTCAAACGTACGACAGGACGAATCACACCCGATTCTAGAATGCCAAAGTGCGGAGCTAATTACGGAACAGCCAAAGAGGTATGCATCCGCCATTGATTGGACACCTCGTATTCTGCATGTCGCTTGCTGGGGTGGAGGGTCAAAGGCACGGATCGCGTCGACTCCGCCGCGTTCGTGGCACGTATAAGAAGAGGCGATGCCTCGACAAGAAGCCCTTTCGTTCTTTGACCTCTCCGGTGAGATCGTCTCATACGGCTTCTTGCAGCGTGGATGTCGGTATGCCGCATGGGCCATGAGACCAAGGCGAGATGACTACCGCATCAGCTTAGTACGTCCTATCCGTCGCAAAACTGCAGCTCTTTGCGGATATGTCCGTGAATGACCAGGCAGAATCAGAACAATCTGATCCCCTCAAACGACCAAGCTGTTTGTATTGGGTATTGTTGTCAGGCAAAGAGACCAGGAATGCATGTGGCCGTGAGCCATCTCAATCTCTGGATACGGCAAACTGGAACTCGGCGATTATTCCTCAACAAACGGCGGAAGAGCAAAGACTTTTGGGCCCATGAGGTTTTCTATGAGATATAGAACCTCTATACAGGAGAAAGAGAGTTGATTTGGTGAAGGCCGGGGGATGGGTGATCGAATTGAACGGAGCCGCCGACATTCACTCGGAGACGACGTCCTCTGGACTCGAGATTCGAGTCATCAAACAAAACGAAAACGAGCACAATATCGAAAGAATTGGAAGTGAATAGCATCTGAACCAGAACGGCTGGAATACCCCACATTAGCAGAGCCTCTTGGGGAATTGGCAGAGATGCCTTGACCGCAAAAGAAGGCCAAGAACGGTGATTATCGATGTCATGAGCTCACCGATTGACGACATGGCGTCTTCCACAGGTAGGGAATATAGAATACACTTGAAATAGGGTTCAAACACATCGTAGCCCATCTCTGCCGAACCTCAAAGAGACACGTCTAAATCTAGGCAAGACAAGAACCCGGCCAGAACGCCAAATTCTTAAAACTTGTGCACATGAACGCAAGAATAAATGCCACCAAAGACCAGCTATCTGTAAACTAGGTCAAAATTTGCTCTTGACAGACCCCTACGCTCGCGTCACTCCTCTTTGGATGACGTGACGGCGCCAATCCATGCCAGGCAGCAGAATATCCTACCAGACCCCGACATCGTGTCCACGAAGCTTTTCTTGGGCTCTGGGGTAGACCCATAGGGCTGATTGAGTGAGCCAGGGAGGGGGTGTGTAGATACGGTGTTGTAGGATTGGCTGGGGTGCTTTGAGGTTATTCGGACGGTAGAGGACTTGGGCCGCCATGTCCCAGCGACGGTTATTCAGACTTCCGGCCAGCCTTTACTATTTTCCCCTGGTGTATGGGTGCAAATCGACAACTCAAAATAATGCCTGTTTATGTGGTCTCTGGTCTATTAAAACTCACGACGCAGCGTCATTGACATGTCCCGTACCGTAGAAGCTTGGCCGTGAGACCTCACATCAGCCATTGACAAGCAACAAGTCAGTACTACTACCACGCTATCGGAAAATCGCCTAAAAGATGATAGCGATGTAGTTTAAGGCGAAATTTGCGATACACTTACAAGGCTTGTTGGTTTAAGCCATATTCTCATATATCCCAAGTGACCGTGGGTATTAAAACACAACAAGATGGTTCACTTGACCCTCTGATGAAGGAAGTACACAATTGTATTTGGAAACCTATCTATAAACATACGCCCACAACTCCAATCCATTAGGAGAAAACACGAGATGAAAACCCTTCTATCACTCATTCCCCATGCCCTGCTTTTTTGGCCAGCGCTTCGTCAGGCAAGGAGACAACACATTAAACCTGACTGTAAGCCTCCACCAGACTCAGTGCACAGCATATCGCCTTAACAGCTTGCGTCGCCTCTTTCTTGCGCCTTTGCTTTGGAAGCAACCATGGCACCACTTCTGGTAGCGTCTGGTCATCATACAACGCCCCCAAGGGACCCCCACCGATGGACACTCCTGCTCTCGGACTATATCCTCGGTTTGGTTCATCGTACACGCACACGCCCCATCACGGCCTCGTTAAAGTACCAGCGACGCTCACACCTCGGCCGACTAGATCATGGACAGCATGTGCGCGACGGCGTAGATCATCATGACGGCCAGGGCAGTTGTGCAGACGTAGCGAAGAGCGACATTGTACATCTGGTGACGGTTCCTGCGGCGCGATCGCGAAACAAAGTCCGAGTTGTCGTTGACGCGGGGAAATTCGCAGCCCTTGGGCACCGGCTCGCCGAGGAACTCGCAGAGAGGCTCCCATCCGTCGGTGATCTTGTATTCCAGCAGTCTCTCCTTGGGGACGAGGCTGCGGACCTCTGCGTAATGTCGGCGGAAGACGTCCTTTCCGCGGTTGGGAAAATCGCCCTCGAAAAACGTATCGAAGAACTTGCGGAGCATGGGATAGTACATGGAGGCAGCCCAGTCAAAGTGGGAGAGCCATCGTAGCTCATGATCGGTGACGCGCCAGTAGACGGTCCTCATGGTGGATGCGTGCCACGAGTCGACGTCGCGGTTGGTGAGGACGACCTTTGCCTCGGGGTAGGCCTCGATGAGCTCCTTTGCGAAAGCGATGGCGGGCCAGTCGCAGACGGCCTGGGCGCCGCCGAGGAGCTGGTCCCAGTCCTTGCGGGTGAAGGGCTCGCCCTGCTTGTCGTACTTTGCGCAGAGGGCATCCATCCACATGAGTGCGTCGGGGGGGTTCTCGATGGAGCAGTTCATCATGTGGTATGTGTCGACGTAGCCGAGCTGCTTCATGGCAGCACGCATGGCTGGGGGGTGTTAGCAGTAGCTGGAAAGGCGAGAGATGAACATACAAGCTGTGCCGGTGCGTCCGACGCCGAGGATGAGCACCTTCATGGGCACCGAGCGGGTGCAGTTGCGACGGTTGATGCAGGTGTCATTTGTGAAGATGTCGGTGACGGGACGAGGGGTGAACTTGGAAGAGTATGCCATTGTGACGGTTGGGAATAGGGTATCAATAGGGATAACAAGATGCTAAACAGGAAGAATTGCAGGTGAAGCGATCGAGGGAGGTGGTTCTGCCAAGAGGAAGAGGACGGTTATGATGGACACAGAGCGAGTATAAAAGAACGAGAAGAAACATGAAAGAACAAGAGGACAATGATCTTTTACAGCTTTCATCACAGGACATGCAATGCCACCAGAGACACAAATCCAACTCCCACATCCCTCCTCTGGGTGCGTGTACATGAGCAACGTCCCCATAATTCAGAGACCGGCCCAGCCTCTCTCTCTCTTCGCCCGGGCCCTGCTTCGTCTTCTGTTGATCGATCCCATCATGATTCTTCAGGAGAAGGAACCAGACGTGGGGAACGGTTGTAAGTGAGTCGTCTACTAATGACACGCCCCCTGAGGCTCCTGCTCTTGTGGGGCTGTAGCGAGGGACCCATGTAGAGGAGTGAGACATTGTGAGGGCAAGAGCCTCCAGTCTTGAAGTCGACAACTTCAGTCTGGAGACAAATGATGGGTCTCGAGATGAATGGAATCATGTTGTATCTAGGTCAGTGGCCATTCCAAGCCATCGTCGTCTTGCTCTTCTTAGTATTCATGCAGGAAATCATCCTCTCTGAAAGGCTCTGACTCCTCACTCCTCATTCCCTGCAGCCAAGCACTCAATTGTCCGATTCAACTTGCCATCTTCCCTGTCCCTTGAATGAACCGTACCTTGCAGTTCCTGGAAAGCTCCTCAGGGGAACCGCGGATTCGTTCCCTTAGAGCCTCCTACCCGAGTAACACATGTCCATCTCTTCCGATTGATAGCACGGGCACGAACAAGCTTGTGCTGCATTAGAAGACTTCTAATGTGGACCAATGCATGTTCTCCACATTCACTTAAATAAGAAGCTTACGCGGCCCAGGCATTCATCCATCTCCATTCAACCTCTGTTGACAGTCTTGAGCCAAAGGAGGGAAGAGTTAGAGCTCATGGAAACGCCACATCTTAACCACCTAGGTCGTGTTTGATCTTACATGTCGACCGTTATCTGGTCGGGAGTCCCAGCCAGTCACTGGAGGACCAACCACCATCTTGTGTCAAGCGGTACATGGTCTTGTTTTCATGGAACAAGCCTACAGCTTAACCATCCAGAATGCTCTGATCAGGGACACGCACACAGATAGAGGCAACATGGTACAAACAGGTCTCGGTGGCAGATAGTCACTGGCACCGATATCCAAACTGCGTCGGATGTCGGAGGCCCGGACTATCGGCCCCTCTAATCCACATCCCGACATCAACCACAATTCTCCCTGCGGCGTGAGAGCGCGGATAAGTGGGAGGATTACGCGCGTCTAGGGCAGGGAATCCACTGATGCACTGTGCCAGATATGCATCGTCACAGCATCATGTAACGCTCAAATTGCAACCGGAGGATCCCATCCTTGCCCTGAGCGGTGCAGCAAGCCACAGCTGTCCCTGGAACACAAACTAGATCGGTATTTATCGTTGCGAGATGGTCTCTGAATGGTTGTACATCTGGACACCGTTTGCCTTGCACAATATCGCTATCCCGCGTATCATGACCTCCATGGCCCCCGCCTCCGGACAAATGTCAACATCGTGTCAACAGCGTGGTGTCTCGACCTAGATCCGAGACACGGCGACGGAAATATTGTCGAGCGTTACATTGGTGTACTATGTAAGCGGGATGACGTGCACGGGTGAAACACTTCTGTATCCATCTCGTTTTTTTTCCTGGACGAGGATGAATCATTGATCGACGGCGCTGATCGTGGCAGAAACTCAATCTATTGATTGTAGGTACGCGGCCGAGATACTGTCTGCCGCGCGTTGAATGCGTGTCTCAGCTCAGCCTTGGCGGGTTGTGGGAGAGGATGTAAGTCAGCTTTGGACGCCACGAACATCAAAGCTCGAATAAGGCGATATGGCTAGAAGAAAAAGTGAAAATTAGTTTGCAGACGGTTCGCGTCCCCAGTAATTAAAGGATTCACCTTAACCTTGAGCCTGTATATATGGTGATCAACTTGAGACCGTCTCAGGACAAGGGGAATTCGCCCCGATCCCCGACCAGCCGAGCGACAAGCCGGGACAAACGTGTTTTCCTTGGCGTAAGCGATGTTCCGCTGGATGTAGCGGGTATAGCGCGCTTGAATACAGTCAATGGTGGAATCATTGCCAACAATGTCGGAGAGACGCCAGAGTGTTTTGAAGAAGGGGTTTGAGAGGATCTTCGTTATACGCAGATGAGCCACACCACGGGCTTGGTTGTTTCTTCAGTCAGGGCTGATTCGGTTCCAGCTCTCGATTCACGAATAGCTCGAAGATGGTATTTTTATCACCGCATCTGTAATCACCATTGGTACCAATGGATATCAACTTCTGGCCCCTCGAGACCATCAATTGATGGAGCTGGATGGCGTGGCTCCCTCAGCACACCCCACCCCCTGTAAATACAGGCGCCCAGCGCCCGGGATGCAGTGGAGGGCGCTAATTTAGCGGCCCAGGGGTCCATCACTCGACCGGCTTGAGCATCTCGGGGCCGGGATTGACGCGTGGGCAGACGAAGCTATATCCATCCATTCCATTAAACACCGGTATATCCGTTTCCCAATACAGGTCACCGTCTGGTCTGTATTAGAAGAAGTCGAATGAGACACCAAGAATGAGTATCTGAGAAATACATGCCATCTCATCAGGCGTCGTGGCGTGAATGGTGCGGCATCAAACCTCCCACTCCCCGATGAAAGAGAAATCCATGACCCAGGAGCTTTGAGCTGTTGTGTGTCTCCCCTGTCAGGCTTGAAAAGTGGTTCCTGGATTGCGTGGAGTGAGGCGAGTTTTTCTCACCAAAGCACAAGCCATCAGAGATGCTCATTGTGTGCGTGAGGGTTGTGGTGTTCCTTCTCTCTTGTCGTCATCCACCTTGAAAACTCAACATCAATGTCCTACCGAGTGAACAATCATGTCCTCCACCGCGTAACCTCGGCACTTTTTCTTCTTATTCTTTCCGCTTCCTTAGAGACGCATTCGTTCACCCTCTAGCCACGCGGCCCGGCTCGTCGGCTGCTTCTCTCCCTCACCCCCCAATCACCTAAAAGCTGTCCACCTTGCTGCGTGTCCTACTTTTGATCCCACTTAATGCTCCCCTAACTAAACTTTTTATTCTGTTTTCCTATCCTTGTTTCTTTTGTTTATCGTATCTGTTTCGATACCAGTTCCGCTGTCGTCTGCTGGCCTGGCGCACTAGCATTCGTTTCCTCTTGGACTGTCTTTGCACTCATCACCTACTCTTTCAAAGAAACCCTGCAAATCTCCTTTTCTAACCCATACATGTTTATACCTCGTCACCTAGCCATCATGCCCCCTGGTATATTAAGCAATGAGCCCGGCATCGGCCAACCTAGAGGCCACCACAGATGGCGCTCCCGCCATGAGCACCGGAACTCGGACATACCCAGTATTCAAGTTAACGGGATCGACAATGAAGACATTGAACAGAGGGTCTCGGTGACAGAGAAACCTGTCCAAAAAGGTCCCGTGTCATGGATGTCACTCCCCCGAAAAGACCAACTCCTCGTCCTCTTCATAGGCCGCCTCGCCGACTTTCTCCAAATCGCCTCCCTCCAAGCCTACGTCTTCTACCAGCTTAAAGCCATGGACGGATCCCTGTCTGACTCTCGCATCTCGGAGCGCGCGGGGATCCTACAGGGCTGCTTCACCGGCGCTCAGGTCTGCACTGCTATCCTCTGGGGAAAGATTGCGGACGCGAGCTGGTGTGGGAGAAAGTGGGCTTTGGTGGTTGGACTTGGGGGCACGGCGCTTTCGTGTGTTGGTTATGGGTTTTCGACGACGTTCTTCTGGGCGGCTTTTTGGAGGGCGTTTGGGGGTGCTATTAACGGCACTGTTGGCATTATGTGAGTTTGAGCTGTTGAAGCAGAAGTTGGACTGTGCTGATGATGTCCAGCCGTACCATGATATCGGAAATCACCATCGAGAAAAAGTATCAGTCTCGAGCATTCCTACTACTTCCACTAAGCTTCAATGCTGCCAGCATGCTCGGTCCAGGTTCGTCCCGCTCTTCCATTCTCATTATTCATCACTAACATCAAGCCAGTTCTGGGTGGCATTCTGGCAGACCCTTCCAAGACACTCGCCAATTACTTTGGCGAGGGAGCCATCTTTGACTTTCAATGGATTCGGGATTATCCATTTGCTCTGCCTAGCATGCTCAATGCCTTCTTTCTCGCTGTGTCTACGATCATCACTGTCCTGTTTCTAGAAGAAGTAAGCGAACCCTCCTATTCCGTGAGCTGAGTACACTAACCTCTATAGACATCGAAAGAGAGGCGAAACCTATACGACCCCGGTCTTCACCTAGCTTCCTCTATCAAACACTGGTTCACCGGTGGCAAATCTAATGCCGGCTATATCCACATTCCCACCTCCGAGCATGACGAAAAGACACTCACGGAAAAGCCAACGCCGTCTAAGCGCAAGGTCCTGGCCCATCTGCCCTTCCGCCGCATCTGGACCCGCAACGTCTGCTTCACCCTAATCAACAGCGCTTTTTACGACTTTCAGCTGGGAGCGTTTACTAATATCTGGTCTTTGTACTTGTCCACGCCGAGGTATGGGACTCCCAAGTCGACGTCTGAGAGCGGGGGGAATTATGCTCGCTCGTTACCGTTGCTCTTTACAGGAGGTTTGGGTATGCCTGCTTCGACAGTAGGTGTTGCGACTTCGTTCCTCGGTCTCTTGGGTATACTATTGCAGATCTTCCTTTATCCCAAGGTGCAAGGCCGTCTGGGAACGATGCGCTCGTTCAGATGGTTCCTTATTCTCTTTCCCGTGGCCTACTTTGTCGGTCCGTACCTATCCATCCTACCATCAACGACAGAACCCCCCGAACCAGCATCAGGCCCCTTCATCTGGGGGGGCATAATCCTCGTACTACTCCTCCAAGTCATGGCCCGCACATTCACGTTACCCGCCACCATCATCCTGCTCAACAACTGCAGTCCACATCCAAGCGTACTGGGCACGATCCACGGCCTGGGCCAGAGTGTTTCAGCAGGCTTCCGTACTGTCGGACCTGTTGTTGGTGGGTGGTGGTACGGGTATGGTCTTGACATAGGCATGGTAGCCTGGGGTTGGTGGGGGACTGCAGGAGTTGCGGTGTTGGGATGCTTTACAGCCATGGCGATGCATGAAGGGTCGGGTCATGAGATTTTCTTGGAGGGAGAAGAAGAGATGAATAGGGATTCGTAACGTGATACTTAGTACTTTGCACCAATAGTTGTGCTCAATGATACATATCAAGTCTATCAGCGGCTAGTGATTGCTTGATGGGGGTTCACGCGCTAGGCTCATATACATGCCTACCCTTACACTGTCTCATCTCTTCCGTTTTCACAAACGCTCAAAGCACACATCATTTTGAAGGCAAGAAAGAAATCCGTGACAACATCGTACATGCGGCAACGAGCCATGATGCTCGCAACCCTCGTCTACCCCCCTTTTTATTACCCTGTATCATCTGAAAAACCGAAAATCTTTGTACATAAAAGGCTGGCGCCTGAATAATCTTGAAACCAATCCTCTAAACCTAAACTCGTTCGTGAAGTCGTTGGGTATGCAATAAACAAACCCAGAAAGAAAAAAAAACATGTCGGAAAAAGCCGTTACTCATGGTGTTCATGGTCTTCATCTACAAACTGTGTTCCAAGAGACTTCTCGTCCGGCAGAACAATGGCTCGGTCCAGGGCGTATGGAAGGCCGCGGTGTCGTCCACGGATCATCATGGCGCAAATGACCAGCTTACTGAAGGTGGAGTATTCGCTGCAGAATGATGATGCTATCGTAGGATAGCCGAGACTGAGGCCGACGTTACAGCTTCGATACTGTTAGTCATGGTCACCGAGATAGATGAGCTTCACTTACTATGCCGAGAGACCTTCAAATAAAATGGGCCACATTGTAAAGGCCTATTTTCTCGTTAGGATTGAATCGAGTCAGGGTAAGGAAATACTCACTGGATCGTTGCCATTCATGATCCTCTTCGATTCGGCAATACAAATACAGAACAGTCCAAGGCAAATGTACCACAAGTCGAAACTCAGCTGATTCCTTAGATGGGTGACAAAGTATGATCCGCCGTTCTGCTCGTCCGGCTGAATGCTGGGCTCATAAAGTCCGAGCGAACGCTCTTCGTACGTGTTTGAAGATCGAACGACAATAGAGATCGGGTATACCGACACGTACATCATGACCAGTAGACTCATTTGGACAGCCGGGTTCACCGCGGCCAGGTTGAAACTCGTGGTTCCGGTGTGTCGCGAGCTGACGGCCTGGAAGACAGCAGCGGCGAAACGAGGCCAACCGGGGAGATTAGACACGGCAGGGTTGTCGAGATCGAGTAGGATGATAAAGAGGAGATCGATGATGTTGAGAAGTGCCAAGATACCCAACAGCGCCCAGGTTGGTCCGCTGGGGAAGAGAAGGGTATAACATCGACGAGGGTGGTTCAGGAGGAACGACAACGGCTCGTGAAGTGATGACTCTTCCGGCAGAAGTTTAGAGATGCTCCAGAGGATGAATCGAAGGACGACGGGATAAAAGGTGTGACCGGCGAGGGCCAAGACACTCATGATGAGCATTGGAGCCGGGGCGTCGTTGAACGAAATCATCGAGTCAGGGGTAAGAGTGAAGCCCAAGTTATCGACCATAGTCTGGGCGGAGTAGATGGCCCTGAGAACATGGTGAGAACAGTCACTTCTGGCATGGCGAGACAACTTACCACCAGATCTTGTTTTGTCCGCTCTCTGCAATGTGCTCGGCATATTTGGACGGGGCGTACTGAATCCAGCCAATAAGGCAGATCATTCCAATGAAGTGCAGACCGAAGAAGTACACTAACCTCGTCAGAATCTCACCCAACACCTCACTTCTCTTGTACTTACTCAAAATTATCTTTAGAAGCAGCTTCAAGCTCCGGTA
This sequence comes from Fusarium phalaenopsidis, assembly GCF_050370095.1. Lineage (NCBI taxonomy): Eukaryota > Fungi > Ascomycota > Sordariomycetes > Hypocreales > Nectriaceae > Fusarium > Fusarium phalaenopsidis. Next base: position 2,740,625 of record NW_028145417.1, on the reverse strand, counting down.
CTCGATACCACCAAGCTCCTCACGATCCTTAGACGACAAATTGTGAAACATGGAGTTACGACCGACAGTGACCTCGCGCGAGAGCTGCGGAAAGTCTCCTGCAGCCATGGTCGGCGCAGTAGTTAGACGCTCCCTGCGAGTCTCCCGTGCACCGCCGATAACGAACATAGACGAGGCTACAGTTGCGACGCGCTCCATAGAGCGGGCTTCGCTCATTCGGAGACCAGCACTGCGGCGGCGACGGAGATTACTGCCGGGCGTTGAATGTGTTCGGTAGATTGTCTCGATTTCGTCGTCTAAAAGAGTGGTTAGTCTGGGGATCCAAGTACTCGAAAAGGCATTTTACCATCTCTACCGTCCCCGTTTGGTCCGTTTAGTTCTACCAACGGCTTTCCTAGGCAAAGTTAGTAATGAAAGCAAACGTTGACTTGCCACAGCTTACCTTGATCGCGATCACGGGGTCCAGGGATGTAAAGGGTCGCCTCATGTCTGGGATGATGATCCGTAGAAGGGTCAAAGGTGATTCTAGGCTCCAGTTGGTTGGCTCGCTTGGACTCCTCGCCCTCTTCTTCGTCTTCATCTTCGGCCATCTTCTCAGCATCCACTGCTGCACGCGGGGGAGCTAGACGATGAGGTGCTTTTGACGGTGGAGGCTCAGTCCGGCTCCGCTCTCCAATCCGAGGGAGGGTGTCCTCGATGACCGTACGAGCCGGGCTTGGTGGTGTCGGGCTAGATGGTTCAGGGCTAGACTGCGGGCTAGGACTCTCTGGCTGCGGGAGCCCTGAACCAAGCTCAGGGTCCTGCTCTTTTGGGACTGTGTCATGTTGGCGGCGCTGACGCAGGAGGATGGGGGCTTTGGGTTCAAGTATCAGTACAAACGCGTTGTTGGAGGGACGAACAGGGGAACAAACCAGCCTTCTTAAGGTGTCGGTTAAACCAAAACAGGCGTACAACGACAACAATAATGTTGATAAACACTAGGTTTGAGAACATGGGCACAAAGTACAGGAACAGCTGTTGGTATGTTTGCAGTTCCTTGACGTCGAGGCTATCGGTCTCGCATTAGCTTCACCCTCCTCCCGCCGCGACCGTTGAAGAGACACGGATGACTTACGTGGCTAGCCCAGTGACGGTCGAGGCACTGGCGCCCATAAAGTAGGCATCGATAGCACTAATGTTGCCCGCGGGATACAGAATCGCGAAGCTCGTCAGGCCTAGGAAGATGATGTACAAGTCTGCCAAGAAAAGCAATCTCAGCCACAGGGTCCCCGGATCAACGAGGTTTCGATCGATCGCGCTTGGCACTTACAATGCAACTTGACAAAGTTCAGTTCCGGGCGCCACATGGTTGCGTTGCGCTGCTGATTGCCAGAACTGGCTTCAATGTCGAGCGAGCAAGGGGCTTCGCCGCAGGTTGCGGGCGCAGAGATGGAGGTAAAGACGACTCTGGGGTGCCGGATTCCGCTGAAGGAGGTTTGTGAGTTTAACTGATTGAGGAAAAGGAGGAAAATCTCCCAGTAATGAGCGAATTAGTGCCAAGACTTACGCTCGGGACCCTGGTCTGAGGGTATCTGCACAACAAAGGTGGTGCGTCAACAGGCGAAAGCGGCGTGTCTAACAACCAAGGTGTATCTCACCGCAGGCCTGGCTAGGCCAAAGAACAAGCGGCTGTCATGGTCATGTTAAGAGAAAACACCAGGGGAACAAGACAAGGATCTAGCCAAGGCCTTGGTCGGATCGGCACTTGAGCTGGGCACGGCCGATGAGAAGCGCGGTGCGTGCTGCTCGGGCTTGCCGTCCAGGGAAATAGCGGTATCGGTACGGGGGATGAGGGGACCCTAGGAGGCCTCGCGATACCCGTTTGGGGCATTCGACGTCATGACAGGTTAAAATATTGATGACAATGGGTGATTCAAGGGGCGATGAATTGGGTGATCTGACGGCCTGTTGGCGGTGGCAGTGCTAGGATGGAATTGAGAGTGCATCACCTGGTAGTGGCAGACGAATATCACATGTTGAAGACATCTCACATTCGGGAGTACGGAAGCGAAGAATTTAGGGCCATTGCTTATTTTTCTCTACCTTGGTCAAGTATTTTCCAGGTCACAGGCTGCATCATGAGTTCATGCAAGGGAAGGGAGGAGACAGAACTTGATGCTTTTGACCAATATGATGGGGCTGCAAACGCAAGCCCTGCGCATTTCGTGTAACATGGGTCCATGTGCAGAGATTTCATGAGGTAAGAAAAAAAGAAAAAGAAAAAAAAAAAAAAGACCGCAATAAAAAAGAGAGAAAAAACGAAAAGGGGAAAGAAACTGGATGCGCAGAAACATGGCAAATGCCTGATAAGAATGTGATCGCATCCATTTCTTAAACAATTACATTGCCCACCCCCGCGTTTGAATACTACTAAACGTTGTCGATGCCAAGCGCCAAGCCTCGGTCTCCTGGAAGCGTTGAAAATGGCCGTTCCTGGTTCGCCGAGACGTTTCCGAAATGGACAATTATGTCACCAATTGAACAGCACGAAGCCGACTCCGCGGACAGCTAAAGCTCGGTTGATGGCAAAGTGGGGCCCATCTGTTGCAGCTGTCGTTCTGCTCTTTTAGACTGTTCCCAGCAAAAGACGCGCCTCGCGTAAACGGAACCGGAAGCGCGTCGCCCGCCCATTAACACGTCCTAGCTCCTACATCATAGCCATCATCCGTCGTCGCCAGTCTGACAACAAACAACAACAGTTCCATCGCGATATTCCCGCGCTGTCGCCCGCGGCTTCAATCATCGCAATGGACTTCAACTTTGGCCAGGATGGCGCTTCTGGCTCTGGGTCTACAGGCTGGCTGGGCTTCGGCTCATCCCAGCGTGTGATGGTCGCATCATCGTCGCCTGGTGCGCCCAACCCCATTGGAGGCCCTGTTAACGACATTGAGGCCGATGATGCTTCTTTCGCCGAGTCCTATCGCCCAGAGACTTCACCTCTCTTCAATCCCATGTTTATGCCTCGCTCGACCGTCCCAGAGCCCGCCGCTTCCCTGGGAATCAGCCCAAACCCTCCCGCCCGTCGCTGGCCTTGGCAGCGCGACTCGCCGGTTCTTGATACCAGTGTCGATAATCTCGCGTCGCCAACAGTTTCTGGACTCATCACCCAACCCGCACACCTGTCAACTCCATCCGAAGAGTCTGCCCCTCGGGATGCAGACGCACCTGAACCCGCCAACCCCTCGTCGCCTGGGCGTGCCCCGTTGTCGCCGTTGCAGGAGTCGGCTGCGCAGGCCGAACATGACGCCATCAATCACCAAACCACCACCGAAGAGCTGGACGACACTGCCCTTGAACCCACCACAATCGAGACGCGAATTGAAATCACCGAAACCGTCATCCAGTCGTCCGAGAAGCAGCCCGAGTCGGGATTTGAGCAACAGGATGAGGCTGCTCAGCGTGGCGAAAGCGAACGTGTCGAGGAAACGCCGCCTGAACCTGCCGACAATGAAGAGATCTCCCAGGAGCTGCGGGATTCCCCAGAGCCTGCACCAGCCATTGCGGAGGGTGCCAGCACTAAACTCACACTGCCCTCCATCGAGGCAGACTCCACAAAGCGAATGTCGGCGCCTCCGGGAGTCGTCCTACCAGCCCAGCCAGATAGCCTTCAGGCGCGTAGGGCATTGTCAACTCCATCTCTGGTTGTCGAGCTCAAGTCCTTGACAGAACCAGAGAAGGCCGCCTTCGGCGCTGAAATCCCTGCCTCTGATGAAGAGGAGGAGGTAGACGAATCTGCCGCACCACCTTCTTCCAGGCGAGGCCGACGGACTACCCAGGAACTTTTGTCGAGCGCTGCTGGGTCTGCCGTGAAAGGTGTTCGTGGGCGTCGTGGCCTTGCATCTGCGCCTGTCTCACCTGCTGTTAAGAAGGCTCCTTCATCTGCTGCAAAGAGGGCACGCAAGTCCATGCTTGCCAGTGTTGCTACGACTGAAACGCCCAAGAAGCGTGGACGTCCGCGAAAGAGCGATGTCACAGCCACACCAACTACAGCCCCGAGCACTGGAAAGAGAGGCCGACCAAGGAAATCGGATGCAACCCCAATCGCTGTTCCAAGCGCTGCTGTCCCATCTGCCAAAGGTCGCCGTGCTGCTAGTGCCAGCAAGGCCGCGCCTACTCCTCGACGTGTCACCGTCGCACGATCCCCAAAGACCGCACCCAGGCCTCGAACGGCGGCGGCGCGAACTTCCAGCGTCCGTTCTCGTGGAGTTTCAAATGCGGCCACTCCAGTCACGACACCTGCCACCACTCCCAAGCGACGTGGTCGGCCTCCAAAGAACACTCCTCAGCCAACCTCTACCGATCCTGAGGTCGAGGCTCCTGAAGCTGAGGTACCTGAGAGCACCAGCCGATCTGCCAAGAGCACACGAACTGTGAAGCCGCGTGCTGTTCCCTCCCCGGCCAAGCGAGCTCGACCTAGCAGGAAAGCAGCTGCGCCTGCTACCAAAGCTGAGCCTCAAGCTCCCACACGAAGGAGCCGCCGGGCTGCTGCCGAGCCCGAAGAGCAGGAGAAGCCCACAGATGCTGCAGTTGCAGAGGCTCCCAAGAGACGCGGGCGTCCATCCAAGAATCTTAACGTCGCAAAGCCCGAAGAACCCGCCCCAGAGCCCAAGACCAGGAAGCGCGGTCGTGCTGCTGCAACTGAAGACACCACCGTAGAGGAGCCCATGCCAAAGAAGCGAGGTCGCGCGGCCAAGGCTGCACCGGAAGAAGCTCCAGCTCCCAAGCGAGCCCGTCGGGGAGCAGCGGCATCCAAGGTTGTCGAAGAGGCGCCCGAACCCGCACCGGCCAAGAAGCGTGGAGTTGCCGCCGTTTCCAAGAAGATGGCCAAGAACGCTGCGACTGGGCCCGAACTCACTTCCAAGCGACGCGGAAGATCGGCTGGCACGGCCACCACCACCAACGGTGTCGCAGCTGATACAACAAAAAAGCGCGGTTCTAAGCGAGCAGCTGCCGAGCTCGAAGCAGAGCCCGAATCTCCCGAGCCTCCTACAAAGAGGCGTGGCCGATCCAAGAAGGCTGCCGTTGAGCCCGAGCCTGAGCCTGAGGTAGCTGAGCCCCCGGCAAAGAAGGGCCGTGCCACCCGAAAGGCCAAGGAACCAGTCGTTAAGGACGATGAACCAACCACTGGGCGACGGACCGGACGTTCAACCAAGGCTGCCAAGCCCGCAGCTGAGGAACCAGCTCCTACACGCGGCAGATCTAGCCGTGCCAAGGCTGCTCCTGTAGAGGAGGAGGCTAAACCAGCTGCTAAACCCCGTGGTCGTGCCGCGAAGAAGGCCGCAGAGCCTGCTGTCGAGGAGGAAGAGCCCGTTAAGCCCACCAAGGCCCGTGGCCGCGCCGCTGCAAAGAAGGCACCAGAGCCTGTCGAGGAGAAGGCCAAGCCAGCTTCCAAGCCTCGTGGTCGCGCTGCAACAAAGAAGGCCGCCGAGGCCACCATCGAAGAAGAACCCAAGTCCAAGACCCGTGGCAGACCCACCAAGGCCAAGTCCGGCAAGGGCGAGCTCCCCAGCACAAAATCTTCGGAAGCCCCTACGACAAAGCGAGGACGAGCTGCAAAAGCACCGGCGGTCAAGGCTGCTTCCCCCAAGGGTGTTGCCAAGAAGGGCCGGGCGGCACAGACAGGTGTGAGGAGGGGACTTCGATCAAAGGCTTAAGTGCCTGTTGAAGTAGACATTGATGAATACGTATCTGAAAATTGGGCGGGAACCTGTTTAGTGGATGTTTATATGGCTTGGATGGGGCATGGCTTTTGTGTCTTGGCGTTATGGTAGATGAAGGTTCTGTCATGGACGAGGAACGGAATGGCAAGGAATGGAATAGCATCATGAGAAACAATGCTTTGAGGTCAATCAATACAAACACTTGAGTACAAGATGACATGTTCTGTTCAAGTTGTAATGTGCTTGTGCTGCAACCTGGCTTGCTCAACTAACGCGATCTTGGCATCCGTAGATCCATAGATGCTAACGAGTGCGAAGAGTGTCTCAGTGGAGAGGGCAACCTAGATCTCGCATCGCACAGGAGAGAAGCCTTCAGAGCCGGAACCTGGTGGTCTCATTCTAACCTCAATCATCCATGGTCGATCTATCATCCGAAGAATTGTCAATGTCTATTCTTCACTCTGCTGCTTCTTCCTCTCTACCATCGCTCGCCTTCCCACATTTTAAAGGCCATCTCACTTGTGCCTGAGGGCTTACCGGGGAAACGAGAAGGGCTGATATATATCCGACTGCCGAACCTCCCTCTCCACTCTTTCTAACGTCTAGCCTCACCATTCAGATTCCATGTTCCAACCGGGCCAGCGTCATAACATAGTTCTCATTCCGACACCAGGTATGGACTGTCTAGATGGCTGTCTTGATCTCTCTGCCGTCAAGCTCCCATAAAGCTAGCTGGGCGATGTCCTTTTCATCCAGCGATATGGTGTAGGATTCGTCGTAGGGTTCGTCCGACACCCCTCCCTCCGAGATACGTCCTCTCTGCTGCGACAGACGGTTGAGGAACATGCGCCAGATTTTTTTTCCGCGCCTCCCGCGCGAGAGGGGGGAACACGAGGTGCATGATGACCCTGCTGCGGAACGCACTATCGATGCGAACCAAGTTTGTTGTGAGAAAGATGATGCCGCTAAAATACTCGAGCTCGCGAAGAAGGGCGCAGAACAGCCCGTTGCGCTCAACATCGCGGGGCTCCCGCCGAGCAATAAAGACATCTGCCTCGTCTAACAGGATTATCGCGTTCCACGCCGATGCAATCTTCGAGGTGCGCTGGAATTTGGCACCCAAGGAGGCGACCTCGGTGCCCAAGTCATCGGCTTGCAGGTGATAGAGCGGCCGACGGAGACGATCTGCAATGGCTTCGACCATCAGAGTCTTGCCTGTGCCAGGGAGGCCCGAGAGCAGACAATAAGGCCTTGTCCTTTGTCAGCGATGACATCCAGATCTTGCATGGCCGTTGAAGTGCCGTTAGTCATGTTGTGACTCCGAACAACGGAAAGGGCCATGTCTTTTTTCTGCCCATCAAGCATGAGTTGTGAGTAAGCCTCGCAGTTCCAAGTCATGGGTTGAATGTCTTCGACGAAGAATTGGCCTGGACAAATGAATCGTCAGCTAGCTGTTGGAGCATTCAAGAAAGACAATACCTACACCACAGTTTGATCTTCAGGGAAAAGCCACTAATTATCTCGTTCATGAAGACAAGTTCATCGGGTTTCTGAAGCATCTCATTCTCGTTTATGACTTGGTCCTCGGCACTGAGTCTCTAATGCTGGTCATTGGAATTGTTGGCTTCTGGTCGGTCCCGCATTCACTCTGTCGCAGGATGATTTTTCTCTCGCTGTCCCATGTTTAAGTGATACTTGTGATAGCCCCATGCGTCGATTAGGATGCGGCCGTTTACATTTTGCCTCAGCGTGCCACGATCGGCCTCATATATGGCGATGCCATTGTAGGTACGATACGCGACGCCCTGCAGGTCAAGAACCTTTCTGCCTCGCGCAGTGAGACGCTCCGTGATCGAGTCTTTGTCGTTGTGGAACTTAAAGGGATAGCAACCGAGTTCGCGAATAGGTTTATTGCCAGTAAATTCCGGGATGATCAGATTCCCTTTGCTCCAGTAGAAGCCCTCGCCGGAGAATGAAATGGTCTTGCAGATGATGACAAGCCGGCCGTTACCTCGGCTCCCTCGTACTCGATTGAATCAACTTTTCTGAGAATATGGGAGCCCATGGAGTAGCTGTAGACACTGGAGTCGTGAGGAAACAATGCCCAGGCTGTCCTAAGTCGGTCAGTTCACTCTGGCGAAGCTTGGCCGTCTTGGCACTTAGGGCCCGGAATAGCTCGTCAAGTACGCCAACAAACAGCTTGAGGAAGGGCCCAAGCGGGCCATCGTGCTTTTCGCAGAAGAGGTCCACAATTTCCCCATGTTGAAACCAAAGGGGGCGAAAGGGCTCCTTGAAAGTGGCAACGCTTCGAGGGTCAAGGTGTACGTTCTCCTTTTTGAGGATGGGCGTGAGGGCAGAAACCAGCAGAGGATTTTGCACATCGACACGGCAGACTTTCCAGTGATAATCGCCATTGAACCCGACCTTGCCACGGTCCTTGATCCTGAAAAGCTTGATGGCAGCACTGTGCTGATCGTCGGCAACCTCTTTCGAGATCTGTCCCTGGGACTTGTCCGTCCATTGACAGACGCCGCTTGAGAGTTTGTCTTCGTACATAGTCTTGATGATGGGGTTTGCACCAAAACCGGGGACCCTGGTGTCTTTCCTCTCTGGAGCTTGCATTTCCTCGTCGCTATCGAGATCAACGGGCTGGCGCGAAGGCGAATCCTCCTGATGGACCTCGTCATGCAGGCCTTGGCGAGTATCGTGGGAGTTGCCGTGAGACATGGTGAGGGGCTTGACTGAATAAAAATGGATGGTAATGGGCGTGGGTAAATGCTGGATGAAGAATTATGGATGAACAAGTTCAGTTTCGCGACGTCTCGTGCTGGAAGAGGCATGGGGTTAGTAGAGAGCCACGAGATGAAAGTAAGGCAACCTGTAGTGCGCCTGCCACAAGCAGTGCATCATAGCGCAGTGGTTATTTCCAGACTCAACCAGTGTCGTTTAGTTCTAGCATTGTGTTGGAAACTGCGTCCTTTGCTAGATGAAGCCGGCATGGTATCGCCAACCAACCTGAGGCTGGCGTCTAGCCATCACGTTGATTGCATTGACATAGCTCTGACGAAATCGCTAGGCAGCAATGGAAATTGAGGCGTGGGCACAATAGAGCGTCTTCACTGGCTTGCGTTAGCATGGATGTTCTTGCTTTGTTGTAGTTGTTGAATCGCGACTTGAGTCGAGGTGAAGTTGTGGGCACGGGCCAATGGGAAGCGGGGAGGAAGGAACTCAATCCAGCTCCTTCCGTCTTACCCTGGATGAGAACCTGACGCAGCAGGAGATCGCAGTATCTTTGAAGAATGTAGCGGAATTGGATTTGATTCATCAGGGGCATTCTCCTTGCCTAAGACTTGTCGCGTTGAAGAGTTCTCTTGTCATGCACCTCGATGTTTTGAGGTCTGAGAATACGGCGGCGGGTTTGGGTAATCACCGCGGGAGGAGGAGAGACCATTCTCCTATGATTGGGGATCAAGAAAGCCCAGGATCATGCCCATCGTATGCAAACTTGCAGTTGACTTACCACAGAGATTTTAAGCTGGTATACACACTCTCAATTGGCCATAGACGGGTTTAACCTGAGTGATACTGCAGGCTTGGTGTCCCAGTAGTGGCCGCTCCCCTCAGCTCCTGCTCAAGTATGGATTTAAACGCAACAGTTTTCAACAAGCGGGTTTAGCTCAGTTGGGAGAGCGTCAGACTGAAGTCAAACTTCAATCATCCGATATCTGAAGGTCGTGTGTTCGATCCACACAAACCGCAAGTGTTTCTTTTTTGATCTGGTCGACTAGTCGCGGCGGAGCATCTCTTTTTGCTTCTGGCTCCATCCATCATCCCCACTGTGGATGGAACGTCATCAACACTGCGAACCTCACCTTCCTGGCCGGCTTGGAAGTTATGTCTGGGTACATTGTCAAAGACTTGGGTTTCTAATCGATGTGGTCGGTCAGCTGGTTTCATTTTGGCTCAATCGATCGCTACTTGTGATGGCTAAGCTGTTGAGCTCTGGGGCCTCCCTCGAGCCCTGCCACCACCATTGGGAGGAGCGGGCATTGCACAACGGTCACATAGCCTTGTATTACAGTACGGAATACTAGTCGCCTCTATGAAGACTCGTCTTGTTTGTGAGTTAAATTACTGACTGGTGATTGAGAGAGCGAGTATCTACCTACTTAGCATCAAGGTAGCCTCATCTGCTCGGACCGGCCGGACACTTGCTTGGCATGGAGCACTCATGACATTGGACTGCAATTCATTACGGGAACCAAAAAGCCAAGGGTTATCCTAAAACGGCCAACATCATCTGTTGCAATGCAATTGATGCTTGGTCATCCGCGAGCGAGATCCGATGCACCGCGACAGCAACCCCAGAATCGCACCAATGCGAATGGGCCGAGTCAACACTCGAGCTCCCAAGGATCCCGCGTGGCGCATTTGATCATCATCTTTGTGACCTTGTTGATGAATTGATAGGTCGCTGCCCATGTAACCGTCGACGTCGGAACTCGGCCTGGAGGACAAACCCGACGGTGTCTACCCCACCGACTGTCAACCTTCTCAGAGCGCCGGGTATAAGAGCACAGCACTGAGTCAATATGATGGACATTCGGTTGACTTTTTCAATCTCCTCAAGGCTATCAAGTTGACCATGGCTACAAAGAGACCTAACTTTCTCGTCATCGTGGCCGATGACCTCGGCTTCTCAGACATCGCCTCCTTTGGCGGCGAGATCAACACTCCCAATCTCGACAAGCTCGCCAACAATGGTATCCGCTTCACAGACTTTCACGCCGCGGCTGCCTGCTCGCCGTCTAGGGCCATGATCATGACCGGGACGGACCACCACATTGCTGGCCTGGGCAACCTCATCGAGTGGACCAACGTCTCCGGGCAGAATGACCCCAATGGGACCATGTCAACTAACGTTCAGCGAGGAATGCCCGGGTATGAGGGGTACCTTAATGAGAGGGTTGTTGCACTGCCCGAGATTCTGCGTGATGCTGGTTACCAGACACTCATGGCTGGCAAGTGGCATCTTGGTCTTACGCCCGAGAGGAGTCCCAAGGCCAGGGGCTTCAACCGCAGCTTCGCCCACTTGCCGGCGTGCAGTAATCACTACGCATACGAACCGCAGCTCGAAAAGAGTGAGGAATCGCCCGAGTTCCTGACCATGAGTGTCATTGCCTTGCACAGTGAGGATGGGGAATACGTTCGGAAACTGCCCGAGGGGTGGTACTCTTCTGACGGATACGGCGACAAGATGTTGCAGTACCTGAAAGACTGGAAAGAAGATGGCGATGAGAGGCCCTTCTTTGCGTATCTGCCCTTCACTGCTCCTCACTGGCCTCTCCAAGCGCCCCAAGAGTACGTCAAAAAGTACCGAGGTGTTTACGGCGACGGCCCAGACGCTCTCCGGCTAAAGCGTCTACAAAAGCTCAAAGATCTCGGCCTCATCCCCAAAGATGTCGAGCCTCACCCCGTCGTCGCGGAAGAAGTCAAGGAGTGGAGCGACATGAGTAACGAAGAACGCGCCAACTCGTGTCGCGCGATGGAGGTTTTTGCCGCCATGGTCGAATGCATCGACGTGAATGTGGGAAAAGTGGTGAACTATCTGGAAGAGGTTGGGGAGCTTGACAATACCTTTGTGTGCTTTCTTTCGGACAACGGCGCTGAGGGAGCGGCTTATGAGGCGTACCCCATTGTTCAAGGATCCATGATGCAGCATCTCAAGAAATACTACGATAACAGCCTGGACAATCTCGGCAACGGGAACTCATTCATCTGGTACGGCCCGCGATGGGCTCAAGCTGCTACAGCACCGAGCAGACTCTACAAAGCATATACGACCGAAGGAGGTGTCCGCGTTCCCTTCTTGATGAAGCCCCCGTCCTCCTTTTCCCAGACTTTCAAGCCCAACGACATCACCCATCAGTTCGCCACAGTCATGGACCTCGCTCCAACCATCCTTGACATGGCTGGCGCAAAGCACCCTGCACCGACCTACCAAGGTCGCGAGGTCGTCTCCATGCGTGGCAGATCCATGGTTCCCTACCTATCTGGCACCTCCCCCCGCATCCACGACAAAGACTTTATCAACGGATGGGAAACCTGTGGTCGTGCAGCCTGCCGAAAGGGAGACTGGAAAATTGTCTTCATCCCAAAGCCCAAAGGTCCTGAGCGTTGGCAACTGTACAACCTGGCGCGTGACCCAGGAGAGGTGCACGACCTTGTCGACTCTGAGCCCGAGCATCTGCGAGAGCTCCTCAAGCTCTGGGACCAGTACGTACTGGAGACGGGCGTAATACCTCTAAGCCCCGAGCTTGGTCGGTGGATGGCGGCCATGGAGGAGCAGATGCCCGAGAATGCGTGGATCGAGTATGAGTACTGGAAGGACGGGGCGAGGGATGATCCGAAGAGGTTTACCAAGGAAATCCCCCGGTTTGAGCGTCGTGTCACGGGATTCTAGGCTGCCCTTCTAGAATGTCGGTGAATTTCTTTCATGTCCGGGTATGCATCCCGACGGCGACTTGCAGATGGGGGGCAACGAGGGAGGAGGGAAGAGGAAACTCTCTCGATGGACTACGGCTGTGATATAAACTCCCGGCTTCTTTGTTTTAAGAGCAGATGAATCTGTGTCTCTAGGCCTCAAAGCCTCTTGTTCTCTGACGAGTGTCATGTCTGATGTAACATGTCATGGGTCACGTCACTGCTTTAGGCATCTCTCTTCCGCCATGACAATTCACCTATGCAGTAAAGTAGAATAAAGAGCTGTTATTTTGCTTCAAACTGGACTGTGACAACTTGTTTCCTTGTGCCGAGTGAATGGTCCGGTGCCATTCACCCGTAAGTGAGTGCCCATCACTGGCAGCCTGGCACTGACAGACCGCACCCAAACATCAACACCACCACCACCAGCAGAAGATGCGTATACAACTGTAACCAGACCAAAGGGAACAGACTTCCCGTCAGTCAAGTCGCTTGCCGCCTCTCTGTTGACCGTCTTGATCCCCATCGCGCAGCTACCCGACGAGAAGGGGGTGTGCGAGAAGAAAAACAAACGGCTAGTAAACTTGCAGCTGTCCATGTTTGGCAGCATCACCGGCAACACAAGATAAAAGAAACACACCTACGTTTTCTCTTACATATATGAACATTCTCTTCTCTTGCCTCTTTTCTCTTTCAACCTTTTTTTTCCTCATGTGGCTTTCATTTTCCCCTTCCCGTGTTTCTCATCCCCACTTCCCACACCCAAGCGTGCATGGCAGTGTTTTTGCCAGTGACGACTACGACGGCACGGCTTCCAGAATGCTGCTGCATTGAGAAGAATATCTCTTTGTCCCAAATGGGATAATTTTTTCTTCTTTGGCATTGACAATAGCAACTTGAATGACCGCCGCGTCTATAAATTGCTCCCCTCAGATTTCGCGATCCTCACTCACCTTTTTCAACCTCACATTCTTCTTCCCAACTTGGACAGACAGAGCATCGATAACGCCCCTTTTTGGCATCAATTGTCGTATCACATCAACCACTTGAAGCATCAATACCTTTGCAAAATAACCCATTGTCGACTGCTCAAGATGCCTCGCCCCGAGACCCCTGATACTTCGGGCTCAAGCCCAGGAATGTCAACACCAGACTCTCACCCTCACTCTACTCCCCCGACTGATCTCAGAGGCCTCGACTCCGACTCTGGGACCTCGAGGTTCACCATCGGAAGGCAGCTCGCCATCATGTCCCAGAACAACGAATCTCCCAGCCTGCGTGGGGCCCGGATTTGGGCTGCCAACAATGCTCGCAGTGGTGCTCAGGACCAGTCCTCTTCTCCTCCTGCGTCTGACTCTCCTTGGAACCGGGTGTCGACTGGATCTACCAGCACTGTTGTCCCTCCTCGATCTCATCCCTCTGGCACCAACGTCCGCTGCTACGCTCTAGCTGGCAGTAGCGTCAAGCAGCAGGAACCAGCTCCTCAGTCTCGTGTCGCCCAGTTCCTCCTCCAGAACCCTCCTCCCGGTGCCCCTCTTCGTCAGCCAACTGCTCCTCCCGTGGACCATGCCACCTCGACCAACACTCGTCAGGAGTTCGACGCTTCCATCTGGGAGGGCCTCTCTCGTTTCTCTCACCTTTCGATGAACGACCAGTCTCCCGCTCCCCGTCGTGTCCAAGCCCCCGAGACACCTCAGCAGCCTCAGTACCATCCCGTCTGGAACAGCCAGAACTTCGACAACCAGAGCTTCGACAATCACAACTCGGCCGAGACCGTCATCTTCCAGAGCCCACCGGCTCAGCAGCAGTCGCCTTCGTCTCCTCGTGGTTTCCGTCCCATGGCTGCCATCTCGCACAATGACAGAGCCTTTGGCGCCCGCATCAACCCTCGCGAGGTCCTCCCTGCCGATCCTCGAGCCTTCTCGACCAACTACCGTGGAGAGCATAGCGTCCGCAACGCCAGTGTTGACGACCTGCCTTTCGAGCAGAACTGCGCCCTTTGGCTGACCAACCTCCCCCCCGACGTCACCTACCAGCAGCTCCTGGCTCAGATCCGCAACGTCGGTCGCATCTGGTGCACCGTCATCAACGCCCCCGACTATGATCGTCACAACACGGCCGCCGCCAAGGTCGTCTTCTTCACGCCCGCTCCTGCTCAGCGCCTCCTCCAGAAGTCGCTCACCCAGGGCCTTGAGGTCAACGGCTACGCCGTCAAGGTCACTCACAACCGCGTCAAGTACGGCGCGCAGACGCTGACCGGCAACGCCTCCAGAGTCCTCATCGTCACCGGCAAGACGACGTTTGTCAACCCCGAGAGCCTGACCGAGTTCTTCAAGGCGCGCTTTGTTTTCGAGGTGGACGAGATCATCGAGCTCATCAACCAGGGCAACCGTCACAAGGGCGGGCGCTCCGTCGTCGAGTACAAGTTTGGAAGCTTCCGGTGCCAGGCGCAGATGGGCAAGATGGCCCTGGAGAAGGACAGACCCGAGGGCTTCGAAAAGGTCGACTTTGGTCCTGACCCCTGCGAGGTGGGCGACACTCTCGCTTCGTACGGGATCGCTGCGGAGCGCATCCAGGGTAAGGGCATCTGAGTCAAAGTTTCGAACGTGGATTTTGGCAGTGGAGGTTGATTGATGAGATCAAGCGATGTCGCACTGGAAGGCAATTGTAATCGCCACAAGTCGGAAAAGTATTGCTCGTTGAGGGAATGGGATATGCCTCAGTCATGTTACTAGCACAAATAAGTTTGAGGCGATACATAGTCACGATGGACTAAACGAAAATAATCTAACTCTTGTAAGAATGTGCCGTGGTGTTTGTTCGTGATCGTGAAGTAGGTAGCCTTTGGTGTTTAGCTTCGGCGACTTGGCATCGTAGTGTTCGGAGTGGATGCCCTCATGTAAGCAACAGCCTTGCTAGGCTCAGCCATATGTCAGCCGAGAGCTAAAGATAGAGGGACACGGACTCACCGTTTAAGTTCATCTGGCCGTTCTTAGCGCCAGCCTTCAAAGCATCGGTTGCGACGTGTCGGAGGAGGCGCCCCGGTGTCTCATGATGGCTTCGCCTGGTCGAATCAATCTGGCGCCACCTCTCAATGTAACATGCCCATAAAGAAACAAAGTGCGAAAACTGCGAGATGCCATTTCCCGTACGCCAAACCCGACGCCTGAAATCATCTATTTGGGTATACTGTACATAATCAATACAATCAAGGATTCATTAACGCAGGTGCTCATCCCACGGCAGCCAGCTTTGCCTGTGAAACTCGGGCATGCACTTGACCTTTTGGGGCGGCTCGTATTGCCACTCGATCCGAACGTTCGCTTCATCCTCCTCTGCCACCACCTGGCTCGTATAGCCCTTGAGCTCCTTGAGCCTCCTGGCGTTCTTGTCCGAGTACTCGAGGTTGACGCTCGGGATGGCGGCGATCTTGCGGTAGCCCTTGAACCACAGGTCCTTGCAGAAGAGCTGCGGCTCGCCCTGGAAGCACTCGTCCTTTCGCGAGTCGCGGAAGCGCAGCCCGTTGAGCAACGGCGCAGCTGAGAAAACGGTCGCGCCGTTCCAGCAGGCAAACACCTGGAAGGGGAGAGCGGCCTCGTAGCGGCTCTTGGTCTTGGGGTCGCTGAAGAAGAGGTTCTGCGCAAAGTCCCATCTGCCCTCTGAGGTGATGTTGAAAAAGAGGTCGCCGTCTATTCCACGCGCGACCCATACGTCGTAGAAGGTGGGATCATCAGATGCGTAGGTCCAATCCATGGCGCACGTCATGTCGGCGTTGAGGTTCTTGCGCTGAAACGCAAGCTCGAGAAGGTCTTCGGTGCAAGCGGCGACATCGTTGATGAAGAGAACGGTCGTCTCATCGGATACTGGGGCCTTTTTCTTGAAGAGAGGCTGGAGGGCGAGATTGCGCAGCTGCGCCAGCTTTCGAATACGCGCGCCGTCGGAGGGATTGATGGCTGAATTGTTGTAGAAATAGGTGACACCGATTTCCTCGAGGAATGGTCGCAGTGCGACAAGCACATCGGCTGTACCGTCCGGCGAGTTACCCTCGACGATGGACAAGGCGCAGCGCTCTGGTCCAAGGAAGCGCATAGCCTCCACCACACTGCCCAACAGGCGGGGGAGCAAGTCTACGACATTGCGCAAATTAAGGGTGAAGAAGTAGTCAATGTGCGGCTTGTCATCCCGCTCGTCTTGTTTCTTCAGGAGGCTGGCGTATCGTTCAGTGTCCAAGGCGGGACATTCGAGGCGCGGGAGCTCTTTGGAAGCGGGGTCGAAAATGGCGTTGATGTACGGTCTTATGCGCTTGGCGGAGAGGATGGCTCCTGGAAACGATGTTAGTAAATATCGAGAGTAAAGATACGAGGCAGTGCTCACCATTTTTTATGGAAGGTTCAGGGGGTTCGGAAGAGAGAGGTGTCGCGATTGTGTTGTTGGAGCCTGTCTTGGTAGCGACCAGGGTCGGTGTGGGAGTCGAGAAAGAAGATGAGGTGGAGGTCGTGATAGAAATTGATGTTGAGGTTGGGGGATCAGGTATAATTGAGATGTAATATGGGCGTGTCGTCGTCGTCGAGTATGAAGACGAAGTCGACTCTGAAGATTGAGCTTCAGCCGAGTCTGTCGAATGCTGTATTGGCAGATAAAGATTCGATAGCCGAGTGAGGTGCTCGCGGCCAAGATAGAGGCTCGTGGCGATCAGCAAGAAGCACAAGGCCGGTATGAACAGGAGGATAACCCTTGGACGCATTTCGAACTAGTCATGACATGGAGAGAGTAAAAGACTGGACAGACAGAATGAAGTTCTGCTGACGATGGAAAAAAAAAAAGATGGGCACTCGAGGTAGGTATAGTCGAGCAGCTGAGATGAGATGAGATGAGAACGAACAGAAGACCCACAGTGACAATCAATGGATGACAGCCCAGACAGTGACAGCCCGTCAGCAGGGATAAGCCACGGGTACGGGAAACGAATGGATCAGCCCATCCACTTGCTCTCATCAGGCTCTCGATATAAATACTACGTGGTGTTTGAAACCCCGTGTCTAATTCCTAGGGTGCCATCCTCAGCGGGTGGCGGCGGGTAGTGACACCAACCCAGCGTCACTGGCTGGCAGCCATACGAGGGCGGTCTTCAGCAGGTGATGCGTTGTATTCCCAGCAGCCGAGGCCCACCTGTTTTGGAAGTTCCATTGCGAGATCACAGCCAAAGACGCTATCACAGGCTATTGAGCACTACACGAGATTTGCTACCCTCTCTCTCCACGCCATCCCAAGCTGGGCATCCTACACGAGCCTGTCAGGGGCACGCACCTTTTTATCGTATCGGGCAGCCTGCTTCTTCTCATTTCCTTCTGGTGCCCGCCCACCTCCGCCTCAATCCTGCAGTCAAGGTGAGACTTTAGCGGCAACCCGTTGGTGGCTGTCCTAACTGCATCGTGCCGAGTCCCCGGGGTCCTTGACCAGGGTCCAATCGGCCGCTTCAACTGGCCAATCACGGCCGTGCAAGTCATTGATTCACTGCAGGGAAGATCCAATTCGGGAAGCCCAATCAAAGCCCGACAGACGACGTCTGAAACACCATAAGAGCGAGGATGTTGATCTCAAGATGCTACCAACAGATGAAATATCCCTGGTCGGGCTGTGCGTGACATAGGATTTATGAGTTGTACAATGAGGCTGTAACCAGAAGGCATGATTTATCGACCCGCAGTGGGCATATATGGAGGCATCAGTTGTGGTGCTTTATCTGTGACTGATCCGATGGCCAGAGTCTCCTTCCGACTCCCATTCTTCTGTTTTTACCGCATTTTTCAAAAATACTGATACTCATATCTCTCCCATCAAGGGAGGCAAATTCGATCCAATCATGCCCCGCGTGTTCTGGTTTCTCCTCGCAGTGTTTCACCTTAGCCTGTCTCTCAGCCATGCCGCCCCATCAGTGACTGAGACACCGCCCATCGGCAAACGTCTGCTAGCGCGAGCCATAACTACCGAGTACTTGACATGCGGCTACGCGAACGGTGACCCCGAAGAGCCGAGGACCGCCGACCCGGGGCACAAGTGCCTGCTGAACCCCAAGAACAAGCTCTTTGCTTACTGCGACGTCAACGCTGACCTGGAGCACTGCGGCATGGTTGGGAGGTGCTTTGATCAGCATGATTGTAAAAAGGGATGTGGTAAGATGGCCCAATCAGAGTTGCTTGCTGTGTCTTGGTACGCTGCTATCTATTGGTGCTGGGGGTTAAACAATTGACGTCGTGATAGTAAAAAGAAGGAGTATTGCTCCCTTGCTGTTCTTACTATCCAGAAGGGCCACACCTACACTAACATCGAGTGCGGCACAAGAGCTGCTACCGATTATTATAAAATAACACCAAATGCTACCGAAGGAGCAACCATCGACGGGACTACTACCGCAACCATGAAACTGACCAGGACGGTGAGCGTATTTTCAACGCAACCCACCACCGAGACAGCGGAGGGAGTTTCTGAAGCCGCCGAGCCGAGCACCAAGTCAGAGATCTCCGCGGAGACAACAAGTGAATTCGCCCCTGAAGCTTCAAACGAGGAGTCTTCAGGGGACTCTTCAGGTGGTTCTTCAACAAACACAGGCGCCATCGTCGGAGGTGTCATCGGAGGTCTGGTGGTAGTCTGTAGCACCGCCCTCGGCGCCCTCTACCTATTACGTCGAAACCGCAGCCAAGGTACAGAACCAGAAACGACAGAGCAGGGCACGCCTCCACAAGAGCCGCCGCAAACATGGGCTCACCAGGAACCGAAACAACTGGCAGGCTGGGGACCGCAGGAGATGCAGGGGAGCACACACTTTGGAAGGGATAATGCGGTAGAACTGCCGGGCTGATGGGGTAATGGATTGCAAGGGAGGCTGATGACTAGTTTTGATAATTATAGCAATAAACAGTGGCTAATTGTAGCCAAGAGTTTTGGTGTCTCGGGAACTGGTGAGTCCCTTGATGGATGGTTTGATTCTTTTTTGCCTCGGTTCAGTCTCCATCTAGGTGGATGCCGTCAACATGTAATCCTATAGGCCCCATCGTAACGGATACGTGTGCCAAGACAAGCCAAGACGCCTAGTTGATCTGATCGGGTCCAGGTCGCTTGTAAGTAAAGTCACAACGTCATCTGAAACCCCAACTGGATGGTTAAGCAGTGTATGTTAAACTCCCTGTAGGCTGTTCCAACCCCAGCCTAATCTCCGTAAATCTCAAACAACAGAATATTTACATGCACCCCTTCTACCATCAGTTGACCGAACTGAAGCCACTCCGAAACTTCCACCACCAATAGAACCTTGCTATGACTTTTGAAACCCGTTCCATTGATCAAACTCCTCAGTATCCAGGTCAAACAAGTCCAGCATCCTCCCAACACTGCGATCTACCAAGTCATCCAGTGAAGATGGATACCGCTCAAGGGACACACTCTCGTTAACAGCATGAGTCTCTGCCGCTCCTTGAGTGCCACGTCCACGGAATGCGAGATGAGATCGTCATAGTACCCCGTGCTGATAGCCGACAGGGTTTTCATGCTACACGGCACAACTATCATACCATTAACTCGAAAAGACCCGCTGGCAATGGGCGCCGCCATATCGTAACATCCGTAGACTGTATCTGCCAGAGCGCGAACATTGGCAACAGTATAATCCATCTCATACTTGAGCGTGTTCTCCGCCCACTTGCTGATAATCATATGCGTCTCTATGTTCAAGCGGCGCAACGCCATGAGTGTCTTTATGCCGAGAATGAAATCTGTCGCGCCCGTGAGCGCCACGATGATCCTCGGGGCCCGCGGGTTGGAAGACAGGGGTGGTTTTTTTCGTGTGGGTGAATACGAGGTTCGTTTAGCGATGTGGTTATGGGACATTATAGCCGCCCTTTTATTACTGAAGCATCCGATAAGCTTACCAGCCCCTGCGGGAGTCACATTTGCTAAAGCTTCCTTTTCTGGTTTCGCCGGTAGGTTCGAATCTGCTGGATTCTGAGCAATGGATGGGCTCCCGTGTCAGTGAATGAAGCATTTATCATATTCTCCATCGCCCGAGAGGATATAAGAGAAATAGTTGATGGGTGTATCCGAGAACTTGGCTCGCAAGGCCCAGTTTCGGATCGAGTCGACGGATCTAGGAGATAAAATGGACGTGTTGCGGAGACCCTCTTCGCCAAGGGTCGAATCATGGTCAACTCAACGTCAGTCTTTGACACTTTGATATTGACTCAAATGACGCGGATTACGCAATAGGATCGAGCAGTCAAGTTTAATACATCAGCTGGAATCGGGACCGATCCCGGGTATGTCAATATCATGCCTCTTGATCTCGGGATGCCTCCCGTTCATTGTGAAGAAGGTGTAGATCACGGACTTACCCGTAGTGTGATTAGTTGCGTATCCGCTGTATCGTCCGAGTTGAATACTCAAAGCAATATACAAGATGATTACCTTGAAATAAGCACTTCTGAGGACGCTCTCGATCTTCAAAACCATTCCCAAAACCTCTTCTCCCACCTGTACATCATGGCAACCAGCTCACCAGAAGAAAATCCAAAGTCCTCGGCCCAGAGTTTCCGGCGTTTCATCCAAAAACTCCAGGACGAAAACGACCTTGTAGTCATCGATTCAGAGGTCGATCCTCATCTGGAGCTCGCAGCCATAGTCCAAAACGTTCATGAGACCGAGGACAAGGCGCCACTCTTCAACAATGTCAAGGGTCGCCAAGAAAACGGCCTCTTTCGCATCTTGGGCGCACCAGCTGGAGCGAGCAAAATTCCCGGCAAGACATTCATTCGGATTGCCAAGCCTCTAGGCTTGCCTTCCGATGCCAGCGGTCAAGAAATCATTCTGTTAGCATTGGGATATGATGCTATGATGTGTTGATAATGTGTTCTTTATTATAGTTGAAGCCCGGCCCTCGATGGGATAACTGAGCCAGAAGACCAAAGGGGTCGTCTACAAGACTGAGACAGCGAGCGAAGGACCAATGGCGGAATACCACGGCAACATCTCCCCGGGAGAGTCCAAGAAATGCCCCATCTTCAAAGTCGACGCCATCACGTATCGAAACGACCCAATTCTTCCCACTTGCATCACGGTAAGAGCATTCGAGGAGAGTGAGACCGTATGGGGACTTATGCAAGCAGCTGAAGTTCTTACAATCTGTCAAGACGCAGGTCTCCCCATCAAGATGGTCTTGAACCCCTTCGGGTCTCACTGTATCTGGTTCGTCCTACAAGTCGACAGATATGAACTTGGAGCCATGGAGACCACCATGGAAGAGTGTTGCAACAAGGTCGGCCATGTAGTCTTTGCATCCAAGTCCGGCTTCTACATCCCGACTGTTTACCTAGTGGGAGACGACATTGATCCTACTAACTTTAAGGGCGTGGTCTGGGCTGCTGCTATACGGTGTCAACTATGTGTAAACAAGTTTTTTTTTGATGAGTATTTGAACATTTTTTTTTTTAATTTTTTATGTTGGTTATGGAGTCAGGTCTGGCCGGGGTGCGTGGAAAGTTGTGCGGTGCTGTCTGTTCCCGAGCGAGTTTGAACATGGTCAGTTGTTGTGGAGGGGAGCTTCTTTCAGGGGCAACTACCCAGAGGAGATCCAAGAAAAGGTCAAGAATCAGTGGGAGGCTCACAGATTTAGTAGTGCGTAGAGCCTGAATGATAGACGATGACTCGAGCTGTTTATTCATACTGGAAAATTAGAAAATATGTCTTTTACATGCTGTACGCCCCTGGCGAGACTTGAAGATTTGCGCTGTCTCCAGTGCAATGCATGCACATATCTTCCCGTTCGCCGCACGCCTCTGGTACCTCGCCGCCTCAATATCCTTCTATTGACCTTGATTGCAGGAACCAAAAATATGACTGCAACTAATCGGAAGTCTTTTTGCCATCAAAATGCTCGACCCGGCTCAGAAAGTGGGCAATCCGTTCCCACATGGCCACGGGGTTGGAGTACATGACGAAATGGCCACTCCGAGGGATCTCAGCCAACTCAACCCCAGCCCTAACCAGTCTTGGCAGATATGACAAAGAAGCATACTGCTCTCCGAACATGTATGTCCTTGGAAAGGGGAAGCCCTCGAACGCTTCCAACAGGTTGCCGTTGTCTGTACATTCCACCATGGACTCGAACGTGGGCCGTACTGCTGCAGTCTGCACTCTCCCACGGAACGCAGATGCGTAAAGCCCATTTCCGTATAGTGGTGACTGTCGCGTGCGGGTGATGAACTGGTCGACAAACATTTCCGGCTCATCAGCTGGGTAGTCCAGAATCTGGCGGCTGAGGAAGCAGTCCTCTGGTGCAAGGTTGCCCTTGATGTTGATGAAGCTGCGAACAGACTGCTGATGCTTCTTCGCGAGCAAAGTCGAGACTAGCCCACCCATGGAGTGGCCGACGAGGTGAAATTGACCGACACCGAAGTGGGCAAGGACAGACTCGGCGATGGTGACGAGGAGGGGCATAGACAACTGCGATAGATCTGACATGGTTGATTCTCCACTACCAGGAGTATCGTAGGCTATAAATGGACGACCGGCAAACTGCTTTTCGAGTGAAATGTCGACATAGTCTTCCTTTGTGCTGCCGAAGCCATGGAGGAAGAGGATGGGCGTCAAGGGTCCATCACGCCGGACTGTCGAGAGACGTATAGTGAGACCATTAATGGAAAGCTCTAGTGTTTCTCGGATGAGTTGTTGAGTAGCTGCTGGTTTCGTCATGTTGTACAAGTTGAGGTGTTCTAGTGGTGATGTCGATACTCGACCTCTCTGGGAGGATCAATCACACTCCTTACTACTATTTATGGGTTCTCATCTCGTGAAAAATTTTCTATTATTAATTCTGGAGTTTTAAGAAGCCGACTTGATTCATGATATCCCGAATACAGATCCATTACTCAATGTGAACCTGAATCTACGCCGAACGAACTTGACGTGCTCGGCAAGTGGGCATTTTCGCCGTCGTCCTTCGGCAAAGTTTATTCCTTGCCGCGGCCTTTCTCACTTTGCCGAGCCTCAACACTGGCACCCGAGGAAATGAATAAAGATAAGATTTACAAGAACTTCCAGACATTGAGTTGGACAAGAGTTAATGTTACTTATTAGTTGAACACCTAGTCTAGGAAACAAAGGTGTGAGTTTCTAACGCCTCCTATCAAGCTGGAAAACGCGGACGGGTATCGCCCCAGACCAAAACTCCCTGGGCCAATGCATCATCATCTCCGAAAATCCGATTTCAATCTCTATTGGTATTCGAAACAAAGTAGAGCTTTGATACTGAACTGACCTCCAAGCCGAGGCGCAAGGCTACCCGGGTGGTGACAGTTATGGTAGAGCCATTATCTTCATTATTGTAAGTAATAAACTCCAGAACTCAGACCCCGTCTTTTCCATATCTACCCTCGGTCTCGCTTCGCCACTGTTACGCAGGGTTTTCATCGTCGTCGTCAGAGTCCAGGTCGTGCCGTATCCCCACGTCGTTGGGATACATATCCTCCAGGATTTGCCAGATTCGACGACGGTTGCTTAGCCCCCTGCAAGGGCCACGCAGGCCGACTCGCCCGTAGCTCCAGGCTTCAGCGCTGAAGCCGAGCCTCTCAGCCACCGTGACGGGGCTCATGACTTGGTGGGTCAGCTTCTCCCAGTTCCACTTAGTGCTTAGCGGTGCAGAGTGCTTTTTTGTGAATGGCTTCATGATCAAGGTCCCACAGGAATGGAATTCTGACAAAGACGTGCTTCCATTCTTCCTGGGGCATCAGGCAGTTGCAGCCTAGGGGTAGGGACCCCTATGGAAGCAAGTAGACGATTTGGTGCTTGACTTCTTGTGGGAGGTCCCGAAACAACTCGTTGAATAGAGTGTGATCAGAGTCTTGTTCCTCGTGTGGTTCCAGGCCGGAGACAAGGCCGGAGGTCAAGTCTGAGACATGAAGAGGATCAGAATCCCACTATTACCCTGGTTAGTTACCCGGCGACCAAGTCCTTTGGGGCCGCCGCACTTACCCAAGCACCGCGAAGCTGTCGGTATGGCGGTAGCCCGACAGATCCGTAATAATTGTCCACGGGGAGGTAGCATCTCTTCATATCCAAGTTCTCCAGGTCACGAGGCTTATCATCTCGAATATTGGGACCGTTTGGGATTGCGGGGAGATAGGAACCATATAAATATCCGTCCTCGATTATGGCACATCGCCGTTCCAGATTTACTCAGAGATCACCAATGGAACGAATATTGGCTAGCTGAGATGTCTTGATGACACGAGACGCGAGATCCAGACAGGCAAAATGCATCCCCACAATTCCTCGGCTTGTCTCATCGTCGAATGTCTGGGGTTCGAGCACTTGGCCGTCCGGCAAAGTGACTAGTAGAGCAGGGTTCCGTTCAACTTCGGCAAAGCGAAGAGATACGGCATCATCCGGGATAGAAAGAGATTCAGGTTCAGGGCCCCGTTCTGGCCAGTAAGGGCCTTCGAAAGCCACAGCTATTTGTTTCCAGACGCACTCACTCCAACGTCGGGGAAATTGCTTGCCAAACACACTCGAGTGAGGGTCAAGCTTGACTGCGCATACCGTACAGATGGGGAATTCGTTGAAAGTAGACATGGATTCTGAGAGGACGCCAGGGTGGTGAGGGTTGAGCAGCTATCTTACCAGGCCCAGCGTGTTGCCGGCCAAACTGAGCCTCTTGGGCCAGGATGGATGGGTGATGATTCAAGACAGGTTTTTAGCACCAGGGGCTTGTAAAAGTTGAAATCCCTTGGAGAATGAACTTGGCTGTGGGATCGTGTTTCCCCTGCAAGTCAAACACCAGGCCAGGCTGAGATCATTCAGATATGTTGCACAAGGGCTCCGAGCCCTGTGTAATACAAGGTGAAGTGGCCACAATGTGAATCGTTTTCGGAAAACAGCTGGCCTTTTTGCAAGTCTATAAAAGAATCTTTGTTTCACTTTAATGGGTGTTTGCTGGGGTGATATCAAAGTCATAAAGAGATATATTAACGAGGCGGCTTCGTAATGATGTAGCATTATTATTATGTAACGCCATAATGTTTGTGTACACTCGAGAGCAACTTAGAGACGCAGATCCAATCAAGCTTAGTTTTCAGCTGATACGTGTGAAAGACTGAATGGTCTCTACCTGAACCTCTTCCACCACAAAGCAGCCGCAACTCCGCCCCCAACAACACCAACCCCCAGTGAAATCTTGCCCACCATCTTGCCAAAGGCCAACCACCACATCATGCCATGCGCAAACACAAACTGCGAGGCATCATTAAGCCTGGGAAAGCCTGTTTCTGGCACCGGCTCATCCAAAAACTCGCACAGCGGCTCCCATCCCTCCTGGACGCGGAACTCGAGCATCCGATCCGCAGGCACTGTTTTCTTGACTAGTTCGTAGTGGTCTATAAAGGCTTGACGCGCGGGAGAAGTAGGAGAAAAGTCATTCAAGGTGCGAAAGTTGGCAGGCATGACTTTTAGTGCGTGCTCCCAAAAGGGACCAGCCAGTGCAGGATCCCATTTTCCTAGAGTCTCCCAGAGAGGCCATCGGAGGATACGTCCAGCTGTAGAGTCCATGCTGCGCAGCCAACTATCTACATCACGCTGAGTGACGACGACTTTGGCTTCAGGATACGCAGCAACGAGCTCCTCAACGAAGCAGATGGCGGGCACATCGGCCACGGCGTCGTAGTCGCCCAGGATCTTGTCAAATTCCTCTCGACCCCACGGCTTGCCCTTTCCATTGAACTTAGCGTCGAGGGCCTCGCACCATAGGCCAAGACTGGTCTTGGGACTTCCAATGGCAACGGTCATGTGATACGGAGTGTAACCAAGTCGCTGGAGAGCAGTAAAGATGGCCATCGTGCCTGTGCGCGATTGACCAAGGCAAAGAACACGCATTGGCTTCGTGCGCTTTCCGGGGTGAGAGTCAATGAGACGGCCCGTCTCAGGGTGAGGCTTGAGGTTGTAGAGCTCACGAATCTTGCGAGGGTCAAACGTGTCAAGGAGGGTGGTGTTTTGGTCGGTAGACTTGGCCGATTTGGCCGTTGAGGTATCGGGAGAGGTCATGTTGATAATTTTCCTAACTATACAGATGAGATGAGTTGAGTTGAAGGGTTAAGATATGTCTGACTAGATAGTGGGACAGACAACTGTTATATATCCTGTTGTATAAGCACTAAGAATGTCATTGCGGCGTACGCGAGATGCTGACACTCGCGCTTGGCTAAGAAATGTGCCCTATACCAGGGTTAATTCGCTTATCGGATGGTGATCATCCTGAAGTTAATACTAGGTGTTAAGGCATCACCAACTCCAACAAGGAAATGATTGGCGGGCGATGAAACTAGCGAGTGTAGATCACGAAACGGCCTCAGCCTTACAGGCTCGCTTGAACAAGGCAAATGAAACGGTTCTGTTTCATTGAATCGAAACAGAATCGTTGAGAGCAATGCAATCGAAATCAAGGTTTGTGTAAAATGTATATGGGTATGTACTATAGTGCTTATCGTTTCAATACATACAACATGAACCATAACATCCAAGTCATCCGACACATGATACATCCAGAACCCGTTACCATGTACGAAGCCAAGTCCCTATTTAAGGGAAGTTGGAGCCGGCCTTGGTCTCCTTCATGGGCTCGACGCTGACGTTCTTGACAATGATGGTGGCACCGGTAGAGCCAGTAACACGGACATCGACGGTCTGGGTTCCGAAGCCGCTGGGGTTCTCGAAAAAGTTGTAGTCCCGGCGGGTGGTGCCCTTCCACGACTTGCCGCCGTCGGTGCTGACCTCGAGGCTCTTGACGGGGACGTTGCTGTTGCGGACCTGCATGCTGAACCACCACTGGCTGGTGCCTGGGAGATGATTAGTATTTGAACTTGAATTTGATGAGTGTGAGCAAACTTACCCTCCTTGTTGCGGAGAACAAGAGGAGTGGTGATGTCGCAAGTCACCCACTTGTAAGAGGTGGAAACAAGACCGTTGGATCCGCCAACAGCGTCAAAGGTGTTTTGGAAGAGATCCAGGTGGCCCTTGTCGCACTCGGGGCACTTGTCAACGATCTATAGAGTGTTAGAAAACAGACACGAATGAATAGTGAGCAGTTGAAATGGCCTCGCTCAAGACCCATGCCCACGCTGAGGAATCGCTTCATCAGAACTTACCATAGTCTTGATCTTCTTGCCATTAGGACCGGTAACCTCGATACAGGCACCACAGTTGCCAGCCAAGTTCCAGTTGGAGCCGGAAAAGGCGGTTCCGTAGATACCGGCGGGAAGCGAGTAAGACACGAAGGAGCAAGTGCCTCCGTTCAGGTTACCGCCATAGTGGGTAGAGGTACCCTTGACGACTTCGGTGCTCAGGTCTCTGGCAAAGACGAGAGCCGGGGCAGCGAGGAGAAGAGAGAGGAACTTCATGTTGATGGATTGCGGTGGGTGAGTTGTACTGAGTCGAGAGATGCTTGAGATGCTTGAGGATGAATAGTCCTAACTTCCTCAGCAGAGCACGGCTTATATAGCAAAACCCGTTGAAACAATAAAGGACCTGAGAGATGAGACGACCACGGCTAGGGCTGATGCACACGGGAATCCTTCCAATCTCCCATTGGCCTGACAAGCGGGTGCTAGCAGGGGTCGCCCAAAGCCGAAACCAGGGATGACCCTTCGGCATATCGCCCCAACCCCTGAACCCAAAAGGACCACCCTGCTGGCCGTTTTAATCCGAGGATGGAAGGAAGATGTTTAGAGTTTCGTCTAGAGTGCTGGTTCACCGTGGCTGCACCCGCCCTCCTGCATGAAAACCAGACGATGAACCCGCGCGGGCCGTCGAACCATCTCGACCCGGAGCCAGGGTGTCTTGCCCAGCATGTTTAATGGGGTTACCGAAACCCGAGAAGGTTTCAATAGTCGGCTCCGCGCTACCGTCCTGTTTCCCGTATAGTACTGCGGCCGAGTCTCGATTGGTGGGATTAACCCATGCCTGTTTGTCCTGTCCTTCCGGGGACAACGTGGGCGGGGGATGCGGCTTGGGAAACACCTCATATCTGACCGACGGTGATGCCGACGTGGGCTATGTTTGCTCGTATTTTGCGAATGGCCTAGAGTTTATTCTGTAATGAGAATGTAGTGAGAATACTATACTCATATAGGCTGTGATGCCGACGTTGAGGTGGCCGGTTTTGTGGCCGAGCTTCTCTTTTCGGTCACGGACAACACCAGCTTACCGAGTAAAGAGTAAATCGTCAGTCGTCAACTCACCGTCAGAGTAGCAATCCTCGGCCTGGAGTTAAGGATTGAATTCCGGACATGCTTACCGGCCTAGCTATCCGACTTGAGTAGCGACCACGGTGGCACTTGTGATGAGGAGTTTTCCTCCATCCCGCAGCTTCCCCCTTTACACCCAACATTACTGTTACGTGATCCGAACTCCAGCTGCTTTCATGTGTTTTGGCAATGGTGCTCGGTATCACATCCTGGCGGGTAGTCACCGGTGAATACGGACCTCAAGTTGAGTTTCGGGTTCCCGTATCTACATTGCTATAAAGGCTGCATTTATCAAGAACGAGATGGCTACCTGAGGCTTGTTCAACTATCAAACTAGTAACTGGCTCTTTATCGACCAATCCAACTCTCCCTTTTCTCTCCTGATATCCGGTAAAGGAGACAAAGCATGCAGTCTCATTGGACACCCTAGCGAAAGTCTGAGAGGTTCAGGCCAGAGGCAGTGATTGCTAAGCTCGAAAGTGACTTCGTGACCAGACTTCTTAGATCGCAGTTGTGAGTGTCAGTGCCTTGTGGCTGTTTTTGAGGCTGCACGCCCGGCGCTGGGGCCTCTTGGAACAACCACAAGTCTTTAGAGCGCTTCACATTGTGCAGAAACGACTCGCCTGGGCGGTAGACCAGGGGAAGCTCAAAAAGTGTCAACTGACGGAGGATCCTACTCAAGCGCATGCCAGGATAGGGTTCGGATGGAGATGGGAAGATAAGGTTGGCCGACATAAGGTACAGTGTCAAAGCACCAAACGTCATGGACTTGCACTCGTGGTCACACTTCTGCCCCCTAACGCTCACAACGAGTGATTCAATCCCGTTGACTATTCTTTTGATGTAAGTCTTTCTCCAGGAGTCTATCGTGTCTATTTGCGACATTAGACAAAACCGCATTGAATCCCGGACAAGTATCATACCAATGATTTTTGGGCGAATCGGGAGCCCGCGTGCATCGAATGGCCCGTCTCCTTCAAGGATCGCATCCAGGGTTGCTGAATAGAACTGCTCTTGCTCGTCAAATACGGAAGAAATGAGCATCCACCATCTAACGTTATCATCGTTCATGTGCGTGTCCAGCTCAGCGATCCACGTCTTGGCAAAGAACCATAGGGATTGAGCACAATCCAGGTCGTCAACTATGGCAGAGATCTTGGCCAAAGTTTCGAGAGTCACAGTCCATGGCATCTTGTGAGTGTAACCATGAATTGCATTCATGACAATCTCAAAGGCTGCAGGGTCGAAGATCGGCCCAAATGTCCATCGACGTAGTCCATCGGCATCCGGTTGAGCTTCAGTGTAGTTCCCCCCAAACATCTTCTTTGCTCGCGGCGAAGCTAGGGTGAGATGCTTCATCGAGACCTTGAAACACGTCTGGGGATCAGGCTTTTCAACATCGGGGTCCTGAGAACCGGGCTCTTCGGCCTCTGGCTCCTCGTCATTCTCCTCTTCTTCTTTAGACTCTTCGGCATCAGGACCTGGTTTAGCTAAAATTGAAATTCGCATCAAATGGTCAGCAGGAGGCTCTTGGCTGTCATCTCGAGTGTGTTGACCCTCAAGCGGCTGATGGGTTGACGACCAGGGCGTTGTCATCGCTGGGACGAGTGAGAAGGACTTACGATGAGGGAGAATTATGAGAGTGTCTCCATCAGGATCAATCTCTACATGGATGACAGGCATTTTGGCGGTGAAAGCTGAGATGTTGTGGCTGCGTGTGATGTGAAGGAAGGGAGTTGGAATGTACAAGGTTGGCGCCAAATATCTCTGGCAAAAGCGGGGCGTGCTCTGTGATTCTGAATAACCACCCAGGTACGGTACCTCCACTGACCACGTTCACATTTTTAGATTCCTGCCTGTTTTCTAACCCTTCTGTGTTGACTTTGATATGTGACTTTTGCTTGCTATTTCTAAGCTTTATAACAAATCAAACATTCATCAACAATGAAAAGCCGGAAGAATTGCAGAGCAACCTTGAATCAAACTCTGCAATGAATAGGACTGCAATTTCGCTTTCTATTGATATTGGTGCTTGGGTCATCTTGGGCCACTTCATTCCTTGACGAGCTTTCCAAATGGGCATTGGTTATACCACCCTTTGTTGGGCATAATTTAAATCTTGGATGGTGTTTGAGTTAAATCGCGCCACTATTCCTGGATCGCCTCAGCATTATCAAAGCAAGGCGACATTGCTTCGATCAGCCTTTCCCTTAAAGTCGAATATGGTTGAAACGCCATCTTTTTATGTTTGATACACAAAGAGGAGGACAACGTCTCTTTCGTGGGCTTGAGGCCATCTGGGTACTCGAACTTGCTGAGAAACTCGGCAGAGATTGTTGCGGTGTAGAACCCCATCATATCTGTGTTTGTCTCGTCCACAAGCACAGCGCAAACCTAAGATGCTGTCAACCAACAATGGTCTCCTTACATAGATGCAGATGACTTACCTTGAAAACATCAGGACGGCCTTTGCCGCTTGAGTCCTTTTCCAAAGACTGGCTCTGTGACTGTGACTGCGCTAATCCTACAAGCACAGCCAGGATGTACGGGTCACACCATGGATCAGATGGCTCCAGTTGTTTCAGCCTCAGCTTCCTGATGAGCTCGGCAGGAGGATTGGGTCTTCGTGGCCGAGGTAGAGAAAAAACACCTTCACGCTGTATCTTAATCATACCGCGTTGCATAAAGGCGAATATGGGCGCCTGCGTGCCAGGTGCACGCTCCGCAAAGACGGCGCCGTGGAGGCGAAATTCATGCTCGAAGCCGAAGCAGAAATATCCAAAGGGCCTATGCGGTGAAGAGGTCAGATGATTGGATAGCTGTATCTTTCTGCTTCCTTACCGGAGGAATTTTAGAGGCCCGTCAACTTCTGCCAAGAGCTTCTTCATGGCCGCAGTCTTCATCTCATAGGTTGCTAGACGCTCGGCAGTGCGCGCCCAACGATCAACAGGCTTCTTTTTTCCTGGCTCGTTTGCGTCAGGAACTTGAACATCTTCTCCATTATTATCCAACACTTCCTCCTTTTCGGGGTCTCCCTCTTCGGATTTTTCCTCTTCAAAGGAGCAATGCAACAGCTCAAGATGTCGCGCCGTCCACTCAAGAGGTTGCACCAGGAGCCGCTCACGTGGATGCTGGCGGATGATGTCACGTAGGGACGCAGGTCTAGGCATGGCTTTGAGATGTGGATTTCGACGAGGGTATCTCGTCGATGGTGCTATTTATGTGAGGCGGAGAAAGGAGCGCGTGAGATGTATGATGAAGAAGTTGAGAGTGGGCTAATTTTGAAGCATTCCAACTTTGGATGCTGCCCCGCCTCACGAGGCACAGACCGGATATTTTGCTCCTGCCGACTTGGGCGGTGATGGATATCTTCACTGTTGGAAGCAATGCACCATAAAGCTCGATTCCGCCAAAATTGCTAGTATTCAAAGGCCTAGTATGCCATGCTATCTTTTTAATTCACAGCCATTGCCGTGGGTGAGAGGTAGGTTACACCGCATTCAAGTACCTATCTTCAGATCTAGGACAGGATGGCCAGCATTGCATCGAAGGCGACAATCAACGGGTCATGAGTTCTATTATACAACAATAGTATCAAGAATACGGCAATATTATCCATAATAAATATCCAACCGACCTGGCATCCATCCCTAAGAACTTGATTGCCCTCTGAAACCAATGCCTGGTCAGTCCAAGCGTCATGCTTCGCTTAGACTTGCCTCGGCAAACCTGAAGCGGCAATACCGACCTCCTTCCGCTCCGTAGCCGATCATTCGGCTTCGTCTTCCGCATCCTCAACAGAGACAGGCATGATCCTTCAGCTCGAGATTCTGCCTGTCTTATCCTCTGCCCATCACGAACCAGTTCCTTGGACCTTTCTCCACAGCCATGCACCCGAGACGCCAGGGTTGACGGTCCCCAAGAGCTGCAATTCCCTGACAGGTTCCCATCTCCGCTAAAAATCAGCGGCTACACCTGACCAAAATGGAGCGGCCTCAGCAGGTACCCAAGAAGAAGACCCGGACGAGGTCAGGATGCCTCAACTGCCGCCGAAAGAAGAGAAAATGCGACGAGGGGCGCCCAGCATGTGGTACATGTCGCCGACGGAGCGAGCACTGCGAATGGGGGCTCAAGATCACGTTTCGCGCCGAGAACGCTCAGGGTCTGGATGGCCGACATCCGTCGATGCGCAAGATGGCCAGGAGGCGGCCCAGGGAGTTTGAGATCCTCGACGTCACATCCGAGGTTATTCGCGACTACAATGCCCCGTCGTCGCTGCTGGAATCGGAAGACGACGACGCTGATGCTCGGCCTATGGGTAGGTTTGTGGGTGTCGGTTCTATCACCAGATTGTTAACACTCGGATTCAGGTCGCTCAATACCGTCAAACGTGGGATCAAATGCGAGACCTACCAGCTTGGGCCACTTGAGCAATGCCCCAGGAAGCTATCTCACTCCACCTACGGTTGAGAGCTCGCCCTCATCCCAGCGACAGACCGAGAGTGCTGTCGCAGACCTCCTTTACTTTAGCCAGAGCGGGCAAACTACCCAAAGCCACCCACGAGTCGCAATAGACCCTGCTCTGCAAGTCTCAATTGACATGGAGTATCCTTACATGGAACAGATGCAAGTATTTACGCCAGGAGACATGTCCGAGGATGGCATCTTTTTACCAGGCTCGGCATATCACGAACTTCATTCCACTCTACGCAATCATCTAATACAAGAAACGAGATCTGTCGCGCCGACAAGGTCAACGACGCCTCGACTTGATGTCAATAGTGCTCAAGGGAGCTCTACCATAGCCGAAACAGACGTCACTCTCCAGATACCCGATTTCCATCCATCCACAACACCACTCCTTTCAGAAGAGGAGGAATGCGCTCTGTGGAGGAACTACTTTGACGAGATTGCCCCTTGGCTGGACAAGTTCGACAGAGACCGACATTTCCAACAGATTCTCCCAACAATGACCAAAAATAACGATCACCTCCGATACTCGATGCTGGCCCTCTCGGCGCGGCAGCTCGAGCTCAAAAAGACTCTCCCGACCGACCGAAGCCTCGCCTTATACCAAGAAGCCATCCACCTCCTTCTCCCCCACCTTCCGACTCGAGGGACGGCCGTTATAGCTACATGCGTCATACTTTGCGTGTTGGAGATGCTTAGCTGTTCACCCAAGGCGTGGCGGAGGCACCTCGACGGATGCGCCAGTCTAATGGAGGCTGTAGGTATCAATGGCTTCGTCGGAGGCACTGAGCAGGCGCTCTTTTGGTGTTTTGCCCGAATGGACGTCTGCGGTGGCCTGATATCATCGGTCAAGACGCTTATCCATGTCTCCCACTGGGCTTCGGGGTCGATTGAAGCAGATGTCGAGCTCTTTCGAAACGCGACAGACTTTGAGCAGTGGGCAAATTATTCCGTCTATTTAATAGCCCAGGTTCTTGATCTTTTAGCCCCTCTCCCTTCACATACTCTCCAAGCTCCAGCACGCAACGACTCCGAGTTTCGCGCTCGCTGGCTCCAACTATGGGAGTATCTCCATGACTGGTATCAGCAACGACCAGCCCCATTGCACCCCATCATGACCATCCCCAGCGGCAAATCCCCCTTTCCGACCATCCTCTTCTCCAATCCCGCAGCCATTTCAGGCAACCAACTTCATCACACAGCGTCGATCCTCATGCTTCAAAACCAGCCGTCAGGGATACGACTTAGTCTCCCTGCCAAGCCGAGGAGTATCCTGTGGCACGCGCGACAGGCCTGCGGGATAAGCTTATCCAACGACCACCACGGGGCATGGACAAACGGGATTCAGCCTCTGTGGATTGCTGGACGATGTATGAGCCATCCCAGCGAGCACAAGGCGATACTAGAGTTGTTGGAGAGGATTGAGAGGGAGAGCGGATGGAGTACGAGGTGGAGGGCAGAGGATCTGAGGGAGTTTTGGGGAGACTTGGGAGACTGAGCAGTGCATATTTGAACCATCTACAAGAATAATAGCTGCATGTCCAAGTAACTATTCTGAACTAATAGAAGCCATGTTGGTTAGCTTGACCGCTTGGACATGGCCTCAGCCTCGGCGAAAGGGAAAGGGGGCTAAGAAGAATTTGATAAGGTGTGTGCTCTATTTTGGATTATTTTAGGGCTTTTCCATGTCTAACATTAGGATAGACGTTCCATAGCAGGCAGACGAGGGTTTCCTGAATCTGGTGTGCCTGATATCCCCTGCCACACTGTGCCTTACATTAACCCACTCCTCATCCTGGACGCAATCATATCTCCAACAACATCCATCTCATTGGGCAAATGCAGCTCGCAAATCCTCCTGCGTGTCATCAGGCAACCGCTTTAACATGCGCCCGGCTGATCTCCCCTTCGGTGCTAGTTAGTCCCGTGTGTGGCAGTGCTCCACCGCCCCCTTCAGCCGCAGAAATGGTCTCGCGATCTATTGCCTCGACCAGTCAAACAATTTGGATGCCTACAACCTGAAAGAAGCATATAACTTGGGCTCCCGCGCCGACTGTGCTTCTCCCATCATGTCTTCAAAGAAAAGTACGCCCAGCATGGCTTCGACTGTCTTCTCGTCCGAGTCGGCCAAGGCGGTCGCTCAAGATCGCATTATCGGTACCCTCTTTGGCTCGGCTCTTGGAGATGCGATCGGATTGTATACAGAGTTTCTCTCTGCTGAGATGTCGGCCGGGGCATATCCTGATCGCTTCTTTACTCTGCTGCCTGCGGACCAAGCTACTGCCTTTAGACGCGATCACCATCGCAACTTTCACCGGCCTGGTGATTGGACAGACGACACTGATCATGCTGTCCTGATTCTCATGTCTTATCTTCACAGCGATGGCAAGAAGCTTGATCCTAAAGACTTTGCCTCGAGGCTATCTGTTTGGGTCCGCATGGGACTTCGTGCACTCGATACATTGCCTCTTGGGCTGGGACGCACTGTGGGCGGCATCGTTCGGACAAAGACATACCTGGATGATCCCGAGGGAACAGCACGCAATTTTTGGACGACGGGCAAATACAAGGCCGCACCCAATGGAAGTCTTATGAGAACACATCCCCTAGGACTCATGTGTCTCAACAAGTCCCTCGAAGACACCTTCAAGATCGCCGCCAAATTCTCCGTCGTCACACATGCCGACCCCCGATGTGTCGTCTCCTGCGTCATCGGCACTGCCCTCGTCCGTGGTCTTGTCCTTGGCGAGATCCGAAAAGAGCGCCACGTCGACGACATGATTGAGAAGGGCCTCGCGTGGTACACTGCCCGCCGTGAGAAGGAGCTCAAGAAACAGGATCGAAAGGACGAGCCTCGGTTGAAGATTGACGACTTCAAGTACCATACCACAGCCAAGACTCTGGCGGACTTGAAGTTGGATGAGAGCGCAAAGATTGGTTACGTTTACAAGACGTTTGGCTCGGGAATCCTACTCCTTCGTCTTGCTATGCGACAACTCGAATCCAACAGTCAGCTCCGATCACAGCTTGCAACCTTTGAGAAGCTCATCACTGACCTCATCATGGAGGGTGGCGATGCCGACACAAACGCCTGTTTTGCGGGTGCTCTCCTTGGTGCTCTGCTCGGCTTCAAAGCGCTACCACCTCACTGGCGCGATGGTCTCCGTCACGGAGACTGGCTGATGGAAAAATCGGAGGGTCTTTGCGAGGTCCTCGGCGTAACAAAAGGCACATACTCCGGCTCTCAGGACAAAGACACAGCAGAAGACGGTGGGCGGGGTTTCTTGACGGATGCGCAGATGGAGGAGAAGTGCATGATGATGCAAGCGTGGATGGCGCAAGAAGAAACAGAGTGGAAGAGGAAACAAGAGGCAGAGAAGAAGAAGCCAAGTTGGTTCGCTTGGAATTAGGTTTCACTGGGTATCTTTGGGTCGTGGACGGGAGTTGATGGATGGGTTTGGATATCTGCATTTTGCCGGATTACGGGACACTATGGCAATAGCTTATGAATAACGGAATACACTTGCCCTGTTATGAATACCTCCCCTTCTCACTCAGGGATCAGTCATTCGATAAGATCCTACAGAGACTCCGTCTTGGTCCCGTGTGTAGTCTTCTCCTCATGCTCAAACCCAGCACTCTCACCCTCCAAATTCTTGCCCGAAACCTCACCTGGCACACCCATGCTATGATCCCAGTGCAGCATAATCTTTTCCCCGGTAAACAGCTTGTCGATCTGCTCGAGCGACAGGAGTCTTGTCTCGGGATAGAAGAAGTAGAACATGGGGATGAAGGCAAAGTTGAAGATGCAAAAGTAGACGTACGTCTTCCAGCCGATGCTCGAGATGGAGACGGGGGTGATCTCGACGACGAGGAAGGTGAAGATCCAGTTTGATGCTGTGGCGAGAGCTGCGGCGCGGGTTCGGATTGCAAGGGGGGCGTATTCGGCGGGCACTGGGGGTGGTTAGTGGTGGTTGTGAGGGTTGAAGAGAGGGACTTACAGAGCCAGGGGATGGCGAGGAGACCGACGGCAAAGAAGAAGTCTAGGCTATGTTAGCACGGAGAATTCCAACATTTAATGGCAGATTATACATACTGAACATGAAGAGCATCACAATGGCAACGATACCAGGTGCAGACTTTCCAGTAGACACAGTCCCAGCAAGGATAGCCATACATCCACACTGACCAGCCGCCGCAAACATCATCAGCTTCCTACGACCAAGACGGTCAATGACCCAGATGGGAATAAGAGACGAGAGGAAATAGGCGATGCCGTTGAATCCTGCCAAGAGGAGACTCAGGTTGTGAGACATGCCGACTGACTCCTGAAAGATGACGGGCGCATACTGTTTCCAGTTAGCAAGCTGGCTCAAAGCATTGGGAACTGGCTGACTTACGTATGTGATGAGGTTGATACCAGAAAGCTGCTGCGCAAACTGAGCGCCGACACCAAGAAGAGTTCGGTAGAGGAACTTTTGCTCTCCATTCTTCAGCATGGCCTTGAAACTGCTCGTCTGCGCAGCTTCTCGCTCCTCCTTGATGGTATGCTGAATCTCTGCCAAACTCCGACTAATAGACTCGTCATCCTTGCTAATCGACTTAGCATCCTTCCTCACAGCCCAGAGAATCTCTCTAGCCTCGTCATGTCGGTCGTGCGCAATCAACCAACGGGGAGATTCGGGGAGCACGAGAATGCCGAAGAATGTCATGACGGCGAACAGGATTTGAAGAGCGAGGGGGAAGCGGAATTGAGAGTCGTTGGAGACGAAGGACATGCCGTAGTCGACCCAGTAGGAGAGCATGACGCCAAAGATGTTGATGGCGAGTTCGACGGCGAGACCGCGGCCTCGGTTCTTGGCCTTCATGAGTTCAGAGTGCCAAACGGCTGCCAATTGTCAGTTTCTCGAGCTTTCAGAGGGTAAAGGGGGACTTACGGATTGTACTCGTGTTCATGCCATTTCCCAATCCAGCAACGATCCGTCCAACAATCATCTGCGGAATCCCAAACGCAGAAGCCTGAAGAGCAGCCCCAATACTCAAAACAACACACCCAATCATAATAGACCTACGACGTCCAAGATACTCTCCAGCAAGGAGACAAAAGATGGCGCCAAAGAAGCACCCAATCTCGTAAATGGCCACAACGGTGCCTTGGAGAGAAGAACTCCCGCCGCCGCCGTTGGTAGTGTCAATCTCTGGAAACGTCCTCGTGAAGGCTTCGCCCGTCAACAGGCCTGACATTACTCCTTGGTCGTATCCGAAGAGTAGGAAGCCTGAGCCTGCGGTTGCGGTGATTGCCCAGTCGAGGGGCTTTCCCACGAGGAAGGTGGACATGATGGGCAGTGGACTTGATAAGATGATGTGGGTGTTGTGTGATTGAAGCTATTCACGAAGGGACCATGGCGTCTTCATATACTCTTTGCGATCTACATAATTACTTGCTTGACTCGCATATAATCAAGGTTTTTTTTAACAGCGGTTCCCCATGGGCGGAGCCCCAGGCGGGGAAACCATCACATCACGCAACGAATTTCTGGGGTCTGGGGATCAGCGAGAATCCATGTTTGGTAGACGACATGTTTCGATTGCGGTTTCGAGAAGCTGCAGGGCATCTGCAAGCGTTATTTACCGGGCCTAAGCATGCGCAGGCAGCAAGATTCCAAGGATGTAGAATTCGCTTCTGTTTCCAAGGTCCGGCTTCGGTTGCCTGTTTGTTTTTTGCTCTGACGAGGAGGCCCCGGCTTTAAGAGGGTGTGTAATGACTCGGGTAGAGATGGAGGGAGAGAAACTCTGATCATGATAAGGCAAGCAAACAATGAAAGAGTCGAGATCCTCTTAGAGTAGTCAAGTTTGCATAACGACATTATTCGTATCCCCTTCTCGGCCGAGAAACAAAACAAACCCCCTTCATTGATCCTCCGCCCGCAGGAAGCCACAGCATGCTGGGAGTCGGAACTCGGTAACCCGGACGAGCTCGCGGAGAAGTGGGTCGCCGCGGAACCAATCGCTCAGGAGTTGCAGGGGATTGCCGAAACGAGCAAGTCGGGTGTCAAAAGATGCGCCGATGAACGGAGCCGATTCGACAGAGTTGCATTGCCAGTCCATGAGGAAGCTGTATGCGCTGAAAAGGGCCGGGGTAGAGAGGTCCGCTTCTAAATGCCGTACAGGCCAAGAGAGAACGGGGTGCAGACAGATCACGCCTTCACCGACAAGGTAAGGCCGGAGGCCAGTGCGGTCTGGGATGTTTTCCGGGCAACTCGTGAGGGACATGTATACAGTGTGCAAAGAGACCCGTTTTGGTTAGGTACGGTGTTAGTTAGGCGAGCACTGATGGGAAGCCAGAGTGAGTCCTGGCATTGACTGAACGGTGAGCTCTTTGAGCAATTGAGGAAGACGAGTCTCACTTTGCCAAAAACTCAACACAGCGATTGTACATAAATTGGTAGGATTAACAGCATAGAGTCAAGCATGGTTCTCATGAGTACTGCATGTAGACAAAAGTTCATTACCTCGAATATTCTCCCTCTTCTTTCCCCAACAGCCACGGCAAACAATTGCGCTTCTGTTTGCCCGTGAGAGTCTCGGGTAGGCAAGTAAGCTCAAGCGACAATCAGTCTGCGACACAATCACCCATTTCAGCTGGTGAGGATGACCTGCATTACCCAGTCTGCATCCAATTGCCAAATACCGACTCTTTGCCCACTAAGCAACCGCTTAATCTCAGCAACATGGAAGTTATCCCACGCTCAATCACACGCCCTCAGCACTCACTGTGGACACCGGCAAAGCCCCTCCCCCCGGGTAGCACAACCCGCCTGTAGGTTCAGGGGTGGTACGACAGGATCAATGGTCAGGAGCCCCATTTACTTTTTCTTTATCCGTAAAAGGGCAAGATTAGCCCCCCGCGCTTCAGCCATCATGGACGCGGGGCCGCGGGACCGCGGGAAAATCGAGGGTAAAGGTGCCTGAGCACAAGGTGAGCGAGCTATCCCAAGATGGAAGTTTGGACCGCCTGGCAACGAGATAGATCAAGAAGACGAGCATTCCCAGTCTGAGGCCTTTGCGAGTGTTTTACTGTCAGATTTATCATCAAGAGACGAGAACTAATCAACAATGACTCTGGGTATGAATGTTATGGTGTGGTTGGTGAAATTTCTATGCTAACAGCTTCTAGGCAAGAGTTTCATCAGTGGGGTCTCGAGCCCCGTCGAGCGAGGTCTACGGAGCTGTATACTCCACGATCCCTCATTGAGTCTCATTGCGTCAGAAAAGGGTGAGTTTAACAAAAATATGGTGGAAATAAATGAGCTGACTTTCTAGTTCTTTACCGACGACGCGATCCCAAGGATGACAAGGTTGTGCTTCTCTCTGGCGGAGGCTCTGGTCATGAGCCAGCTCATGCGGGATACCTCGGCGAGGGTGCCCTCGATGTTGTCATTGCAGGCGAAATCTTTGCTTCTCCTTCTGCTTCGCAGATCTTGACGGGTCTGCAGACTGTCAAGTCATCCAAGGGGTACGTATTGAGAATTGACATGGTGAGGTTTTGGCTGACTTGGACACAGCTCCTTGTTGATCGTCAAGAACTACACAGGTGATAAACTCAACTTTGGATTGGCTGCTGAAAAGGCAAAGGCAGAGGGTCAAAAGGTGGAAATGGTGATTGTAGGAGACGACGTCTCTGTTGAGGGCAACACCCTCGTCGGCCAGCGCGGTCTCGCAGGAACAGTCTTTTGTCACAAGATTGCTGGAGCCAAGGCGGCCAAGGGGTAAGTCAAACAATCGCATTACCTCACATCTTCTAACGTGAATTTGTTGCAGAGCCTCCCTCGAAGACGTCGTCGAAGTCGCTAAAAAGGCCGCTTCGCAAATGGCCACCGTCGCCGCGAGCCTCGACAGATGCAACGTCCCCGGCCGAGCCAACCAAGAGTCCCTCCCCGTTGACCAACTCGAGTTTGGAATGGGCATTCACAACGAGCCTGGTGTCAAGCGCGAAAAGATTCCCAGTCTCGAGACGACGGTCCAGAAAGCGCTCGACATCATGTTTACGCAAAAGGCCAACATGTGGCAGCCCAAGACGGGTCAGCGCGTGGCTCTCATGGTCAATAACCTTGGTGGACTTAGTGTTCTTGAGCTGGGCATCATTGCGGATGAGGTTGTTTCTCAGCTTGGTTCGCGGGATATCAAGATTGCTAGGAGTTTGGTTGGAACGTTTGTGACTTCGCTCGATGGACCTGGCTTCTCGGTGACGTTGCTGGAACTTGATGAAGAGCTGGAGGAGCTTCTCGATGCTCCTACTACTGCGCCTGCTTGGCCTCGTTCGATCCACGGATGGGCGACGGATGCCGAGTCTGTGTCGAAGCGGGAAACAAAGGTTGCAGCAGCCAAGCCGAATGGACGGGAGACTGGAGTGAAGGGTGAGTGAAGCGCATTTAGCCATGGCGTGGGTGAAGCTGACCCCTCATATAGTTCCAACAACGCTCGTCAAGTCCATCATCGACTCGGTAGCAAAGACGACAGCACAAGACGAGCCCAAGATAACCGAGTACGACACCCTCGCTGGCGACGGAGACTGCGGCGAGACACTCCTCAACGGCGTCAACGGTATGATCCCCTCAAATCATCAATGCTTCATCAACTAACCCATGCAGGTCTTGTCAAGGAGTTCCAGAAGGACGACGCCGAGTCTCTCGACATTGGACAAATCTTCCGACGGACAGCTACTACCGCAGAGAGGAGCATGGGCGGTACATCAGGTGCCATCTACGCCATTTTCCTCAACGCCGTCGCAAACAGGCTCTCGGAGCTTGCGACAGCTTCAAAGTCGCCCGCCGTGGCGGAGCTGATCAAGAAGTCTCTTCAAGGTGGTCTCGAGGAGCTCTGCAGATACACTCCTGCCCGTGTGGGACACCGCACGCTGATGGATGCTCTTATCCCCTTTGTCAAGGCCTATGCCGGCGAAGGTTCCCTCGAGGGTGCCATCGCTGAGGCACGCAAGGGAGCAGAGGGCACGCGAAAGATGGCGGCTGCTCTTGGACGGGCGAGCTACGTCGGACAGGATCGGTTTGACGAGGAGGGTGGTATTCCTGACCCTGGTGCGCTTGGAGTCGTGAGCATTCTCAGGGGTATCGAAGAGGTGTTGAAGCAGTAGGAAGTGTCGTTGGTTGGTGGGAGTAAAAAGTTTGGGAGCGTGAGCGCCTCGTGTTTTGCTATTTTATCTACTTTATTTAAATAGTCATGATTTGAGATGAGGTAATACTTTTAGAGGATAGAGTAGAGGGATAAAGGAATGAAACAGTTGCATGTGGTTTATGTATTTGATGCAATCTTCTATTATAACAGATCCTACTCTTCTTTTTCAATGACGTCTTGGTCGTACACAAGATCAAAGAACGCACTAATAAACACATGACAGCATCAGAGCCCAATGCCGGTAACAGATCCTACAGTTCTCAATCTATTGCTCAACCCGACACGTATCTATGCAATTATTTTAAGCCGATGCGCAATGTCCTCCATCAACTCTCAAATCCGTCCCATGCACAAACGACGCTCCCTCCGACAGCAAAAACACAGCTGGCGCCTTGAAATCCTCGGGCGCACCAAGGCGACCCAACAGAGCACCCGCCATCCACGTCTTTTCAACCTCGGGGTTCTCTTCGAGCAATTGATCTGTCATTGCGGTTCGGATATACTATAGCATTGTCAGATTATACTCAAAAGCCATTGGGGTATCACTTACACCAGGAGATAGCGTGTTGACGCGGATCGACCATTGGCCCCATTCTTGGGCAATGGATCGGGCCATTTGTTGGACGGCGGCTTTGCTGGAATTGTATGCCGTGCAGGACAGTCCCTTTTACATCATTAGTTTAAACTTAGTTTTTCTTGGACTTGTCTACTCACTCGGTTGGCAATGTTGCCCGACATGCTCGAGATGATGACAATGCTGCCAGGGCTCTTCCTCTCCCGCAAGGCCCTC
Source organism: Fusarium phalaenopsidis (assembly GCF_050370095.1). Taxonomy (NCBI): domain Eukaryota; kingdom Fungi; phylum Ascomycota; class Sordariomycetes; order Hypocreales; family Nectriaceae; genus Fusarium; species Fusarium phalaenopsidis. Next base: position 2,697,711 of record NW_028145417.1, on the reverse strand, counting down.
GCAGCGTACTTGCAAGTATTGAACACGCCCGTAACGTTGACTCTCAATATCCGGTCGAAGTCAGCGGCTGGGTAGTCAATGGCTGGCATCTGTTGTTGAATGCCAGCACAGGCAATGGTGCCCCAAAATGGAGCTCCGGCCCTGTCGGCATCCGCCGCGATGGCCTGCATCACCGACTCGACCGACGTCTCATTGGTGACGTCGCATTTCCGGTATGACACGGAAGAGTTGTTGGCTGTCGCGATCTTGTTGAGCTGTGCCCATTCGGCTGGTGATGGCTCGTCTAGGATATCGAGACAAGCGACGCTTCCACCAGCTTCGACAACAGCGATAGCAAGCGTGATGCCTAGGCCGCGAGCTCCGCCGGTGATGGCGACTGTCTTTCCCTCAAGGGAGAAGAGCTTGGGAGTTGAAGCCTTGGAGGTAGGCGTCGCTTTTGTCTCTGGCACTTGGGCCGGGAGCTCAATGTCGCTGACGATGGCGGGAGTCATGATGAAGCGATGATCGGAGTGTAGTACAGAGTGTCGATGATCAGGGCGGCATCAGGAACATCTCTCAGATATACTCTCGACGGGTATCCATCTTGGGATATGCCGAAGGCGACAACATGGCAATTGTCTTCGGATGTACGCGATGGTATTCGAGGAAGTTGCATGCGATCAATTGATGTGCATTCATGTTCTGAAAGAGGTTCAAGATGGTGATTGCAGCCGGAGTGTCTGGATGTGGTGTTCACACCTTTTCGTGTAACGGGCAGTCATTGGCGACGTGGTAGACATAAATGAGTAGACAGTCTGAACCTTGGTACTAGGGTCTAGTGATCGACTATTTTTGACAGGCTATGTAGCACCAAATGCCGCTGAAGCACTACTTGTGAAACAAACATTGTAAGGACAAAGTACATGATTCGACAAAACCCTAGAGCCTCCATCCAAGCATAAACACCATACTCCCCTTTTGGCAATCACCTCTTCCAGAAACAATCCCAACCTGACCTAGAAACACTTGACAGATAACCCCATACCAACTAAGCAAGCCTAAGCGCCTCGGGTTCTGCGACGTGGCGGGACACTACTACGGTACGAGGCATAAAGTATGTTAGTTCGCCCCACACAACAGCAGGGGTCAAAGGGGTCACTTTCCCGGGTCGCGATGTAGCTTCTTGCAAAATTGGCTATGGTCTTCATCTAGAATCGAGTATGCATTCCATTAGCATCAATAACAGCCTGGCAACGGTCCTTCATTGATTCTAATAGCTCAAGAAAGAAGCTATCATCAATTGCCTCCCAAGCTTCCTTCACTGCAGCCCTTAGCTGGTCATATGATTGCTGCTCTGGGAAATGCCTCTCTATATAATCCTTCATCTTATTCCATACGGTCTCAATTGGATTCAAGTCCGGTGAAAAAGGCGGCCATTCAATGATCCTGATACCTCGAGCCTCAAGCTCAGCGATAGTCTCTGCCGCGGCGTGGGCAGGAGCATTATCTTGCATGAAGATATGACCCTTATCCGGATGAAGACGATGCCATCCACATACAATAGGGATGATATGTTCTATATAGCTAGAAGCCCGTATCGAGCCCCAATCCTTTTCCCAAAAGACCCCGGGGCCCTTCCCTGAGAGCCCAGAAAAGCAGCCCCAGAACATCCACCCCTTCTTCCGTTGATGCCGATCAACGATGCAGGTTGGATCAAGCTCTTCGCCGGGCCTACGAGTGACCCAGGTCTCATCAGACCATAAAATAGCCATCCACTCATCAAGAGTCCAGTCAATACATCGCTCAGCAAAGGCAAGTCTTTTCTGCTGGGTAGCCTCTGTGATTGGGGGCTTCCGGCGAGCTATGCATCGTTGGAAGCCAGCCCGACGAAGGGCATTCTTCACAGCATAGACCGAGCAGTCCCAGCCTAGCTCCTGTGGAAGCCGCCAGTAAGCCATCCGCCTTCCTCTCCGAGAGGCACATACGAACTCAATTAATTCCTCTACTTGAGCTTGTGTAAGCAAGGGAGGCCGGCCAGAGGGGCGCCGAGGTGTTGCTTGGGTTGTAGCTGCGTGTTGGACTTGCCGAAGCGTAAGGCGAAGATGCGTAGCTATTTGTTGATAGGTCCAACCGGCTGATCGAAGCGTTCGAATCGATATACGGGTATCGCGGCTTGTATTGCTTGCGCGGTTTGAAGGCTGCGGCGAGGGGGTTCTTGGAGGGGCGCTTCTGAGCTGCGTAAGAAGCTCCTGATGCTGCCGGGCAAGTTGCTCTTGGAGCTGCTGTTGAAGCTGTTCTTGCCGTTGCAAGATAAGCTGCTGTTGCTCTTGAAGCTGCCGTAGCTGCAGCTCGAGGTCCTGACTAGAAGCCATAGCGAAAACGCGATCAAAGAAGGGCTCAAAATGTGTTGTGTTGGTGTTAGGTTGAGATACGCGAAGAACGCGAAAAGTGACCTCTCTGACCCCTGCTGTTGTGTGGGGCGAACTAACATACTTTATGCCTCGTACCGTAGTACCAAATCTTAGCTCTCATGTGCCCTCCGCCGGTTCCAGACCCCCCTCGTGATCATCATGAATGGGGTCGAACCCACAATCCCACACCCCTCGTGGGTAGGACTTCCTGTTTCGGCATCTGGAAGTGTTTAACGATTTCGTCTACTTTTTACGCGTAAGGTGATGGGAGAGGTAGCGGTGATATAAGGCATTGCCCCGAGTCTTTGGCATACTGCTCTCTCACTCTCTACACTCAACCCATACACAAAAGTCTTGACAGAATGGCGCCCAGTGCAATTACACCAGAGCCCAAGGAGGAGCCCGTGGCTGGGCCCAATGTCCTCAAGCTCATCAAGAACGATGATGCCCAGACCATTGACCTCTTTCTGCGCCAGTTCCGCTGTCTGATTGCCGATCTGTGCCAGCAGTTCAATGGCGGTCACCCAGGGTGAGAAACTCTAGTCAAAAACACCAATGGCATCGTCAACTAACATATTCGCAGCGGCGCCATGGGAATGGCAGCCATTGGCCTCGCCCTGTGGAAGTACGTCATGAAGTACTCGCCCACCAACCCCGACTACTTCAACCGCGACCGCTTCGTCCTCTCCAACGGCCACACCTGTCTCTTCCAGTACACATTCCTGCATCTCACCGGATATAAGCAGATGACTTTCGACCAGCTCAAGTCGTACCACTCTGCCCGCTACGACTCGTTCGCCCCGGGCCACCCCGAGATCGAGCACGAGGGTATCGAGGTTACGACCGGACCTCTTGGTCAGGGCATTGCCAACGCTGTTGGTCTTGCTATGGCTACTAAGCACCTCGCCGCGACTTACAACAAGCCCGGCCACGAACTTGTTAACAACACTACTTTCTGTATGATTGGTGATGCTTGTCTGCAGGAGGGTGTCTCCCTCGAGGCCATCCAGCTGGCTGGCCACTGGAAGCTCAACAACCTGGTCGTCATGTACGACAACAACCAGATCACCTGCGACGGCAGCGTCGACCTCTGCAACACCGAGGACGTCAACGCAAAGATGCGCGCCTGCGGCTGGGACGTCATTGAGATCGAAGACGGCTGCTACGACGTAGAGGGCATCGTCAAGGCTCTCCTCAAGGCCAAGTCCAGCACCGACAAGCCCACCTTCATCAACGTCCACACCGTCATTGGCGTTGGCAGCAAGGTCGCCGGCGACGCCAAGGCCCACGGCGCCGCCTTCTCCCCCGACGGCGTCAAGGCCGTCAAGGAGCACTTTGGCATGAACCCCGAGGAGCACTTTGTCGTGACCGACGAGATCTACAACTTCTTCCGCGACGTCAAGACCCGCGGTGAGCGTCTGGAGGAGGACTGGAACGCCCTCGTCAGCTCCTACGCTAAGGAGTACCCCGAACTTCATGAGGAGTTTATCAAGCGAGTTGAAGGCCGCTTCACCGAGGACTGGCGAAGCATCATCCCCGCCAAGGAGAGCTTCCCTACCGCCCCTACTGCCTCGCGAAAGTCGGCCGGCATCATCTGCAACCCCCTTGCTGCCAAGCTCAAGAACTTTATGGTCGGCACCGCTGATCTGTCGCCCTCTGTCAACATGATCTGGAAGGACAAGGTTGACTTCCAACACGTAAGTTCAGTGACAAGTGTGACGTGACACTTGCTGACTCTTAACAGCCCGACCTCAAGACCACATGTGGCATCACTGGTAACTATGGCGGCCGATACATCCACTGGGGTATTCGTGAGCATGCCATGGCTTCCATCTCCAACGGTCTCGCCGCCTATAGCAAGGGCACCATCCTCCCCATCACCTCCAGCTTCTTCATGTTCTACATTGTAAGTTTCTCGTCCTCAACACACAAGTCCCCTCACTAACAGTCTCAGTACGCCGCCCCTGGTGTCCGTATGGGTGCCCTTCAGAACCTCCAGGCCATCCACATCGCTACTCACGACTCCATCGGAACCGGCGAAGACGGTCCTACTCACCAGCCCATCGCCCTCCCCTCCCTCTACCGCTCCATGCCCAACCTCCTCTACATCCGCCCTTGCGATACCGAAGAGACGGCCGGTGCCTTCATCTCCGCCCTCGAGGCCAAGGATACCCCATCCATCATCTCCCTCTCCCGACAGAACCTCGAGCAGTACCCCCAGTACTCTAGCCGTGACGGTGCTCAGAAGGGAGCTTACGTGTTTATCGAGGAGGAGAATGCCGATGTTACTCTCATTGGTGTCGGTGCCGAGATGTGCTTCGCCGTCAAGACCCGAGACGTCCTAAAGGAAAAGTTCGGCATCAAGGCCCGCATCGTTTCATTCCCCTGCCAGCGCATCTTCAACAAGCAGTCTCTCGAGTACAAGCGCGACGTCCTCCGCTACCGATCCAACGCCCCCCGCGTCGTCATCGAGGCGTACGCCGTCAACGGCTGGGAGCGATACGCCGACGCCGGCTTCTCCATGGCCACCTTCGGCAAGAGTCTCCCCGGCAAGGACGCCTACAAGTACTTTGGCTTCGACGAGAACGTCATCGCTCCCGAGGTGGCCAAGCTGGTGGACGAGGTCAAGAAGGAGGGCATCGAGAGCCTCCGCGGCGAGTTTAGAGACTTGAACCCGGTCAAGCACGAGCACTAAACGATTTGTTACAAACTGTGAAAAAGGGTTTTAAAACTTAGAAGGTTCAGGCAAAGGGCGTCGGGCTCGGAGTTAATTATGTGAGATGAGTCAAACGATATAAAGTGTTTATAGAGTTTATGCAAGCATTTGTTTCAAGTCTTGATCAGTCGCGTGATAGTTGTCGGTTTTATAAATGTTTTATTGAGATTCAACGTCTTTTATCTATACCCAGCCTGTCTCTGTGTGTCTTTATACCACGGCAAACACCAACTCCAAACGCTTCGCATCCAATCAGACGGTCAATATCCCAAACGCTATAGCCCATAACCCAGTGATTCGTGTACGTCCCAAGCAAATACTCCAACAATCCCCATCCCTTAGAGTCGACGCCGGCCACCGCTAGATCGCAGGATCAAGTCATAAGGCGGTACCGCCGATAACCCTGCCATCACAGCATCCTGGAGCAGCATCATCATCACATCGCCCTCCATCAACAATCTCATAACCCTTCCATCACGCAGCATCCGCACTGTAGGTTGTGCAGCCTCCCACGTCTCCTGTATCATTTGAGCAGCGTTCTGCCCAACCGCCCACGCCTCTGCAGCAAGATGGCTCCCCACTTGAGCCGACACGGCGAGAACCTCCTGAGTGCGCTGTGCCGTGTACACAGCTCGAGGGGTCATGGTGTTGTACGTTCTGGCAATGCTGTTCTGAACGGTCGGGGCCCAGGCTGCTACTACATCCCGTGCCATGGCGAGACGTCGCATACCTGGGAGGGCCTGGGCGAAATCGAGGGCCATCGCAGTGCGAGGATAGAGCTGCTCAAAGGTGTAATCGTACTGGACCCGGGGTCCAAACGGGATGTTATAATCCCACGCCGGGTCTCGCCAGTCTGGGCGGTCATCCTCTTCATCCTCTTCGTCGATGCTAACCATACCGTCGTCATCAAAGACGAGAGGCCCCGGTCGGTGGTTGTGGTGTCGGTCCTCGTCTTCGCCCTCCCTTGACCAAAGGTATCTTCGTATCCGATTCATAGTGGTTGGTCTCGGATACCAATCTTCAGATTCTTCTACCGCTAGGTAATCAAGCACCATGTCCCAGTCGTCGTCAGGCTCTTCGTCCTCGTCGTCGTCGTCGAGGGCAACATCTTGCATGCTTTGGCCAAGGGGCTCGATATTGCTTGTCAAAATCGGGTTGTTTTCACAGTGCTCTTCAGTCCAGCGTCGAAGTCGTGAAATCCTACCCTCCTGAGGGTCCTGGGGTAAAGAAGGGGCAAACAGCTCCGAGTCGGACAAGATCGGATTGTCAACCGTGTTTCGTCGGCTACGGCGGTTTGTTTGAGGACTTGAGACAAGGTCCTGTCCCGGAAGGTTTGGTCGAGACATTGTAAATGATGGGCTGAAAGTTGGAAATAATCGCTTGCTTGCTTGCTGTGATAGTGGGATATAAAGATTGCAAACAAAGTTGTCGAAGGTGGTCTGGGTGAAAGGCACATGGAGGGATGAAAACTGGGTGAAAGAACTGAGTGAAAGAACTGGGCGAAAGAGATAGATATATAGGATCAAACTGCCTCTTTCTGAAGAAAAAGAGTTGCATTCTGCATGGGTGAATCACAGTCTGAACCTTCATCTCTCAACACTATCTGTGAATGGTCATGCCTATTCGCGCTCTCTGTGAATGGATATAGACCGCCGCCCAAAGTATGCTTCACAATACAGCCGATTTTCTTTTCATGAAGAAATTCTTTTCCTAGAATATGGAACAATGAGCTGGCTTACTAGTCGTGTTTAGTCCCAGTTATACATGGTCTTTGCAATTGCTGATGCTCCATGCGACGGTAGAGTTGAAGATAGACTTTGACAACGCAGGTCTATGCTCTTTCACCCCTGCAAAGGTTAATCATGACCGCTCATCCATAGTTAAAACTCATCGGCCATGTTAGGAAGTCTTGGCAGGATCTCGGGTTCATAGGGCATAAGCTCCTGAGTGTGGTACTAGGTGTCTTGCCGAGATGCACCAAACACGTATCATAGAGGCTACAAAATCAAATCAAGCCTGCCTTACACTCTAACTTGGATGCACTGTGCCGCGACTATAGGTTCATTCTGTACTATCTGGGTATTTTGAAAGTCCATGGCGCTTATAGAGTGCTTGTTTTCATTTTCGTTGTTCATATCCCCTTCAGACGTCGAAGCGTCCGCTTCTCCCACAGACACACTCTCGAAACCCTAGGGATGTAATCATCTTGCAAGCATGTGAGAAATGCCGCCAGGTAACCAGAAAATGGGCCTTACTCAGAAGCTCTTCTGGTCGTCAACACTCATCAGTCTCGTCAGCCAGATGTCATCCTACGTCACCATCGCTCGTCCGGTACAAGTCACGAAGAAGATTTAAATTGATTAAAGGCTATGATTTCAAGAGTAAACATAAAACCCCAAGAGTGGTACGAAATCGCTGGTACATATACCAGGGGAGCGCGAGAGAGGGTGAATATCCTCAAGGCATTACCTGTACCTACCTACTAGCTACAACGAATCGTTTCCCTCGGTGACTGAAGAGCAGAGTAATCTCACAAGATTACTAACATCTCTGGCTCCTGGATTTCCAGAGTGGTGCCAGAAGTTGCGGGTTCAGCTTGGTCAATAGATGACAGAAGAAGAGATGGACCCAACATCTTCCCAGACAGCAAAGTTGAAATGCAGGCACCCTTCGCAAGAACTCTCCCACCCATCAATTCCGTTCCTACAGGGCTTTTCCAGAGTTTTTCATACTTTGGGGACACCTACGTTCCTAATACTGTACCCTCATCGCTTCTGTTAGACAGATGATCAGGGGGAGAGATAGCCAGCATGCATTTAAGTGTCAAACCAAGATTCCCCAGTTTGCAACACAGGAGTGCCTCCATCTCTGATATCTCACGAGCCCCTATTAAACTCTTCAACAGCTTAGGTAGACCCCAAATTCGGAAATGGTAGATTCTACACGTTGACGGCGTGTCAACTCGGAGCATTCCGACAGCATCCGTCGACCTTGGGTAAGGGGCGGAGCTTTTGACACGGGCGGGACTAGAAGTTCCAATGACTCGGTCGTAACGATTAAAACTTTACTGTAGCTGCATCTTTCCATGTCTGCTAGTTGCGTCGATACTCACAGCCTGCTGCTTGGGAGTCCGATGTCGCTCTTCCGAAGCGTCAGAATTGAAGACTGCAAATTTTGAGGATTTCTGGAAAATTCATTGGAGATCAACTCCTTTCAGCAGATAAGTTCCCCAGGCCAAGGGAAAATCCTTTCTGCCTATAAAATAGTGAGACGATATCGAAGTTGTTGTCGCAGTCGTAGCATCTAGGTGAAGTCGGTCCTCGGAGAAAACTTTCTCCGCCCGACCGAATCCTGGGCTAACAATTTGCATCTCAGCATCCACGCCCACTTCAAGCAGGACGAATATCGAATCGACCCATTCAACCCGAAAGTCCGCTCAGTGTCGCCGCAGGGCCGTTGTTGATAGGATCAATCAGACGGCTGGAGTAGGCGGGCAGCTCCCCCGGCGCAATTGGCATCCCCGAGCCTCGGAAGCGCATTCTAACGAGACGACGAGAAATTTCGACGACGAGCTTCGGACGAGCAACTTCTAGCGATCCTCAAGAGCCAATCGATCCCGATTATTGAGTCGCTGCACGATAGAACAAGGCGATTCTCAAAGAATCAATCCTCAACCCCCTCCGAATCCTTAAACCGCCTCCACCACAACTCCTCACAATGGCCTCGATATTCTCTCTCGGCGGGCTCTTCACCCGCCAGGCCACCGCCCCCGCGGCGCCTACAACCCGCCTCTTCTCAACCACTACGAGCCTCCTTGCCCGCACGCCCCCCAAGCCCCCGGCCAAGAAGCCGGCCGGCAAGGTGCCTCCCCGCCGCAAGCACCAGGCCCCCAAGTCGGAGAACTTCTACCGCATCCGCACCCTCCGCCAGAACATGTTCTCGCCCGCCCCTCCGCCCCTCCGCATGGCTCGTCTGAGGTATCTCCGCCACTGGACTATTCACCGCGCGTGGCAGTTGTTCCGTCGGCAGCAGCATCTGGCTATTGAGCAGGAGCGTCACCGCATGTATAGTGGCATGTACAATGCCTGCGAGGAGCTGCGCAAGACGGTTGGTCCTGGAAACAGAGATGAGGGGTACCTGTACAGAGTGGCCATGGAGAAGAAGGGTGTCTGGGGCACCGAGGCTGTGCCGATCGAGTATTCGCGTTTCCAGACCGAGTATCCCGCCAAGGAGGCGTGGAACCACGATTGGAAGAGGTAAAATATGAAGTGTTGGGTGTATGAGTTCGGCTGGGAGCTTCATGAGCATCAATGTGTACTGTATGTATTATAAGCAGCTGGTATATGATGGGGGTTAGAACAAGCCAATGTTTCAAGGGTTCTGGGTGACAGGGCTGAGTGAGTGTCAAAAGCGGGCACGGTTAGCTCAATGGTGATAAGTGAAAAGGGTCTCGAAGCAAAGTTATGCTGCATAGCCATCCAGACGTATGGGGTTCGTGTTCACTTGAAACAAAAGACAAAGACCGTAAGCACAGCATGCGAAACATCAAAGTCATCACTCTCTATCAAATATCAGCCTAGCAAACGACAGTCACCACCAATCTCGCCTCCATACATCTCATCTCCTATCCTATCCTACACTTTTTCCTCCCCACTCAAGCTCTATTTCCAAGTCAAATGATATGCAATACACGCAGAGAGTGTCAATGTGATTTTGCCGCCAACTTGGATTCGAATCCTACTCCGTACCATAGTTACCCCTCTTCCCCTTTTTGTGCTGTGCCGTGCCGCGCAGCTGCGGCGTTGCAAGAAAGTTTCGCTTGCCAAGAGATTAAGAAATACCCAGATCCTCCCTTGAAACAAAAGCCAACTGATTATTAAAAAAACGACGAGACGAATGCGAAATTGTAGGATCAGAAAACGGGAAGAAATAGCAGAATGGGGCTTGAGGGAGGACGAGGGCTGGGTTGTTCGTTCCTTTCTCCGAGAGTTGGAACTCCAATGAGTGAATATTCATTTTGTTTGCAATAACGCCTGAAACAACGCAGTGATAGGTAGCGGTCGGTGGCGGTGATGGCTTCGGGGCTTCGACCGAAACGCCGACGGGGCTGTAAGCAAGGACCTTTTGGTCTCAAGCCTGCCTGAGGTGTATGAGTGTGTGAGTGTGAGTATGAGCATGCGTGCGTGTGTGTATGCGCATGTCAAGTAAAGAAGTCCTCCCTCCAAAGCGCCGAGCAACAAGTCCTCTATATCCCGATTCTGATTCCTTGCCCCAAATCCTACAATTATCTCCAGATATCCAACTTGTTCTGATATTATGGCCGCGGCCGGGTGAGCGAGGGTGGGCTGTGGAGCCGATGAGGGCATTCATAGATCGTATGTCAGCCTCGTCTGACTCGTCCTGATATTGAGCGTGATCCCCTCGGCTCAGGTGTTGGATTCGCATCGTATGCTCATTCCGAAGAGCTAGGTCGCGGCCGTTTACAGCACGACACAGCAGCCACCGCCCTCACCCTTCTCAAAGGTCAAGAGGGCGGCGCGAGTGGCAGCCTCAAAGACATCGTCGACGCCCTCGCCGCTCAAGCTGGAACATTCCAGATACCGCTTGGCGTTAATCTCGCGGCAGATAGCCTCGCCGTCGTGCTCGGAAACGAATCGCAGCGACTTCTTGCGCATCTCCTCGATCGCGACCGGGTCTTCTCGGAGGTCCTTCTTCAAACCGACGAGGATAATAGGGACACCGCTGCATAGGCGGGTAGCCTCTTCGATCCACTGTAAGAGCACACGTCAGCTTTGGGGTGGTTCCATCACCCGTTCCGGGGGAGCCGCACCTTGTGTTTAACGTTGTCGAGGGAATCTGGAGTATCGATGGAGAACCCTATCAGGATGACATGGGCTTTTGAGTATGCAAGAGGCCGTAATCGCTCGTAATCTTCCTGGCCGGCGGTATCCCATAGGGCGAGCTGGACCGACTTGCCGTCCACTCTGCAATCCGTCACATAGTTCTCGAAGACTGTAGGGATCTGGTTCAGAGGTCAATAGCTGTCGTCGCAAGGCAATTTCGATCGGGACTCACGTAGTGCTGTAAAGACATCTGTTAGCAAGGTCTTGATACAGAGGGTGGAAGGAAGAGCTTACTGTAGGGAAGTATCCTAGCGTAAAGACGCTCAGAAGACTAGTCTTGCCGCAGGCACCATCACCGATAATGACCAACTTCCTATTATGAATGTCAGAGACCAAGTTGATATATAGATTGCCGGTTTCGTGATTGATAGAGAGCGAGACGGGCGCCGGGAGTGGGCAAGGCAGCGGCAATACGGGGTCGAGGCGCGCAATAGAGGTCGTACCTGCGGATAACGTTCTGGGGATTTGCACTCATGGTGAATCAATTATATGGGTCAAGAATACGAGCGACGCTTGTTCGAATGCAATCGGAGGCGATGTTGGATCTGGAGTCTATTACGAGCCCCAGATCGTTAGGGATGGAGGATGGATCGGCCGCTCTCGTCGTCGGATTGAACTATGGGCCGAGCAGCGACGAGGTACAGTAGCAATAGGGCGTCGTCGCGATGCGTTGATGGAAGCAGTCAGACGAAGATGACAGGATAGATTCGAGGGCTCGCTTCGTTGGGCAAGAGGAGAGAAATGTCGTCGAGTCTGGGCCCCTATTTTCTCACGGGCGTTGGATGATGGATGGTTGTTGGATGAGTGAGCAAGGGACGTCGGGGGAGCGCGGACGTGGAGCGAGGAGCGGGCAGTGAATACGGTTCAGCCCCGGGGGGTAGTGCGCAGGGCGTTTTTTTTCTGGCGGTGGGACGCAGGGAAAGACGGGAGAGAGAGAGGGAAAAGAGAGCGTGAGGACGGTGGTTGGAGGAGGAGAGAGGAGAAGATGGGCTTTTTTAATGGGAATACGAGCGTCAGAGTACCAAGGTAAGGTAGGTACGTATAAAGGTATGGATGCAGGTAGGTAGGACTCTGGGCTTCTTTTTTGAGGAAGAAGTCACCCAGCCAGTCAGTAAAGTAGACAAGGCACAGTAAAGTCGGGGGTGCGTAGGCGTGGTGAGGTGCTGTGCTGTGCTGTGCTGTGTTTTTTTCGGCTTGTCCCTGCGCTGCGAGCTGGGGCCGGCTGGTTGGCTTGTATTTTGGGCTTGGGCCGAACTGCGCTGAGAGAGGTACAGCTAAGCAGCTGGGCTGGGCTGATGGGATGGAGGGATGATGGAGGGATGGATGGAGACGGGAATTGGAGAGTTGTTTGAGGTTTCCGGCGCTAGAAGAACCCGACTTGGATGCTAGAGCAATATAGCAGATGGGAAAAGCAATCACTTCAGCTCCGTGCGCCTCAGAGGCAGCCTCCGGTCTATTGTTGGCGTTGTCCTGGGGCTGTTTACGACGGCGACGGTGGGTGCAGGTAGTGGTGGTGGTGGAGAGAAACAGCTCGGCTCCCCTGGCGTTCGAGGTGGAGAAGTCATGGACACAGAAAACGGGCCCGGGACCTTTTTTAGCTGACGATGAGGTGAGGTGAGGTAAGGTAGGTTGGGTGGACAGCAAGACGCAGACAGCTTCTGTTACAACCGTCGAGCAGGCAGTGGAGGTGTGCTGTGGGTTCATTGATGTCACTCTATTCTCGACGTGCCAGAGACATCTCCACGGCTCTGGAAGATTCATCTTTGAGCAATTGCAAGCATTAGCAACCAGCTCACTGCGTAACAGTAAGCAAGCAACGTTGACACCAGCCAGGGGCATGCCACCCTGCAAAGCAGAATGGTTACCAAGCAAGCAACAGCAATAGTTCACCAGCGAGCTCTCTCACTAACAACAGCCCCTGGGGCAGTGCGTCAAGGGCTCCATCCTCCAGCCTGGGCCTCTATCCCAAACAGGCAATGTGAAGCCAGCCGCAAAACTAAAGGGTCCAGCATCAGCGTCAGAGAGACCGATCTCGATACGCTGGCTCTTAGTCGGGCAATACGCAGTAGAATGCAAAAAATTGCTAGGTGCGCTGATCTGCAGGCACATGTGTACATGCTCATCGCGAAGCTTGCTCCTTCCGGGGGATCCAATTAGCTATCGCCAGTATGTATCGTCGTCACGGAGCTGAGTTGGCTCCCATCAACATCGCCAGCAATCAACTTTTTTACCTTTCAAACATGGTCATCCGTCTCAGCGAATAGCAAACCTCACGCTCGCACTCCTTTGTTTCGGCATAAATTATGTTCCCCGCGAGGAATCTCCACCATCGACAGCCTCGTTGCAAAACAAACAAACAAAAAAAAACAGGTCAATACGATGATGACGGCCACATCAGATCCATGGCATCTAAATGCCGACATATCCACCTCTCGGGGCCTAGATTCTCCCCCAACTGCCTATCCCGGAGTTTTCGCATTCGGTTTACTGTGTTTGGGTACTATACTGTATCCTCGACTTCAAAACTCCGCGGTCTTTGCTTAGCTGGCGCCGCACCGTCATGCCATGTCATGTCACTGGCCGAATGCTTGGGCGCCCTTTGAGGCTGTGCACCTCAAGGCAGGAAAAAGGGCACTACGGAGATGCACCAACCAAACCCACCCGCCAGCCGGTAAGCTAAAAACAGGCACAGGGACCTCGCCAGGACGAACTAGAGATCCCCCTAAAAAAGAACCCTGGCAATTGGATTGGATTGGCAAGAGAAAGGGCCGGCCGGCCTCCATGCCTTGGAGAGAGACCCCCGTGTCTCGGAATATCACAGAGATCGTCGCCGCCGTCAACTCTGACCATTCTCCCGGCTCCCTCCCGTCGGGTCCATGGGCATGCCTCATCCCAGATCTCGGGCCCGTGGCGGAATGCCGGTACGTCTCCGGTTCGCTTACGCTTTATGGCTGGCTGGCACTGGATTTTAACGTGCAAACACGAACATGGCCAGTTCTCTCCCCACAGAGGCTTCTTACCTGCGTCTGGTGATGACGGCAGATCGGGGTCCCCGACAGCCAAATCCGTCACCGTCGAGTGTCTTACCCGCTTATTCGCCTTTACTGGGTTGCAACCACAATGCTTGATAGACGATAGACGCTCCATCTTGCTGCAGCCAATGTTGACAACTCTACAACCGCGTCTCTTTAGACGACATTCTTTGTTCCCATGGGCCGAGTGTCAACTTATCTTCAGGCGAGGCACGCAGGAACCTTAACATGAACCGGTTCATTGTGGCAACAGCCCTTGCGAGGTCGCTCTCATCCTGTGCCGTCTGTCCCCTCACGTATTAGTGCCACTGCAAACGGCCTCTGTGCAGCTCACTTCTCACAGCTGAGACTCATCTATCCGTGTTTGGTCAATCAGCCGAAGCATCTCTCTGTCGTCACTCTGTCGTCGACACTGTCCTTTCCGTTTGTCCAACCTTGAAGACAAGGGGACGAAAGAAGGTGTCGTCTCATTTCTGCGTCTAGTCGCACAGGCGACTTCATGCGCCAACGTGGACGTATAGGCTGTGCGCTCGTTTCGAGGCGTGGTTCAGCTCCAGGAGGATGGGGTCACAGCAGTCGAGTCAATTTCTGTATTTTCCCACCTCGTGCCAAACTAAACCTGCCATGTCAACGCCATACGAGACCGGCAGCTGTCGTGATGCCGGCGGCTAGAGTGAAATTTGTCGCTTGCACATCAGCATCAAGAGTGAAGATCATAATCCAGGAACACCCCGTTTCCTCGGTCGTCTAGCCAAAACGGTTGTCCTCATAGGAAAACGGAGAGATGATAATCCTTTTGGGGCTCTATGGGGATGTAGTTCCCCGTTTCAACTTGACATGGGTGAAATGAAGGACTTGACAGTATCCGCGAAGTCGAGACGGATAGGCGTGGTGGATTGTTTCAGCAATCCGGAATATGGGGTGGACGAACGGGGCTTATTCGGGCGATCGGGTCCCGGTGAATGACGTTGGTAGTCAATTGAGTTGGAATTTGACTCTTATTGTATTTGTGGTCGTATTTGGGTTGATATGAAAATACTACGATTGCCATTGCTGAACCGCAGTTCTTGACAGGAAATAACACGCGACATCCGGCTGATACAATCATGACTACGAAACACAATACTACACAAGGCTTCCTTCTACTGGCATTCCGGGGACACAAGTCAAAGATTGACGCAAAAATGCCAAGAATACTTACTGCAGTTTGATCAATTGTCTGTCAATCCCCTCCTCAATTCCGCCACCTCCCATTGTCCCATTTTTGCTTGCCCCAGGTTCAGGGTAACCAAATTGCATCTTGGTGGTTTGCCAACGGAACGAAAAAGTGACGTTGACATCAAGGTCGTTTGCTCCCCACCCCCACCTGCCTAAGGCACAAACGAACCAGAAGGCTAGATCTCGGTCGTCACGTGCGCGATCACACCAGGCGAGGCAAAGAGCGGGGCCATCTCCGTCAATCAGATTCGTGCCTGCCACAGCGACCTGGCTCGTTCGGCTGCATGAGAAAGTACAGGTGCCATGTAACTCCACCAGAGAGTGACTTCCATCACTTTGCCTTGAGCCTTGAGCCTTGAAGTACTGTAGTCTCGAGCAACCTACGCCAAACCACCAAACAAAGACTTTGCAACATCTTCACTCTTTTACTCCCTCCCCGTACAACATCATTACACGCCTCGCACTGCCCTCGCGTCTGCAGGCCAGAAGCATCTTATCGATTCCGCCCTGGGTCCCTCCCCCGCAGGCGTCATCGCTGACCTAACCCTGACCTTGGCCTCGCCGACTGTGAGTGCCTCATTTTGAGCCGCCCCCCAGACCCTCCACTCTCAACGTTCGCTCCGCAGCCGCCTCGCGACCACCACCTTGTCGCCTTACGACGCGCAATTCACGCTGCTCTTCCGCTGACACGCTCACCGCGCACAACAGACATCGCCCCCTCCATCCTCCCACGAGTTCGACAGACACGTGTCGCGCACAGCATCTTCATGCCCTCGACTGCCCTGCTCCCGTAAACCTACGATGCCGGCCAACAACCAGAAACCGGCTTCCCAAACGCCGGCATCGCCTCGAAATACTGCAAAATACACCAACAAGGATGGCTCCAAGTTCATCACCGTACCTAAAGGGTCTCCCTCCGAGTCGTCGCTCCCCCCGACCCCCACAACCGCCAAAGCCAGCGCCCCCCCACCAGATGCTAGCAATGATCCTGCTCCTACTGTCAACCGCAAGAAGCAGAAGCGCCGGCAGAAGGCCGCTGCGAAACTTGCCCTGCAGCAGCAGACTGCTAATGGACACGATGCAGCATCTGGAGCCGGTTCGGTTGCGGGATCGACGTTGGGCCACGGCCCCGCTGACCACGAAGAAGTCGAGAGCGATGATGAGCACGAGTATGTCCTGGCAAGCGAAGTGTCAGGGCCGACTAGCAACGGCCATCCGCTCCCGGATTCCAAGTCCAAGAAGAAAAACAAGAAGAAGAAGAAGGGAGGCGCAGCAAGCAACGACTCTCCACAATTGGCGGCCGATCGAAACCCTCCATCGCAGCCTAACATGTCGCGAGGTTCTGGCATGTCCCGCGACAAGATTTGGAGCACTAGTAACCAGGAGGAGCGAGAACGCATCAAGGAGTTCTGGCTTGGATTGGGTGAAGATGAGCGGAAATCCTTGGTCAAGGTGGAGAAGGACGCTGTCCTGAAGAAGATGAAGGAACAGCAGAAGCACACCTGCAGCTGTACCGTCTGCGGTAGAAAGCGCAATGCGATCGAGGAAGAGCTAGAAGGTCTTTATGATGCCTACTACCTGGAGCTGGAGCAGTTCGCGAACCAAGGCGAGGCGCCTACCATGCTGCCTACACCCCGCGACTTCTCCCTAAGGCCACCCCGAGGGCTGCCATCGAGCTACGGCAATCCGCCGCCATCCCGCGGGCGGATAGTTGAACATGTTGGCGATGACGAGGACGAGGACGACCTAGAGGAGGTCTATAGCGAAGACGGAGTGGAGGACGATGACTATAGCGACGACGAACCTCCCGAAGAATTCCACAATCCTCACGATCGAGACGTCGCCGATTTCTTGACGTTTGGCAACAGCCTTCAAGTCAAGGGTACGCAGCTTCTTGAATCACTTCTCCACAGATATGGTAACATGGACTTAGGTGGCATTCTCACCGTGGCGGATGATCTCCTCAAGAACGACGGCAAGCGATTCATCGAGATGATGGAGCAGCTCGCGGAGCGTCGAATGGCCAGGGAAGAGGATGCTCGCGAGCACTTCTCCCGCGGCTATGGCGGTCACCCCAATGGCTCATACTCCAATCCTCATAACCATCCTCCTCCCGACGACGACGAATATGATGACGAAGAAGACGAGGAAGAGGACTATGACGATAGCCAAGACGAGGAGTATGAGGATGAAGAGGTATACTCGAACCCCTCTGTGATGCCGCCCCAGTCCCATACTGAGTGTTGCTGCCAGGACCAGATGACGGAGGAGCAACGGATGGAAGAAGGCCGTCGGATGTTCCAGATCTTTGCCGCTCGCATGTTTGAGCAGCGCGTGCTCTCAGCCTACAAGGAAAAGGTGGCCAAGGAACGCCAGCAGAAACTCCTCGAGGAGCTGGAGGACGAGAACCGCCTAGTCGAACAACAGAAGGCCAAGAAAGCTAAGAACGCCCAGAAGAAGAAGGACAAGGCTGCTCAAAAGAAGCAGGCTCAGGCCGAGGAGCGGGCGCGCAAGGAAGCTGAGAAGGCTGCAGAGGAGGCTGCACGACAAGAAGCTGAGAAGCAACGGATTGCTCAGCAAAAGGCAAGGAGCGAGGAGAAGCGAAAGCAAAAGGAGGCCTACAAGAAGGCGGAAGAGGAGGCTCGTCTACGAAAAGAGGCAGAGCGACAACGGCAGCGCGAAAAGCAGGCCGAACAAGAGCGCAAAGCCCGCGAAGCCAAGGAAAAGGAGAAGAAGCTCAAGGAAGAACAGCGACAGCGGGAGAAGGAGGCTCGAGAGCAAAAGGAGCGCGAGGCCCAAGAGCGAAAGGATAAGCAGGACCGCGACAAGCGGGAGAAGGAAGCCCGAGCTGCCAAGGCCCAGAAGGAAGCCCAAGCTGCTCGTGAGGCCAAGGAGAAGCTTAAGGAGGAAAAGGCAGCAGCTCACAAGGCGGCCACCCAGTCATCGCAGCCTCTCCAAATCCCCAAGCGCGGACAGCAACACCCAGTCTCGATACCGACCGCCCTGCCGCAACATCCTCCTAACCCCAACAGCTACGCATCGCCTAAGATACCGGTTGCGACACCTGTGATCCCCAAGGCGCCCACTCCTATGCGACCCAGGACAATGTCGCAGCAACAGGACACGGCCCCGACAAGCTCATCCGCGTCTCAGTCTGCTTCTGCTACTAGTCAGAACCCCTCGCCTCACTCATTGACACCAGCTCATATGAGCCCGGGCCCAATAGGGCAGCGCAAGAGTAGCGCAAGCACGACAGCGACAACGTCGCAGCATTCCCACTCGGTATCGCCTACGAATGCCCAGTCTAGGATTGCTAGTCAACCCATTGGCTTCCAGATGCCTCCCATGGGAATTCAGCCTCCTCCAGGATTGACTCATGCACCACCAGGTTTCCCGAACCGCATACCCCACGAGGCCATGTTCCCCCCAGGTTTCAGACATAGTCCTAACGTGATGATGCCTCCTCCTGGCATACACAGCGCGCCCGGTCGTGGGTTCCCACCAGCGTCTATGCCGCCCCCGGGATTCCACCAAGCCAGCGATCAGTTCGGAATGGGTGGTTTCCCCATGCCCAAGGACGTCCCCCCGCCAGTGCATACCCGCCAGAGCTCTGGACAGTTTGATATTCCACCTCCAACGGCGCAACCTATTGGACGGCCTGCTCCCATTGGACGTCCCGGGAGTGTCAGCATGGGAAGAATGCCTGATGATCTCGATGATGAGACTACTCATCTGGGAAGTCGGGCGCTTCTTGAAGACGACGAACCGCTTGCCTCTGATGTGAACCCGGCAAGTCTGCGAAACCAGCCTCCGGGCTTTCCCACAGGTCCCTTTATGCCCTCAGGGTATCCCATGGCGCATAACCCCTGGGGACCTCCTGCTGGCGGCACGTTCCCTCCTCCTGGATTCGGAAACCCGGGCTGGGGCGCGCCAAGTGCGCCTCCGGGCTTCGGCATGGGATCTCCGGTTCCCTCGATGAGTGCCATCCGCAGTACGGCTCCGGCTCGGCATGTCGCTGTTCGACAGATGCTCTGCCAAGCCTGCAAGGCTCTGGGTGGCTCAGGCGACTCGGAAGGCTTCATTGATTTGTCAACCATCAAGTCGCAGATTGATGATATGACGGGTGACAGTATCTCGGAGATTGATCTGCTGAACTTGTGCGAGACGGAAGGAAGCCCGTCCAACGGAGGTGGTGCTTTTGACCTCAAACGGGATGTTGACGGTTCTGGAAAACACCGGGTACGATGGCAGCCGGATCCAAGCGACGGATTCAATCCTCAGTATCGAGCCGTTGGCGCACCGGGTGAAATTGGCAGTCCATTGATGGGCCATGCGTTACAGCATGTGCCGCAGCGAGGGTCCTAGGGAGGCCCCATCCAGAGGCCGGGGAATGAAGACGCCCAGCGGTCCAGCATTGGCACGACCAGGTCGTCTAGACAAGAGAATAGCAATGGTAGTCTATCTGGGATTCCAACCTCTGTGAGAGGATTGCAAATGCGCAAAACCGACCTTGGCTTGTTCGATACACAATCAGTCTTGGAGACGCGCGGTTTGTCGAGACCTTTGAATTTGCGAGCCGAAACATCTCCGGAGAGACCATTCAACCCATTTGAACACTCATGGAGGCAACAGGCGTCACCATCGTCATCCACCACCACGACCTTGGAGGCGCAGCTGGGAGAATCTTGTTTGTTTTCTGGACAAGAAAAAAATCCGTCACAGCGGACACAATCGAGATTCTTTCTCCCGAGTGGACGGAAGTGAATGGACTGAGCCAGGATAACAAGAGGACACATTCTATTGGGCTTTGGCAGGGTTCACAGGGACTGGACTGGAATGGACAGGCATGGGTGATGGTTTTGATGCGGGATGCTGCTCAACGGTACCACTTGGAAGGTGTTGAGAAAGCGAACCAGCGGACCAGCGTGAAATTATCGCTGTTATTACCGAAAGGGATCTTGTTCGAGTATCGGATAATAAACATGAGTCAAAGCGGGCTTGATGCATTGGCAATTCTGTCTCTCTCTCTCTCTAATTAGTTGTGACGTGTATTTGTGAATGAAGTAGTGATGCTCTTGTGGGATGGCATTGATGTGGTCGGGATGTGTGTGAGGGTGTTGATGGACATGAATGGCAAGGATGAGGTGATTCCCATGGCTAAAATTGGCTTGCATTTGTTTGACCATGGTGGAGTAGAGGGCAAGGGACAAGTTTCAACGGTGGGTCCAAATCTAACTCCAGCCTCGATACCTCTGTGATGCACCCGGGCCGTTTGAGGAAGGCAATGGAAGCACGTAAAGACAGAAGCAGTAATCATGTGGCAATGGCATGGAAGTACAGGTAATACTTTAATTCAACGTCTAGGCTCTCCCCCTTTGGTTTCGTAGATGACATTCACACACAAAGTTGCAGACTTTATCCTTTCCCATTGCTCCGAAATACTCAAACATGAAGTTGTTGTTGATGTTGTTCCCTGGCCTGACAAAAAGGTATCAAAAAAGACGTAACCCTCGCCCTATGGCCTTGAACCGAGTCAAGTGTAAGACTCCCCCGACGCGTTCAAAAAGACACAGCTCAGCGTTGGGGTTGTGGTGCCCATGAAGGCTCCTCCCAGGCGCTGGAAAGCCTTGCCGACTCCCTTCCTCGGACGGACCGTTCCGCCTAAATTCGGGTCTGGTCCTGGAAGGGGTTGGCTCCGGCGTTTGATGGGTTCGACTGACCAGAGGCGTTGCGGATGAGGGGCTGGCGCTGGGCGGCGCGCTGCTTCTTGGTGGCGGCACGGGCGAGAGCGACGGCCTCGGACTTGGCGGCGAGACGCTTCTGCTCCTTCTTGTCTCTGCAGCACATGAAGGTCAGGTAGCCCATCATGAGGGCGAGGGCGCCGGCAAAGACGATGGCGATGATGATGCCGGCCGTGTCCATCTCCTTCTTGACCAGGCAGATGGTTTCGTTGCTGTTGTCGAGCATGGTGCAGATGACATCGTCACGGCAGGTGCTCGTGGTGGTGGTGATGGAGGAGCAGGATCCCGTCTCTTCCTTACCGCTCTGGGTCTTGACGTCGCAAGCTGTCGTGTCCTTGACCTTGGCGGTCAAGCAGTCCTTGCCAGACGAGGTGTCGGCTGTCTCTCGCTTGAAAATGGTGCGCTTGGAGGGCTCACCAGCGGCGGCGACACGGGGAGCGATGGTGGGAAGAGGAGCGGCCGGGAAGCGCTTCTTGAGGTCCTCACCCTTGGCGAGCTCCTCACATCGCTGCCATGTGCGGCGAGCCTCGGCGACAGCCTCCTGGGAGGAGCAGCCGGCGTCGGTGTAGCAGCCCTGGACGGCGGGCTCTTCGGGGGATTCGAGCTTGGAGAGGCATGCAGCGAGGGCGGACTGGTCGGCGCAGTCGGCGTAAGCGGCCAGGTCAGCGCTGTTTTGGGCGAGACACTCTTGCTGGGCGATGGCGAGCGCGTTGCCCGCGAAGAAGACGGCGGATGAGAATCGCATGCTGGCGGTTTTTCGGGGGGAGTTCGACCCTAGAAGACTTTCGGCGAGAAAAAAGAAGGGAGGGCGATCGGCTGGCGATGGTATGGGATGGCTTGGTCTGACTTGCTCCAGAGGATGCCCCGCAAGCTCCAGTTGTCGATTGCGATTGATGGTCGGAAATCAAGACACGTCAATCCCTTGCAGCAGAACAAAGGGAGAGAGGAAAACGACGGGTTGTGGGAGTCGGAGATGGAGAAGGGTTTGGCGTTTTTGATGATGGGTGATGGATGTGACCCAGCAAGGGGGGAGAAGAGCAAGAATGGAGGAAGGGGAAAAAAAGAGAAAAAAAAGAAGCGAAAAAGCCAAAGGAGAAGGGATTACTTCTTTGCCTGGGAATGGATGGCTGGACGTGAACAAACAGGACAGGGTGTGAGGCGGCCTTTGGGGCTGGGCTTACTATTATGGGGACCAGCCTGCTAAAAAAAGGGGAGATGATCGATCCCTGAATGGGCGGCGGCAGACAGACAGACAGACAGTGAGACGCCCACTCTGGGGCCCTGAAGGAGATGAGCTAGTGAGCAGTCAGCCTTGGAGATGAGGAGGGTCCTCGAGGCGACCGGGGGTCTCTGCAGCTGTCCTGTTGGTACAGTAAGACTGTGTCGTTGCCGCTGAGTAGCTGGAAATTACGGGCTGGACTGCCGCACACTGCAACTATCCCATCCTTTCCCCATGGATGAGCTGGCAGAGCGTGTGGCGCTGGGTGGAACTAACGTTGAGAGCGCGGCTGAGAGCGTGAGACATGCCTCCGCGTTCATATCGAGTCTAGCTATTCTATGGTGGTGGCTTGGATGGGTTCAGCCGTGGGAGGCTTTCTTGAAGAACCACACACTATCCTAGCCACATGGCAACCAGAGACAGATTGAAGCTGTCCGGCAATGGGTCTAATATTTACTGCGTACGGGAGCATCTCGGCAGAGAGTGTGTTTTCAGACAAAAACAGGGACTGACCCATCTCGGGCTGGGATGGAAGCTGGCAACGCAGCGGGCATCCCCTTATGCACGCATAAGCACAAGCCTCCGCAAGCGCTCAGTGGCTGAGGGGATCCAGCTTGGAAGGATGGCGGTGCGCGGCACATGGGAGGGTCTGACCGGGGGTTGGGTTTTCGGCTGCTGGTGCGACAACGGGCTTTGAGTGGAGAGGAGTGACATTTCGTTTTACGGGTTGGGTTTCTTCGACGTTTGGATCTTTGTTTCTAGGGAACTTTGGTGACCTGGGTAGAGGCTGAATATGGATAGCTTGACCTGTCAATAGAAACCCTAACAAAAGCGAGGTGAGAAAGACGGTCAGGATGGATGCTTACGGCTTACAGCTTGGTCTCTTCACCCCTGTCGCTCACCCCGAACGCCATCCAACGCTTTGGGGTTTAAAGAGCGAGGCCTCGCAAAGAGAAGACCGAGACTCTTTTTCTGTCGAGTTTTGCTGTGGGAACATGCCGACTCGCAAGGCAGGTTCCAAGGTATGATATTCCCAACTCGTCAACCATTGGGTTTGTCCACGCAATCATTTTTTGCCATGGATGTTTAGGGGGCATGATGGGTCAGTGCATTTCTCTGGACAACAATCAAAAATACGAAAAAAATCTCCGACAAAAAAGGATCAATCTAATCCATCACTCATTTTCTCCTTCTCACAAAGAAACTGGTAAAATGCCTTGAATCTTGATCAAGCTTGCCTGTCTCACAAAGTGCACGTCATGGGCTTTGAGTCCTCCCGGGCAACAGGCGCGCAGCCAATCCGGCCGATTGCCATGTGAGGCTACGTCATCGTCGCGAGAAGCTTCCGAAGCCCGTTCGTAAGTTGATTGTACGAGGAAAGTAGGAAGGTATAAAAACCAGGCTACGGCGGAGGTTTCCAAGAACAATACCTTAATTCTCTTTTTTAATCTACACGAGATAAATAATTTGACACTATTCACAATATTTTCAACACAAAACAACAACTTCACCATGCCTCTTGTCGTTCCCGGTATCAACTCTACTTCTGGCGATAACGCCGAGGAGTGGCAGAACAAGCTTGTCGGCAAGAAGCTCTCCGAGTCAGAGTCCAACGAGACGGTAAGCTCTTCACTCTGACGAACCGGTTCATATGAGCTGACGAGCTGCAAGGTCTTTTGCAAGCGGGATCTTCCCGAGGAGACGCGCATCATTGAGCCTGGAATGATGGTGACAAAGGACTTCAAGGAGAACCGGCTCAATGTTCATCTCAAGGACGACGGAACCGTGTCGCACGTCGTCAAGGGATAAGTTGGTGGTTCGTCTGTGTGAGGTTGTACGAATAAACGAGGGATTGCACGACAGCATGAATAAATGAGAACAACAGGATCACAAACAATACTTACCCTGACGCGTGTTCATCGTAGACGCCGTGAATTCAGTTCATGGTGATGCTCAAAAAACCCCCCCCCGTATTGCATCTCGAGACTTACCCCGCCACTCCGATCCGCGGGGCATCGACTTTTCCCCCCCTACCAAAACAGCCCACCCCACCAAGACACGAGACGAAGCTTCTCCCTCACGAGAGCCAGTCCCTTTAATCGTTGCTACGCGTCTCAATCCATTTCAATTCTTTTGTATT
The DNA here is from genome assembly GCF_050370095.1 of Fusarium phalaenopsidis. Classification (NCBI taxonomy): domain Eukaryota; kingdom Fungi; phylum Ascomycota; class Sordariomycetes; order Hypocreales; family Nectriaceae; genus Fusarium; species Fusarium phalaenopsidis. The sequence continues at coordinate 2,673,352 of NW_028145417.1, read as the reverse complement.
TATAGACTACCACTCGGCACTGCCGTAAGCCGTCGCCATGTTCAAGAAAGAGTACATCCTCCTCGATCCAAAGCCCCTCACCAAAAGCTAATCTCGCTAGGATCCAATCCTCGCCGAAGCAAAAGCTCAAGTCGTCGGTCCAGCGATCCCTCCGACAGGCGCTCCTGTCCACGTACCCGCTTCTCACGCCGCACATCGACGAGATCCTACCCAAGAAGGCGTCCCTGGCGAGCATGAAGCTGACGGACCGCAACACGCTGTACGTCCTCGACTCGACGCCGCTCTTCTACCAGCAGGACATCTCGTCGACTATTATCCCTCACCTGCGCCTCGTGCACCGCTTCCCCGACGCGTTCCCGAGCATTCGCATAGACCGTGGTGCTATCCGCTTCGTGCTCTCGGGTGCTACGCTCATGGCTCCTGGTTTGACCTCACCCGGTGGTAGGCTGCCGGCCGATGGTGTCCCCGAGGGGTTGGAGGAGGGCAAAGAGATGGACCAGAAGCTAGAGGAGGATGGACGATGGAGCCGGGAGCTTGAGAAGGGTGAGCCTGTGGTCGTCATGGCCGAGGGCAAGGTGGAGGCTTGCGCCGTGGGGACGCTGGTGGCGGGGACCAAGGAGGTCAAGACCAAGGGCAAGGGGCCTGTGATTGAGGATGCGCACTTCCTGGGCGACGGCCTATGGAACCTGAACACCGAGTGAGGAACATTGGCTTTGGAATTGGAGTGGGATATCGTGATACCAAACATACGTCGAGATGGAAAGCTCATGCCAAGAGATGGTGTCAGGGGTCTTCGGCTGGGTCAGGGCCGAGTCGAGTCCCCCGGAATCAGCCGAATATTGAAACGCAGCGAGGACGTCTTAGGATATCGATTCGGCCGTTGTTTATCGGCGCCTTGTTGCTTCTGAGGAAAGATTTTAGACAATAATATCTTGGTTAAGAGTGCCTTGAAGACTAGGTCGGTGAAGTCTGCCCAGCAAACCTCTATGTGTCTGGGCCAAGCCAGACTGCCTTATCGAAGCCCGAGGTCTAAATACGTGAATACTCATCGTTAGCGATGATATTAATAGATGGTACCTCTCGAGTGGTCCTGTGTCTACAGTGACTGCAAGCCTCAGTGCCACTTGATCGATGGTCGGTCTCCCGATGGGCCGTACCGGGCGAGAACGCGGATACATGGGCTCTGAAGGCGATACATAAGATAATTGATATCGCCGGTACATGAGTGAACTCTTCATAGCTTGAGGAAGGGGTCCTCCAGCCCTAGTGGCATCGCTGTGCTTCAAGACGAAGGACCCGTTCATAACCCTCTAGAGCCTCCTCAGGGGAGGGCAAGGAGCCACTAGCAATGGATGCACAGGAGAAACAACAACTATGTTATCTGCCTTACAAAGTTAGTTTCGGAATGGTTACTAAAAACAAATTAAATATCAATGCTCCTCAAACTTCTTGTAGGAGCGATGGTTAATACAGCGCTAGATAGATTTGAAGTACAGCCTGAAGGCCGACCACTTATAAAGCAGGGGATAGATTCCTCCTTTCGAAGCGCCAATTCCGTCACCAGGCTTGAAACAGCCTTCTCCTATAGTTGGGCTGCAATGCTGTCTGAGAGTCAGTGACAGATAGGTCAACCAGTTCGTTCCACGAAGGGAGAATAAAAAACTTCAGTTTCTTCGTTCACTCTGCGAGGAAAGTCGAATATGATCTATGTCAAGCTTTTTCTGTAACTGGTGCGTATTGAAGGCTCTCGCATATCTTGACCAGAGACTGCAGCAAGTTGGGTTTAAGTGTTGACGGAGACTTGACTGTCGTCTGCTTGGGACTTCTTCGACTTTCTAAACAGAAATCGATCCAATGGTAGGAGACTCCAAACATGCTAATCAGAGAAAATCATCTTGGAAGCCCCTGGATGTATCACTCCAGACTCTTCGAGGGCTGTGGTCTAACGGACCACACAGATTCAAGACTTGGAACATCTCGACCTATTTAAAAGGTAGAAGAGCAGTTTCTATGGCTAATTTGATAGTGTGCTTGGTGTTGTATGTTCAAGTGTCTGTCGGCTAGTAGATAGATGGGGTAAAATCCGTCTCCCTGCTGGCCTCGCGCACATCTTGGTCCGAATTCATAGTCAATTGATGAATTTTCAGGCCCAAACTACTGAAAATGTCCTTATTGATGGGTATTGGTATATCTTTTTAACAGATCTACTCGTTCTCTCGGTCGAATCTGTCGAGGTAAATACTCCCCTCGCGTGCATGCTTACTCCGGACCACGCAGTCAGAGGATATCATGGCTAAGTGACGAAGAGGGTAAAATGACCCAGTTAAATTAATTATAGGGAACTCCTGACCTTAGTTTGCCAGGCCTTTGACTGATATGCGTGATGAACTTGTGGCGACCAGGGTCATTGGGTAGGGTTCTGAGCCAGTCACCACTCCTTTAGAAGAACAATATAATCTTGGTCTTTTAACAGGCATGGCAAGGAGAATCTCGGACAAGCAAAATATGCGCTTGAACAAAACTCCTGAGAGAGTGCTTTGAGAAGGGCCAAGACCTCGCGTGAGTTTCTGCAAACTCCATGAAGGAGTCGAACGACGAAAGGTTCATTGACCACTTTGATGAAACTTGGTGTTATGCATCAGCTGGCCCCCTAAACTTGATAAATGGTACAATGACTACGCTTGAGGTAGTATTGGGTTCAAGAACAAAAGGTCAAGTAGAGAGCCTAGCAAGAGCAAGCAACGTAAGCGATCCAGAGCAAACACCGGTGATAAATAACTTGGGTTTCAATGAGAGAACACCCGGAGTCTGTCTTGAATGTATCAATCATCAGGAAGAATGCAGGCCATGGCATACCGCGCTTACAAGCCTGACAACTTGGAAGTCCAGAGTTGCGAGACTGGGTAGCTGGGGTCTCTTAGCTAGATCCCTTCCAGTGGTGTTGACAACCGCATGGCAACTAGTATCTAGCGAATCAAATTTGCTATGCTCCAGAACAGAAAGGCCTTTCCGGGTGGCAAGGAGCACAGGGGTAGAGATGAGACGACTCTTGGCCAACTCGACGACTGCCTCTTTGAACAGAGATCAGAGAAGTAACACGAGAAAGGGGCTTGCTTCATGGAGAGAAATGAGTTCCTGGACCAACATCCTTACTTTGGATATTGTGATTTGCCCGGAGCTGATATGTTTGTTGGTTCTGCTGCTAATAAAAGCAATGACAGAAGCAATATGGGGCTCTGGCCTTTCTATGAATGGCTGAATCCGGCCCCCAGACCCTTGGCATCGGTTGGCCATACTTCTTCCAGCCTAGATTGCATCCGGAAGTAATTTGCGTCGCGGGACTATTGACTGTAGTCCACGCCACGATCGCAGGGGTACGTTGTTGGTTGTTGCGGTGCACGATCTTATAAGAGTTACAGCTGAAGCTATTGAGCAAGTGTTTGTTTGTCCTCTCGACCCTTTCGTTTAGGTTTTGACAAATCCTACACTCGTTCTCAATTAGGTTCTCGAGATGCTATCCCACAAGTCCCTGGTTGCCATTGTAGCCATGTCCCTTGCGGCAGGATTTTCCGCTGGCCCATGCATCCCGTAGGCATCTCTCACAACTGAGACTGCAACGACCTCAGCGACCGAGACTAGTTTAACGACCATATCTTCTGCTGAAACGGCCTCTACGACGGAGACTGTCATCTCCAGCACCGTGGAAACAGCTTCTACTACAGAGACGGTCACTTCATTCAGCACTACCGAGACGCCTTCGACAACTGCAGCGCTCACCTCCACCACAACTATGGAGGAGGAGATTGTTGTCACAATGGCCAAGCGGTCTTTCTAGGATGGTCCTCCTGTTAGAAAGAATGTCCACTGCGAGGTCAACGGCTCGCGCAAGGCAATCTTGTCACTTGACCAGTTCAATGAGGAGCGATCGGGCATCCCCGTTTCCATTGAGGGGTGCTACCGGAGATGCAAGGTATGCCAAGCTCTTCCACAACTCTGTTGGCGGTACTGACATGGATGTTCAGGACACATCGCCCAGCTGCAAGTCTTTCTCCTTCTCATATGGTCACCTCGGCCAGCCTTTGTGCGATCTCTTTGACGGGAGCGTTTCGGAAAGTGTAAGCACGCTGGACCATGCCGAGGTTTCCTTATGGTTCGATCTCGTCTGTGGTTCGCCCTCTGAGAAGGCATGGGAGCCAAGTGATGTTTGAGGGACCCGTTCGGTTCGGATGGTGGGATGGTTTGGTTCAGGGGCAAATCTAATGCTCTCGAGAGCATTCACTTTCTGACCAAGAGATGAATACAGCCGTTCGTCAAGTTGCGGGTACCGAGATTCGTCCTTGATGTTGTATTATAGTACCTATGATATTGTGAGTTTGTCAGATTAGTCATGGGACTGTTTCGTATTGAGACTAGCCGACCTCTACACTTACTGGGATTTGTCCTGCGCCTTTTGCTGACGCTCCCTCCACCATTGTCCTTGTGACCATTGGATAGAACATCCATTCAGATACAACAGAAGCTGCCAAACCAGTCCTTGAGGTCTCGCTAGGATGACCACATTCTCTTCCATCCCTCCATACATCCTCGGCGGCGCCTGCGTCGGTCGAGGCCTGATGGCCCTCTACTCCCCACGGAAAGAATACAGCCATGTCGGTTTGCCGCTCGAATCTCTAGCAGCAGCTCAGAGCAACCCAGAACACGGTGGGGTATCGCCGCTCATGTACTTCAAGGGGCTCCGTGAGATCTCGTACGGTCTCACGCTGATGGTGCTGCAGCGTCAGGGGAACGAGGACGCTGTCACAACATTTGCTGCAATTCTGTCGATCGTAAGGATCGGCGATGGTCTTGTTGTCTGGCTGAAGGGAGGAGAGGAGTTGAGATGGAGGGCTATGGGCCATTGGATCACCGGGGTCGGGTTCGTTGGGTGGGTGATTTGGAGGTGCAGCTATCAAGGATACTTTTGACGGGCTCGGGTGCCTGAAAAGATCTGGATGAGAAACTGCGTTAGCAGCGTTCTGAACTTGATATATCGTGAGACACATTCTTCTCTGCAAGGGCTTACCTCGTCCTGCAAAGGGGTAGGCGTTAGCGTATACGACTCCCATCAACTGTGATGCCTGCCTTTGCTCCAATGTCAGGGTGCGAGCTTGGTGTATTTTGAAATGACGACACGAAACTATGTCCAGTGGACACAAGATAGATGTGGATAGAAGAAAGGAGATCAGGGCATACTCAAGTAGACCGAGGGAGGCCAGGGGCAGCACGGGTCTTGGAAAGACCCTTCAGCATTCAGTTACACGTTCTCCAAGCATCCTCGATGCTGGAGGGGTGACTCGACAATTTCAAACACCCAAGCTGTCGTTTAATCCATCGCTGTAGAGAGTGCTAGCCTAGTCCTATTGGAGGCTATTGTTCGTCCACTGTTCGTGGGCTTGGTCTGCCAGCTGCCAGGCACTTCTTGCCGGAAATCAGTAGGCCGATCGCACGCACCCAGGCGTTTGATTTCTCTATTTTTACTTGCATTATCCTCCCTCTCTTTTTCATTCCTAGAACCTGCATCGATTCTAGAAATCGCCATCCTCTCCAGAGCAAAACCACATCGGTTCTCGAGACGACTTCGATTTCTTCTCGGGATCACATCGATTTCTGGAAAGCAGCATCGATATCATCTTCTCGCGCACATCTCATCGCTCACTATTCAAACATTCACCACACGCCATCAGCACACGAATCAACATGGCGGATGAGGGTCGTCTCTACATTGCCTTGTACGCCCGCGGAGGCAGAGCCAGAATGGCCACCAAGGAGGACAAGTAAGTCTCCTCTCTTCTTACTACACTCGTACTTGAGTACTGACGATGGGCAGGTTCCACTGGGCTTTCATTACTGGCCCCAACTTTGAATCACCCGAGACTCGTGCTACGCGTCACCATGTCACGCACGGCGTCGAGATGATCGACGACACTCCCCTGATGATGTGGAAGTACTGCGAGCAGGACATTACCACCGGGTGGACTTCTCAACTTCTTGTTCGCGTCCTCATCGGCGAAGTCAAGTCCATGGATCGGGTCAACTTCATCTTCCACAACACCCCTCTGAAGCACGACACTGAGGGATGGAACTGCGTGAAGTGGGTCGAGGACGCCTTCACGACCATCATGCAGGACGACAACGCTCTGGGAGAGGCCGTCACTGACTGGGACGCTATCCGTGACAAGTCTATGGAGTACGTTGATGCCAAGATCAAGTCTGGTCGCTTCGAACTCTGCCGCGACTTTGAGAACGATGATGTTCCCACTTGGGACATGGTTGCCGACAAGGAGCTTGCAAACTAAGCGAGACATGAGAGATATGAGGGAGGATGGGTGGCAACGTTGATCATGTATCTGCCTTCAAGGGCATGAGAATAAGCTGACGACTCTACGCGAAATTCGTGTGGTAATGAATCAAGAAATCATCAACCTTGTCTTTCTAGATGCATTGTGAGGGCTGGCTTGTCTGGCTTAAGTGTGCTCCCAGTAGATCGAGAATCACCATGCCGTCTCCTTGTTGCCATGTGCAGCGTGGTATTTCTATGTGCCAAGCTGGCGAGTCTGCTTGATCCACGTGCGTAGAGACCAGCTGGCTGCTCGACCGCCGGCGAGATGCCAAGAGCCCAGACAAACCTGAGGGCATGTTCGCATGCTCGACGTCCACTTGCCCGTTCCTAGTCCCGTGATTTCAAGCCTTAACCCTCGCTACGTAGTTTTCAAACCACTGGTTCATCCCCGATCCTTCTCTGGCTTCCATATGCCCGGCCGTAGTACCATGGAGCCCCTCCATGCATCAGTAACCAGGTGTATCTCCCGCGTGGGCACCAAGAACATCACGGTAGAAAATTTCTCTCGACTCGTGGCCCATGTCTTAGAGCTTTCGTCGACTGCAGTTGGAATAAACATCCAACGAGACACACCTAAAAAAAGGATCTCACTGCATATCATGTCTTGGCAATATAAGCACCCTTGGAATATCCCTCCGACTTTTCTTGGCCCTTTACGCCATTTATCACCCTCGTATAAATCTAGATCAAGCTGAAAAATTCAACACTACCAAATCACTGGCAATGCCGTTGACCGGGTCATGCAGGTCGTCTCTAATGAAAAAGGCGGACCTGTGGCTTGCTGAATCTTGGCTCGTAACGCCTCAGCGCCACTTTCTGACGGGCAGCCGATGCAAGCAGCTGAAGACATGGCCTGATGGCGGGAGTGAGACTTGAAGGAGTTGTTTGGTAAGGTAGATTGTTTGGATATGGATATTGACGGGAGCGTACATGAGACTATTTTCTTGGGTGGTTGGGAATACGATGACCATCCCAGAGGAAGATAGGTGGCTGGAGGTGTGGCTTTGCCTACATTGTGAAATCCAGTAGATGTGCAAAGCTCTGCTTTAAGACGAACTTGATACCTACAACATGCTGTCATACTACGCCGTCGTGTCCCAGACCGCTGGGACTGACATCACTTCACCAGATCTCAGTCCCGTCAAACAAGGTCAAGGAACCAGCAGCCTCAAAGAAACAGTCCAATCGCAGAGCCCCAAACGAAAACCAATAGCCCGTGCTAATAATAGTGCCGCCTGTCTCACATTGGTCCAATGCCGCAGCGGGCTGCCCGAGCCCCAGGCGCAGACCACATGCGAGACCTCGTATTTCCCCACAGCCACCGTTAAGCTTCGCTGTCAAGGTATGCGCGCGTGATGGGCCGTCGGTGCTTGATGCGTTGGAGGGGGAAAGGTTCCGTTGGGTTGGGACGTGGATGGGAAAGTGTATATAAAGGTTGGTTCGACATGTTTAACAAGACTCATCATCACTCACAGCATCTTCAACTCTCTACAACTCCTCCATAAGCCTCCAACTTACACTTAACAACAAACCTTTCCACTCGCTTTCAAAACAACCCACATTCACCATGCAGATCAAGGCCCTCCTCCTCACTCCCCTCCTCGCCGCCGGCATCGTCTCGGCCGCTCCCCAACAGTCCACCAACACGTTCGAGCTCCTCGCCCTCCGCAACGGCAGCCCCATCCACTTCTCGGGCGTCCAGGCCTCCGAGAGCCGTCTCACCCTGAAGAAGGCCAAGCAAGGCGCCTCGTGCACCGCTGGCCCGGCAGACAACCACGCCATCTTTGAGCTCCTCGGCGAGAACCTCTTCCTCTACGACAAACCTCGACGCCAGCAGATGTGGGTTGACCGCTCTGGTATGGGACAGGGTATTCTTGGATACAGCACCGGTGCTCAGCCTCTTCCGAAGAACGCTGAGCAGACCGGTTGGAAGGTTGACAAGAATGGAAACCTGAACTTCAAGGGCTCTGGTCTCATTGCTTGCCCCAGCAGCAAGAAGAACGGCCCCTGGTCTATTTGGGTCAGTGCCGGTATCAACCAGCCCGGAGGCAACAAGGGCTGCGTGCCCTTCACGGCCCGCGCCATCAAGAACTCGAAGCCTACTGGATGCGAGTACAGTGTGCAGAAGTAGGGTCTCTTCTACGGGACAGACTGGTACTGGGGGAGAAGAATTGGGATGGTATGGCGTTGGTTTGGAACGAGATAGATTTACGGTCCTTTAGAACTGGCATTGCATGATGGCTACGAAGATATGCACATGGATGATAGAATTATGAAAATATTTTGATATAGATACGATACCTGTCCTTTGTGAATAATGCTGATTGCTTGGTGAATACGTAGACCAGTTCAACCATCTACCTGGCAACCCGACTTACACCCCGAGAAACACGACGGACTGAGCCAAACTGGATTCAACATTGAAGGGAAGATAATTCCCCTGAAAACACACCCAACAGCCTGCCAATCAACCGCTAATGCCAGCCATTTGGCGCTCACCACTACTCCTGTACCGCATCAATCCCCTCGACCGAACTGAGCCCAACCTTTCCGCACCAGTTTGAGAACGACCAAGTATACAACTCAGGCTGCCAATCTGTCCAGCTCCTCTTTGGTCACTTCACCATCAAACTCCTGAACCTTTGGAAGCTCCTTTAACCCCTTGGCCGTAGCAGAAACACTCTTGCTAAACGGCGTGCCAAACTTGAAGTTGACCTCGGAACCAGGTGCGAACCAGTCCTTCTCCAGAAACTCGCGATCCATCGTGCCGAGATAGATGTGAAACACGTCCTCGAAATCTTTGGGGAGGTTTCCGTCGTGGCAGTACTCGGGGAGCAGCTTGAAGTGGAAGCAGATGGGCGTACCGCAACGACCACAGAAGCTGCGCGACCAGGCTTTGCCACAGCTCGTGGTGTGGTAGAAACGGATCCAGGTTTTGCTTTCTTCTGCTGCGAGGAAGGCCTCCGTGCCTGGAACATAGAGGGGACGGTCCGCGTCGGCTTTCTCAGCGTCATAGTCGTCTGCAAGCACATCGAGGAAGCGGCCGCTTACGATGGTAGACTCTGAAGAGGGAGAGATGGCAGATACCGTGAGCATAGTGGCTGGGATGTCGGCCATGGCAGGCGAGAGGAATGCGCCAGTTGATCTCCGGCAGTCGTTGCAGTGGCATGTAATCGCGTTTGGGAGGCGTGTGTTGGAAGAAGGAGGTGCCATTGGGTGCAAGGGCCGATCTTCAAGACGGGGGATGGCGATGCGATAGCGGATGGCGCCGCATGAGCAGCCGCCAGTGACGGTAGTTGCGTCGTCGGGAAGAGGCATGATGATGGTATAGATCAGGTAGAACTGCTGTGAAGATTAAGAAACAGCGACAGTCTGATGGTTATATAGACAGTCAGTCCAGCTCTATAATTGGTGTCAGTCGGCGACACCAAACTCCTTTGACGCATCTCTTACGGCGAGGCGTCCTTGGCGGTGCTCCTTGACTGGCTAGTCCTAGCCTTGGCTGACCAAAATGATCTTCCCATGGCTGCACAAATATGCCCGTCTTATTGAGCCTCGGGCTATCAATTGGCGTCGTGAAATGCGATGGGTGATTAGCTGCCAGAAATTCACGGCGCAAAGGCAACGTCGCGAAGACGCCCCGCCGGCCCCTCAAGCGCGCGGAATAATTCCTAGCTGCGAAAGAGGATACTTTTGTAATTTCGGATGCCGGGTCGTATCGAAATTTCCATACTATGTGAGAAAAGCTCTAAAGTTAAAAAGTAGTTTGGGTTGGACCTTGGCGGAAGTGTGAAGAGTTGGCGCGCTATGCTTGAGGTTATGCATGGCAAGTTGGTGGCTTCGCCAAGCTCGTGTGTGTTCGAGGACCTCTCGTATCTGTTCACGGCTCGAGTGCAATGGAGTATAGAAATTGTTGCCTTCTGGTTATCCCCGTACCCAAGTTTGACCCGTGTTCGATGATGGGCTAATTGTTCATGTTGGTGCTGCTATGGCTCTTCAAGATTAGACTCAAACTCAATGTCTCTGCTCTACTTTCCAACCTTAGTTGCCAAAATATTGTTGCTTTTTCTAGCTATAGTTGGGGTACTTACCCGTGAATCGCTTTTCCGAACCCTGAGATAATGGATAGTCTGGACGAAGAGTGCCTTGGAGGCGTGAGGAAAGGAGTTGAAGTTCATTACTGAAAGCATCCCAAATAGCATGGTGTGTCTCCAATATGCCAGAAAGAAGACTGTTAAGGTTCGTAGACTTGGAATAGCTGAAAAGACCCTTCAAACCACCAAATTTCTCTGTAATAAGGGCCATCTTAACCTGGAGTCTTCAAGTTGGTGACCTGACCTGGGAGAATGCACCGATATCATCTTCACTTGAATTTCCTAGGCGGCAATGTCTCGAGGTGGTAGGTTACATTTCTTCACGTAGACATACGTTGGTTTGCGTACTTTGCCGCTGGTGAGCAGGCCCATGAGGGTGTTGGGAATCCCAAAACATAACACCTGCTTTGATCAAGGGATGATTGAATAACAAGTAATACTGGAGCTCAAAGCTACGAGACTTTTTGATACGCACCGAGAAGGGAACAACACAATTGCTCGATCAAATGGATGGGAGGCTGTCACATAGTAGACCGTCGCAGAGGATGACGACAGCCTCCCTTGAACTCGGCGGGGCCACCGTTCTCAAGTTGAAGGGGAAGACGGAGGGCGGTTGGTAGGTGTTCTTTGTGATTGTGACTGGTAACCTCTCCATACTCCACACGACCGGCCGCAGATTATCTATTCGCTCAGTTATCTCATCAAGGGCCGGCTTCAACTATAACAAAGAACACAATAGCCGGCCGTAGACAATCTATCATCTCTTTTCTGTACACCGACAATATTTTGGGGGGCTCTATCTCGCCCCACTCCCCGAGCTGCTGCGTTCAGCAGTTGGGGCGAGATGGAGCCCCCCCCAGTGCCCCTTGGCCGAATATTGCGATCTTCTGGCTCAGTTAACCCATCAAGGGCCGGGCTTCAACTATAATAAAGGCCGAATATTGCATCTATGGATGCCTTCCTGATAACTCTGTCTTTTGCTATTGTGGCCGATGGCCTCTGTTGGAGACAGCAATGGGATCAACAATGTGATGGTGTGGATTGACAAGGTCGTCCTGGTTGAAGCGGGCTCGGGTGGAAGGGCAACTGCCGAGCAGGTCCCGTGGGAGGTCGATTTCCTTGGATTGGTAGACGAGATAGGCCTGTCAAGTCTCGAGGCCAGAACGCCGATGGAAAACTCGCAGGCTGATTTATCGATCGATTGATGGCCATCGAGCCTCGCGACCTCGCGACGGAGGTTCGTCTCTGGGAGAAACGAAGGGTCGACAGGATGGAAGTCGTTTGTAGTTAACGAGGTCTCGGGAATGGCGGGAAACGCGTTTGGGACGATATAAAGGTATGGTGCTATAAGCCCGATTGCTAAGGGAGAAAGTAGACGAGCGACGAGAAGGATTGTCCGTGAAGTCTAACAGGATGGAACTCTCGGATCCTGACATAAATTTGGCATGGTTGGGTTTAAGTCAAATTCCAGGCAACAAACCTAACTGTCATAGAGATTAACTCTTAGTTCTCAAGGACGACGTCGAGGAACACATCTAATTTCATGTTAGAACACTGAGGAAAGAGAAACCATGAGGGGATGGAAGATCTCAAAGAACTTACCGGGCTGAGGACAACACTTACTGTATTGGGGGGGCTTCTCAAGGCTGGGAGAATGCATCCTCCACAACCCCCACAGCAGGACTGGGGGTACCAACTCTGACAATCGAGGTGATAGACGAGTCTCAGATGACAGAAATCTGACCGACGAGAAGAAGAGATTCGACGTGACTTTTGGAGGAGGAGGAGGAGGAGGAGGAGGGGATAGATGGAGGTTGGACAAGGGGCTCAGGGATTCTTGTGTCCAACAGTGTGCGGGTTGACTAGGAGTGACGGAGTAGGCATTTGTTCTTTGTTATAGTTGAAGCTCGGCCCTCGATGGGATAACTGCGCCAATAGGTAGATGACAAGAAGAAGACTCGCTACTTTATCGCTGGGCGATGGCCGCGCCGTCTGGAAGTACAGCATGCGAGCTTGGTGGACTTGGCCTTCTTTGTCCATGTTAGCTGATGTCTAGAGAACAACAAAGATCGAAGCGTTAGAAGGGATCGAGACTAACCGAACAGAAGAAGCTGCAAGAGGAAGACGCAGAATTCCACTTTCTGGCATCAAGGATAACTGAAGACAGATTTGGTCAGTCGACGATACAAAGGTCTGAAGGGAAAAGAGAGTGAGGAAGAAAGATCGAAGAGCATGTTCCTTGCGGTGGGAGTGTCTGGTTGCTGTGCAGTTGAAGGACTGCTGCAATGCGGCCAGCTCAGCTCAGCCAGGGGAACAAAGGAAGTGAGCAAGGATCCTAGGATAGGTGTGAAGAATGCATCGATGGAATCGATCGTCTGTAGAACCTCGTGCTAAGGGGAAAGGTAGTGCTAGGAAACAAAACAGGGGAGGAGGAGTGGCCAAAGAGGACAGGATGCTCCTGGCAAGCATCATCTGCGGAGTGTACTCACAAAGAAAGAGATGTGAACTATCTTATTACGTTGGTTTTGACGCCGTAAAAATGTAATCCGTGAGTGGGAGAGGAGGGAGCAGAGCCGCCTGGCCGTTGAAGGAGGGTGCGCCTCCCGATGGTGGGTGGAGTTCAGAGGGCCCAGGGTGCTGGGCTGGAGCACCCCGGGCCAGAGTTTGAACAGAATAATTCACTGCCTTGGTCAGCTCTTGATAGCAACGACAATGAAAAAAGCGGAAGAAACTCACAATACCAATGCAAACTCGGCGAGGAGGCGGCCCCCTCGCTTGGTGGAAGGGCCCTGCCCCGTCCCTCCCATGGACACAACACCACGGGAGCAGGGCCCTTGTTGAATACCCAGATTTCCCTATGGAGGAGGGGGGGCCGCCTCGGAGAAGTGCGACGAGGGGTTTGTCGGGGGCCGGCCAGGAGGCCGCAGCCGAAAAGGAGGCTGTTGCAAGCTGCTGTTGATGGGAGAGAGAAGAAGAACGAAAGGATGATGGGGAGGGGAGAAGGGGTTTTTGTCAGAGCAAGCAGGAAGAGGAAGGTGCGCAGAAATTGTCACTGCCCTTCTGAGAGAGGAGAGTGCCTCTGCCTGTGGCCCTGTGCCGAAGGGGGGTGCACGATCGATCGGGACACCACACAGCACATTAGGAATCTGTTGAGGCCTCAACGCTTGCAGACGAACAACATGATGGACTGTAGGTGCCTGGAAATTAGTAGCTAGCAGTTTGACATGCCCCATTGTCTGTCTGCGCGTGTTTGTCCGAGTCCTCGCTAAACTGCTCGGCTACGCACTGCATGAGGTTATTAGGGTGCTCAAACATCCATCAATACCGCTATCTGGATGCTTGATCCCGCCGATACCTTACTGCCTGGCTATCGGAGGTCATTCTCCGCCGCACTGTCGTTCCACGGCGCCAGGTTCTTCAGTGTGCGGCCAGGGCAAGGGCTAGTGATTTTGCACACACGCCGTGGGGATTGGACGCAAGAAGTAAGCTGTGCTTGTAATTCTCTATATAAAATCATACCTAAGAAGGGCACACTCCAGACCGGGTGATCCCCTGCCCACGTCTTCGGGCTTGCCAACGCCTTGGTGTGTTGTCGCAGTGGTTGGCAACAGGTCAAGGTAAGGCCTGAAATGAAGAACCTTTCTGCTCGAAATTGCTGAGTCGGAGAGCTTTTCACAACGGCGCATCAGCATAGCGGGCACCGACGTCGAGGAAGTTGACGACGGGTAGCTGACGGCTCTAGTCTCCAAGTGTCATTGCCTCGCTTCTATGCAGCTAGTCAAAGAACCCGTTGCCACCTCGGTGCAAACATGAGAGATCGACGGTCATCTTCACGGGATATTTGGCGTGTCGTAGCGAATCGTGATCAGGCGTGACTGGGCCTAATAGTGGCACAAGAGACAATACTCCCATAACCAAGTCTTTAATGAGAATTTCGAATTTCCTTGGATAAAGAAGTTCAGAAAACATCATGGCAATGCAGTCAGGCAAATAAAACAAAGATTCAGCGATCGTCAACCCTTTACATTCCCTCTGGCTCTATCTGTAAAAAACCAAACATATATAATTAAATGGCCGTAGCCCCTTGTCCAGCCACCAGCCTCTTCGTCACCATCGTTGTATTCTCATGTGGACAGCCAGCAACCCCACAACCCCATTAGAATGAGGAAGAGGTACTGTTGGATGGCTAACAAGTAGCCAACCAACCCCCGCTACACGGGCGAGGGTGATAGCTACAAGTTAACCACAAACAGTACCTACTCCTCACAACAATGGGGGAAGGGAGCTGCTGGCTGCCCACCAGCAACAGACCGACAACTCCCAATGCACCACAACGGCACAACCTCCCCAGTTGCGAGGTGGAGAGGAGTCTGTGCCGTCGGGTCTCCATGAACTTACTGTTCATGGCTATCATCAAGTTAGAAAGATTTCATACCAAGTCAAACAAGGTAAGCTTACTCGTCCTCCAGGATGGGACACATGCCTGGGCATCTCTAAACCCGGCTTGGCTGCTCATGTGCCCTCTTCTCCCTCATCCTCCGGTGGTGGAGTTCCATGGCCTCCTTGTCGATCCTGTCCTTGTACTCAAGGACGAATGACTCGGTTCTACCAAGATGGTAGAAACCTTCGTCATCCCGAAGGTTCCCAGGGGCCATAATACTATATAGCCCCCGGTTCCAGTCGAGGACGATCTCCTTCAGAGCCCTGACCAGGACTGTCCTGTGCAGGAAGTCCTCCTTTGCGGCGCCCTCCGCTGGAAGCGGAACAACCCTCTCGATGATGGTCTTGAGGATGTGGCGCTTCTGGTCTTCGACCAAGAAGGCCCGGCGCTCGGTCATGTACGTCTGGCGTACATTGAACCTCGCAAAGGCACGACTACGGACTTGGTCGCGGGTCATGAGCTCTTCGGAGAACCGGCCTTGCGCTCGGCAAAGAGGTTTGAACTCCTCCACCCACATTCGGTAGGCGGGACGCTGCTTCATCCGTCGCCGGTCGTTGGCGCGGAGAGCCGACTCGGTCTCGTCGGCGGAGGGAACCCAGAACGTGACGCAGTTGGCCACATACTCGTACATCTGGTACAGGTCCCTAAAGGGACCTGCCCAATACCGGGTGTACGGCAGGCCAAGAAAGTCGAGGATCTCGTCTGGGTCCCCGGTGAGCCAGACCTTTGACCTCTTCCTGTCGGCGTCCTCAATCTCCGGGATGCGCAACCAGAGTCCCTTGTCGTCTACGGTTAGACCGTAGGGCTTGATCACGTTTCCCAGGAGTTGCCATATGTCTCCATGGGCGTGATGGAAGAGCATGTAGTGCAACCGGCTTGACGAGTCGAAGACTTGGACGTCGACTTGGATGTGAAGACGACGCTCTCGTGCTGGTGTGATGGGACGGCTGGACGGGAGATCAGGGGCGAAGCTGAGTCGGGAGAAGGGGACAGAAACAGACTCCTAAGGTGAAAGTTAGCATTGTTTTATGTCTAGTCTGCCAGTAGAAACAAAAAACCTCTTGAGAGTTGCTGTTTTCATTGGGGGGTTCTTCCCAACGCGACGGTCCACTTCGGGAGTAGGGGCGAGCGGAGCCTGTTCGATGTCATTAGTCTCTGTTTCACAAGCGAGTTCAAGTTAGACAAAATCTTACTAGACCGGGAGCGTCGTGATTGTCTGGGGGCAAACTGTTCTGGGTCTTGGCGAATGGGAGGGAGACTTCTAGATCTACCACCTCGTTGCTGGGCACCACTGACATGTCTGAATTCTCGATCAGGGAGGGTCATCTCGAGCTCTGTTGAGCGAGGCCACTTCGAGTATTGTTAGCCTTTTCTGTACAATGCAACTGTATCTGAGGTGTGGGGACTTACGTCTGGACGCTGATTCGGTTTGGCATGAGTTCCGTCGAAGCGAGATCTTGGAAGGGGGAATTCGGTAGGAATAACAGGGTTGGAGTGTGCAGAAGGAACAGCGGGGAAAGAAGGGAGAGTTGGAGTAGTCGCAGTGACAGGAGTAGAAGGTGTAGCGTAAGGAGAAGCATTGCTAGGCGTAGGAACACTGTCGTAAGGAGAGCTAACGGTGGGAGCAGAAGCGTCAGGATGAGTAGAAGTGCTGACTTGAGCAGAGAAGCTGGGATAAGGTGAAGTGTCGATCTGAGCAGAGGTACGGGGGCGAGAAGAAGGTCCGGCAACAGCGTACGTCAGCTCTTGAGGGTTAGGCGAGTCGGAAAGGTGTTCGAGGTCGCGAGGCCAAGGGATGGCAAAGTGAGCAGACGGTTCCTGAACTCCTGCATCTTCAATGACGGCTGTAGCTCCGAGGACAGCACCGATGCGGTCAAGGTACTCTCTTTTTGTGTACTCATCTCCTTGGCTCTTGAATCTGGGACCCGTCACGAAGACGTCGACGTCGCCAAAGTCCTGCTTTGCCGGTCCCTCGATGGGGAAACGAACGACGGAGAAGGCCTTGGAAAGTCGGTGCTCCACGCGTCTCTTGACTTCATGGTAGACTGAACCTGGCATCCGCGGCGTCTGCAGAGGAGGATTGTGGTTTGCGAAGGCTTTGCCACCCATGATGACGGATAGGCAAACAACAAAGGGGGAGGGAGAAGCTTGTGAGGGAACAAAGAGGGTAAGCAGAAGAGGAATACGGTACGAGCTTGGTGGTGCGAGGACTTGTGATTGAAATGTGAGGGAGAACAAGTGATGTTTTTGCGAACGCGATGATGCTCGAGGAGGGGAAAGATAACAACAAACGAGACTTGTAGCAGACGAGGGAGATGGTCGCTGGCAGAACGTTGTGCTATCTAGTATAGAAGAGGAGAAAGAAGGAAGCGTTTGCAGAAAGAAAAAGAATGTGGTCGCTGAAGGGGGAGAATGTTTCGCGGCGTGACTGATTCAGCGTTGGAGGAGAGAAAAGGTGAGTCAAGACGAGGTGCCAGAAAGTTGGGCTGGTGGTGGCTGAGGCGGAAGAAAAGTACCATCTGTTAGAGGGGCCGGGCGACCTACAGCGATCACCTCTACACAACAGTACCGCCACACTGCCATCAGCACTAGAACAACAGCATCCAATCCAACAAGACTCGAAAAAAAAAGAAAAAATTCAAAATGACTTACGAGGAGAACAAAGAATGGTATGCCTGGACCTCCAAGAACTTTTGTATTGGATCCTGGGCTCTTTTCCTCTTCGTGTGCTACATGATGATTTGGCTCGGCATCTAGGATGTGCCTGAGTGGCTGCCATGCCTGAGAGCCATTCGCATGACCAGACCCATGTACCGCTAGGTCTGACACTTTAAGGTATGAAACCTCATTCAAAAGTTGAACAAGGCATTTTTCTAACTATTGTAATGCAGGGGATTTCTTCAAGTTACGTTTCGAACAAGCAAACCATCCCCGACCTCGTCGTCGTCGATCGACCCCTCGAGTTTTTTTTATTTCCCTGCCTCGACCACGAGCAGAACGAGCACCGTTACCACCCAGCGGCGTACCATGGATCCTCTGGAGGCTTCAGGAGAGCGGATGGAATAATACTTGTGCCTGTATTTAATACAGTCGAAAGGAAAAGCGTTGTGCTGCAGGAGGCAGCCGAATAGCACTCTTTCCCACTCCATGACACTGCCCTGCCAAATTCTCTGTGAAGATTAGAATCGCCCTGAACTCAATTTGGAATTATCTGATGTCTTCAATGTTCATTTCAGTGTTGGAAAAGTCCCAGTTTGCCCGACGTTGCGCCTAAGAAAAAGTGAAGCTTCTCGAAGCCCCCCATCGGACCCTTTGTCTCGGGCACCTGCAGACTGCAGGCTGCAAGGTTTTCTCGGCTTGTGCAACCGAGGCGCCGTTGCATCAAAGAGCTTGTTCTTCAGCTGTTTCTAGAGTGACACCCTGAGTGGGTAGAGAGATCTGTGTGACGCTGCCGTGCCGCTATCGTAGGCGGCATCCATTGCTTCTGACGTCTTCAATGCCTGCCTCCAGTGGTGACAGGCGCTCTGGATACGCGTATATCGACAACATTAAATCCACACCGTACGCTGAAAATTCGGCTGGCTCAAGCCTTCTGTGTTCAGAGCTCCGTCTACATAGGGAGGGCTGGACCCTTCCAATCTACCTTCTCGCTTCCGCCATCCATCGTCAAGGCCACTCTCTTCAAGGGCCCTAATATTTAGTACGACTTCCGCATAAATACTTTACGTCACCTTGAGCAGCTTCTGGGTCATTCATGTCTGGTCTCGAAGGCTTGTTCCTCAAGCTATATAGTACCGTACATGGAGCGCCGTAGACCAGATGAGGCGCGAAAAGTATCAAACACAAAAACCGTGAGCCTTAAATCCGCCCCGGTCAACTTCCTTGTTCCTCCCTCGAAATCAACTGCAGCCGAGGGTCGACTCTGACTTGTATACCATGTCTCTCCTCGAAGCCAGTGAAGTTGCCGTCCAAAACTTAGATCCTTCCGTGATGCTACCCGAGTCAAATGCAGATACCGTCATCCGTAGATGATCAGTCAGTATCTGCCTGTGTCCGTAGCGAATGTAGACACCATTCGGGAGTTGTCGTCCAAAAATCAGATCCTTTGCCCCTGAGTCATTGGGGGAGACCATCGTTATAAGACCGCTGATCTCTGGCCATGTCCGTAGTGAATACAGACGCCTTTCAGAGTCACCTTCAGCCTTTTCAGCCTCTGCCTCTCCGAACCAATCGTGCGAGATTGCCGTTAGATCATGGGTGGGTCATCATTACCACCTGGTGGCCAGCAAAGGCCCTTGATCTCCCCGTCTTCCCAACCAATCCACTAGACTTTTTCGCGGACGACGGGTGGCTTCTCGGGTCGTGGACCGCATGGCTTAGCATCCAGAGGCTTTCTACCATAGACAACGTAGCTGGACATCTGGTCAGCTCTGTGGCGCAAAGAGGGCAAGTGACTTACAAGGGCATGTAGCTGTGCATGTTGGGGTTCAAGACCTCTGTCTCGGCCTGGGCAAGAATCTCACGGTAGTAGGTCTGATCGCCACCAAGAGCGTTCTGGCACATGTTCCTGAAAGTGGTCATGGCCTGGTCGCGCCAGTTGAGCAGCTCAAAGTTTCCAATCTTCTGGAGATGAGGGTTACTGGGCCATGGACCCATGGGAAGCTTGAGAGCTCGCTCGACGACGTTGTCGAAGCCAGCCTCTTCGAGGTATCTCTTCCAGCGGATAGGCTCCTAGCCCGAGACGTTTCGCTGCTCTGCAATCTCGAAGTTGAGCTTGCCCACCTTGACGTAAGCAGAGTCCTTTGGAAGGGTACCGTCGTCGGAACGAAAGTCGGGGACAAAACCAGAGACTTCAAAGTAGGCGCCGGGCTTGAGGGCACGGTAGACCTCCTGGATGAGGTTGGGCCAGTCGTAGATCGTCATGGTGAGCTCACGGGCGTGGATGAAGTCAAAGATGGACTCGCCCCAGCGCCAGTCGACCTCCACGTTGTCGATCTTGGTCAGGTTAGCATGAGGAGGGTCAACAAGGGGTTTGGGCCTCGTCTGACAGCATACCTTAAAGCGAACGTTAGGTGGAACAAGCTTGGTCTGGAGTGGGAAGAGATCGACTCCGATGATGCGAGCAGAAGGATAGAGCTCGGCCATGTCAACAGCCCAGATGCCAGTGCCAGTACCAAGATCGAGGATGGTCTTGGGGTACTTGGGCAAGGGAGACAAGTGCAACTTGTTGTCCAGAAGCATCGTGTACTTGCAGTGACCGAGGTCGTGCTTGACGAGCTGTCAGAGAGGTTAGCCGATGTCAACAACAAACAACAAGGGGGCACTTACCTCGACGTTGTTGCGGAGTGCCCAGCCCTGGCTCTGAGTCCAGGTGTCGTCATGATTGGCGTCTTTCTGGAGCTTCAATCGAACTTCCTGAGCAATTTCGGCCAAGTGACGCGTCATGATGCTGTTCGGGTACATGCCTCGGGGCTCGTAGTCAACCCAGTGGATCGGCTCGATGTAGGTGACCTCAGCAGTCAGAGGAATCACCGACATGAACTCACTGATCCGAATGTGCGCAGGACGATCAGATACAACGTTAGCAGGTGCAGAAGAACTCGCCTCTCCGTTCTTCTTGTCGTTGTTTGGGTCATCTTCCTTGCGCTTGCGACGGAAGATGCGCGAGACGCTCCGGAAGAGAGTACCGGGCTGCTTCTTCGGCTCCATGTTTTCACGAGCGATTTCTCCCTTGAATCAGGTTTAAATAGTGAAGCTTCGAAGCTGTTGTTTTGTCCGCGTGTTGTGGCGGGAGATGGTGCGGAATGGAGGAGGAGCCTGGAGCTGCAGCCTGCAGGGGACGTTTTTGAAAACCCCTCCCGCTCGCAGCAGTATTGCCAGTGCCAGGACCAGCAGCCCTGCTTCAGTGGACCACAGGGGCCTAGCCATGCATTTTTCTCCTATAGAATCTCTAAAAAACCAACCTATACTTGCTTGTTACACAAACGAGCGTACTATACAAAGAATACCCTTTATTCTCGCTGCGTTTACCTTGTCACTATGGCCCTCCCTAGCAAACAGGAAGTCAACGACCTTGTGAATGGCCTTGCACAGGCTGCCCAAGCATACTCTGATGCTCCGGACCTTAATGGGTACATGTCCCGTGTGCACGTTCTGGAAAAAGCCAGGGCGCTCACAAATGCCCTCATCACGCCAGACCAGAAGCCCAACTACCATGGCCTCAACGTAAGTCAGAACCCATTAGACTCTATTGCATGCCTCCTACATGCAGACGATCGCTTATACTGCTTGTAGATCGCAGAGCTGGTCGCTATCCGAACCTTCATGAAGTTCAAGGTCCTCGACGCTGTCCCCGCAAGTGGCTCCATATCCCTCAAAGACCTCTCCCAGGCCACCGGCGTGCAAGACTCGCTCCTTGGTACGTTTGATTTTCTTTAATACCTATGTCACTAGTTCTTCGACTAACATTCGTCTTCCAGAGCGCATGGGACGCGTCCTCGGTCAGTTGTTATCTCGAATTTCCCTTCACCGCCCGTTCTGACAGCCCACTCCAGTCGCTTCCGGCTTCCTCGACCAGACTGAGCCTGATGGCGGAGAATACAAGCATACCAAGTTCTCTCTCGCTTACATCCTGGACAAGCCTGCCCCTGGGCACCTGTTCCTCGCCATGTAAGCTTCTCTCGAAACTTGGGCACCTTGGTCGGAATCTAAACCCCCAGGTACGACGAATGGTTCAAGCACATGCACAACTTTGATGACTACCTTGTCTCGAAGGGCAAGTTTGAAGAACCCCAGGACCCCCTATACAACCCGTACACTGCCTACTACAAGCAAGAGGGAACTCCTGTCTGGAGCATCATGATGCAGCACCCCGAGCGGTTTCAGACCTTCCAGACTGGCATGTCAGGCATTGACGTTGCAATTCCGGTGACTGGTCACTTTGACTTTAGCTCGCTCAAGAATACTGTTGAAGAGGAGGCCAAGGGGGTCGTGGAGCTTGTCGATGTAGGGGGCGGCGAGGGAGTGGTTCTTAACAAGATCCTGGAGGCTCATCCCGATCTCACACCCAAGAATTGTGTACTACAGGAACGCCCAGAGGTTATTCAGCTTGCCAAGAGCAAGGAGAACCTCCCTGAAAGTGTCCAGCTTGTCGAACACGACTTCATGGAAGAACAGCCCATCAAAGGTGAAGTACCAGCCAGTTGCACAAGCCCGTAGCTAACACGGGGGTACAGGTGCCAAAGCCTACTTCATGCGCATGATCCTCCATGACTACGCCGACCCAACCAGCACCCGAATCCTCTCCCGTCTTGCCGAAGCAATGTCCCCCGACTCTCGAGTCCTCATTTGCGAGATGGTTCTACCCCCACGTGTGGGAGAAGCAGACTTTGCTTCTGCTGTCCTTGACCAAGCTGTTATGACGATGGGAGGCAAGGAGCGAACGGAAGAGGGTTTCAAGAAGATTCTGGAGGCTGCCGGCCTCGAACTCATCCACACTTGGCGTGTCCCTGGGGTCCCTGGTGGGTGTGCAGAGGGGAGACTCAAGAGAGCGTCTTGATGTAGTTGCTCTAGATCAAAGGATTGTCGTGTTAGATACTTGTGATGGCCGGATACTAAAGAATGTCTACTAAGACTTGGTCTCTTTTGGTCGTGGGCCACCCTACACCATGACAATTTGGACTTTGTTTCTACCCACGGCAACCATTCTGTCTCTCGTACACATTGGAAACTACTAGCAAAATAATTTGCAGTTAAATCAAGTTCTCTCTCGCTCCCCGAATTCAAAAACATGCTTCCTTTTGAATGGGCTGGCCCTCCTGAGAAGACTCTATCCAGTGTTGGCGCCAACCATTCGTCTTCACCCTGACAACAAGCGTCAAGCGTGAAGGGGACAGGATCCAACAATCACTCTGCATGGTAATGATTCAAATCCTGGAAGATAAATAAAATTGGAGAGTGCTATTTTTATCGTTTTGGTTGCAGGAGAGAGTTTGTTGAGACGGCAATCGAAGAGTGTTACCACTGCGGCGCGCGACCCGTGCAACTGTGATACCACCCACGGATCCGTACATGGTGCAGGGTCGTAGATCAATCGGTGCCCTTCCCTACAGCGTACTTATACTCACATTTTGTTCATTCCAACTTGTTAAAGCCATGTGCTACGGACCTAAGGTAGTTGAAGAATACAAGTCCAGTCGAGTTCCTCGACGCATCCTGGCTATCCCTCTCCACTTGCCCGACCTGCGGCAAGGTCCGGTCGAAGAAGGCACCAACACGATCAAGCACAAGCAAAACAATGATTCAATGTAGTACAATGCAGTTAGGCTTGATGTTGATATTGTGTTGATAACTGTGTCCTTTGCTACAATGCCTGACACTCACTGTCGTTATGACAAGGGAGGTGCTCTACTCAACAATTCCGACAAACCAACAACGTACATTATCCCTGACAACAGTGAATCCGTCCCTGAAGTCCCCAATCCAATTGGCCCATCACTCCCAGTCATCACCGTTGTTTGCGTTTGTGGTAGATGTGCAATGTGTACTATGCTCATGTTCTGTTGTAGCCGCGCTAGAAGGATCTCTGCGTGTCTTTCTCTTGAGGTAATCTGGCAAGACTCTAAGATGAGTTGGATGTTGGTCGGGTGGGATGTTGCGAGAGGAATGATTGTTGGTGTTGCTGCTGGTATAAATGACGTCTCCCAAAGAGGCCAGCAGCCACAGTTTCTGGTCTGCCCGGTACGGCAATCTGTCTCTGTCGGCTTGGGCCTGACCGTTGACCGGCACACCGCGTTTCTGCTTCAGGTCGTCCTTTTCAATTTCGGTTGACATGGTCAGGGCAGCGGGGCTGGCTGAGATAGGAACAGAGCCGGGAACATGCCGTCGTGTATTGATAACTGTGTCTTTTTCTGTTGTGGCTGATGACTCAATCGTCATATGATAAGCGGCAACTCCAGTATATCCAGGTTGGCTTTGGTTGCCAGAAGAATAGGGGACGAACGATGAGGCAGCATACTGCTGCTGGGATCCTGGCGTTCATCTGCCCCGCGAGCATCTGAACTGGCTGAGCTGAGACCGGCAATGTGTTCTTTGTTATAGTTGAAGCCCGGGCCTCGATGGGATAACTGAGCCAGAAGACCGAGATGAGAACGGCTCAGGGAACATGGGTGACTGAGGCTAGGGAGCCTGGGGCATCCCGGCAGGATGAGGAAAGAATGGGTATGGCAACGCAGGCTGGCTTGTCATATAATAGGTAACAACTCTTTGGTTGCCAGAAAAGTAGGGACTGAAAGACGAGGTAGCATTGTCACTGACGGATCCTGCGTTGAGGGTCTCGACCGAAGACCCGGCCTCCTAGTCCGGGTCGAGGGTCCCATTAGACTCGTCAATAATAGGGCCATCATACTCTTATGGCTGGGAGCCCCAGCAGCCCTCGCATGTCTTTTCGGATTCCTTGTCGTTTCCACACCGGAGGCATGTGTGGAGTCGTGGAGACCCAGGGTCTCCCCGATGCTCGCCGTGCCAGGAGGCCAGATATAACCCCTCTCACTCTCCGTCATGGGAACACAGTCGAAGCAAAGGCCTCGCCATCCCACCGATGGTAGACATCTCTGGCAGACGTCGCACAACCTCTATCGACCCTCTTGGAATCCAAAATAGACCAAAACAAAAGAGGAAACAGGAAACAGGAAAGAGACATGACACAAGATGAACCAAGACAAACCAAAACAAACTAATATGAACCAAGATGAACCAAAACAAACCAAGAAAGATAGTCGAACTGGGGCCCCTGGGCGGCGTGTATCCGCCAGGGACGTACTGAGTGTAG
The DNA here is from genome assembly GCF_050370095.1 of Fusarium phalaenopsidis. Taxonomy (NCBI): domain Eukaryota; kingdom Fungi; phylum Ascomycota; class Sordariomycetes; order Hypocreales; family Nectriaceae; genus Fusarium; species Fusarium phalaenopsidis. Next base: position 2,648,609 of record NW_028145417.1, on the reverse strand, counting down.
TACGCGGGGACGGGCATTGGCTGTTGAACTTGCATAGGTGGCACAACTGGGACATAGGCATACCAAGCAGAAGCCTGAGGAGTGTTCGCAACGTACGGGTTGGCGTTCATCTGCGCCGCGGGCATCTGAACCGGCTGACCCGGGAACGGTGATGGGAACATGGGGCACCGGCGGTGGCGTTCTGAGGCACCGAGTGCCAAGCGGGGAGATTATGTGCGGATGGACAATGGCTTTTGGCTGCCAGTTAATGCTGTAGAACTCTTTACACGTCGTGGAGCTCTTACCGTATCATGAAATGCCCTGTTGCCTTGTAGACAAGAAGCCGGCGGGTGAGAAGCGAAAGGCAAGCAAACGCTCAGTCGTCTGGGGCTCGGTATCGAACTGGGGATGATCCCCGAGAAGCCGGCGGGAGCCCCCTGAAACGAGTAGTGGGTGGGCCCCATGGGCGAGAGGCGGATGGAAGAAGAGTGCGCCACGAGGTTTTCTACCGTGATCAAGGGAGATGGGAGAGGGCTGCTTGCCGACACCAAAACAAACCAAGGCAAACCAAAACTAACTAAAACAAACCAAAAAGACCCAGAGGGAACGACGGATGGTTCTCCGTAGTCACAGTCTGCCGAGGCCGAAAACGGAGGAGGCCTTGTCGATTGACTTGAAGAGGGCAAACAGCAGCCGAGCAGTCACAGGGGCCGCAGTAGCCCTTCTGACGGGGAAGTCTTCTAACATTCCCCGGAGGCAGCCGTCTACGCGATAGGGTGTGAGTATGTGCAGAAGGAGCAGAGAGCATCGCGAGACGAACCTTGTGAGGGAGCTTCTCGGGGGCCTCTAGCCATGACTATGGCTTTTCAACGGGGTGTAAACCCCTTGCACTTCATGAGCGCAAGCGACGAGAATTTCTATTCCTTCTATCTAGTTAGCTACCTATGTTGTCACAACGGAGACCGAGGCAAGGAGAATCGGGCACCTACCATCGTCTTGACCTGGTGATCAGCTTGGCTTTGGCAGGAGATGTCCAGGGCCGTGGTGTTCGCAGTGATTGAGAGCCGGAGAGAGAGGAACAGGCGAGGAGGATGTGAAGAGGAAGCAGGTTTTAGGAGAAGCGCAAAATGCAGCACGTCGAGGATGAAAACCATGATGTTGGTGTGCGAGGTGGGAAAATGAGGTTTGTGGGAAGATTTTTGTGCGGGCGAGAAGGAGGAAGGAGGTAGATGCACCTGTATGGCCTCGTTTACAGTCATCTAGCCCTAACTCGCTCGCACGATTAGGGCTGCCGCCTCAGGGCTTCTTCTTCGGACGAGCCTCTCAGGGGACGGCGAGGCTGGTGAGGCTAGAGGGGGGGCATACGTGTGCCAGGTCATGTGGCGAGTGGCTGAGGGACTCTACGGGCACACATTGAGGGAGGTCACGTTCGTTTGAGGCTCTGGTTCCAGTGGTCGAAGTGCTCGAAGCTTCTACGATCGATTGTACGGGCACCGGATACCGTTCCGACACGCACTTGTGACAAGCAAGGCCGTGTTCTTGGATGCCCGTCCCTCATTGCCACTAGAAGTACTTGCATCGACTCCTGAGGCTTGTCCAGGGACATATGTGTGCCTCAGATTCTATCTCGCCGATGCAATTCCCCGGAGAAGCTACTCCGGGTCTACTGTGCGCTCCAAACCCCCTACGGTTGTCTGCTAACTGACTTTCAAGACTCCCCCTCTCTCCTACCTCCGAATCCTCCCCCTTGCTCAAATCAAAATGCGAAACAGGCTTCGAAAACATTCCCGTACCGTTCAGACGTCGTCAAGATTAGCGGCACCTTGCATTCATCAGGTGCGCCTACACTACCTCTACCACGAGGCAGAACGACTGCCGATCGGGTGCGCAGACCTCCTATCGACACTACACTGCACTTTGATGAACGAATTCGCTGTCTCGTTGAAGTCTCTAGCGTCAGAGGCAATCGAACGGATATTCAGGGGCTAATGCGCGGCAACCTTCTCCCCAACGATTGCATCGTATTACCCAAACAACATCGAAACTACCAAAGCAACCTTCAGGAGTCATACTCTGACGCCTTCTCAGTTGGAATTGCGGCATCCAGGGGCGGTTGTCTTAGCAGGTGCTCCATGTAAATCAAACATCTATTATATCCAAAAGATTCGCCCTACTCTACTTTAAAACAACAGCTCTGAAATGGCCAAGAACACAGGGACAGCTGCCAGAGCAAGGCCTGGGGCCAATCCAGCAGCACCATTGCCAGGAGCGGCTGTGGCTGTGGGTGTTGAAGTCGCAGCTGACTCGGTCTCCGAAGCAGTCGAGGCAGATCCAGTCGCGGTTCCCGTAGCCGCTTCTGTAGCCGTTCCAGTAGCCGTACCCGTGCTCGTGTTCTTAGAACCCTCCCTAACAGCCTTCTCATACTGGTCCACGACATACTCGACCACCTCATCGCCATACTTGGACACATACTCTCCATGTACATCCTCATCACTACCCCGATCACAGTACGTATCTCCCGTATCGCAGTAGGAGCGAATAATTCCAGTCTTGGTGTACTGATCCTCGCACAGCGTAATGTTGGTGCGGGCAAATACCTGTAATTCAGTCAGCCATTGGAGACTATAGCATGGTGTCACACGGCCAGACTTACGCCGTTCTTCTCGCCGGTGCCCTGGTTGTACGACGCGTTGGCCACGTGGCTCGGGTCTCCGAAGATGATGATCGCAACGACTGCTTCAATTAGTTACTGCGGCATGCGGCTTGTCAACGTGAGGTGCTCACCGCTGTCTTCGACTAGATCCGTAGAGATGGGCTTGTTATCTGGAAAACTACCGCCGCTTCCGCCACAGAAGGTGTCTGTAGCGACTTGGCCACCCTGCATGGCATTAGACATTGTTGAGGTTGTACCGAGGGCAGAAGACTTACCTGAGAGTAGCCAAAGACTGCAATCTTTCCATCCGGGCATGAGCTGTGATAGTTGGTGAGAAGCTCGGTCATGGCTTTGACACCGTCAGCCTCAGACTCATCGTAGGCTGGGTCAAGGAACGTTGCTGGATAATCGAGAGGCTCGACGATGGAACCCTTGACGCGGTCGGCGACATCCTCAGCGACTTCTCCAGTGATGCCAGCGCCCTTCTCCTCGCCTGTGCCTCGCGCGACAACCATGTACAAGCCATCGGCACATTCCACATTTTTGCTTTTCTGGGCGAGAGCGGCGGCGACAAGTAAAGCCGAGGGGAGAGTAAAGGGACGCATTTTGAAGGGAGAGGCTGGAAGTGTCGCGTGAGAGAGCGATGGACGTGTCTTTTTGATGCGCGAGAGAAGACGTTGACAACACGAGACTTTTGCAGACGAGGCCAGCTGAGCAGATCAGATGCAGCTGAGAGACGAGCTGCCGTTCTTGTCCTGGGTGGGTTCGTTATTTATTTGTTGGTCTCGCCCTCGTCCACGCGTCCAAGCTCCCCCGGAGCTTGGCATGGGTAAGGAGACCTTTTGGGCCGGTCCATCCGGGATGAGTCGCCAATGGAGGTTTAGTGGCCCCCGTAACCCCGCAAGTTGGTGATGGTGCCCCTGGTCCCGAGGTTCTTTTTCGATCTTTACATTGAAGCTTGTGAGGGAGGGGAGGGGGGAGATTTCATGCGGAGGCTGCCGGTATCCGATATGCATCTTGTTTGTCTGAGATGGACCGCATGGAACGCACGCAAATGGGTGACGTGCCTTGATGCTACCACGTTGGACTCGGCTCGGGTCGTTTGGAATGTGGCTGCATGACAAAGGACGTTGGTTAGTGGATGACGTTGAATTAGAGTCAATGGAACCGTTTCTTTGGCTGTTGACAAGCGTTGGATCTTGGCTTGACAGTTGAACCTTGTTAGAGTCTGACCTGCACTCACAAAGATTGCCCTGGGCCTTCGACATAATGAATGGGTGCTGCAATCGGCTTCCCTGCAGTGTGCGATTTAAGGTGGCTGGACAATTGAAACACCATTGGTGCGAATGCTAGAGGAGAGCATTCCCCCCTGTCGCCCAATGGCAGAAACTGCCCAAGCTCAGTGTTTCCCCCTTGCACGCGTGATGTAAAAACACCACAAGTCGCAGCATCGAGCTTTCTCACCAGCTTCAACCAAGGCCTTGACGATTGAAAAACCATCTACACATATTTCCGTCGAAAATCGAGACATGATCTGAGCCATTGACTTATTTTCAGAACAATGTTGTCTTGGTTTTCCCAACCACGTGCCTGATCCAACCTTGTTCTACAATCGGAATGCTACTTTTGGCACCTCGTTTGGTGGGCTAAAGATGTAAGCCCCCGGCCACCATGCGGAAGATCTAGCAAGAACCGAATACCGCCAACAGCGCACTGAGCCCGGAAAGCTGATTTTAGCTTATAAAAATACTTCTTTAATAGCGAGTGGACAGTCAATCAGGTTGACTATCATCTGGCGCACGTTTGAGCCGACGATCTGTCAAGCTACCCAAGGAGCAACACATCCAAGTACCTGAGGTCTGTCGAGGTTATCACAGCTAGGAAGCATCTGGGCCACATCCATAATGACAAGATTTGTGTGATAGGGGGCATGCACAAAGTGCTGAGTGTGGCCCCTTTACTTTGCGTTAGATTGACATGCTTCGATTTTGAAACCTGTGATATTTTCTCCTATGCCTAAAGCTCTTTTGAGATATAAAAAGGGACGTAAGATCGTCACAAGAACTGCTTTTTCAGTCTCAACTTGCGACTCTGTTCCCTCTTCTCCACGCCTGCTCCAGATATTCCGCCCACGTTCCTTCTTCATGCTCTGAGACACGACTCGGTACTTCGGAAACGGCTTGTTGGGATGGAAGCCAAGACTTGAGTATCAGCGACTGTCATGGTTCATCGGAGAAAATCAATCACATACCCAGGAGTAGGTCAGATGGAAAGATGAGAGGAATCATTCCAAGTACCACTGCGTCCCGAAAGAACCATCGTATGGCCGTGCAGGGCAAGTCTCTTTGTGAAGCTTCCTGTCGTGCTCGAGGCAGCCCTTGCTGCAGTAACGAAAGATCCTGCAGCCCTCGCAGATTATACGGGGCTTCGGACTCCCACAGGTGATGCACGTCTTGCTGCAACAATGTCTCGTTGGAAGTTCGTCGACCGAGTGTCTGCATAGACTTGGATTAGTTCATGTTTGAGAAGCAGAAGGGTGGGAATACTTACCCAAGGCCGTTTCCAAGCCTGGGATCTCCTCTTGCACCCCGTGTTTTGTGACGAGAGAGCGTTCTCGCGTACATAGCCTCAAAGATCCAGCGTTTGCCGTTGTTCTTGTACTCCTCACAGGCGGTAAGGACTTGAAGTTGGTGAAAAGGGGAGACGAGGTGTGGTGTGAACGCCTTGGCGAATTCGAAGTGCACAGGGGCAATGATGGCGCCAGCCTTCATGGCAGCAACGACAGCCAGGATGTAAGTGTAGCGTCCAGCTCCGAGGGTACAGGGAGAAGACATGTAGCGAGCAACGATCTCTTCCAGAATGGCATCGAGCAAGCCATTGCCGAGCATCTCAGCGACAAGCTCCCTGTCCTCGATCAGGGGGCGCCAGATGGTAAAGGTCCGGTCTTCGTCTCCTTCAGCGTAGGCGAGAAGTTCTCGAGCAATATCGTCAATAACTTGGCCAAAGTACTCGGCATCGTCTGTGTGCAAAATGTTGCATCCCTAAAACATCATCTTGGCAGCTTGATCGATCGGTGGAAAGTAGAGTGTGTGTGAAGAGGTGACAAGTCTAGAGAGCTCAAGAGGAGCAAAGAAGAGAGTATATAAGAATGCATCGTGACTGATTCAATGCCTATCAAGGGAAATAAAGGGATAATACGAATCTTTATAATTCCAAAATGGGACCAAAAGGCAAACGAGGTTAGTGGTAGAAATGGAATCGGCAAATACAGTTGGCGTTTGAGCAAGCGGCCAGCACAACGGAGCAAACCGTCCGAGGGGCAGTGAATCAGCATCGATACAGACATAAATCCTCGCCTAGAATCTCCCGCACGCCAATTTCTCTGCCTTTGCAAAAACATCCCCCGCTTTCTCTCCCTTCCACCTTCATCTCCCTCCACAAACAAGCACCACTACCCAACATCAACATGGCCTTGCCCAAGTTTGCACCGCCTTCTCTTCCTTTCTAATCATCTGCCTTTCCTTGTCTTTCGCGTACTATGCATCATCACAAAACCACATGGCCCTCCTAGGCCGCACAATCCTGGGCTGCACCCCCAGAGCAACACCAAACTCATCGTTTCCTTGACGCATTGGACGCGCTTACAAGAGGCTCTACATTTACGGCCCTGGACAGGCTTGCAAGAACTCTACATTCATGGTCCCCTACAGGCTTGCAAGAGGCTCTATAAGAGTTAGGTTTTCTGCATCGCACCAGTTTCCAAGAGCTCCTCGTGAGCTAGGTAAGGACATCCCCCACCTTTTTCACTCAGCGATAACTAACCGCATGTTTTACAATAGACGTCCCTGCAAACCTCGCATTCAGTCATGGGGCAGCTCCAGGCAAAAATAGAAGGGGCATGAAAGTCTTTGAGCTACCCCGTGGATCAACCTCACTCCACTAGTCTCGTTCTTGGCGCTCTGGACAGGCTTGCACGAGGCTCCCTACGAGCCATGTTTTCGGTCCCCGGCAGGCTTGCAAGAGCTCCTCGTGAGCAGGTGAGGATTGCCCCCATTCTTGTGACCAAGACAGCGAGAGCTAACCGTGTTTTCTACCATAGACACCCCGGAGGGCCTCATGTTCAGGCCTGGGACGGTTGCGGGCAGAAAGAGAAGGGCCATGGCAGGCTCGGCGATTCTTCACACGCCGGGCCTCCCGCATTCTTTCTGCCTGCTGCCGTCCCCATTCATTGGGGGGCGAACCCGCTCTGCGCCGAACTCTTCGGGAGAAGTGAGTACATCCAGGATTCTTGAGCATGGCTTCGCTAACAGCTTCCAGGCGCTCTTCAGCTTCAACCACCCCTTCCAAGGAGGTGGGGTATACCCAAGGTGCCCCGTTTGACCTCATGACGGGGGAGAGGGAGGATATTTTTTTTGGCTTGTTTTGGCTTGCCTTGGGTTGGGTGGTTCTTAACCCCAGGGCCCCCTCTGACTCCTACCCCACGACTGCGGGTTAGGCCCTGGGGTTAAAGACGGGAGTCTATATGTGGCTGATACGGATATTTTGGCGGACTGGATACTTGTTACGTTGCCGGTTTTCTGGCTCAGTTATCCTATCGAGGGCCGGGCTTCAACTATAATACAGAACACATTATTGTTACATTGTCGATGTCAACGGTATCGGATCACGACTTCGAAGGAGAACTGGGTCCTCACACCAACATCGAAAAAACTGGGCTCTTGGTTATCAATTTGTTGTTATCAATGACGTCTCCAAAAGAAAGCATCAGGCACAATATCAAAGACCACAGTAATCAACACATGACAGCATCAAAATCCACTGCTCTGTGACCCATCTCTCTTTCACGTGTCTGACGTTTTGAGTACAGTGATTATCTACCTGCATGTTTTTGTTCGTTATCGTGCTCGATGAGGTCATACCCTCAGCCCAACCAACTCCGCCTTGGTGAAGCTATCACAGCCACACTAAGCTCAGACACTGGGTCGATCGACAAGGATCAGCTTAAATGGCGCGTACCCCGACTCGACCAATCAGAGCGTCCCGTCCCCTGTCCCAGGGCTGAAAATCCCCTGGGGCGGAGTTGGGATCCTGGGGCATTGCTGACGATCAACACTTTCACTTCCACATCTGGTCATTTGGAGCGCTCCATTGGAATTCAGAGCTCAAGAGCTTATCTCGAGCTCTCAGTATTTAAGAGCTTACGACCCCGTCAAGAAGAAAGTATGTTTGCATCATCGAAACGTTGATATCCAAGACTCCTTCTCACCGTCTTCAACACCAGCAACTCAGATCTACACACATTAATACCTTCACAATGGGCCACGGCGACTCAAAAATCCCCTCCCCGCAAATGTCCCTCGAGTCCGCTCAAAGGGGCGTCCCTCCCGTCATCCGCGCCGCCTACAAAAAGTCATGGACAAAGATCATCGTCCACCTCGGCGAGCCTGACAAGGACCCCATCTACTGCCTTTCTCTTCCCCAAGGCTTCTACGGCAAGATGATTATGCACGACGGTCCCGATCCCGATTCCCCGGCCCTCGGCGGCGCAAAGCCAGACGGCTGGAGGGTCGACTTCAATATTCAACTCCCTGCCATCCCTGGCACCGACGTCGGGGAGAGCGTCGAGATCCTGCGTCACACGAGCAGGAAGTCTGAGAGATATTGGTTCGGTTTACAGGTTGGCGAGGGCGCGAACCGACACGTTGAACGCTTCGAATGGCGACGCTCCCACGGCAGCGAAGTCAAGAGCGTAGGAGAGTCCAAGTGGGGATGGAAGCTGGTACGCATTGGTAACATTGTGGACGACCCGAACGACGACGCTGAAGCTTCTGGCGAGGAACCAGACCGCCCTGATGGCTTCACGAGCGATGGGAAGGAGATTGTCGCCGTATGGGCCGACGGCAGTATTAGCTGGAAGAACAAGACAAAGATTGGAACGTTTGAGCTCCGAGGGAGCGGTCTTACGGGGGAGCTGGGCACACAATGGGCACTTATGGCTCTCTTGAGCTGCATGTGCCAGTGGCAAGCGTTGATGATGGCATCGTCGACAACGACAGCAATTGCTGTGACGACTTAAGGTCGTAACGGACTTGATTTGCAAGGGTATTCATTGGGAGCGTTTGGGAGCATGGTTAGGAGTTGGATACATTGATGAGTTTGTAATATCACGACTAGACTATTTACTTCAAGTTACGATACATCAGCTTAAACACGCTGCATTTGATACCGTCTCTCTATTCTACAATATAGCCTTACCATTCTTTGATTCTCATACCCCAGTCACCCATGTCATGATCTTCGGACCTTTCTAAAAGCGGTGACAGCTCCGTGAATCCTACTGCAACCCTGCGCGCCTCGAACGTCTTGGCAGCACAATATTCCCCAACTGTGCCTCTCCAAGTCAATGCCCAAGCCCTCCGCCTTACTCTGATCAGAAATCGCCGGGTTCGAGGCCCTTTTAGCCCTGCGGTGTGCCTGTGCAGCGAGAAGAGTTGGGCTCTTAAAAGGACCTGGCAACTCGGACCGTCTGCATCGTATAGTAGACCTTGAGCGTACGATAAATGCTTGGCCTTGCTATAAGGCTCTTTATTTAATCCCTAGTGCCCCAAGTTTTCTCCCAAATTCTGGATCAACTGCAGAACACAAAAACCACCGCCAAAATGCCGTCACTCACAGAATATTTTGGCCACACCATCACCAACTTCGGCCCCCTCACCACAACATTCACAGCACCGTCATCATGCGCCACCGAAACGACTGACCGTATCTTTTACGCCAACGCATCGAACCTCGCCCTACAATTCGGAAACCCCAAGTGCCAAGGCGGGTACGTGGGGGATTGCATTCCCTCTGGTTCGGTATACGATGACTACGTGACCTCGTACTGGGAACGCCCCATCCAGGCATGGTACCCCTACTTCTCTCCCGGATTGGTGTGTCCTCAGGGCTGGAGCACGGTTGGCACGTTTGCTCTTGCTGGGAATACCAGTTCGGTTGATGCGAGTGGTGTCTTTACTAAGGATCCGCTTGATGGCTATACTGGCAGAATGCAGCCGTGGGTTAGCCCCGAAGAACTCTGGTCCAATGCTTTGAAGCCATCTGAGACTCTTGCGTACTGCTGTCCAAGGTAAGTCAAATCATCTTTTCAACAATGCACTTAAGCTAATGCAACTATAGTGGATATACGGGTGTTGCCGGAGGCGCCTGCAATTCCGCCCTCGGCCCTCATGAATCATTCGACTACAAGTCAGTTTGCAGAGCGTTTTACCCAAGAGACGCCATCACCACGGTCTACACAGTCGAGGGCACTCCAGTAACGGAAGGGGTCTACTCTGTGGCGCCAGTGACAGAGAAATACACCACCACGACAGTAGCCATTGCCGATGTAACGGGCAAGGAAGAGAGGTGGGGTGATTGGGTGGTTGCCACGGTGTATCCTGCGGTCGTCCTTGTCTACCAGGAATCGGACGTTGCAAAGGCAAAGGAGCAAGGTGGAAGCGAGGGCGAGGACAAGGATGACAACAAGAGCGGTGATGATGAAAATGCGGCCTCTACTTTGTCAGCTCAGGGAATTGCCCCGGTTCTCGCGGTGGCCGTTGGTATGCTTGCTGGAGCTGGCTTGCTGATGCCTTGGTGAGCTTGTTCCCAGATATCGACAATGGTACATGATATTTGGAACATGTGTGGCTACGAGAACATGATTTGATGGAAATGGATACATACGAAGATACCTTGCCATGCAATATGAAGATCACTTGGATGGATCTGATTATTCTACTTAGTTTTAATGTCTTATCTTTTACTTTAGTTTCTTGTTTTTGCAAGTGCTCACTAGGTTTAATCCCATTTTCCCCTTTTCACATCTTTCTCTGTCTGGGTATTATCTTTTCCATGGCCCTCTTTCGAAAACTCGGCTTAATTCTTTCCCATGGTCCTTCGGCTGTCTGCTCTGTTCTTCAGTACCTGTTCTTTAAGGCTCAAATCATCCATAAGTGGTCTACATAACCAACCTTGTTGCTCAGTCTCCAAGCACCTGTACTGCCGGATTTCCCAATGCATGTCCAGACCAGCATGTGGGCTAGAGGCTCAACTCATGGCCTAAATCAACTCTCTAGCCCCTCTATAAGTATCTTGAAGAGATATATCTTCCGTGCAGGCATGGCTTGCCCCTTTCGTCACAACTCACCTCCCCCCAGTGCCAGATTTCCATCACGGAGCTAATAGGCTACACCTTTATATAGGTCCAGTTACTCATTGACAACACATTTAGCCTGCTCGGTAAATCTTGAACCGAGATGCCTCGCCGATCTGTGGGGAGGTTGTTGCGGGGAACCCTGAAGTGGAATGTTGGACAACAAGCCATGGCATGAAGGCCTTTTTCCGATGTCCGGGTATTCACATCCAGGTTTTCTCGGGAGTAAATATTCCGGCCATAGAACAGCATCCTTCCCAGTTATAAGTATATGGGGCAACTTGATCCCGTCCTTGTGATTCTCTGAGCTCCGCGAACAGGTCAACCGGACCTCGATAGAGAAACCATGCGTCTTCTTTGTTTATTTAGCTTATGGGCTACCTCCCTCATCGCCTTGGCCAGCCCTTGTAAGACAGATGAAGATTGCAGCCTGAACGGCATCTGCACCAAATCACGCAACCCTCAATCCAGTACAAAGGGGCACGTCAAAGTCTGTCTTTGTGATCCAGGATGGATTGGCGACGACTGCGGCAGACTGGACCTAGCACCTGCAACACGATACACTGGCTACAATAACACTTATGAGCCTCCAGGTCCCGATGACTTCAACATCTGGCCCAATGCTTCCTGGGGTGGCCGAATCATTCAAGACCGCGACAACGCTTCCATCTTCCATCTCATCACGGTCCAGTTCACCCGTGGCTGCGGGCTCAGGGGCTGGCGACCTCATTCCTACATCATCCGTGCCGAGTCACAGGACGGTCCTCAAGGTCCATATCACTACGCCGATGAGATATCCCCCAACTTTCGCCACAACCCGGACGTTGTCTATAGCCCGGCAGACGATAAATACTTGTTATACGCCATAGGCGTCGATTACGACAAAGAGTACACAAAGTGCGAGAGCATTAGTTACACAAGATGGCCAAACAACATCTCCGTCTCCACGGCAGACGACATTCGCGGCCCTTGGTCTCCCTTTGAGGTTGTTGTCAACAGCGACCGCCCAGCCGGCATTCACGCAACAAACCCATCAGCCTTTCCCCTTTGGACGCCCAAAAACCCTACCAGAGAGATTGTACTCGGCATGAAAGACTATTCCATCTTCACAGCCAAGTCATGGGATGGTGACTACAACCTCAAATACCAAGCGACTTGGAACGTGTCAGAGCGAGAGAACTCCCGGTGGACCGAAGATCCCTTCTTTTGGCGTGACAAGCGCGGTAACTGGCACTCAATCAACCATTGGCTGATAGACTATGTCGAGCACGACGGGCAACAGTGGCCACGAGTCGGGTCTCATCTCTTTTCTCGCAAACTCATAGGGCCGTGGCATTTCAAGCTCCAGGAGGCGTTTAGCTCCAACGTCACGTTTACCGATGGTTCTTGGCAGGTGTTTAAGCGCAGGGAGAGGCCCAAGTTGTTCTTTAGTGACGATGGAGAGATGACGCCGCTGTACATGACGAATGGTGTTCAAGAGATGAACCAGACGGGCGCGGCGTTCACGTTGATTCAGCCAATTGGAAAGAAATGGAAGAAGTTTGAAGAGAGTTTAGGCTTTGGAAAGGGTAGCAGTTGAGGCTTTTGGGTGGCGATATCAGTCTTTGTTCCCAACAGTCAGTTGCATCTGTATTGTACCCTCTTGTAAATAGAACCTGCCGTCGGCCGGCATTTCGAGCACTCAAGCAAGACTTTGGCGGGTGTTGAGGCCTTGAGACCATACACCTACCCGCAATCAAGGCTTTGAAATTTTTTCATCCTTCCCATTGCGATTTGCAAGCTCAAAGAACGTTCCTATATTCTCAAACAGTCTTCACAGTCAGCCGCGGCAGGGTGCTGGGGCTAGAACAAAGGTCAGTATTCCACAAACGTAGTGCTACGGTTGTGATTTATTATCTACTCTATTTAACTCTCATTCGCTTGCTGATTTAGTCCCTGTTGCACGATCTCCTGATAAGTCAGTCTGCAAGAACAAAGTTCCCTTGCTCATCAGCCATCGACTTTCCATTACATCCTCCCCAAAACATCACCAAGAAACATGAGTTCCCTCCACTACCCAGAGGATATTCTTATCGAGATCTCGCAATACTTGTCCTTCAGCTCTCTTCTTGCCTGGTCGCCAGCCAGTCGCGCTCACCATGTTGTCGTCAGAATGACCCGCCTGATCTTGCCCTTCGTCTCATTGGGTTTTTCGTGTGTCATGAGATCTCTGGTAAAGGAAATCCCCCAGAGTGCAACCCATGACAACCAGCTCTGCCATCCACCGAGAAAGTTCGATGCTGCTCAAATTCTTTCTGAGCTATAGGGATAATTTTCCCGAAGTTATTGAACGAATATTCAAGTTCTTGCTTGATCGGTTGGCAGGCGTGCCTATCTCACATGGCCAATACCCAGTCACGCGGCAGCCCATCCACCTTCTCTTCACCAGGGGATACAACTTCTTTGATACAGACACCAATGCAGTGATCGGTCTCCGTCTTCTGGGGCGTCTTCTGTATCTCGGAGCTGATCTAAACGAACCAGACTCTGAAGGCAACACTCCATTGGTGCTGCTCAGCCAACTCCCCTCCCATGCTCATGAGAACCAAAAACTCTACATCTCTGAAACAACCAAACTATTGCTATGGCACAGTGCTAGTATAAATACCTAATGGGAGAAAAAGGACTATGCTATCTACTGAATAGTAACGCAAGCCAGGACATAGAAAGGGGGTTAAGATAGATATAGCTGGTGCGAAGAGGAACCAAAGTGGCCGGATCGGTCGGTGGTCAGGTTGCTAGAGTATGGCACAAGGCACAACTTGGAGTACATTGTGTGTTTGTCTATTCAGAGGGATGATTTTTTATATAATGTAGTACACTAAGAGCTTTGACAACACCGCCTAGGCTGTAGCAACATGCTGGTGCATGTATCTGCGTTCAAAGACTCGTTATGGGTCAGAATCTGGTTCTCTCTAACCCTTAGACCACTCTAGTCCTTGGGTGGTCGATTGGCGTTAATCTCTTTGAGGATTTCACTTGCACCTCCTTTCGCCAATCTCGCAGCCAGTTCCCGCCCCAGGGCGGTGGCCTCATCGTCGTTTTTCACTGTTGCATCCATCGTGTCTTGAACGCTCTGGGAACCGTCAAGACTGACAACAATTGCTCTCATCCTCAGGAGAAGTTGCGACTCATCAACCCACTCCGTCTCAACGCCAATGGGAACGGTGCAACCGCCTTCAAGGGTACGTAGGAGAGCACGCTCTGCAAGGCATGCCAGAGTGGACTTTTGATCGACCAGTTGGTTGATGAGTTCAAGGGTTTTGGTGTCTCCCTTGCGAATCTCTAGTCCGAGAGCTCCTTGGCCAACTGCGTGGTAAATTCCACCGTCCTTAGAGCCCAGGTACTGAGTGATGCGGTGTCCGAGCCCGACTCGCTGTAGGCCGCATGCAGACATGATCATGCAGGTATACTCACTCTCTGGGTCGTCCACCTTGGCTAGACGAGTTTCGACGTTGCCGCGTAGGTTGGCAAAGCGCAGGTGAGGGTAGAGACGTCGAAGTTGTGCTGAGCGTCGCACCGATGATGTGCCAACTACAGCACCCTCGGGTAGTGTCTTCAGACTGTTGTAAGGCAAACTAGCCTTAACGATGAGGGCGTCACGGGGGTCGTCCCGTAGAGGGATTGCTGTCAGCTCGCAAGTGTCGGGCAGCTTGGTTGGCATATCTAGCAGGAGTTTAGCGCCGCTCATTCAGAAGGAATGGTTGATTTACCTTTGAGACAGTGGACAACGACATCAATTTGGCCAGAAGTGAGCTTCTCCTCTAACTCAGTTGTCCACAAGTTCTTGGCCCCAAAGCTATACAGCGCCGTAGACTTGTCCTTGTCGCCCAGTGTCTTCAAAGCCTCAATCTCAAACGTGCGGTCGGGCGCAATCCTCTGCAGGCTATCACGGATGCCCTCGGCCTGGACCATGGCCAGGTTGGATCTTCGGGTGCCGATTCGCAGCGGCGGCTGGGCAGTAGAAGCAGCTGCCATGGTTGCGGTTATTTGGATACAAAGTTGCAATTGGCAAAGAATGACTTGTTTGTCAGAGACTAGCGCCGTCTTATATACCATTGTTAGTGGATCTTGGGTTCCGTCCTAGGACATGATTGGTGGAGTTAAGAATGAGGTAGTAACATGGCCTTGTTGGATTTTAGTAGAAGACATTGGAAGAGTTATCAGTCGACAAATAGTAGTTCTACTAGTTGTGCTCACAATGGCCTCGAGATGGGAAGACTGCTCTTGTACCTAGCCCCCTTTCAGCCCTCCCCATACCACCATGAGTTTCCCGAGCCCTATTTCAATGGATCTTGTGATTGCTGCTCCTGTAAATATACTTTCGCCAAGTCAAGTTGTGAGCGAGTGACATTGCACTGGGCCTCAAAAAGGGTTGACGTTTCTCTAGTCAACAGTATCCCACCTCATCTGTGATGCTGTCCCGATCCAATGCTTAGCAATACCTCACTCTAACATTTGGGAAGAATGTAAATAAATGGATTATAAATAAGTCATGTTCTCTTCTAAAAATAAAAGGCTTTAGATAATCCTCCCTCATGAAAGTCTAGAATGACCATGTATTAATTGTGTAGTTAGGTAAGGGCGTATGGCGTAGGCCTGGTTCACCCGCAAGGCGACCCGACCCTGCCACCAACATGTCGGGGCTGAGGCTTCGCCTGCAGGTCGTGGCTGCCATAGGTAGCCTGATTTCAAACCCATAAACCCGGCTCCGCCCCCTCCATCATCTTTCGTCCTTTCTTCTGACCTGTTCATCCTCATCCTACCTCTGTATTATTTTTGTTGAGTTGCTCTGAGGCCCCCGTGCCCTGCCCTCATGTAGCCTTTTTGACAGAGTTCCTCCTCATCCTTAGCTGTCCATCATCGCGCCGACCGAACCCGAACGCACGCGTTCTTTGGTCCTGTGCCCAACCGCATCACGACAAGCGGCCCGAAGCCAAGGGTACCCAAGCACGGCAAGATGGCAGACGCCCTCGCCATCGCAACCGCCACCACGCAATTCACTGAACAAACTGTCAAGATTGCTCGATTATGCAAGAAGGTGCTGGTGGACTTGTCATTGTAGACAATACTAAGAATGCAAAAAGGTGTACGAAAAGGTGCAAGACGGGCCCGAAGAGGTGCGCGTTTGGAGGTCAGAGCTTGAACAGGTTCAGACCCTCGTGGAAGAGATCCAACGCTCCCCGGCTCTTGGCAGTTCTGTCCATGGGACTCCGGCCCTCGGGAGTGACCCGGCCATCATCAAGACTATCCAAAGCTGCACATCCGTGAGCACCAGCCTATGTACCATTTTCGATCGATTCGATTTCCACGACTCGGAGCCTGTCAGCCGAAAAACGTGGAAGGCCATTGGGAGTCTCGCCAAAGAGTCAGACATCCGAGACTTGTTCAAAGAGTCAGACATCCGAGACTTGTTTACACAACTCGAACGCTTGAAGAGCACGCTCACCCTGCAAATCCAGATAGTCAACTCGTATGTTATTCCTACCTACCTATAATCCTAACTTCACCCTAATCATAAGCCCAAGCCTAACCTGCCTACGAACTAAAGATAGGTAAAGGGGGTTAGGTTGACAGAGTAGTGGGCACACGGCTGACACAGAACAGGCACGAAAACCACCAAGAGTCGTCTCAACTGGACCAAGTGCTTGAAAAGATTGGCCAGAGACCTACTCAGACTAGCACCGAAGAGGAACATTGCCTTCGGGCATTGTTTGTCACTGATCCGACAAGTGACCGAAACGCCATAATCACTGCCAAAGACAAGAGGACCGCCGGAACTTGCGAATGGATCATCTCAACCGAAGGATACAAAACCCGGGAAAACCCATCCGAACCGAGCCTTCTCTGGATATCTGGCCCTCCCGGAAAGGGGAAAACATTTGTTTCGATCTTTTTGACTCAGTATCTGGAGGCCAAGGTCGTCTCGTCTAGCTGTACCCTCATCTATTTCTTCTGCGACAACAAAGTATCGACAAGAAACACAGCAGTCAATATTCTCCGTGGTCTTATGTACCAGCTCATTCAACGCCATGGAAGATTACTGTCACTCCTGATGGGGCATTGGAAAGTCCAACAAAGCGGGCTGTTCTCCGAATCTTCTTTTGAGAGCTTATGGACCATCTTTCAAGCAATGATTTCAGCCCTGATCGGTACGCCAATCTACTGTATACTTGATGCGCTTGATGAGTGCTCCGAAGCTTCTCTGGAACCGCTGTTATGCAAACTCAAGGAGCTATTTAACCCGGACAAGAGGGCAGGACACAATGTCAAACTCGCTGTTCTGAGTAGGCGACATCCTGCATGTCTTCCTGAGGCACTGCGAACCTTCAATCATGTTCAGCTAGACGATGAGAGTCACGATATTGAGTTGTACATTCAAGACCAGGTCTCGGCCCTTGGCGCGAGAAAGGGCATCCACGACGCCGACTTTCTTAAACACATCGAGACTGTTTTTCACGACCGTGCTGAAGGCACATTCCTCTGGGTCAGCTTCATGGTTGCAGATCTCAATAAGAAATCGGCCTGGGAGATTGAATCTTCCTTGCATCAGCTTCCTCGCGGTCTCGACGCAGTATATGAACGAATATTGGATCAAATCAAACCTGGAGATCAGGCAGCGGTAACCAAATTGCTGACCCGGATCACCCTAGCCCAGGTACCATTGTCGGTCTCAGAGCTTTGTGAGGCGTTTCAGATCGAGGGCACAGAATTCATGAATCGAGAAGACATGTGCAAGGGCTACATTGAAGCCTGCGGCCACCTACTTCAATTCACTAAGATGGACGATAACAGATACCTTGGCTTATGTCGCATTTGGAACGACGAGAACATTGGATCGCTGCCGCGAGTGACCGTTATTGGTTTCGTTCACCAAAGTGCAAAGGACTTCATGCTTTCAAAGTCATCGCATCCTGTGATGATGAGATGTCATATAGACGGGGATCAAGGCCACCTAATCATTTGCCGACGTTTACTTCAACACCTCATCCAGCAAGTTCCTGATCATCGGTCATTGGAGGAGTACTCGCACTTTGAATCCTATGGTGCGCTGTGCTGGTCTGACCACATGAGACAACTGGACAAGGCATCAACCCTTGTGCTCATCAGAGAAAACAAGGAGTGGTTTGCCAAAAAATCTCGCATTAGGGATCATGTGCTACGCTACAAGCGTCGATTCAATCCCTACGGATACAGGATGCCGCTTTTACATATTGCCTGTTATTTGGGGCTGTACCACCTTGCAGAGTATGTTCTCACATCGATCCTTTCTCGACTAAAAATGCAACTGGCAGTCGACAAAATATTCAAGGAAAGGTTTGGACGAAAACTGACTCCACTTCACTTGGCATCCGCCGGAGGCCATCAACGAGTTGTGTCACTGCTCCTGGACCGTGGTGCGGATCCGATCAAGTCAACTGGGGACGAGTTCTCCAGAACCCCCCTTGAATATGCCGTGACGGGGGGACATATGGGCGTCTTTCGTCAATTGGCTGAAACGAAGAAGGGTCAAAGAATGATTCAATGCCAGGTGTCGCAACAGGATGTCTGGAACAACCTGCTAACTCGCGCTGTGGCATCCGGGAACGAAGACCTTTGCAATGAACTGATTGAAAAGTACAAGTTCAACGTCAATACCATAAACTCCATCACGGAGGAGACGCCACTGGCCGTTGCCATACGTCAGGGTCATGTCCATCTTGCGCGGAGGCTGGTCCAACGACACAAAGCTTCGACAGACAACCACATCATGTTACTCAAAGCTGCTTACAAGGGGTTTCAACTGCGCTCCGACACTTTCAGCTTCCTTGTCGAGGAATTGCAAGTGAATATCAATGCTGTGGACGACAAAGGGAACACATTTCTTCATGTCGCGTCGTTTTCTTATTTCCCTGGAGCCAAGTGGCTGATAATGTTGGAAACCCTCCTTGCGCTGGGCTACAATTTCCGCGCCGTCAACAATGCGAATGAAACAACTCTCCACTCTATGGTTTCAGAACGTGGACTGTACCTTAGTAGTGAGAAGACACTAACACGGGTTATTGCATTCCTCGTTGGAAGGGTGCGGATTAACGTCAACGCGCAGGACCACGAGGGGCGAACTGCGTTGCACGTGGCTGCAAAAAAGACATTCGAATTGAAATGCTGGGCTATGAGTATACTTGAAACAACTACCAGGGCACTTCTAGATCATGGAGCAGACCGAACTCTCAGGGATAGACGTAGGAGAACAGCCCACGACTACCTCCTAGACTGCCCATCTAGGGGCCGTAGCATCAGCCTCCATGAGACACACGAGGCAGTGTTAGAGATTCTCCGAAACTACTCGACGGTCCCGGCGGGCCTGAGGTAGGCACGAAGAGGGTCTAGAGGGTCTAAGGCGCTGCAACTCCGAAGCTGCTCAGCTATTACCGTGCAACGGTGCCGACATGAATACCTTGTGGGGGACGAAAAACTGCGCCATCTATAGAACAGTAGCGCAAGCCACGATATGGGAAAGTGGTCAATCTGTATACAGCTGGTACTTCAAATCAAGGTCACATTTTCTCTTTCTACTTTTTCAATGGCGTATCCGTCACGTACCGGATCAAAGAACACATGAAGAGAGACACAGCAACATCAAAACCCAATGCTGCAAAACACCGTAATCCAAGGTCACATCGAGACTGCAACCTTGATCATCGCGACTCAGACGGCATGACTTCTCTGGGAAGGCTCACCGCGGTCCCATTTATTACAGCACCATCTAAACATGGCGGTACAAGAAGAAGCAGTACTTTGCGTGATGTCGAGCAGACTCTCTGAGGTCTCTTTTGAGCCCGGGCGTTGGCGTCCACGCAGTTCAAGGGTGAAGCCCCTCTGTGCAGGAGGTACGCCGTCACACTTTGCGTGTTACGACTTTGATCTTGCAATGTTGTGGATATTGCTTGAGTCTGGGCTACCGAGGACGTCAACCGGCTCACCGATACGGGCTTCGCGCCCCTGATGCTTCTGGCGGTTACAGTTGGCGATGGAGTTCGAGAAGAGACAGAGGCAAGGGAAATAGAATGGCTACTTCGAAATTTTGGGGCTAATTGAGGAGCTGAAGGGGTGAAGGTCTCACAGTGTAGGACAACTGGACTGAAGGGGGCGGCTTCTCGCGCGTTGCAGGTATAGGTAGGTGTTGAATAACTGGCGTACTCTTGTGAATGATATCTTGGAGAAATTTACAATATAGAAGAGATGATTAAGAAAGACATTTAGTAAAATATTCAGCATTAGTTGTACAAGATGAAGTGTAATCCTGCAGCATAGGATGGATGGAAGTAAACCTAAACATCCTCTCAACCTATCAGCACTGTACTTACCAAGAGACATTCCGGTCTACGACCCCGCCTCGCCGTGTCACACACCTCTACGTCAGAATGTCTTATCAGCCTCCCTCACAGAGGCGCCCGTGGAAGCGGGGAAGACTCTTCCTTTCACACAAGTAGACTCGATAAACAATGGCTTCAACCGTCGAAATCTCGCTGCCCAACGGGCTCAAGTACAAGCAACCAACTGGTCTCTTCATCGACAACAAGTTTGTCGATGCGACGGGTGATGACTTTACCGTGTACAACCCAGCGTGCGTCGCTCACCTATCTCTCATGCCTTTGCTTACCAAGACAAAGAACCGATGAGAAAATTATCACTATCAAGGGCGCCTCGGAAAAGGACGTTGACAAAGCTGTAGACGCAGCTCGTCGTGCTTTCGAAGGTGAATGGTCGGAGCTTGCGGCCGTTGATCGCGGTGCTATCTTGTACAAGATTGCCGAGCTGATTGATCGCGATCGCAAGCTTCTTGCCAGCATTGATGCCTTTGACAATGGCAAAGTATGAACTCCCAGAAAAAAAGAAAGGGGATAAGGTTGACAATTGGTAGACGTACACTGCGGCGCTTGAGGGTGATCTCGATGAATCCTACAACGTCTTTCGGTATTATGCTGGTGCCGCTGACAAGATCACCGGTCGGACGATTGAGACTTCACCGGCGAAGCTTGCATACGTGCTCCAAGAACCCCTAGGAGTATGCGGTCAAATCATTCCATGGTAGTCATTCCATGAACCATCACGGAGAAGGATGAGATGCTCACCAAGCCCAGGAACTTCCCCTTCATGATGCTGGCCTGGAAGGTTGCCCCAGCCCTCGCATGCGGCAACACCGTCGTCCTCAAACCCGCCGAGCAAACGCCCCTCTCAGCAATCTACTTTGGCAACCTCGTGATCGAGGCCGGCCTTCCCCCAGGCGTCGTCAATATCATCCCCGGCTTGGGTTCCGTGGCGGGTAAAGTGCTCGCGGGCCATATGGGCGTTGACAAGATCGCTTTCACGGGAAGCACGGCGACGGGTAGGGCTATCATGAAGGCGGCGGCTAACAACCTCAAGAATATTACTCTTGAGTGCGGCGGGAAGAGCCCTAGCATCGTGTTTGAGGACGCGGATTTGGAGCAGGCTGTGAAGTGGTGTCACGTCGGCATCATGGACAACATGGGACAAGTCCATCACCCATCCCATTCATCATCCACCAAAGCTAACAACCCCAGGTCTGCACCTCAACCTCGAGGATCTACGTCCACGAAAACATCTACGAAGACTTCCTCGAGCGCTTCGTAGAAGTGACAAAGGAGAACCAAAAGATTGGCGATCCCTTCGGTAAAGATACCTGGCAAGGTCCCCAGGTGTCGCGCACCCAGTACGAAAAGATCCTCTCGTACATTGACCAGGGCAAGTCTTCGGGCGCGCGTCTCCTGCATGGCGGCGCAAAGACGGGATCAAAGGGATACTATCTCGAGCCCACTGTTTTCGCTGATGCAAGTTTACATGAAGCCTTTTATTGTAGACGATGGCTAACCTGCTTAGACCACCGAAGACATGGCCATCGTTCGCGACGAGATTTTTGGCCCCGTCGTCGCAATCGCCAAGTTCCGCACCGTTGATGAAGTCGTCGCCAAAGCGAATGACACCTCGTACGGCCTAGCAGCCGCCCTCTTCACTGAGAAAGTTGCGAGGGCTCATACGGTCGCCCGCAGAGTCCAAGCAGGAATGGTGTGGATCAATTCGTCGGGAGACTCGCACTTTGGCATTCCATTCGGTGGGTATAAGTCGTCGGGAATCGGGAGGGAACTTGGACAGTATGCGCTGGATGCGTATACCCAGAGCAAGGCGGTTCATGTGAATCTGGGGTCGAAGCTATGAGCTACCAGATGAGCCTCTAGGCCGAGGACGAGTGAGTCACAGAGTGTAGCCTCTGAAAAGATCACAACCATGAGAAGCACACCAGTCAAATGAACCAAATATGGAGTCGTGCACAGCATTCATTACGTGGTATATACAACACGGCCCTCCTGGCCCTTGGCGTGCAATGCTTCTCTGCTGCTGTCTTTTCCCCCTGTCTTTGTCGCACGCTCCAGTGCGTCATGTGCCTCGTCTTGTCTTGCACATGGATATCCTCTTCCCTGTGTAATCCAGCCTTCCCAACTTTTGGTCTTTTTTGGCGTCGATCCTCGTAGAACCCAAGTAGGCTTGCCCGCCGGCAAAGCAGCTAAACTCCGCAAGCAGAACGAAATGAATAAAAAAAGGACATGAGGGAATATGGTATCAGATAGGTTGCGGCTAGTGATCAGGCGGGATTGAAGCCTGATGAGAACCTGGTTGAGGTCTTAACCGTGCAGACCACAGGTGCGCTCTCGCATCAGCTCGCGTCTCTTCTTCTCCTTGGCTGTGAGATTGTTAGCATCTATTTGATCTCATAATACGATATCAGGTCAACTTACTTCCGTCAAAGACAAGGAACTCGTGCAGACCGGATCCGACAGGCACCATGGGCAGGACAGGCACCTTCTTGTCAGTGATGACCTCAAGCAGAGCAGGGCCATCAGTGTTGATCAGCCACTTCAGGGCGTCAACAACCTCGTCGGGCTTGGACACGCGACGGCTCTGGATGTGCATGGCCTCGGCGAGCTTAATGAAGTCGGGGTTGGTCTGGTGGGTGTGGGCATATCGGTCCTCGTAGAAGATGTTCTGCCATTGTGTCACCATGCCCTGCTCCTCGTTGTTCAGGACAATGACTTTGACACCAATGTTGAACTGAGCAGCGGTGGAGAGCTCAGTCAGGGTCATGTTGAACGAAGCATCACCGTCAATGTCAATGACGAGAGCATCAGGCTGGGCGACCTTGGCGCCAATGGCAGCAGGCAGACCGTAACCCATGGTACCCAGACCACCGGAGGTGATCATGGATCGGGGGTGTCTCCATCGGAAGTGCTGGGCAGTCCACATCTGGTGCTGGCCGACACCGGTGGAGATGTAGGTCTGATCCTTGCGGTCCTCTGTGAGCTTGCTAAGCTCCTCAATCAGAGTCTGGGGCTTGATCAGACCCTGGCGCTCAGCCCGCTCGTAGTCGGACAGAGGCCACTTCTTCTTCCACTCGTTGATCTTGGCGAACCACTCCTTTCGGTCCTCCATGGTCTTGGCGTCAACGAAGGGCATGAGCTGCTTCAGGTTGGTAGCAACATCGCCCTCAATGGCCTCGGTGGCCTGGACGACCTTGTTGATGTTCTTGGGCATAATCTCGAAGTGGATAATACCACCACGGCCCTCAGCAGCAGCAGCCTTGGCGCCAGGGGCGAACTTGGCGATGCTGAGAGTGACACGGTCGTCGAATCGGGCACCAAGGGCAATGATGAGATCAGCCTCCTGCATGGCCATGTTGGCATAGGCAGCACCGTGCATGCCGAGCATGTGCAGAGACTTCTCATCGAGCTCGTCGTAGGCACCCAGACCCTGGAGGGTGGTGGTGACGGGGATGGAGCACTTGTCAGCCAGCTCCTTCAGCAGCTCGGGGCCGCCCTCGGAGAGGATGATACCCTGACCAGCATAGATGATGGGCTTCTTGGCAATGTTGACAAGCTTGCTCACACGCTTCAGGGAGGCCTCGAGCTGCTTCTTGCTCACCTCCATAGCGGCGCGGGAAGCAGCGCTGGGCAGAGAAGGCAGAGCAGTCTCGGTGGGAATAGCTCTCCGGAGGACACCAGCGGTGACATCCTTGGGAAGATCGACGAGGACGGGGCCAGGGCGTCCGCTGGTGGCAATCTCGAAGGCCTCGTTAATACGTCGGGGAAGCTCGGCGACATTCTTAACCATCACGTTCCACTTGGTGCAGGCTCGGGAGATACCGACGACATCGGCCTCCTGGAAAGCGTCACTGCCAATGGCAGAGGTGACGACCTGACCGGTGAAAACAACCATGGGTGTTCCGTCGGACAGGGCATCCTGCATAGGAGTGATAACGTTGGTAGCACCAGGGCCAGAGGTGACGAGGACAACACCGGGCTTGCCAGAAGCACGGGCGTAACCTTCAGCCATGTGGCCAGCGCCTTGCTCATGGCGGGGGAGGATGAAGTCGAAGTGTTTTGAGTTGTAGATGGCATCGAAGACGGGGAGAATAGCGCCACCGGGGTATCCAACTGTGACTCATGTCAGTACTATGTGCGGTGTCTGGAAGTGGTTACACGCACAGATGTGTTTCACGCCATGGCGCAGCATCATCTCGTGGAAGATTTCACCACCAGTCTTTCCAATGAACCTGTTATAACCATGGTGAGACTGCGTCCGGGATATGTAGGGACGGTGTAGGTAGCATACGACTCATCCATGTCATTCTTCCGGGGGTTGACGAGGGGTTGCACATGGCTCTGGTTCTTCTCGGCATTGAAAGCTGGGCTGGGAATATCGCGAGCTGGACTGCAGTCGCAATGTTAGTATATGCATATTGTAATAGGTGGAAACTCGATGTGCGCATTGGGGTAATATTACCCCAGTCCTAGTGGCAAACAGGACACGAGGGGCAATCGCGACAGCGCAATCAGGAATTGGCGACTCACGCAGGAGCAGAAGTAGTCTGATTCCGTTGACCGGTGGTGATCTTCTTGGGAGCCTGGATAGCGGCGATGGCGGATGTGGTGGTGAATGATCGGGTGTGGGCGACAGCCCGGATGGCCTTTGCGGCCTGGCGTGTTCGGAGCATCGCGAACGGTTGTGAGGAGGAGCTGGAGCTCGGTGAGTCGAGGAGCCACGAGGCTCGAGGAGGGCTCAAAGGGTAGAGGGGAGATTTGGTCTAGGAGGTCAACGATCCAGGAGCAGAATCAATTGAGGGCCCGACGAGAAGCGGAGAGGGAGATATATGACGAGGAACAACCCGGGAGGCAAGGAGGAAAAAGAGGTGAAGAGTCAAAAGTCAGTTTCGCTAAAAAGAGACAGAGGCAGAGGCAGAGGGGACCCGGGAAAAAATATCACAGCAAGTCGGACGGCCGGTGGCCGGGGTGGGACCGGCGTGGGTGTGGGGTAGGTGCCGCGCAGATTGGGTGAGGGTGACTCCTTCCCCCAGCGAAAACATGGGCGGCTTGCGGTACTGCGCAGGGCAGTCGCCAGGAGCACGGGCCAGTCGCGGAGGCGCCAGACCAGAACGGCCAGAAGAGCCACCAGTGAGGGGGCGGATCGGGGGGCGCGGACCAATCAGGGCCCAGATGAATGGCCGATATCGCCACTAGCACGAACGCCTGGATTGGCTGGATTGTGAGAGAAGCTGGTCTAGCTGGCATTTAGCTGGGCCAAGGGAACAAAAGTCGGATGAGTCGTACATGTACAGTTCGAGGTCTCGTCTTCTGTGCGTGTGCTCAGGTCATGTCAGGTCAATTGACATGTAGCCTGTTGACTCACCTTGATTTGCCCGCGGAAAGATGCTGATGATGATGCCGCTGGCCTCTCGGAGCACATGTGGCGGGGACCCTCCTCCTGCAGCAGCTCCATACCCTCCTTGCTTTAGTTCAGACATGTTTGCATGCGGCGACTTGTTTCTGGCATTTTTGTGTCTCTCTCTACTGAAGCAATTCCCGACTGGCCATCAAATTTCCGTCTGGTCGCTCTCAATTGACATTGCGATGCCGTAGAGGTCCGTTCCGTTATGACGCATCCGGATCACGTGTCTCATCTCAAGCGACGGACCCTTGCAATTACCGCAATGGCTTCTGCCCTCGATGCCATCTCGGATCTTGCCCGTCACCATGTGAAAGTAAAAATAAAAGTAGCACGTCCCTGAATTCCCCTTTCGGCAATCATTTTTGGTCCCGATGCTCCCCACAAACTCAACTCTGACAACCTGTCATCCATGAAGTGACGCCCCTGGCTGATAACGACACGATATAAGAAGCTTGTAGATTGCTCTCCGTTCGTCAATTCCTCTATGACTCGTCCCGACAACTTGCGACATTACCCCGCCACGGCACCCTCGCCTCGCGACCCTCCTCGCAAGCATCCCAACCCGCAATTCCGGCGCAGGGAAAGCTCCATGTAACCTGGGCATGGTTGGCTTTGATCCCCGGCGCAGGACCCGTATTTGATCCGTTCAACATGTCCATATTGACCCTATTCAAGGTACGCGAGGCCAAGCCCTGGGAGCTTCCCTCGACGAGTACTCCACCATCATGACGCCAATGTTGAGTGTCTCAATCGGTGTCTCTTCTCTTACACTCACCATCCACACATCAGCCATCAACTCTCGACGCCACACCTGTCGCTGGCGGATCTGCAAGCCACATGCGCATCGCCCGTTGAGGCCCGATGACGGCGTTTCTCGTAAAGGTGTCTGTATCTGACAGGATACGACAGTATTGCTTTCCCAAGCAGTGAGTTGACCCTCCAAGCCGTCGGTGCCCAATTCTTCAAGCAATTGCATAGCGCAGTTATGGCGGGCTGCAGATCCCTCGAATTGTCACACACTTGGTTGGCTTGGAGCTCCTAGCAACGACTACACGCTTGATACCTAGATTGGGCCCAGCTGAGCACAATTATCAGCACCTGCCAGCCTTAAAGCTCAATCACAAAACACTACGGGCCCGAGTTTGACTAGTAAATGCCCATCTACCTTGACTACGATTGGGTTCAGCACCACATGTCCCCCACGATGCTGTTAGGAGACTACGATACCCCGATACCAGTATTCTAAACTGGATAAATCCAAAGAACGAACCATCACGCCAGACGACTTCGTCCATACCAACCGCGTATGGCTGGACCGTCTCATGGCAGAGAGAGCTGGTTGCCCAGACATCCCAATGAAGTCTCGCTGTCGATCGTCGCGCTCCGTTGTGTCTGAGGCGTCTCGAGCGGATTGACCAGCCGAAGACTTTAGCTATCTTGTGTAGGCGAGAGACTATGGCTTTCTAGATAGAATGGCCCTTATTCTATTCACTGCAAACATTTCAAACGTTGTGGCATGCAGTGCTCTATATTGTAAAGATTTCAGAAAATGAGGTATCAGATATACCAGCATCTCCGACTTCTCACGTTGACTTTGGAAGTTTACTGGTGTCACAATAGGCAAAGCAGAAGAGTGATGAATCTCAATAGGCTAACGCCCAAAGTTGAATATTGATTTATCCCGTAACCATGCTAAAACAACATAAATAAAGAAACACGTATACCATTGAAACACCACTTAACTCCAAGGGTATCATAAGGATAAAAGTAAAGCAGCCCATGATCAAATAAACCTCGATTTTTCCCCGCCAACCAGTAACTCCTTACCCAACAAACACTCTTCAAACTCAAAGGGGACTGCACCCAACACAAGTTGAGATCCTCAGCAAAAGGCATCAATGTCCATCTGGCATCCTAAAATGCTGGAGGAGGAAATCTGCAGAAATTGTCAGAACGGATTCATGAAAGAGTCGGGAGTTAGGTCAAACTTACCAGAATCCGAAAAGGGATGATTCGTGAAGCCACCACTCAATAAAAGCGTCGACATCAAATTCGCATCCCAACTCTTCCTCTTCGACCGAGATGCTGTCGTCACTGCCGTAATCCGAGCCATAGTCCAACTCGGCGCCTGACGCCAGGTTTTTCTCCCAGTCGTCAGGGTCGTATGGCTCGCCCTGCCAAGGGTTGGCGGCCCCGTGTTGCGTCTGGGGGCTTTGTGCCACCGGGGACTTGGTGGACTTTGCAATCTTTCGATTGCGGCGATAGTCGGCGTACTGGTTCGAGATGGTGCGGCACTTGGCCTTGACACTCTTGGCCAGGCGGGAAGAGAGACGGAAGTGCATCTTGATTGGTTGTTGGGTCGAAAGAAGAAGAGAAGAATATGAATCTCGACAAGTCAATAAGACTGCTGCCGAGTATCGATGTGATGAATGTCTGGAGTAGAGAAGCAGAGAAGAGTGTAAGCCTTGAGAGTTCAAGACAGACCGCTGTCAATTGTTGACGTGACTGATGGTGGTGTAAAGAGAGGAGAAGAGAAGAGGTCGAATTTGTAGAGGTCGAGAGAGATTGATGTCAAATGTTGATATGAATTGAGAAGTGGTTGATGGAAGCTGTTCTCTTGCGATCAAGTGTGTGTGAACTGATGGTGAAGGAGAGAAGAGAAAGAATGGGAGGGAGAGGAAGGAGAAAGGGATTATAAGGACGAACTGAAGTCAAGGTTTTTTTCTATGGAAACTGATCGATATTTTGAAATCTCAACACTTCCTCCATGGCTCTTCACCGTCAGGAAGGAGCAGGTAGAAGGATAGGATAGAGGTCGCTGGGCACAGTAATCTGCAAGACATAAAACTCAAT
This sequence comes from Fusarium phalaenopsidis, assembly GCF_050370095.1. NCBI lineage: Eukaryota > Fungi > Ascomycota > Sordariomycetes > Hypocreales > Nectriaceae > Fusarium > Fusarium phalaenopsidis. The sequence goes on along the minus strand of NW_028145417.1, from coordinate 2,620,116 downwards.
ACCGCATATCCCTGTATATGAGGTCTAATTTAGGGGGAGAAACGTCCAGCGTGACCCCTGTGCCCCTTGGAAAGGCCAGAGATATGCAAGATAGTCTTCGTACAAGTCGGCATTCCCTGTTAAAGTTCAGGCGCAGCTAGATCACATCAAAGCCAGTTCCATGAGATGTTTCGAGAATGTTCATCCCTGAGTAATACTCTCCTTGATTGGGAATGTGTTGAGGTGTTGGACGAGTCAGTCTCTGAAGTGAGGAGCAGTCGAGGGTTGGCGGCGAGACAGAACGTCACAAACTCAAAAACAAATTAGTGTTAATGACTACTCCCTTGTATATCAAAATAGGGCTTCTCTGATGGGAAGGGGAAATGTCACAATTGGTCAGTCTAAGAGAAAGGGGAACAAGTTACACCAAATTCATCCACCCATTGACTCTTCCCAGACCACGATCCCAACTTCATCATACCAGAGCAGTCTACAGACACGAAGCCCCAACCCTTCCGGAATTGACACTAAACAACAATTGGTCGTTAAGAGTCATCCACGAAATGTAGTGAAGTCCCGCGATAGTTTTGCGTTGACAGAGCAACCACAACGGCATGAAGGCTGCTCGTCAGCTGCCGTCTTTTCATTGGCCGCCTTGTAAACAGGCACATGCAAGATCTTGCGGGGACAACTGCCTGCTCTCCTTTAAACGAACCCAAAGTCAAAACTTCAAACTCGAGCTTCATCTATTCGGTGTTGGTATAAGTGCGATCAGGCTTGAATATGGAGAGCTCAGGAATCTCGCATTATGCACTTACCTTCCGCCTGGACGAGGTTTGGTGCAAAATGCAATGGGCTAAGCGCCCGAAACCATGGGGTTTCATGGGTCTGGAGGATCGCCCACCTCCAGGCAGCGTCAGCACCCAAATCCTCAACTCTCTTTACCAACCACAACAACTTCAAAAGCGCTATAACTTCAATTCAATAAAAACATGTTCACCTACTCACCCCTCGACCGTCACAAATCCGAGATCCGCCTCGTGCGCTTCGTCGAGCGTCCGAGTGACGCTTCAAAGCTTGAGCTTGAACTGCGCCACGCCTCCATGAACGACACGACGTTCAACGCTCTCTCCTACGTCTGGGGCGACTGTTCTGAAACAATCAACATCAGCCTCAACGGCCAAAGTTTCCCTGTTGGTCCCAGTCTCCACTCTGCTTTGAAACAGCTGCGTGAGAATGGCTTCCGCTCTTGGATCTGGATCGACTCCATCTGCATTCAGCAGACCGACCTCGAGGAGAAGGGATGGCATGTCCAAGAGATGCGGACCGTTTACAGTCGCGCCGAGTGCGTGTACATGTGGCTCGGCCCAGGCTCCGATGCCACCGACAAGACGATAGAGTTCATGGCTGAGATCGGTCCAACGCTTGTCGAATTGAACGCCATGGAGATACTAAGCTCTTATCAAAACGGCATTGTCAGCACGTACTTTCGGAGTCGCGTATCAGGTGAGGACCTTGGTCGTCCTGACGAAGATCCGGCCGTGAAGCTGGCCCAGTACATGTATGGCCTGCTGGATCATCCAGGACTGCAGGCTGCGAAGGACGTTGACGGTGTCGAGGTCCCTCGGGGGGTTCTGATAGATGGACTCTCCGAAATCGTCAAGAAGGAAAACTGGCACCGCATATGGATCGTCCAAGAAGTTGCCCTCGCCAGGGTCGGACTCATCATGTGCGGCACCAAGGCCACCTCCCTCGAGCACTTCCAAGCGACCTTCATGACTCTCTGGGACTGTGGCGTCTTCGATAAACGCCATGAGAGCCGCGTAAATGGGGGCATAGGCTTCGAGTGGGCCTGGAACTGGATCCTACCGCTGCTCATCCGCCGACGCAGGCAGTACTGGCGCAAGGGACCACTCCGGCTCTCTGAGATCCTACGTCCCTCTTTCAGGGCGAAGCATACGATATACGCAGCCTCGGACCCGCGCGACATTATATTCGGGCTTCTGGGTGTCATCGAGGACGGTGAGGAGTTGGGTCTGCGGGCTGACTATACCAAGTCCATGGCCGAGGTCTTTGCCGCGGCGACAAAGGCATTTCTTCAACAAGACGCCGATATGGGCTCATACCGTTTAGAATACGTAACTCCCAGATCCGAAAACCCCGATGGTCTTCCTTCTTGGGTCCCGGATTGGAGAGAGGTTGGAGAAAGGGGCACCTTGATAGAGGACGCAGGCCTTTATATCGACGCCACCTCTGGTATGCCAACATCGGAAAACATGACTCTCGACGAGAGTCCCTGGGTCTTGAGACGCTTTGGATGCTACGTCTCCACGATAACCGACGTCATGGAGATCCCAAAAGATCTACACAGCTTCCGAAAAGGCATCCCCTACGCTGACCTCATCGAGGATTTCATGGCATCAGTTCTCCAGTTCACCAACCTTGGGCCAAACTCGGGTCCAGCCGAAGATTACGTCTGGCGCACTCTCGTGGGCCGCCAGTATGGCGAACCTGCTTTTCGCGACCGTTACCACCATTGGATGGATGGTGATGTAGGGCTCCTGGTTCGCAGCATCATGCGTCAGGGACAGTTTGACCCAGAGCATCTCACAGAGTCCCAGAAAGAGTTCATCAACAACGGTCCATTACATCTTAGTACCATTTGACTAGATCTCGACACCCCACAGAAGCAGCTCGCGCATATCGTTCAGGAGTGGCCAGAAGACATTCTCTACTACACCGTGGGGAGGACCCTGTTCAAAACGAACAAGGCCATGTTCGGACGGGGGCATGTTCTCGTGCAGTCTGGCGATATTGTCACTATCCTGTCTGGGTGCGAAGTGCCAATTGTCTTGCGGCCGCGCGAGGAAGGGGGTTATACGTTCGTCGGGGACGCCCATGTCGATGGCATCATGAATGGAGAGTTTCACCAAACCGCACCAGACTACCAGACATTTGACATATATTAAACTGCTATACATAAACAAGGGGTAAGAGTCTCGAATCTTGCTTTACAATGGAAGCCCTCTCACTTGAAGCAGATAGATGTACTTCGGGTGTCGCAAAGCACTCGGTGGCATGGCCGTCTGGGCCGTAGGCTTTGCTACCGAACAAGGGGTTGGAGTATTGTTGGATTACAGTTTCCTATGGTATTACCTTCCAGCGGAGGCAAGCTCCATACTCCCAAAGGCCAATAGTCAGTCACACGGGGAAAGGTTGCCAGGTAGTTGAACCACTTCATCAACAGGGACAACTAGTAAAGCAGTGCTCATACATAATAACACAAGAAGCGATATCTATAGATTGACAACTCAAACGGAATTACAGCGGTACGCTCACGTCAATCGAGATCAAGCGTTCGTGTGACGTTACAAAGCGCTGAGTTGGTGTTGAGAAGATAGCAACACCAGACATATGACACAACGTTCACCAGCGCCAGACCAACAGCCCTCCACACCTCCAGACAAAGTTCTATCCATGACACACCATGTCATACTTCATTGTTTGGCTCTACCATCAAACGTCCAAGGTCAGTCACGCTCATGAATGCACCAGAAATAATCTTATCAAGATTCGCATTAATGCTCTCCCATCCCGCCTCTTCCTCACCACCTATCTACCAGGTATCAATTGCTTCCCGCACATATCTCCTCAACTGGCACACAAGGGTATCTGCCCGTCTCGGTATATCCTCCTCACATGATGTCCCGAAAGATGCCAATATTCACACAGAAACACAAGCCAAAATGTACTACAAAAAAAGAAAGACCCGTAGAGAGGCCTTGGCCTCGTCCCTCTCGTTCCATCCCTTCTTCAACACCGTGGTATCTCAAAAACAAGAAATGCAGACTAGAGAAAACACATATAAAGAAAAGGGGGTGTGTATGTGTCGGTCCCACATGCTGGTAATGTATCCGAAACAGTAAAACATGGACAAAAAGAAAGATACAAGTGATGGTCTTCTCAGAGATCCAAGAGGGTGGGTATCCCGTCGTCATAACGTTCCTGTCCTCCTCTTGTCCCATGAAGGGCAGATATTAGTACAGTTATAAAACGTTGAAGCAAAAATGTTGAAATCATGATGCTAAATGCTTTTCCTTCCCATGATAAACAAACGCCTTATAGTCTCATGTCCCCATCATCGAGGTAAAAGGACGTCGGTGAGCCGAGCTGCTGCATCTGCGCTTGCTGCATGAAGCCAGCTGGGTTTGATGTGTACCCTTGCGATGGGTGGCCCATCCGCATTGGCAGTTCGTAACCAGCCGGCACGGATGTGGGAATCATCTCAGCGTACATTTGTGGTACAGGGGGTACAGCATCGGTGCTGGACGCTGGACTGCCGTACACGCTGGTCTTCTTCTTGGGACGAAGGTTCTCGAGGCTGAGTCTCTTGCCCCAGGAACCAGGTCGTTTTGAGGGGATCGGTGTGGCAGGGCGAGCAGCCTGGGGTTGGCTGTGGTTAGGGGTCATGTAGACATTGGTCATAACCTCGTCTTGTTGGGGGAACTGTTGCATGCCGCTCATGTCTGTCCATTGTTGCTGGGGAAGCTCCTGTCCCGGCAGGATGTAGGTCATCGAAGCATCGGCAAAGGTGTTCATCTGGTCAGGGGCGAACTTGGGTGCATCGATGGGCCAGACATGCTCATTGGGGATCGGGAATGGCGTTCCGGGATGGGGACCAGCGGCGAGGTCGTCTCGAATCATGGGCTCGGGAATGCCGTCCACTGGTGTCGAAGGTCGGGTCTCCTGCTTAATTCTACGGTTGGGGAACGTGTTCGCCTGAGGTGTAGGCGGCTGCTGCTTAACCACAGGTTCCGGCGGTGTGTTGTTAACGTTGTTCTCCATCTTCGGTTGCGCTCCATCAGCATGGCCAACAGTGTCCATCAAGCACTCGGATCGGACGGGAAGAGAGAACTGAAGATCGATCTCGCTAGGAGGTGGCGTGTTGGGGTTCGTGAAGGGCGATGTACCGAGAATGAAGGCGAGGCGGACAAGAGTCGAAATATCCTGGCCAAGGTGGCGCGCCTCGAGCATTCGCTTCAGGTCACCAGAGGATCGCGGGCGCCATGTGAGTTGTTGCCTCTTCTCCTTGGGCCAGATGCATGTCTTCCAGATAGACTTGACCTTGGACTGGCGCATGAGGTTGTGCAACTGAGCCTTGTACTCCCAGTTGTTGACATCGAAACCGTCCTCGAAGTGCTTGGCAATGTGCTCAAAGTATTTGTCTCGGCTGCCCGACGCCTGGTCGTTGGTCGCGGCCTCGAAGATACGGTCCTTGCAGTTGGCGAAACCGCACGCAAAGACGACCTGAGGGCACAACTCAGTCTTGGCCGAGCTGTTGGGGAGAGCGTCCATGCGGTGCGTCTCCTTGGCGTGGGTGCTGTAGGCACGTTCAGTAGCAAAAGAGAGGTGGCAGCCCTTGGTCTTGCACAGCCAGGTCACATCGGCGCCGTGGAAGTTGTAGAGGTGCTTCTTAAAATCACTCTTGCGACCAAAGCCCACGGGGTTGTTGTCCAAAAAGCACATAGGGCACTGGTATTTCTTGGAAGTCGGTGCGACATGTCGAGGCGAGGGGTGAGAGGTGACATCGCATGAGGGAATAGGCGACTGCATGAGGCTGGGCGAGTCGAGCCATGTTCGGTCAGGAATTTTGCCGACTTCACCATCATGAATCGAAGGCACGTCGGTAGAAGTGTCTTGCCATGTAGACTGGGTGCGTATCGAGGCGGCATCGGATCGGCCGTGAGAAGCCTCGGAGCTGCTCCATGTCAACGAGGGAGCACTTGTGTTGCTAAGAAGCGTGGTCGCTGAGAAGGTCGAGGCCCGGGCTACCGTGTGTCAGTACGGTTACAGCATAGACTATCCCAACAGAAACTCACATGAAGTGCCCAGACCGCTCAGAGCGCAGACGAGACTCGAGACGCCATAGCGACGAGCCAGACCCAGAAGGATCTGCTGATCCTCTTCACTCAAAGGCCTCACGGCTTGGTCGTCTTGAACCTGGAAGGGGAACATTATAGCAAGAGTGCACAACGTCCGTGTCAATCGACAGAACGTTGATGCGCGCTCAGCGCTTGTTATGTAAAATCTACAGCGAGTCGGGTCGCTGTCAGCAACAGAGGGCCTGCCGTCTTAGATGGGTGTGTCAAGTGCGGGAGGCAGCCGTCGGGGATGAGACTCGCATGAGGCTCCAGGCGAGTATTATTCGAAGCAGGCGGTACAGGTGAGAATTAATCGCTCTAAAGTGAAGCGTCGTGTGCGCGGTGGCGGATCGATCCCAGGAGTGTCCTTCGGAGAGAGCGAAGAGGATGGCTGTGCGGCTGAGACTAGTAGGCCGTTGCAGAAGTCGAACTCGTAAGCACGCTACAAGAGGAAATGCGTGAGGTGAGTTTAACGAGAGGAAATCGCCAGCCCGCGACGATTAATGAGTATCGAGTCGAGTCGAGTCGAGTCGAGTCGTAGAGTCGTGACACAGTCGGTGGTGGTTTGTGGTGAATGGATGTGGAGGAGACAGGTTTGAGTGTGACGAGGTATGAGCGCAGGCACGGGTAGGTAGCGGGAGGAGGCAGATTAAACCAGAGACAAGAGTCAATCAAAGACGCAGGCCCTTGCTCCAAGACGGGAAGACAGGAAAGGGTAGGGCAGAGGCAATGGGAGGGGTGAGAAGAAGCGAGGGGAGACGGACGGGGCGAGAGTACGCAGCGCAGCGCAGCAACCAAGAGGCAGGGGAACAGGGGAGACGCACGAGAGAGGAAACCCTTCTAGAAGCCTTCATCGAATCCTGGACGCGGCGTGAGACATTATAACGGGCTTGCCGGAGTGAATCGCTCTTGGTCGGCCCACGTTGGCTCACCCATGTCCTAGCTAGCTCCTCAACTAGTCGCTCCGTCAGGCAGGGGACCCCAGTATACGACCAACGCCGTTTCAGGAACGTCATTTGCAGAAGCTTTTTTTCTCTCTTTTTTTCGAAGCCGGCTCGGGGAGGGTCTCACTGCGGGTTTGTCTTCATCGTGCGGGTGCCGGCAATCTCATGAGCCCCGAGTACGATGTCCAGATGACGTGCCTTGCCTTGGACGAAGTGATCCATCATGACCGATGCCACAGTCACTCGTAGCGCACGCGCACACCCACTGCAATAGGGTCAAACACTCAGCCATTCCCCTCCAGCGCAGCAGGCGGCGTGCAGCCTCTTTGGGGGGGCGCCTTGCTGGATCCTCGATAGTGTGAGGAGAATCCGTCGCCATGTCCCTTGTTTGGGCAGTGGTGGCCCAGTAGCCAGTGTCGTACTGGACGAACAAGTCCTAGCTGTGACTGATGGCATAAGCCTCCCAACAGAACAGTTCTGACCCGTGATGCCCGACTCTCAGTGATCGACTCGTAGGTCACAGAACAACCCTTCCCCTCCCCCCTGGCAAGTCGTGATTGCGCCCGCAAATTGAACCTCGTTCCCCCTGCAGCCCCCAGCATGCGAGTCGCGACGGTGAGCAACCGTGACCGTAACCCCTACGGCCTGGATTGCTTCTGCCGTTCTTCTAGAAGACGTTACAGCCGAGCGACGATTAGGCTTTGGTACTGTGCGCAGTCGTTTTGATTGCGCCGCAGCATCTCGGGGTTCTCAGCAATAGGGTTTGGCTGGCGGCGAACCGTGCTGATGCCGGCGTGGTTCAGCATTGAAGCATGAAAGCATGGCCCTGCTTGTCTCCCTTTCCAAGTGCCGAACGACACGACACGACGCAACGCAACGCAAAGGATTGATTGAGCATCCCGTATCGTCTCTTCCGCTGTGACCTGTGACCCCGAATACGTCAAAAACAGTCAATCATCAGTCAGTCACTTAGTCAGAGCAACTGGGAAACGACCCCATCACGCCCGCCTAGCGCTATTTCTTCGCCTTGTCGCATCTCTCTTTTCAGACATCGTCCAATCCCCAGTCAGCATCGAGTCGGCTCTGCCGAGTACCGGGTCTCACACTGGGGACAGAGGCAGATTGCGCTGACCAAATCGAAACTGAATCCAAAAGGCGCGCACGCAACGCAGAGCAGACCAGAACAGAGGGCCCACCGTGGTCATCACGCACTGCTGCAGCGACGACATCCACAATGGACTGACCCCTGCCGACGAAACAAGAATGCGGACGGAGAGCAAGTGCCCCGAGAGCCTAGAGCAAGCCTAGCAGGTACATGTGCCCAAGTCGATGTGAACCCGAGAGGGTCTAGCGTTGCTAGTGCTGCTAGTGCATCAGCGAGTTCTCTGGCTGGACGCGGGCCAGCAGACGACCCTGTTTCAGCGGGAAATGACGATGGGCCAATCTCTGGCCTCTGCTCCAGGGCCCGACATCTGTTTGGTCTGCTGGCGAGCCGAATCAGCGAGGATCGAGGGTCGAGCGAACCAAGGCGAGAGTTGGTGTGAGCATGAGGGGACAAAGGGCGCTGCCGAGACCTCTGGTGCGGAGCTGGAGGGCCAGCAATGCATGGCATTGGCTGCGTAAAGGGTCATGGCACGACCCAAGCCAGAAGCACTCAACCAGGTGCGTCGACCAAGCCCACCCCAAGCCACTCCAAGGTCCCCTTGCAAAACCCTGGCGACGACGGCGAGTGTGGCCTTTTTTCCTTCGAGACGGTGAATGTGGATGCTGGCGTGCGTGAGTGGTTCGTGTGGCGCTGGCTATGCGTTATTCTCGTACGTACAATGTACTGAAGACGCATGTCGTGGTGTAGAAGACGGTGAGAGAGGAGCGAGTTCTTGGCAGGGCTTCTCTCTGTTGGCCCCGTCTCGCTCCGCTTGACACGGCAAACAACTGCTATGCTATTTCTGCACAATGGCTGTTGGTCTCGACGTTTCGCTGATTTGACTCGACGGATTACGGGTCATCTCCAATAAAACCGTTACGAGACACGTTCGAGATGCGCCGTTGATGAGTCGGTCAATGGATCTTTTGGAAAGCAACGCCATCCGCTGCTAGCAAGACGAGAAAAAGAAAGAAACAACCGAACGACCCGGAGTCGGGAAATGACAGATTACCAGATGCATCTCGGGTTGATTGCTTCTTGTTTGTGTTATTTCGTGCAGGTTGCTTCTGGCTGACGCCCCTTTGCTTGTTCTTTTTTTCCTTTGGGGCTTCTGCGTCGGCGGAAGCAACCTCTGACTGCCGCTGTAAGCTTTTTGCTTTTTCTTCTGGAAATTTTCTTCAGCTTCGCCAGTGGTGGATCTCGTGTCGCAGATTGACAAGAGACGAGTGTGGCTGGCTGCGAGATGCATCTCACGCCTGATCCTGATGATCGCCGTGATGAGATTTGATGGAAATGCAATTAATTACGGTGCTTCCGTCCAGAGAGTGAGCTGAGCTTCCTTCTGCAACCTGCAAATCAATCAATCCATCCTCCAAGTGTTGCTCTGCCGGATGGACGGACGAACGAACACCCACTCACACGACAGGAACTGCAAGATGCATTGGACGGCTTGGATCTCTTGGTCTCCCGCTTTGGCACGGGACCTGGATTGGCACTCGCTTCGTATCTTGGGCTGCTGAGGCGTCTGTGGTTGCATTTCGCACCAAGGATGAAGGCCTCTGACACGACGGGCATGCCTGCATGAAACGATGATACCCCAGTCCCAGGCTGGGGAAAGGGCGAGCAGAGAACAGAGCAACAGACTTGCTAAAAACATGGATGGAGATGGTAACGGCAGAGGTCATTGATTCGTCGCCCTCGTAAAGTGCGTGACCCCATTCCCTTTCAGGGAGCCTACAAGTTTGCTTTGTAGTGGTTACTGAGGTGAGTAGGTGACACTGGCCGCCCGGGCACCTTGCACTTTCCTTTTCCTTTCAAGCCGACCGGGCAGTTGTCAAGGTTGTCTCTTGCCGTGCCTTGTCTTGACTTTCTTACCTTGCCCACCTAGGTAGGTGCTGTCTGCCTGCCTGCCCGCCTGTGCCTGCCTGCCTGTGCCTGCGCTGCTCGTTTGTTGGGTGGTCCTTCCTGCGCATCTTCCTCTATCCGGGGCCCCGGTCCCTCCTTCCCCTCCCTTTCCCCATCCCCCCATGACTTCCGATTTGTTGCTCGCTCAGGCTTCAAGTCTCTCAATGTCTCACTCATGATCTTCGTTTTTTTTTCCCTTGCCTTTTTTTTCACGTCAGCACAACACAGCAACCCACGACTCTAAATCGACCAACCAGGGCTCAAGACCAAGAGACCCATCAAGGATCATGTCCGTTGGCTAGAGTGCCTCCCATATCCGTACTTCCATCCTCCGTGCCTCCCCCTCCTCCATCGCTTCCCCGCGGCGGAAAACCAAAACGAGTCGAGACCGCCCAATGTCACGCCACGCTACAACGCTGTTGGAGAGATGGCATGCTCGTCACCACTTTTGCTATCAATCGTCTACTGTTCTGCAAGTGTCTTGGGGTTCATCAACACCCTGGCTAACACAGAAGAAAGCCGTCACACAAATGGAAGCCATTCCATCACCTCACACTGATCAACATCAAACGCAACCCAACGTCAAGTGAAACCTTCTCTTCAACGCCCTCCCACGTGGCCCACCCGCTCGCCGATCCTTGTGGCCCAACTGAACTGGACACTTGACGTTCCTTGAGTAACCGATGGCTCTTCGGTTAGCCATCTCGAAATGTTGGCTCAAAGACGACGTGCAAACTGCAGACTGCATTGCTTGCAACTTGGTCGCTGCTTGTCACCAGAAACCCTTCTTCTTACTCCCTCCAGATATAGCATACCCAAGTCAGCTTCTTGTTGTCTCTTATCCCCCCCTTGTCAGCGGCCCAGCACCCCTTGTTCCCAAAAGGCACACGGACACACACATCGCAACTCGCGGGCAACACGGAGGTGTCGGTCTCCCGTCTCTGGAACGAGTCAGAGCACCCTCATCACAGTGCACCAGCCTGTTGATCTCCGTTTCTCGACTTGCTGGTGGCAACTCTGCTTCATTCATTCCACGTGGAAGTCATGCAGGTCCTCCCTTTCAGACCATGTCACCATCCCCTCATTTCCATGGCTCATCCTCCCGAGCCATTTCATCCCTATCTCACCCCAACTCTACAGTACAGTGCCGTACCAAATAGAGCACCTTTCCATCCTCTCGGGTATCAGGCCGCCAGACGCAGTGCTACTGCATAGTATGAAAGCCACTCAGCCAGCTTGGCTACATCCAGTCTACACCCGGGGCTAGCCAGTCGCGTAACCAGGATCAAGGCATGGTATTGTTACTGTAATCCTTTCACTGCCTCTTTTCTCGGCATTATCCCAATCTAGGTTCGCGGGGGTGATGAGCAATCGCAGTGCTTGGCTCCAACGAGCTGGCCTTATCTCTACTTGGCTATCCGGCCACCCTTGCCGTGCCAAATCTTTAAGCCATTTGAGCAAGCCAAGTCAAGTGCGGAGGCCTCGTCCTCTCCGCACGCCATCGCAAATGGTTGGTTATGTCGTTACGATATGCCAGATCCTGTCACCCTCTTTCTGGCTCTTAGCCAACCAGCGCATGACAAGGTCTGACTCGCTTGGGGTTGTCGTCAGCTGTTGAGGCTGCTCCAAAAACAGCGACTTCTCACGAGGTTGACAGAGTTGCTATGTCATGGACCCAGCGCATGCCACCATCTGGCCAAGGTCGAGACCATGCCGTCCGTCCCCTGTCCGCATCGCAAAAAGAACTCAAACCATAGTGCCCCCCAGACTTGAGATGATTAAACCGCGCCATATTCAAGCCTCTCACGTCGATATCTTGGGGAAGCCTGCAAGTCTCTCCTCTGACGGGACATGCCATCACGCCCTTCTTATCAAAAACCGTCATCCTAGTCGTCCGTTTCCCCTCCAATCCCCGCACCATCTATCTCCCTCTTCTTGGTCCTGGTCTTTGCTACCCTGGCAGAGGAATCAGCTCACAGGAAGCCTCGTTCTTTTGCTAGCATCTGACTGGATGGATGGGGAAGGATCGCGTCCTCGGAAGACCGTGGCGAAGTGCGGAGATTACAGGTCCCATCAGTAACCGTAGCTACCCTACACTGTCTTCTGACTTGGAGAAGTTACACTTCGTAGGCTCCCATAGGTAGCATTGAAGTGATAATTGTTGAATGATAATTTAGATTTGAGGCTGACGTAGTACGGCTCTTGCCGGTTCGTACTGTAATAGACTAGGGCACGATAGGGGAAATCCAGTTGTGTGTGACTTTGTGTTGAGCTGTATAAATCACGATGAGATAAACTTCATCGAGCAAACTTCGTTGGCGGCATAACGACGAGAACTCTCAGGGGCTACGGCCTCTTTCTCGGCTTCCTAAGATCTCACCTTCATAGTACTGCTCTTATCCGTATCGATCATGTCCCATCCATCTATCCGTCCTGTTGCCGATATCTCCTGGCCTTGGGTTTGGGACTCCCACTCCAAACCACACACTACCCTAGGGTAACTCATCATCAGCAACAGGTCGATACATAACATTCACGATCAATTCACTCTGGAATACTGCAGCTTCCCAGGCCTAATCATTGCGTGCAGACAGCCAGCCTTCGACTATCAATCCGATACACGAATGCAGCTCTTCGGATGACAGTCCTGGATCACAGCCTCACCATCAAAGCCAACGTCAAAGCCACTGTCACATATAAAGTGTCACATGTAAATTAATATCGTATACTTGATCGTATATCCTTATTTTCCATTCATCAAAAACATCCTTAGGCACCAGAAACAACATCTCTTACTCTCGCATTCGGGGTATCAAATCTCAACGCACTCCCACGAGCTCTTCCATCCCATCATGTATAAGGGTTGCCAGACTTCCATATCCGCTGCAATGCAAAGTATAGGCCTCGTGGGTAAAACTACCCAGCAGTGACTCCACCAAACAAAGAAAAATCCCAAAAGATATATCGCTCCGACAGTCCCCTTTTCCATCTTCTTGAACCTTGCGTGTATGAAAAGTAATGAGTAAGGAATGAGCAGGATGGCCAACTTGTCATTGACCATGTCCCTGAGTGAGTGGGTCATGTTATAAGTAAAGGCTCATGTTGGCCATGCGTATCAATATCAGAATGACTGCAAGGGCAATAGACGGCCTGAAGAACAAGCATTCAGATCTGGAAGGCAACCAAATCCATCGCTCGCCGTGATCTAGGCATATGCAGAATCATAGCCTCCAAACGACATTTGCTGACTTATAGGGGTAGTAGGAGTAAGGCATGAAGCATCAGATGCCGAGGTCGTCATGCTCTGGGGGTCATATGGGGCCGAAAAGGCTGGCTCTTGCATGAACCCAGCGTCCATCATGTCGGCATCGTTCATGTCGATGTCTTGCTCAGGCATGCTGTTGGCGATAGACCGAAGACTTCGGAGATCCTCGGCGATAATACCCCCTGTGGCCTGCTGCATCATGGCAAATTGCTGCTGCTGCCGAGGGTCGTACATCTGCGCCTGGGGTATGTTTGCATACTGAAAGTGATGCGGCATAGGTGCCGGAGCTGCCGTTGTCGCAGGCATCGTATGCCGAGGTGGTCGGGCGGAACGACCGGAGCGAACTGGACCAGGACGGGGCACATAGACACGCCGTTGAGAAGCCAGATACGCTGCCAAGTTGGGGTTTGTCCCCCGAGAAATGCGGAACTGATACTGATCGGCATCAGGAGAGGGACCCGAAGGTGGAAGAGGAGGTGCTCGCGACTTGTGTCCTGGAATTGGCTGGCGGCATTGGTCCTTGACGGGGTTGATAAAGTCCTCGCGATACTTGGTGATGGAGGACGGCTCCGAACCGAGGGCAATGGCATATTGAACCATGAGTTGCAGGTCACCCAGATGCCGCGTTTCGAGTCGTTTCCGCAGGATGCCACTTGACTGGGGATGCCATTGCAGACGACTTCGTTCCTCCTCGGGCCATGAAGAGTTCGCCCAAGCTCGCACCAATCCTGACTGCTTCAACAAATTTCGCATCCTTCCAGAATACGTCCACTCTCCACTGTTGGATCCCTCGTCGAAATGCTTCACCACGTGGGCCACAAACTCCTTAAAGGTCGAGTCGGCATCGTCGTCGCTGGGAGCCTCAAACACTTGAGGGCAGTTTTCGAAGCCACAGGCAAAAACGGTCTGGGGGCACAAGTTCACCTTGGCTTCGTCGAGAGTCATGCGAGAGCCGCCGTGGGCCTGTTTCAGATGGGTCTTGTACGCCGTTTGCCAGTCGAAAACCATGTTGCAATCCGAATGACGACAGAACCACTGGGCGTTGGTGTTGTGAAAGTCCTCGATATGACGCTTCAAGTCATTTTTACGCGTACACGTCTTTTGAATGTCTTCTTCCCTGCAGAAGCCACATGTGAAGGAGCCCTTTTGTTTGGGTGCGTGCGGAGCCGGAGTTGCGGAATCACCTGACGGGGTCGTCGCGGCCTCTTCCTCTCGATGTGTTGACTGCGAAGTAGAAGGGCGAGTAGACTGATTCGATTTGCGACCAAGCAGCTTGGCAGTGCGTGCTGACACATTGGAGATGATGCTGCCACGGACAGAAGAGTTATCGGAGGAAAAGGTTCGCACGCTGGCGGTATCGAAGAGGCTGGCGGCATCCTCGGACTTTACCGAGGAATATGTACTTGAAGAGATGACTGAGGCTCCATCGTTGACTGATGAATACAGAAAATTAGCGACAACGAGGCCAAGGTAGACGCAGTCTCGACTTGGTGAGATTAGCGACAAGAAAGAAGCGGTCACTCACGAGAGATGGCAGGCGAGGTCGCCTCCTCGTCCATCAACTGGGCAACACCTTCGCGACCATAGCGGCGCATAAGATGGCGGAGTAGTTGACGATCGAGCGAATCATCCTGATGCGACATGGAAGAATGTTGAGATATGCTATCGGCCTCGGACCACGAGTCCGGAGCCATGGTTGATGTCGGAAGATGGAGTTGGCAGGAGACGGGGAGATGGATTGGGGCGGTCGAGGGAGTAGTGGAGCCCAGGGAGGCGATGCCCCAAGCAGCAGCCCTGGGTTGGGTGATTGGTAGTGCAGGTCAGACCCCGTTGGTAGGGTACTGTAGTTCGGGGAATTTTTGTTGCGGCTGAGAGTTGGAGTTGGAAGAGAGTAGATAGATAATGTGCGAGGGTGGGAGAAGGGGGGAGAGAGAGGGAAGAAGGGAAGATCAAGGCCAGAAGGAGGCGAAAAAAGCGTGGCAGTGACAGCGCGACAACTAAAGAGAGGCCAAGCCAAAAAAGAAAGTCGTTTTGAGATTTGGATCGCAAATGACAAGCAGGAAACTGAAAGGGCCAAGCCGGAGGAACAGGGATCACTAGGTTGGTACTGATAGCGGCCTGGGTGGGAGAGATAGCGCTACGCGATGCGAGAGGACGCGGGCATTCTGGGGTAGTATGGAGTTTGGAGAGAGGCCCCGAGAACCAAGGGGGCACAGACAAGGGGGCGGATAGACGGATGGGATATGATTGACAGGGAAGAAGAAGCAGAAGCAGATGAAAAGGAAAGCTGCAGCAGGAGGCGAGAGTAAAAGGCCGACCGACCAAGTGTTGGATGACGGTCGATCTCTCTTGAGGAGGAGGGGAATGGACACTGCCCGGGCCCTAGACCCAACCTGGCCGGGGTATTCTTGTTGGAGAATTCATGGACACACAGGATTGACGGCGACTTGAGAAATGGAGACCAAGGCAGAGGAGAGAGGACCGAACTCGAGAAATGACGGGATGGACACTAACCAACGGTTTGGCCGAGGTCAACGTGGCTGGAACTTGAGGATCTGCGTCAGCGCTCGACACCATGGCCTTTTTTTCTAGGGCTGAGTGAGTGTGAGTGAGCATGAGTTCCTGGAGATCATCATCATGGTCAATCACTCTTTGCAACTCTATTCAAAATTTGTCACTGCTCGTCTTGCTTGTGTTTCTCCTGCATCACAGACGCCGGCAAGTGGGATGAGCCATCCCGGGTGGAGAGAGAGGGAACCAGCTGTGGAGTTTTTTTGAGATCCAGGCCCTGAAAGGGCTTGTGCGTCAAGGCTTGACCAGAACCTTATGCGCTGGAAAGTACGGGGGCCAAACTCTTGCAAGCCAGTCTGACTTGGGGATCGCCACTGAAACCATGTTGTCCCCGTCATGAGCTGACATAATGGATTGCTGTGATGGATTGAAAATGGGATGCTTTTCAAAGAGTCAATAGCCTTGAACATACACCAGGCTTCGGATCGGGCCCCAGAGCGTTTCCGGTCATGGTCGTGCCTGGGCTTAGGTATTTGAGAATATCTATCTACCTGCCAAAAGGGACCTTCCGACGAGCGTTGAACCAGGCATTCGATTCGATCTCGAAGTCTTGGGACATTGCCAAGTAATCTTGACTGGCCAACTTACGATGCAAAAACTCAAAAGAAGGGCTGCTTCTTGACCAAAAGCCCAGACCAAGTGGGAAAAAACACTCACCCCCAAGATCTTCTTCCCCCGAGTCTTCCCTGGTGGGGCGCCTCCGGCGCGCCGTGCCACCCCAGGAAGGTGGTTTAGGTGAATCCATCTCGTCATGAGAATTGGCGTGCTTATTTGAGGGAAGACATGATGAGATCGTGTTTATTGTGTAACTTGAAGAAATGTGATGCGTGGTCGATGCTTGAAAATAGAGGAAGAGGGTTGGTGGAAGAAATGGCCTGGGGAATCAACTGTGAGATTGATATATATTCTCGTTCTTCAATCTGAGACAAGATAACAATAACCAACAAAGATCAAAACACTCGTTGTCGTCAACCAACCCCATGATGGCTTCAATCCCCTCCTCGCCCCCAGGAACCGGAACGGGATGAACCTGAACTCTGCCCGGTCCCAGTTTCCCTCGTCAGCCAATAGGAGACGCACCATTCAGCCAGTCATCACCGTCGAGCCATTAATCACCAAAAACCCCAAGAAAACCCGCCGATAAGCCTTTCGTCCCCCTCAATTGGGGGTCGAGATACCGACAAAAAGATTACTATACAAAAAAACGTGTCTCCCCGTTGGCTGTTTCTTTACGACTCTGTCCTGCAATGTTACTAGATGGCTTTCTCAACTCGGGTCTCACGGCACTTGGGAACACACAACACCAAACAACAACACGTGAAAGACTTGAACAACCATCAGTTTTTCCCCAAACACCAGATTTCATCTGGCCGCTCCCCTCCCACGTTCCATCCCCCGCCCCTGATTCGATCGTCCGGCCCCTGTCCAAAAAAAGCCCACCCCCAGCAAGGGGGAAAAATAACAGGAGACTGATTTTGGTGACAGCCCCCGCGAAAATGTGTATCCTGTTTCCTTTCCACCTCCAGCCACCACACCCCCAGGTCCGTTCAATATCACCCCAAACCCAACCCCAAGGAAAACCCATGACTGAAGATGCTGACACATCGGCCGCTTCGTTCTCGGTTTGCTTCCGGTGTCTCTCTTGTCTCCCCTTTTTACCGGGACGCCGGCTTGTGCCTGTCATCCGTGCTTGCTAGCCCTGGATTTTTTTTAAACTCTGAAAGCTTTGTCCGGGGAAGGTCGGGTCGCTATAGATCCCAGTTTGCTTGCTTGTCCTTGTCTTTTTCTTCTCGTGTCGGTCGATCAATCTTCTGGGTCCTCGCCTTCATACTTCGGCATAAAAAAAGGACTCGCCAACGTAAACTTTTGCGCCACTACATTCTTGGTCAAGAAATACGACGTAAACCTTCAAAACTCAAATAACCAAACCCCCATGGACCCTGAAATTCCTCTCCCCCTTGTCTCCCGTAACTTCCGGATCGTCAGCCTCGGGACTTGAGGTGTGATTGATTAGATTCAATTTCGGCACTTGGGGAACAAAAAGGAAACCTGTGCCGTGCCGTGCCGTGTGCATTGTAGGCCCGACAAGGACATATACCGTGGCTTTCTCCCGAGCGCAGAACGACGGGCTCGGGCTGAAACTCGGGAAGAAAAGACGTATGCCGTGTAACCCATCAGTGTTGCACTAGATTTCGGTTCGACATGGCGTAACAGAAGGATCTATTCCAACCAGTCGAAGAAGCACGAGCTGTCAAGCCTGGTGCTATTCGTAGAGAAGACCAACGTTCTGGAACCTTGTTGGCGAATGTAACATCAAGAAATACGATATTCTGTATGTGCTCTACTTTTCTCTAAGGTGTTTACTGTTGTATCCCCATCTCTCCTTATGGCTTGACACCGTCCTGAATATAGTAAATTGCACTTCCCGTCGCGGGCCGACTCACGACAACGGCCCCCTTCCTCTGCTCCTCTGTAAGTTCCCGCTTGGAAAAGTACTCCTTCTCCAACGCTTCTGTGACAGCCTCGACCTTGTCCGCCGGAACGAGGTGCACGCTGCAACCTCCCCATCCTGCGCCGGTAACCCGTGCACCGTAAGCTCCGGACCGTAGCGAGATGTCGCAGATCTCGTCGAGCTCGGGGCAGCTGCACTGGAACAGGTCACGGCAAGACACATGCGTTTCATTGAGGAGGTGGCCGAGTTCCTTGTTGAAGGGTGTTGTGTCGGTTGCGCCCGTGTGGACGGGGTTCTCGAGGAGAGCCATGAAGTGGAGGACACGGAGGGCTTCGGTGAAGACGTGCAGGGCACGCTGACGGAGCTTGAAGCGTTCAGCCCGGACAGGGAGACGGGACATGAAGCGGGCTTCAAGCTCTTCGACTGTAATGTTGAGCACCTTGGCCACCTCCTCTCGCGTATAACCCTCCTCCTGTGTCAGAGTGTTCTTTGTCACCTCGATCAACTTCTTAAGCTCCTCCTCCTTAGTAACACTCTTGGCAGCTGCGTAGTCTGAGCCGTTAAGATGGTAGAAGAAGGTCTCATGGAAACCCTGCAGACTAATACCCAAGGGACCCGCGTCCTCTGGTAGCTGAGTGCCCGGAGGGTTAAGGACAGCATTAAGATAAGCCGCAGCCATGCTGCACTCGACTACACGCAGGTTGTAGTGAATCGGACCTGTAACCTGCTTGTTGGATGTGACAAAGGACTGCACGATAACGAAGCAGAGCTCTGGATGTGTAGGGGGGAACTTGACAGGTCGAGCCTCGAGGCTTGGGCTGAAGGAGACAAAGAGGGCTGCGCCTTTCTCAGAGAAGACAGAGGCGGCCTGGTCCATGCTATGAGAACGGAGTTAGTTGTGTTGTCGGATATGTGCAGTCTTGATATTACGTACCCTCCCGAGTTGACTCCTACGGCACGCTCGTTGACGATGGCGAGCTCTGTCAATTCCTTCTTGTCCACCTCCTTCTCGCCGTTTGCCAGCAAGATAGCCAACGAACTGGTGCTAACCACAGCAGCACTCGAGCTCAGTCCTCCACCGACGGGAACTGTCCCGTCCATGAGGAGCTCCATATTGCAAGGTCTGAATCCAGCTCCATGCTTCTTCCTCAGCAAACCAAGCACACCTTGAAGTCCACTCTTGAAGTAATTCGTCCACTCCAGTTTTGTCGCATCGATCGTCACATCTCCGTCGATAGGAACCTCAAAGTCCCTGGCCTCAAACTTGTCATCCACATTAGCGATGTGGATGCGGAATGTCTTGGCGTCGTCGGTGACGGGGGTGTGAGACACGGCCAGGAGGGCGTCGGCGGTGATGGCCATAGGGAGCACTGAGTAGAGGGAGTAGTCAATGTGCTCGCCGATAATGTTGACTCGGCCAGGTGAGCGAGCAACAAAAGAAGCTGGATGTCCATATACGGACTCAAACTTGGCGAGGAGGTGATTCCATCGTGGTGCTTCGGTCGCGAGAGAGGCCGGAGGGTAGATGTCGGCGAGAGCGTTTGCGACGGGGACGGAGCGAGACATTTTGGCAATTGCTGCTTGTCTCTAATTGTCTTCTACTTGTGAGAATCCTGGGAATTGTTACCCGCAAGGTCTCAAGTGTCGTTCGTTTCGTCGCGTGAGGAAGCTGTAGGCGTTGCAACGTTTCTATGCCCCGCTATTGCCCCTCGTGGATGTGTCGCGGTTACAGCTTGTGATTGATGACGTAGGTAGTTTTGAAGAGCTCAATTTTGAAGCTCGTCGCGATACTTGGCCAATTCTATAGAAACAGAAGTCCAGAAGAAAGATCAAGAGTAAATGTACCAGAAAAAGGAACCGGCAGAGCCGTCGGGTCTCAACACATCTTGTACCCCGTGTTCAATGTTCGTCAACCCCTCAGCTTGTTGCGCCGAGTATATCCCCACCTATCGGCGTGTCGCCCAGGGTCTTTTTGCCTATGGTCAGTTCCCCGTAACAGGTATCGCGCGGTCCGCTGCTCGGTGGAATATGGCGCGTGGTCTTGAGCCTGTGGAGATTTCTCTTGTTGATGGGCAGAGGAGGTTCCGCGGTTGTTTGTCATTGAGTTGGTTGTTGGGGTTGTGCTCGGCTCTAGATCCGACCGATGCATGACGTTTCTTTGTAACGGCATACCTTGGGAATCAGGTGAAAAGAACTCATGATTGGAAGGGATTCCAGTCAGGCAACGGTGGAATGATGGAATTGGTTCCAGTGGTGGGATGGGCGGGTGAACTATCGGAGCCAGTTCCACCGACGGCCGAATTCAACTCGCAATATCATCAAGTTGATGCAAACAGACCGGCAATGACCATGCAACACTGCTTCGTAGCAAACAATCTTCACATTTGCACTGACAGCTGGTCAACACTGGCCTAGCTGCCAACACTGATCATTCTGGCTGCAATGCAGGCAGGCACTGGCAGCCGTCATGGCGATATCGAGCCTTTTGGCCTCATCATGACTTTTCCTCACCAAGTGTTCGTTCCATACCAACCAACCCACCATTCTCAGCCGCTACACACGGGATAGAATCATCGTTTCTCTCGATCACGAAAACTTCAGAAAACGAGGTCGAAATGTCCTACCCGGCGCAGGAGTTGCAGCCAAACACCCTGTACCTCACCATCGCAACACCCGAAGCGCCTTCGAGCGCCATCGCACACATCTACGATGTCGACATGACCTGGCTCCAAGGCGCCCTGGCCGCACCCATGGAAGGAGCCGACAACTTCGAATGGGGAATCTACTGGCATCGAGGCCACCAAGACGGAACCTGGTACATGATGCACCGCGCCGGCGATCCTGAATTGCCCACCTACCAACTCGGCCTGAAGATGAAGCATCCCTTCAAGAGCATGGAGATGAGGCAGTCTCCCCGCCTTCACCACCACGTCGTCGGACTCATCCGTCTCATGCGAATCACCGACCTGACCGGTCCTGAAATCACGACCTATCTCGACTGGCTCGCACCCAGGGCCGCCATGAAGGCTCAGCGGAGCGTCATGTGGGCCATGACGGTCTACGGCCGGACGAGGAAGCACGCCGCCAAGGTGCGCGGAGTCTGTGAGCTTGGATTCGACACCTCTGGGTTGATCCGCGAGGTGCTGCAGTTTGCGCATCGTGAGGTTTGGTATTCGTTGGCTGGACAGCTGCCACGTCCGATCTTTCAGCCGCCTGTCGGAGTCGAGAAGGAGACGTCTTGAAGCATTGCGTGAGGAGAGTCCTTGGACGGGTTCAATTGGTGAGTGAGGATCGTGAATGCCTAGAAAAGGTGAACATGGCTAACTGTCGCGTAGCAAATGTCCACTCTGTATCACAGCCTGTTCGTCGAATGAGAATATTGATGATGGATTAAGAAATGAGGCGTAGCGGGTTGACATGACATGGATGGTTCATTGAACACGTTGGGTGACGAATACTCTCGATTGGTGCTGTTACTGTTCCTGGGCATGTTACGAGTTCCCGCACGTGAGATTGGACGAGAACTGAACACGAGGCGATATAAATTGTACGAGAGTCTAGGCAGAATAGAATGCTTTGCTGTAAAATGAAACCTGTTTTTTCTAAACCAGGTCGAGGGTTAAACAGGTTTGGCCCATCAGCCCTTCACCGTACCTTACAGCAGACGTGCCGAGGATACCGAAAAAGCCAGGGAGCAAAACGAAACGCCACGTGACACAAGGCCAGGCTGCTAGACATTCCTCTAGCCTCTGCAATCCAATCCATTTTATGCCAGCACTTCCTTGAAAGTATCGAAAAGACCGCCAAGACTGAAAGAGGTTCAATTTCGTGGGATTGAATTCTGGAAAGATGGGACATCACAACCTTCGCTTCGACGGCGATCCTTATTCGTCCAGCGGAGCTTGGAGTCCGCCAACCAGCAGGGCAAAGTAAAACCGGCAGCCTCGGGAAGTGCTTTATGCAGAGTTTACGGAGTACTGACTTGGCGGTTAGTTTCTGCGAGGAGGACTATGTCATTACCTTGTATCTGGCAGAGTTTGTCAACGCCTTGACCAACGTCACCTATGGTATGTCTTGAAGCTTGGTGTGTTACCTTTATGTGCTCCGCTGACTGTAACCCTCTTTAGTCTACTTTGCTCTGCGATACATGTATGGCGGCTCTGGCAGACGGGGGATTCTACCCGCGAGATGGGACTTCATGTCCGTCTCCCTGCTGATTCTTGGCATTGGATCGTTCCTGTTCCACGCATCGCTCCGCCAAACCCTCGAGTTTGTTGATGAGCTGTCGATGCTGCTGCTCTCCTGGTCTATGCTCCGGGCCATTCTTATAATGCGACAGACTCCCTCAATGGTCCGCCTCATCACAGCGATCCTCCCGGTCTTCTTTATCTCATTCTCCGTCTTCTACGTCTGGTCGGCAAAGATCATCTACCAGGTGATTGGATTCTGGTTTAGCCTCATCCTCATCGGTCTTCGCATTCGGTACCTCTTGTACTGGCTCAAGCCGGGCTTTTCTGAGAAGCAGACACACGAGTGGGCCGTCAGAATCTGGACGGCGACCTTTATCTGCTTGTTTGGGTACTTCATCTGGAACATTGACCTCGAGTTTTGCGCCGAGCTCAGAGATCTTCGAGCGAGGGTCGGACTTCCTTGGGCGTGGATCTTTGAGTTTCACGGTTGGTGGCATATCTTGACGGCTGTTGGTGCTAGTCAGTTCATGGGTGTGGTGCGAGAAGTGCGCGAGGAGGCGGCCCGTATGAAGCAGGAGTGATTGTTGGATATGGTAGGCGTTTGTCTTCATTCTGGACGAGGGTTTGGGTTCTCGCAGTGGTACATGTATAAGTTTTGTTAAACCTTTAGAGCGCTTGGATTGTAAAAACATACTCGGTATGGGTGTATCTGATAGATGGCGTCAACCCAGTGAATAATCCACCTGATCTTGAGTGTCTAACCCGCCCCCGACCAACTGTAACTGGTATCTCGCCTGGAGGAACTTGCATCTTTAAAACTCGAACTGCAAGCGGGAAAATATGAGACCGAGCGCCTTTTCGATATGAAGATTTGGTGGGAAAGGGCCAAGGACTGAGTTTGCCAAGTTGGGCTCGTATCTCAGTTGCGGCTCCAGCTCGCCTTGAACAGAGTCCACCCGGGCGATGCCCTGTGACGTGGAATCTTCTTTGAGCTTGGAGTGACGCTCAAATATATACTGTACTCGAAATGATACAGTTTGAACTTTGTTATCTCTCTGCTAGATCGAACGAGTTTCGGGGATTCGCCGTTGGGTTGTGGCCTCGTGGACTGGATCGCTCTGGGGGAGTTCGTGGGCACGATGGACAGATGCTGGACTGCCAAACAGCCTGACTAGAAGACACGTTTGAAGATACTGAGTGGTGTATTTCATGCCACCTCTTCTTCGACCAAGAGGCCGAAGCGACGCCCTTTTCGAGTCCTCTCAGGTTGGTACCAGAGCACCCACGTCCAAGCTCGGGACGAGGTCGAGTTTAGGTGTCGCCATTCGAGATGGGATGTAAACTCAGCTGCAACGGAAATGGGCATGCGTGGTCATGTCTAGGAACTCGCCCCTAATTGGTGTTGGAGTGTGGGAGGTCACGATATAAAGCTGGACCGAGTTTGGGTTGATAAGGCTATTTATGGGAATTCCTTCAATAGCCCGCATAAGAGCTTGTAAGGAAGGTTCCGTGTCAAGCCATCGAACTAGTGCAAGCTGCGATCGGAGGAGCCGTCGGCCTTCCCTAGCTGGGGCGTCATCGCCGAAACGTGAAAGGCCAACTCCTGAGGCGTGACCCAAAGATAAGGGCTCGGAGATGTGCTCGAAGGCTTTTCGACTCTTGCTCATAATCAAACAGCGTTAATATGAGCAGTAAATGGGATGTTTGCCAAGTATCGGGTCCCATGTTCTTACTCGTTGCCGGCTCTGCGACTTCCATGCCAACCAAGACCTCAAAGCCACCCTAATACCACATCGGTGATAAGTGGACGCTCTCGTGATGATCCTTGTGAAGGGAACGGGGAAAAGTCCTCCGGGCATCGTGGTAATGCGCTTGGGAATCAGTTTAGGTGGATGACGGGGATGGATATGGTCGAGCCAGGGACCAAGTCAGAATGCACGCATGGATGAGGGCAGCAGCTCACTAAGAGACCAGGAATTCCCTTTAGAGGGTTATGGTTAATAAAGAAGGATGCTAGAGGCAGAGAAGAAAGCCTCTGTGTAGTCATGTCTGGATGGTCAAGGCCCTTTCTTTGTCGTTGGAAATGTGGCTCAACGCCGTATTCACCAACGCATCTTGTATCAACGACCAGCCACAACTAGTTCCCCTTTCGAGATGCCTAATAGCTGCTGGAGGTTAATTCACAATTAGTGACAGTACGGGGTAGATGTCTTGGCAGGTCAACGGAGGTGACTTCTCAGACTGTTGCTTGAGTCTCCAAATAGCTTCCATCTTTGCCTACGCCAAGCCCTGAGCTATCAATCCCACAGAAGTGTATTCTTACGGAGCAGTTACATAAACAAACCGACATCCGCTGTACCAACAAAACTCGAATCTATGCTCAAATAAGACCAGACCCCTGGCATGGAACACGGGTGGGCGCGTGAGGCGGCAGCAGATAGTGACAGGCTACGGACCGGCACGTCTCAAGGTGGGAAGCCGCGGGAGTCCCGCTTGCCACGAGACGGGATGGGATGGGGGAGCTTTATTTGAGCAAGAATGAGTGGGATGGATCAGATTTTGACGTGTTTTTGACGTGGGATATTTTGTTGGTGTAACGGGGATGCAGCGCGTGTACCTACCTACTAATATTCCGACGTCATTGGACCCTTGGAGAGGAACCATTACCCCTCAACCCCGCCGAGGGCATCATGATACCCCGCCTTGAAGACGAAGAAACAGTTGTAAATAGATGGCCAACCTTTCAGCAGAGGCCTCGGTGTGTGTATCACAGAAATGATAATAATGTACCTCTCTTCATGTGCTTGTGAATCTGACACTGTCCGTTATAAACCTCCCACTGTACGGATCTCGGGTCAACATGATGCCATGCACATGCAAACCAGCCCAGCGCCCACCGACACGCCGCGCCAATCACGGTCCAATCGATGACCCTGAAAGCCTCCCCCCGAGACGTCATTCGTCACGCCTCGTCTGGAAGGACCAAAAGAGGGCGCGAGAATCCCTCCTCTCTTGGGCAAAAGGCCGTGGTGTGCCCAATGAGGGGGGCGTTTATCTTTTTGCCCACACGAACGAGCCACTCGGGGGAAGGTCATGGTACTTCTTGCTGTGTTGTAGTGTGTGAGATGGAAAAATAGGACCCGTAGTCTCCCCCCCACGAGGAATGGAAGGGGAAGCCCATTCACTGCCGCCGCTGACTGACTAGGCTTTAAAAGAAGGTATTCCTCCACTCTTGGTCTTCTCTCTCTCTCTTCTTCTTCACCAAAAACCTCCACATTCCATCAACTTTTCCAAAAACTCCACATCACAAAACACACACCAACTCAAAACCATCATCACCATGTCTGGCTGCGGTTGCGCTTCTTCCGGTTCCTGTGGCTGCGGCTCCAGCTGCACCTGCGCCGGCTGCCCTGTAAGTGTCTTGTTTCTTCTTGGTTTAGACGCAAAGTCGAGGACTGACGGTTGCCAATCAAGCACAAATAAACTACGGCGCCGATGAGAACCCTGAGGGCTATTTGTTCTGGAGATGGGCGTGAGATCGACTGGGGGCAGATGGGATCCACTCGTTTTGAACAGTTTCGATGATGATGATGGCACATGAGATACAGATTGGTCATGAATAAATGCAACCTTTGTTGCCCATGTTGCCATGTTTGCTTATGATGTGATCAGTGAACTCTTACAATCCTTAAACTCCTTAGACGCCTCGGTGATCCGCTCCTGAATGATCTGCTCCTCAGCGATCATGACCCGACGGAAAGAATGCCAACACTGGGCTTAGAGCCTGGTCCTGCCAGCTCTCTTGGTGAACCGTCAAACCCCCGGTAATCTCGTGATCATTATCCGTGTATTTGTTTCCCATTTCTTCATCAAAATCTTGAACCGAAAACTGTTGCTCGTGCTTCCTTCCTCTCTCATACGCCACCAGCATAGCCTCTCGCAGCAATCTCGCCCCATACAGGACAGCCGCCAAAATGGACACGGCAAAGCTCGCCTGTGCGATGCGGCAGTATCCTCGGTTCTTATCCCAGGCGAAGGAGCAGCTGCGAGTGAGGTACCATGGTCGTGGGCTTGGATGTTCAGGGTCGGATAGGTCGCCGGAAGCCTGGTTCGTGAGGCTCAGGCTCCAAAGCCACAAGAGCAGGACGTCGTAGAAGGCGTTGATGTATCGAGAGAGGTAATCGACATAGGACAAGAGTGCGCGGGCGAAAAAAACGAACAAGCCGAGTATAGCGATGCCAAAGTTAGACTCTGTCAGTCTTGAGACACTGTCAGCTCATCGTCTCGTGATTGATTGTTGATGCTGCTCCTCACCTTTGCTGCCAGAGGTAGGGAACCTCGGGGGGCTCTCGATGGTTGGCGTAAAAGTAGATGCGCGCGTTAGGATTCGAGTTCCATCCTTCCTCTCCGCCGTTCTCCCAGAGTCTTGATCTGAAGCGATCCGGGTACGCGAGGCCAAAGAGGATGACGGCCATGAGGGCGATGGTCAACTCGACCAGCAAGAGGCTGAGGGGTACCTTTGCGCGGGCCATGGTTTGGATAGAGTGTCGCAGAAAAGAAAACTAGTAGCTATCCCCCGGAAGAAGGAGAGACATGCAGCGGGGGCATTTCTTTTCCCATGTGGTGGACGTTTAATAGGTGACCTCCTGGAAGAGATTGGGATGCGTGACTGGTGATGATGCCATGAAGGTGTCTTGGTGGGTTGATTGTCTCGCCGCCGAGAGCCCACTGACCTCGCCGACTCGGCCACCACAACCACTGTATTTTTTTTTTTTTTTACGCGCTGGGGGTGAAACTTGCTCATACTGCCGCAAGCAGGGATTATCCGGGTATGACACGATATTGACACTGATTCACCCTTGTTTCTTATAATTAATTCCATCAAAAACATGGGGATTTAATGCTTGATTAAATCGTGTTGACCTTGGCTGAAGTAGAGTTGCTTGTCAAGTACGCCACCAGATCTCCCATGGATCCATTGTCTAGACCCTCTATTTCCGAGCTTCGACTACTACCCATGCTGAACCTCTTGAACGGCTTATGTCTCTTCATGTCTCATTCTGCTCAATATCCCTCACATAGCCCTATCACCTGGCACCTCCATCCCGGCTCTTTTCTGTGTGCGTAATCTCGCTCTCAACGAACAGCACGCCTTACATGATGCCAACCCCACTCGCTGCAGCCTTGAGCAACTGCATTCAAGTTCCCTGTATCTGGGACTTTGGTTCACTAGTGGCTGGGTTCCTACCCTCGTATCTCGAATCTCTGAAACATACATCTTGATGTAAATAAAAAGCGGAACTGAAGATGCCATCGTCAAGACACCACAGTGTTGTTCTGCTTGGCTCATGGACCCTGCCATGACATCTCTACAAAAAGAGTGCCTGACTTTTGTACCGGAGACGAAATCATTTCTCCTTAAATCCAAGATTTCTTTTCAGTCCAATCATCCCGCTCGAACCAAGGTCGTAGCACTGCCATGACAGTGACTCAGCATCGGCTGCAGACCTTGGCCCCCAAGACCCCCGTAGTATCAAAAGCAGAGCAAAGTCTCTCAGATGAGCAAGTTATACGGTCCTTGACTGGTGGCCAATTTGCTCCGCCTCTATGCCTTGGCTAGTGCCGGACCTTTCGTATTGAGCAAGTTTGGGATTCAAATCGTTGCTTTACCCTCCGTCTTGGGAAGCTTCCATATGTAGTGTTACTTTCTTCCAACACTTTGGTTTGGGGTTGCAATATGTTCTTGTTTGATATTAGAGAAAAATTTGATGTTGATCTTAAAAAAAATGCATTGTTTGATGAGAGGAGAGGAGAGCATGCAGCTTGCCCGGGGATGCTCTTTCATGGTTTGAGCGAGGTCGTGCAACAAGAGTCGGCTCACCAACCTGAACGGTTGACGAGTTAAAAACACGGCAAAGGATCCCAATGAACTGGAGCTATACGCTGAGCTGGGAGAACTCTGGGCCGTCAGTTTTCTATTCAGGAAGAAATATCCATGTCTATAAGTGTAGTATCCCACACGCCGACCAATGTAGGAGAATAAAGTAAGGACAACCAAGCCTTATATAACCAAATTAATAACTCCAACAGCTATAACCGCCGCCAGCATGCACATCGCCGTCGTGACAGTTGTAGATCTAGACCCCGCGCTTCGAGGCTCAAAATCCTTTATACATTGGTCAATACAGGCGTCCAAATCCTTCTCGCTGCTTCCATCACTGTACCGCGTCTTATCACCAGTGTAATACTTCATGTGGCACCGTCTTGTACACCCAAAAGCCCAGCAAGATATGCGGTTCTCATCGCTACTGTCCCACCCGTCCAACTCTCTCTGACTCCAAGTCCCGTTTGCCCCAAGCAGCGTCGTCCGGCTGCTGTAAGAATATCCATTGACTGTGGACTGGCCTGTCTTGTAGAGGCTAGCGGAGATGCGGATCCGGGTCTTGTCAGGCGCAACGTCGGCGGGGATGGTGATGTTGACGCGATCCGTGTCCAGGGGCACGCTCCAGACGAGCCAGCATACCGGTCCCGCACCCCATCCTGGTGGCTCTAGCGCGAGGAAGACGCGGTAGGCGTTGAATCTTTTCCGAGCTTCGTGATCTGACGCGTCGATTCTTGTTCTGATTGTGAGCTCCTCGGTCTGGCCGGCCGTGATGTTCCAGGGGACGACGATTCCAGTCGCGGCGTTGGTGAAGGTGGCCGCCAAGAGAGTGAGGGCGACCACCCGGAGAAAAAGTGATATTAGAACCATTAATGAGAGTGATGAAGCGAGAAAGTTAAAAAGAGTGACTTGCTCTGCTTACAGAGGCAGAAGACGAGAACGAGTGGGAGTTCTGTTGACGTTAGGGGTTCAATCCCTGTATATTTTTGTTTCCACCCCTGTGTTGCTAACCACATCTGGTCACCGCTTCGGCCGTTTCCTCTTTGAGCATCCACTTGGAAGGATCACTCGAACAGAAAGAATGCACGGTGTTGGACAAGAGATGATAAATTCAAAGGTGATGACTTGAGATGAAAGAAATATTGCTATCTTTGTCCATGGAAAATTCTCTAGTTATGTTGGCAGGAAGGCAACGTGATGTAGATCCAAGAGTCCTAATGCTAACTGTCCACCGCTCCGAAGCAAATGTCCCCTTCTCAGAGTTCTATTGTCTTGGATGGTAGTTGAAAAATAATTTTATTCGGAAGCCTGCGAGGGCTGCCAGGGGGTACGCAGACTCGTGCGAGATAATCTTATCAATCATGGCCCAACAATCGTGATCGTGAGATTCTCGTCAGGCTCCGCGGGAACTCCGTGAACACAACTTGGAAATTGAAGAGAGCCCCCTTGAGCACATAAGGACATGAAATGACTTGAAAAAGGCAAAGAATTTTAGTTCGATATAACGTAAAGCCACCATCCACAGATGTAGTAGATATAATATTTAGAACCTTGATCAACTGTTCCGAGTGCAAACAGAACAACAGCCAGGAGGCTGACCGGAGCTTCCGCGGAGCTGAGATGGACTTCAAAGAGTCCGAACAGAACTCTAGGCCATATATAAACTACCTGTCAGCCATCGCCTAACCCTTAAATGATTTCTTATCTGATTGAAATATCTCCACGCGCCGTTGCATTGCCCTTGCAACCCCAACCCGACCTTGAGCTTCACAACTGAACTCCTTAAAGCTACTTATAAAACGAATCACAATTCATCGCCATGGTACCAGACAGCATCAAGATAGTCGGCAAGGCATTGAATTTCTTCATTCCCTACCTCGGAACACTTGCTGTTCAACGCATAGCCGCAGCCAATCACAACTGGACATGGCACAATACGCCCAACGCTCAGAATGTCGTCGTCATTGGAGGTTCCTTTGCTGGAATTGAGCTGGCTAAACGACTGGCAGAGACTCTGCCAACCGGATACAAGGCTGTTTTGATTGAGAAGAATTCTCATCTCAACTACTCCTTCAACTTCCCTCGCTTTTCTGTCATGGAAGGGCATGAACACGAAGCTTTCATCCCCTATGATGCCATTTGCCGGGGAGGGCCTCCTGGAATTTTGACACGCATTCAGGATATGGTCGTGGACATTACTGAGAAGCAGATCATTCTGGCGTCGGGGGACAGAATCGATTATGCATACCTTGCCATCGCAACAGGTTCCTCGCAGCCACTCCCAGTGCAAGTCTCTGCAACCGAACTTCCAGATGCTTGCCGAGAGATGCAAGGTGTGCAAAAAAAGATTAAAGCGAGCCAGAGGATCGCCATCGTCGGCGGAGGAGCCGTGGGCGTTCAGATTGCCAGTGACATTAAGGGTTTTTACCCGGACAAGGACGTCACGCTGATACACTCGCGCGGTCAGCTCATGAATTACTTTGGAAAGAGGTTGCAGGACTATACCTTGACTGCACTTCGAGATGAGCTGAAGATCCGTGTTCTGTTGAATGAGAGACCTAAGCTGCCGCCACAAGGGAATTTGGCTACATCGGCGACTTTGACTTTCTTAGATGGGCGAGAGGAGAAGTTTGATCTTATTGTAAGTTTGGACTCTTGTAATAAACATGAGCAAGCTAACTAGAAATCAGATTGGATGCACTGGACAGCGGCCCAACTCGTCTGTTCTGCAGTCTCTATATCCCAGTGCTATTTCCAAAGAGACGTCTCGGATTCTAGTTGAACCAACTCTACAGGTCTCAGGAGACGGCTCTATCGCCTCTAGAGCCCGTATCTTTGCTTTCGGAGACGTCGCTGACCACGGAGGCCCACACATGGCACGAGCAGGATGGATGCAATCCAGAGTCGTACTGGACAACATCCTTGCCATGATTCGAGGGGAGGTGCCGACTCAGACGTACAAGCCCAACTTGTTCATTGAGGGTGCGATCAAATTGACTCTGGGGAAAACGCAGAATGTCGTCTACGCCATGGAGAACGATGGTTCTGATGTGTTGGTTCCCGGAAATGGACATCTAGACCTTGATATCAAGCGAGCGTGGAGTCAGTTTGGTGCAGATTTCAAGCAAGCAAGTATTCCTAACTGAGACACAAGGAACTGTTGAGGGGTGGCAGATATTTTTTGACGCTGAAGGTCTAGACGGCACGGTAACTAATAATTGTTTGTAGAATTTGTCTTCTTCGCAACGCATGTACCTGAGATTAACATACAAGTTTATGCCTGATACATTCTAACCCGCTTGTGACCGTGATGCATGCTAATATGAATGGCATTGAGTTTTAATGCTTTCATTTGTTTATCATTGAGTTCTTTGATATTGTGCCTGACGGAGATGTCATCGATACCAACAATGATAATGCGAGACAGAACTGTCAACCAGCCTATCTCAAGGGAGGCAAGGGAATTATAATTAAATGTTACAGATTTTCAGACAAGGTCTAGAGAATGTATCTAGTGCGACTTCTCATTTTATACGTCATGAGCCTTGCATAATTTCGAGAAGTAAATCAATCGGTAGCGAACAGCATCTCGAAGATGGGCAGATGGCCATTGAAACTTGGTCGAATGATTGTCCATGAATTCAGCACAACCATCAACTG
The DNA here is from genome assembly GCF_050370095.1 of Fusarium phalaenopsidis. Lineage (NCBI taxonomy): Eukaryota > Fungi > Ascomycota > Sordariomycetes > Hypocreales > Nectriaceae > Fusarium > Fusarium phalaenopsidis. The sequence goes on along the minus strand of NW_028145417.1, from coordinate 2,588,204 downwards.
GTTCAATTATCGGTCATATAAGTTGGAATTCTATTGCCCAGGAATGAATGTTTGTGTTTGGCGGTGGCTGACAATTATCATCCACGCAATCTGGTTCATAGACCGAAAGCCGGGAGTCAAGACACTCCTATTGAGTATCCTCACCAATCAGCATATGCTTTGAATGAGTGATTTCACAAAGTCCCCAGGCGGTTTCTTGCCTTTTCAGCTCCGGCTTATTCGCCGAAACCCCGCACTTGACATCCGGGCCGAGACTCTAAAGGACATGTCTGGGCGGAGCACCGATAGCCGTCCTCATAGCCGCCGCCACGCAGTCCGTGACGCCGACTTCTGGATCCGACATACCGAGGAAAGTTGAATTGAGGGGATACTCGTCGACCCGAGTTTCTGGCTTTGTTTGTTCACAGGAAACAAGCAAGTCAAATCAACTAAAAAACTCTCACTCTTTCAACACCTCTTGAGCAACATGTCGGATTCCAAGCAAGCATCCGGCGGGGGCAATGAGCGCTTCAATGCTGAGGCTACCGCCTGGGATAGCAATCCATTTGTTCACTCCATGAGCCTGGAAGCCTGGAAAGCTATCCAGAAGTTTGTTCCCTCTCTCTTTGGTGGAACCTCTTCACGGCCGGACGTCCTTGAGATTGGATGTGGAACTGGACTTCTCAGCTTAGAGGTCGCCCCGGCTGTGAACCGCTTGGTGGCCGTCGATGCTGCTGAAGGGATGATTGAGGTCCTCTCGTCCAAGTTAAACAAGCCAGATGCACCCAAGAACATCCAACCTCTTGCCATCCTTCTTGAAGACCCAGAGGACAAGCGACTTCCGCCAGCGGACGAAGCCAAGCCCGATGGTCCAAGACTAAAGTACGACCTCATTACCTCACACTTGGTACTGCATCACATTGCAGATCTCAAGCCCGTCCTGACAACAATGCTCGGATGTCTCAAGGAGGGCGGGATGGTAGCCCTAACGGACTTTGAAGACTTTGGACCCGAAGCGAGAAAGTTCCACCCCGAAAGCAAGATGGGCGGTGTTGAACGTCACGGTATCCCAAGGGAGTGGATGGCCAACCTGATGAAGGAGGTTGGGTTCAAGGATGTCAAGGTTGAGGTTGCGTGGGATCATACAAAGCTGGTGGAGAAGTTTCCTGGCGAGTTTAACGGTCTCAAGAAGGGTGAACCGGATTTGGATGCTAGGGTTGGAGAGTTGATGAAGTTTACTTATGTGATATGTATGGGGAAGAAGGGTTGATGTCTTTCAGAGTGGAAGTTGTGTATCAAGTGGTGATAATGGTGGTGAAGGGATCCTATTTTGTGGTCAGACTGAACTACCAGATATACTCACTGCTATCTCTATAAAGGCATTATTTCAAAATCCAATAGTGATTTTCGAATCATAAGAAAAATCGGTTCACATCCTCATTGATCTTCATGTTTGTGCTTGTGTGAACTGAAAGGCTTCCTATCTATTGATTGGCTGGGTATCTCAGATCGCTCAACACCCAAGGCAGAAGATGATGCAAGGACCCACTCAAGCTCACGAGCCACCAACCGCTGTGTGCCGAGCCTCAGCTTCCTTGTCACCTCCCAACATCACCACCATCAGCTCCAGCACCCGACGAGGCTGACTGGGTCTGACTCTTTTCCTCCTCATCTTTCCTTTTGCTCTTCTTCTTCTCTCGCACATTTATTCTACTATGCTCTAAGACCAAGCTTCATTCCTAACTCGTACTCTGCTCTATTCATCGCCGACTCTCCCACTCGGCACGCGACCCCGAGGTCGCAAACGCTGACCATGCCGCCGGCCGAACCTCAGAACGCCTCCACGGGCGCGCCCCGATCGACCGATGCGCCGCGGCGATGCTTCATTTGCCTGACCGACCAAGACCCTGAAGACCCCCCGGGTTCGTGGGTCGACCCCTGCGGATGCACCCTCGAGGCCCATCAAGACTGCATGCTCTCGTGGGTCACCGACTGCGAGCGATCCAACAAACCCCTCCAGTGCCCCGTATGTAAAGACCGCATCCAGCTTGAAGGGCCCTGGGACCCCGTCGTTGCCTTGACCGATGTCGTCGCCTCCAAGTTCACCCGCGCGAGTCCCTTTATGCTGCTCGGGTCTGTTACTCTAGGCGTGCAGTTCAGTCTGCAGATGTACGGCGCCTTGGCCTTGTATTGCTTCTCCGGTCGCGAGGCCCTGACCGAGTTTATCCTTGGTCCTGAGGTTTGGACTCACGGAGAGGCATCGAGGGTCTTCTTGAACAGAGGCAAGAGGTTGCGCAATGCGCTGGTGCTGACCAACGTCGGTCCCGCTCTGTTGCTTGGGCAGCTGATGCCGTGGATTGGCAATAAGGTCTTCTTGTCTACAGCGTCTGCGGTATGTGACCTTTGCTTCTTATATTATGCGATGCGTCATCATCTAACGGCTCTACTATAGTATGGTGTATACCAGGCAATGCACGAGGACGACTTCTTTACCTGGCCACCCTCGCCCCAGCTAGTCATGGCCGTATTCCCCTACATCCGGTCGGCATACCTCAACGCCTGGCGCGAGTTTGCCTTTCCCTACGAAGTGAGCCTGAACCGACAAATCATGGGTCTCCCCCCTCTTGAGCCTAGGCAGAACGAGCCCCCCGCCAACGACGGTCAGCCCGAGCGGCGGAACGGGGAGGGCGGCGTCGTAGGCTTCCTCAACGGCCTTATTGAGGCTTTGGAGGCGGACGACGGCGACGACGAACAAGACAATGATGCTGGAGCTGGAGGGCAGGTGAGAATCGGTGGTGATGGTGAGGATGGAATGGTTCTCGAGCTCGTCATTGAGGAGATTCAGGATGCACCCGAAGAGGACGAGGACGATGACGATTGGGTCGAGAGGGCGCATGAGCGTGCCCAAAGACATGGAAACGCACGACTTGACGAGGACGAACCTGCACCACGTCCGGCGCAGGAAGCACAACGAGCCCCAATCCCAGCTCCAGCCCCGGCTCCGGCGGTTGCTGCTCCCGCACCTGCACCCGCGGTTGACAATCAACCCGCAGAAAGAATTGAGCATGAAGCTCCCCAAGCACCACCGGCTCGTCGGCCAGGACTTGGAACAATTCTTTCAGGAGTTTCCAATGCCATAGTCAGCGCCTTGATCCTCCCAGGTCTCTCCTACGCCATGGGCGAACTGCTTCGCCTGGCACTACCCAAATCATGGACCATAACATCCCCACAAGGAAGCACAGGGCGCCCTGGTTTGCTCCAACAACAATGGGGACGAAGCCTGGTAGGAGGATGCCTTTACGTGGTGATGAAGGACGTTCTTAGGCTGTACACCAAGTACCGCAAGGTGGCCGCCATAGGAAAGCGACGGGTGAAGAACGTTGACCGGGAGAGGAGGCGGAGTGGGAGATGATGACCTATTGACAGAGTATTCGACATACCCAGTATACTTGAATGATTGTATGCATTAGATGGAGTTTTGGGTGTCTCTGCACATGAGGGAGGGTTTGGTGATAGCGGATTGAAGGGATATTGCAGATGAAAAGACTACGACTGACCAAATCGCCTCTATCTGGCCCTTATTGATGTGATTCTTGATCTATCCAGTATATCTTGTGTTGTTTAGTAGTTGTTGGGATCCCCCTGCTTTACCCACCTCGAAGATACGTATCCCTCCTCACCGAGGTGACCGTCCCCCACATTTTGACGCTTGCCCCACGTGGAACCTTCCAGCCCAAACTCCACGACGCCTCAGCCGCGGGGCCCTTTTTGCACCGTCTCCGTCTCCTCTTCCTCTTGGCCTTTTGATTTTTGTATCACATCTCAGCAGTAGACTTTTTTCCAGTTTAACCTAGCCCGCCCGTCTCCCTCTACGACCTGTTGACAGGTCTTCTCTCTTTCGCCATGGTACGGGCACATGTTCAACTTCCTCTTTGTGCCTTGAGAATGTATCGCTGACTCTTCACAAGGCGTCCACACAAACCTCCAAGCAGCGCCTCGCGCTCGCCATCTGCGACTTCCTCTCTGCCTCGACAAATGACGGCACCCTCACCGCCGACGACAAGGACTCGATCGACGTGGCCATCAACTGCATCGCCGAGTCCTTCAAGGTCGACCCCACCGACACCTCGGCCGTCGCCGCCGCCGTCGGATCCCAGAACCTCCTCCAGATCTACTCCGTCTTTGAAAAGGCCCGCGCCGACAAGCCCGCCGCTGCCGCTTCTACTTCCGCCCCTTCAGCCCCCGAGCCCACCGAGGAGCAAAAGAAGGAGTCCGAGGGTCTCAAGTCAAAGGGCAACGCCGCCATGGCCCAGAAGAACTATGGCCTCGCCATCGACCTCTACACCCAGGCTCTTGGCCTCAACCCCGTCAACGCCGTCTTCCTCTCCAACCGCGCCGCCGCCCACTCGGCCAACAAGGACCACGCTTCCGCCCGCGCCGACGCTGAGGCCGCCGTCAGCATCGACCCCGGCTACACAAAGGCCTGGTCCCGTCTGGGCCTCGCCCGCTTCGCTCTCGGTGACGCTCGAGGTGCCATGGAGGCCTACGCCCGTGGCATTGAGCACGAGGGCAACGGTGGTTCCGATGCCATGAAGAAGGGTTACGAGACGGCCAAGCGCCGTGTCCAGGAGATGGAGGCGGAGGAGGACTCGCTCAACCGTGCCGCCCCCGGCGTCGGCGTCGATGTCAACGCCAACCCCGGTATGCCTGACCTCGGCAACCTCGCCAGCATGTTTGGCGGTGCCGGTGGTCCTGGCGGTGCCGGCGGTGGCATGCCCGACCTTGGCAGCATCATGAACAACCCCATGTTTGCCAACATGGCCCAGAAGCTCATGAGCAACCCTGACTTGATGAACAACCTCATGAGCAATCCTCGTCTGCGCGAGATGGCCGACCGCTACTCTAGCGGCGGTGGCATGCCCGATCTCAACAGCCTCATGTCTGATCCTCAGATCGGCGAGATGTAAGTCTTGGTCCCCAGTCTCCCATCACTTCCTCTACTCACAGCAACGGAACTAACGATACTCACAGGGCTCGATCCATGATGGGCGGTGGTGGCCCTGGTGCTGGAGGCAACCCCTTTGGTGGTGCTGGTGGACAGGGCGGTGCGCAACAGTAAGGAGGTGGAAGACGAGGCAACATTATACCATGGCCGTTAGATGATCTGGGTTAAGAACACACCGTGATGAGATGAGACGACGCATTGATAAACGTGACAACGCAGCAATGTGCGTGCTTCTTTTTTGAGCTTTGAATAGAAACTACAAAAGCTCCTCATGGTCCCTAAATGTGCATGCATGCTATGCTGTTCCTTGCCTCGCACACTGCCACCTTGAATAGAATACCTGTCTAACAACCACCGCCAGTATTACCTCGATCACCCTGCCTCGAGCCTTTTATCTATTGCCGATAACGCCATATTAAATCCATGACCTGGCCGACCATGTCCTGTTTGTTTGAGAGATGCTTCCCCTAAACGTTTCCTGCCAGTAATCCGTTGACATTGTAAGTAATATCGTCGTCTTCCGGCATCTATATCGACGCACAAGTCATGCTTGTGATACTCTAGCCTGTTTGCGTACCAGCTGCACCACCTCGGTAGTTTCCTCGACCTCGTCGGCCGCGATACCAGGAACCTTTTCCTCGTCGACCCCCGCGGTTACCACGACGTTGGCTGGATACGGCGGGTTCATTGCCGCCGCCCGAAGGTCCGTTGCTGTTGGGCGCATTGGTACTTGTTGGCATGGCGGGCCTATTATCGCTCATGATTCTGACACCCGGATTCTCCTTGCCCGAGGAGCTCCCTGCGCTGGCTGGGATATAGGTCGCGCTGCTGCTTCGTAGGGGCTCCGTTTTCTGACCACGAGTTTGCTTCTCCGGTGAGTGAGCAATGGTAGGTGTCTGGTTGCCTCCGCTCTGCGTGGTCGAGGGCAATGCATTGCTGTGTTCGATGGGCTTGGGAATTTGCGAGCCACTTGTTGTACCGCTTTTCATGTAAGGGAGTGAGACGTGACGATAGACCTGTGGCCTATTAGAAAACGGACATCTTGTTGACGAGTCACTGACCGGAGACCTTGGTTCCTTTGAGACAGGATCCAAGGCCGCTCCCTCTGTATCACTCCCCTCCGATAGCTGACCCTCCGATGTTTGCGACACTTGGGATGGCTCGCTCTTGGACTGGACCCGTCGAGAGTAGCATGGGAGTTTGAGCTCAAAAGATGGGGCACGAACGCCATCATCTTGGGTTACACTGGTTTCAGGCGCCACCTCAGCCTTCTGATGCTCAGCTTCGGCATGACCTGGACGATTCTTCAGGGCACGGTCCACAGCTGCGATGAAAGCCTGACGTTTCGCTCTGGATCTAGCTCGAAGTCCGACTTTTTCGCCATCACTGACGGGCTGACCCTCCTAGAGTTGGTCAGAGCCCACGGTCTTCGTTCTGGCTTCATCTTGTTCAGCAACTTCATCAGACCATTGACGGCTGGTCTGTAGGCTCGTGCCCATCGTTTCACTCTGCGCCCCGGAAACCTCGGATTCCTCGGATGTCTCAGTTGCGAAAGTTTGTCTGGCCTTGGCGAGCGTCCGTGGCGTAAACGTGGCGGCAACAGGATTCAACCGGGTTCCCTACAAGTAGAGGTTAGAATCGCCAAAGGCTACTTTGCTTCGGCTGACTCTACCTCTTGCTTGCGCTTGGGGGTTGATGTTAGTTCCTCTCCACTGGCTTCTGGCTTCGACGAGTCTGCTCCTCCGTTGGCCGTTGGCGCGGGCTTGTTGACCTTTGACAGTTCTGTTCTGGTCTGCTCCGAGGACAAGTCGTTAACAAATCCTGCTTGACCAGCCGAGTTGTTCTTGTCTTCATCATTCGATCGGACAAAGACCTGCTTCGACCAGAGGTCTGCGTATCTTCCACCAGCTACAATCAATTCATCGTGGTTGCCCTGCTCAAGGATCTCGCCGTTTTCGACGACGATGATACGGTCCGCGTTCATGATGGTTGATAGGCGATGGCTATCATGGTTAGAATAGGCTATCAAAATACGCCCGAGAGTACTTACGCAACAATGAAAGTAGTCCGTCCTTGGCATAATCTCTTGAAAGATACCTGGATCTGCTGCTCAGTGTCTGTGTCAACTGCACTGGTAGCCTCATCCAACAAAACGATGTCCGGCTTCTTCAGCATTGCTCGGGCAATTGCAATGCGCTGGAGCTCGCCTCCAGAGAGTTTACTGTGAATGTGAGCGAGTGATCATATACCTGGTTCTCCGACTACTTACACGCCTCGTTCTCCTACTCGTGTCTTGTAGCCTATTTCGCATTAGCAACGCTCTTCAGACGACTCGTGAACAACGCACCATGGGTAAAGCCCTTGATCTTATCATGAATACACGCTGCTTGGCAAGCTTCAAACACTTCCTCGTCGCTCGCGGTGATTCTTCCGTACCGAACGTTGTTCATGATCGTGTCATCAAACAGAATCGGGTTCTGGGGCACAACTCCAATTCGATCACGAAGACTGTGATGTGTTAGCAAGTTAACATGGCGAGCAGAGACCACACGCATCCTTACCTGAACAAATCAACGTCTCGGATGTCCTGTCCGTCAATACGGATAGATCCCTCGCCAACGTCGTAAAACCGGTCCAAAAGTTTGATCAGGGTGGATTTGCCTGCTCCAGTGGCTCCAACAAATGCAACCGTTTGTCCAGCCGGAACATGGAAGCTCACATCTTTGATGATGCCCTTCTTTTTGTCGTAGCTGAAACAAACCTTGTCAAACTCGACCTCGCCAGCAACAAACTTCAACGGCCGAGCTCCCTTCTGGTTCTCAACAGATGGCTGGGTTCTCATGATGTCAAGCAATCGTTCAGCATCGATGAAGTCGTCACTGACATTCTTGCCCAACTTGGCAAAGAATTGAAGGGGAGATGTCAGCTGAGCCCAGTACATGAGAAGCATAGCAAATTGACCGGGGGTTGCGTGTCCAGCCCTGATGCGGTAGACGGCCAAGAAGGCGCTCGCCAAGAGACCAGATGTAAGCACCAAAGTCTGAAATCCGATAGAGATGTACCACCCGAGGACGTATTGCTGCTCCCTAAGCCAGCGGTTGGTGACTGCATTGGCGTGTCGGTTGTCTTCATAGCCAATCTGGTTGAAGGCGCTGACGGTTTGCCATCCAAGGAAGCCTGACTGTCGAACATAGTGTTCCTCGTACAACGCATTGACACGATTGCGACTTGCTGCCTTGGAGTTGGCAACGAGTCTGCTGGCGATGAGTAGGAAAAAGACTCCTGTTGCCATAGTAATCAGTCCTTCGTAGGGTCCAAAGGTGATGGAAAGGTAGACGACGGCCACCCCCATGTCGATGAGCATGGGAACAGCGTAGAGCAGAACGTTCTCGATCACGTTGGAAACTGCGCTGCCTCCGTAGATGGCCATCATCATGTCCGAAGAGCTCTTGGAGTCGTGAAAATCGGCTGAAAGATGCATCATGTGCGAGTAAGCAGCTCGCGTCAGGGCGTCATGCGAATAGTATTTGACGGGGACCCAGAGCCATTGACGAACCAGCTCGATACCCGACTCAGAGGCGGCCAAACGGAGAGCAGCAAAGATGATGACAGCGAGCCAAGGGTTGGTCTGGTCAGATCCGCTCAAACTGTCCATGATGATACCTGTCTGGCGAGGAATGAGCAAATGAAGCGCATTTGAACCAAACAAGCACAGGCAAACTGCCGCGGCACGAAGCTGAAGACCAATATTGCCAACAGGCCAAACGTATGGAAAGAGGATCTAAGAATAAGTCAGTCGCAAGTTCGGTGTCAATGGGGTCGAAACAAGGGTCGGGGCATGTCATACCTTGAATCCTTTGGCGTACTCAAACCAATTACCACCTTCTTCCAGCCGCTTCTTCATAGCTTCTTTGGCCTCCCTCTCACGTCGTTCCCAGTTATACTCGGGAGTCTCCTCGGTGTCTTCCTCTTCAGCTTGGAGCGTTGATCCGTATCCGGACTCCTGGCTATGTTGAGACAGGCCAGTGGGGCTGCTGGGCGAGGCTGTCGTGTCCTTGGGGAGGAGAGGTTGCCGCTCCTCATCAGAGCTTGGCTTGAGTGAGGGGCTGAGAGTGAAAAGAGCCACCAGCAAAAGAAACGAGAGGCAGCGCAGAGCAACCACAGCTGTATCAATGATGCTGAAAACGTTGGGCTGGAGCAACAGTCCTAGGCCTGCCGACAAAGCGAGAATGATGACATCAAAGACGAGACCGAGCAGCCAGGAGCCGACAAAAGGGTATGATGGGTCATCTTCAAGGTCAAGGCAACGGCTGAGGTGAATGCCAAAGACCAGAATGCAAGACAAGTGTCCGATGATGATGTGGTCCTGAGTAGGCCACTCTCGCGCCAGGAATGCCTCAGTACCAACCACGGCTAGCTGAGCAACGAACGTCAAGATGCAGAGAAGGGAAAGCACCAGAGTAGTCGTGCGGCTGGGGCGGTTCTGCTTGCCATTTTCGCTCTTCTTGGAGGCGGCCACTGTGCAAGCCGAAACAAGAGAGGAGACGATAAAGTAAAGGAAAACAACGGCCGGATAGACGTAGTACAGGACCACTAAGGCGGTCTCTGCCGGTGAGACGGCTGCCATCGTGATGAAGGTTTAATCGACCAGCTGGGCCGGTCAAGAGAGTGCAGCTATCCCGATCGCGCCTGGGATGATTTCCTTGGAAAGAAGGGCAATGATTCGGCCAAGGGACGAGATAGTTGAATGGCGACTGGTTTGTCAGGATGACGGGTGAAAAAGGTATCGACGGCTGGCGTGAGGGGTCCTGCGGAAAGGAGGAAAGTGGGAAAAGGGACAGCCTTTGGCCTGTTCAAATGAGCGTCCCGCTAGCCGGCCGTGATCCGATACGCGGCGTCGATGGCGGAAATCGACTTGAAGCTCAAGTCTGGCTCCGATGAAGGATGATCTGAGAGACCAATCGAAGGGTGCAAGTTGAAGGAATCGCGATCACAGGACGCGGTGGAACGTGACCAACAGGGTCTCGCCTGCACACTCTCGCTGCTTCTTCCTTCACAGCGGATGCTGTGTCGCGGCTGCTGTTTTGGGTTGGTTGATTCGAGGGAAGGTGCGATGTTGAGGTTGCTCACGGGGCACTCTTTCCAGCTGTAGATCGTCAGCTGTGAGAGTGAAAAGTCTTCTCACTCAGCGACTGCCCAATCCCGATCGGGATTTGTCCAATCCCTTCAAGCACGATGCCTTCTGGAACCACCGCTTTTTGAAGCCTTCCACACGTCGAATTGGCTCGAGTGGAGGAGTTGCCGATGGCCGATGGTCGATTCGTCGGTTGATGGCGCGTTTGATAGATCCTCCCTTCCAATTCTCGCCGCTTGGTCAAATTCTTTCTCCCTGGCTAATTCCTTGTGCAACCAACGACAAAGCAAAAACGAGCGTCACTTCGCAATTTTACCGGTCAAACGTTGGGATTCCCATGCGCCTTCTCACATGCGAGACTCCGTTTGTTTGTTTCGCGCGGCTCGAATGCAGGTACGCAGGGAGATGGAGTGAGTGATGGATGATGCCTGTTCGCGTGGCTCCGCCAACTCCGAAACGATCAAGCAAGGGCAGCTTCAATTGGGACACGGTTGATCGCCCAAAAGACTTCCACTCACAAATAACGATGATTAAAAGTCTACGTTTGCGGAAACCATCAGCTTGAAATACGATTCAGGACGCGTGGACCGAAGGGGGGATATTTCCCTAACTCGTGACAAGGGTCGTCGTTTACGAAGCCATTCTTGTCTGTACCCACTCAAGTCTGGCCACCGTCTCACGCGCCTCGCAGAGGCTGATTGGCGTTAACCGACTTCCAGTGACTTGGATCGCCTCGCGACACCCCTGGCTCTTTGTCAGAGTCAATGTCCATGTCCCAGGGATGCCGTCACCATTACCGATGTGGGATTCCAGTCCTATCTGCAGGCTCAGTTCGCCCCAGGTGGGCTCGAATGAGCCGTTCCGGAACCCAGATTAAAACGCACGATTTCCTTGTCCGGCCAGCGTTCTTCCCTCTTGCCGCCTCGAACTGCAAAATCTTACCATGGTCTAGGCTCGCGTGCTCCCGTGTCCCGCTCTCCCGCCTTTGAGCTTCTCCAATTCGGGTTTACCATTACCGGCCGATGACGGTCGGCCGATGACGGTCGGCCTCAATTTGGCACGCCACGCTCAACATCCAGGGCTTGGGTTAAACCATGCCACTCAACAGGAGAGCAGCTTGTGATACGTCGACCGGCTTCAGGTACTGCACGGCTCAACCATGCAACGGCCGCACAGCTGTATCCAGGAAGAAGCAAAGACGTGGGCAAAAGAAGCAACGAAACATGCAGAACAGCTCAGGCTGAGCCGCCAGAGCAAATCGGCGACAAGGTTTACTGGTGGCTGTTTATTCGTCATGACAGCCTTCCCAGCATCCAATATCTGCGCCGTTGGCCAGTTCAACGTCCAAGCCAACGCCTCCTTACAGACAACAGTCTTGGCAACGGCCTGCACGTCTGATTCATCACCTGCGAAGTTCTTCCACGCTAGCTAGCTACTGGACCAGATGATAACTTGGGCTTGGTGTTTGATGTCTGCACGTGCCCACGCGACCTTTAGCCCTGCGAGTCAAGGGCGTCGAAATCCATGGGACCCATCGCAACTTGCTTCGTTTGCTTTCACCGACTTTCGCATCTGCATCCATCTCATTTCCCTCCTCCACCCGAGCTCTTTGTTGGGCGCGTCTTGCATCGAACCCCGAAGCGAGAACCTGAGCGGTCAGGTCGACGATGTCAAACCGCCAAGTCCGGGGTCCCAATATTGACCATCGCCGTGTTGGGCGCGTTCCCTTGCAGCTGTTCAATCAGCTGCAGGGGAGGAACGAGATCTGGGTTCACCCCCACACTCTACGATCTGGGTGGGTGACAGACACAATGATCCACCTTCCTCTTGGGCATGGCAATTAATTCCTCTTCCGTTGCCCTGTCTGTTAGAAGTTCTCGAACAATTCTAGTCGACTCTAGAAAACCCGTACAACACTTGAATCGGCAGCTCCAGTCTCATCCGACTGATCCGAACAGTGTTCGAATTTCAACACCAAGGCTGCTTTTCCATGTTGCCTTGTAGTGTACACCACGTGCTGTGGCCATTGCCTTATCACAAACCGAGAATGGATCATGTCAAGATCTGGAGGTGGGTCGATGCTAATGCAGCAACCACGGTGGCAGGGCGGATCTCCCGAGCGTCGAATGCGTTAGATCAACTATACACCGCTTCCATATAGAGAAGTTTATTGCTCATACTCGAGGGACATGGGCAGCCGCGGACGTCTGGATGGCCTCACAATTTACGGACGTCAATTCATCCCGAGACAACTCTGTGTATCAAGGATATCACCAGAGATTAGACGGCAGCATGCAAATTGGGACGGATGATCGAATATGACACTGCTCTATGGAGCTTTTATTTTCCCAAAGAACACGAAACCCAGCTGGCTAAGATCTGGATCAACCACAAAGCTCGCTAAACTCCTAGGACCATGGCTACCCGGCGTGGACATTACTCAAGCAACCTCCATGTACAGATGAGGTATTTGCAACCGAATCAGGCATGCCATCAATATTGCTCTGTCGCTCGTATATCACGACTCAACTGGTTATCGCTGTTATCGAAAACCCCAAGAAGAGTCCCAGTTTATCCCATCCACATGTTGGGGTTGAGGCCCCATGCCAACAAACATCTCCGACTCAGAATTAGGTAGGGGAAGGTTGGAGATGGGCTGACCATGCATGGCCATCGTGCCCTTGTTGTATTGGTCAATGGTCATGTCAAACATGTCCTCGCCGACTTCAGATGATGCTGGGGCTTGCTGGAAGGGATGTGACCAAGTTGGCGAAACACCTTCAAACTCGGGTGTAGGCACTCCCAAAGACTCTGTGGGGCTGGTGCCGCTATTGCTTGAACCTCGACGGTATGGGCTCATCGAGTCATTGTCCATCTGGAATGCCTGAGAACAAGAGAGCAGACCGTCGACGGTCTTCTTTGCTTCATTGGCAATGTACTTCTGGATGAGGACACAATTGCAATCAGTGTGTTGCAAAAGCTGGGTCTTGAGATGATAGATCTCAGCAGTCAACGTGTCGAAGCATGAAGAGAGGTAGCGATTTTGGTCTTCCATGGCTTGCTCTCTGGAGGCAAGAGCTGATGCTTCATCCCGTTTCCTCAGGCGACACTTGGTGGCAGCAATCCTATTGCGTTCGAGAATGCGTCGACGTCGTGGGTCCTTGGGAAGATCATCCTCATCCAGTTCCACTTTCCGGCGCCCTTTACCTGGCTCCTTTGGTTCGTTCTTGGGTTTTCGACCTCGCTTCTTCTGCTTCGGGGACTCTGGGGCAAGACCCGGGGCACTCATCTCCTCCGACATACTCGAGCTTGCTTGTGATTGTCGTCGATTCCGGGTCCGGCGATTGGGTTTCGTTTCAGCCTCAACGGTCGGCATTATCCTTTGTGGAGAATCGGGAATTTTTGGTGCGGTGCTATACTGGGACGACCCTTGGATGATGCCAAAAGGGATGTCCTGGGGCATTGGAGAGCCTCCGATTGCTTCCTCAAAGAAGGATGCATCGGGTGCCTGACTGGGGAGTGGCTGGTACACCATGTTGCTTCGGTCGGTGGGCGAGGGTGTTCTGGTGTAGTATGGAGATGGAGTCATCATATATCCTGGGGAAGGCGTCGTGGCCATTGCACCCATGGACGACCCAAATGCAAAGTCCATTGCGTGGGGATAGGAGTGAACAAAAGCAGCCATCGAAGGACCTGTCGTATGAACGGCCCAATGGCTCTGCTTGATCCTTTATAGGGGTGAGTTTTCAGGCCCTCTGACCACGGTAAAGTGCCTGGACAATGGTTGAGAAGCTTTGTTGATGTGGGAACAGTTGACGTGGTGAGCTTCTGATATTAAGAGAGGATATGTACGAAGGCGTGGTGATTGCAGGGCGGTAGAGTGGGAAGCAAGAGCTTAGGTGCGTTGCGTGGGCAAAGAAGTGAGAGGGGAGGTTGGCTGATATATGGACAGATGAACGGAACCAAGCTGATAAGCTGGAGCTGGAGCTGGAGCGAGCAGTACCTCTCAGCGAGGGGTCAATGTTGACGATGGCAATTCAGGAACACGAGCACAACATTGATTGAGGGCACGGGTCAATCAAATACGTATGGCAGCTCCCCTCACCAGACAGCCACCCAAGGACCAGACCTCGCCGGAATGCGACCATTGGGCTCAGTAGCCAAAAGCTTGGCCGGGCTCTAGGAAGCGGAGACAGCGCAAATCAGAGGCTAGGCCGTGAGGGGAAAATAGACTTTCCCGATCAGAGCGAGAGGGGAGCGAGAGATTCTCAGATGCCGCCCGCCACAGTCTCTGCAAGATGACAGGGTCAGCAGCAAGCCCCTCAGTCTTGGGCTCTCAGATGCAGTGTCCTTGATTGGGCCGGGCTCCTCTCGGACGCTGCCTTAGCCCACGTCCAGTGCCAGGCCACTATCATCTTGCAGGTCTGCTAGCAGGTCGCTTGCTGGGAGGAGAATGCATCCGTTGCCAAAACGGTATATGGCGTGTCCAGCTATTATCCTCGGACACAAGTTGCACTAGGGCGGGCAAGAGAGGAGTGCATCAAATGCCCTGGGCTCAGACTCCGGAGGGACCTCCGCATCCGCCATGGTTCTGATACGGCAACTCGAGCGAAATTTCATGGGCACCTTTGGCATCCAATGGATGCCGTACCTTGAAGCAGGGACGGTGGCGTTTGGATTCTCCTACTCCTGGAAAATGAATGCTGCCACCTCCCAAGACGAGGACGAGACTTGACCATGTCCCAATAGCCTTGACCTCGTCAGAGCAGAGAGCCACGCTGATGTGCGCCTTCTGGGGCTTGACAACCCGCCGAGAATGTCTCAGAGAAAACGTTCAAACCCAGCCCTCAACGTGGCAACATTTCTGGTTGCAGCCGGTGTGGCACAGACAGATTGGACAGGGCACGGTGAGTTCCGAGAGTTTCTTTGGGTTCGAGGTCGGCGAATGGCGACTTCGGCATCGCAGCCGTGACAACGGGGTATGATCGATCTCAAAGCAAGCTCGTTGCAATCGAGGGGGCTATCAATTGTCACCCAATCGATCAATCGCCGTTCGATGTGACGGCGACGGTTGCGTTTCGCGGGAAGCCGACGACGGCCGAGCCCAAGCGGCCCAGAGCTCGACCACCACTACTCGGCCGAAGATTTCAACCATCTGCGGGATAGGGTCCATCGGGAACAAAGCTTGGCCCTTGGCGATGAACGGAGCGCCTGGGGCCCCAGGGCTGGGAGGGCCCGGCCCATCTCTGCTTGCATCCGAGTTGGACGGGCAATGGAGCTAAACTACGAACTAAGCTTTGACCCAGTTGATCAGGAACTCATCGGCTGCTCGAATCCCCATCCGGTGCTAGCATCTTGACGACAGCTGGCTGGCTGACGAGCGGCGCACAACTTGGTGGACAGGAAGATCAGCAGGCGTTCTGAGGCTTTCTGACGGTTGGGATGAGCTCCATGCGATGCATCCAAGGCACCAAGGCACATCAACTTGAGGTTAACGCCCGTTCGCATGGTTTTAAACACGTCGAGAGGTGTGGCCCAAATACGTGCTACGTGCATGGATTGGCCTAGGCCCTAGAGACTGCAATGATGAGAGGGAAGTTCCTCGCTCCCTCAGCAATCGACCGTTTATCTCATCGGCAGAGCTCCAGGATGATGTCACGGACCGGATGCTCAGCCAGCCGCGCTATACCATCGCAGCTCAACCCAGCACAAAAGCAAGTGTCGTCTGTTGGTTGGGACGAGTGCATCTTCAAGGGTTCATGCTGCAGAAGTTGATAACTGACTGATCCATGATGTACGGCCCAGGGTATGACATGGGATGGATGGCTGAGGGCTGCTCAGGCCCAGGAGCAGCAGTTAGTGGCTTCCAGCTCAACCACGGCGCATCTCCGTCGTCCAATACGGCAAGACCACCCCCAGCCAGTGGCTTTTGGGTCGCATCTTGAGGCTCCTGGATGATCGCCGATGGCTTTTGGCGCATTCTGGTCTCGACCTTGACCCTCCGAGTTCAAGGTTTGCCGAGTCCCTGGCACCGGGCGGCCGTTTTGCCTCCACTGCCTACCTTGTTGCCTCCAAAACTCAACAATCAAAACCTCCAGAGCTTGAGTCCAAATACCCACAGGGCTTTCCGAGTCCAAGAGGCAGATGCAAGCCTGGCAGATAACGTGCTGTTTGTGCGGGCTGGGTCTCGGACTCTGGGTACCTGGGCGGCGGTAGGACCCTGCAGGGGCAGGGCGACAGAGCGGCTGATGGCAGCGAGAAAAGCGAAAAGCGAACAATTCCTTGTTGGTTCTGGATGACGGCGGATTTCAGGTCGCCACAGACCGGATGTCTGTCTGACTGCGTCCAAGAGGGGATGGGTGCAACGCTCAAGCTTTGGCTCGCTTAGAGAACTGAAGCTCTCCTCAGCAGCCGATCGTTCCCCAAGCTTACATACATACAGCCGCCTGCAGGCTCTGCTTACAATGCTACAGCACCTTCGGGAGATGGACGCAATTATCTTGGACCCAAGCCTCAGCAGCTCCACCTCTGTTCCCGGATCGACTGGCGCCCGCACTGATCCTCATTGAGGAACAGATGGCGACGTTGGAGATTCCAGCCGGACCAGCTGTCCAGGCAGAGTCCGTTTCTTACCAAGAACGCCAACGTTTGCTCTGTTGGACCCTATCGGAGGGCGCCGATGGAGGGAAGCCTACGCAATAGCTCCGAGCTCTCTGATTGGCCCTTGGACCTGATGGATGATGAAAGGTCTGGGCTGGAGAGCCAGAGATGGCCTTTCCTCTACCGTCCAGGGCGGCCACGATAGAGCAAAACTCTACTGCGAATGTCGAGCAAAACGGTGCCTCTGGCTCGTTGGTGATCCGTCCGTGTACAGTACTGTAGGTCGTCAGCTCGCATGACCCCGCTTCGCAATGCAACATCGAACCAGGATAGGTTTGACGGGGAAATGATCCGCGATGCATCGGAAAACAAGAGTCAACGGTCTCAAGCGCAAACCTTGAAGATTCTGATCTGGGGTGTCGACAATTGAGTTGATGAGAGGGCCTGAGATTCACCCTGCAGGGCAGTGCAGGCCTGTGCACTGCGACGTCCGTGACACCACGCTGCGTGGCTATCTTGGACATGAAACCGACCCTTGATGGCGCCTCCAATTTGCTGGCGTCCTCTCCAGGGGCACACCTCAATAGGCCCGAAGCCAAGCTCTTCGTATCCCCGTTTCAAATCGACCGTCCCTTATGGCGTCTTTCATAGGGCTGGCCTGGTCAGTCCGACGGGTCCGAGTCTCCGACTCATCCGGCCGGGTCACGGCCCTGACGACTCAGTCGAGCGAGGATGAAGAAATATCGACAACTCTGTGTCTTTGTTTATCGATGCACAAAGTGCCATTGCATTGTTGGAGGCAGGCAGAGCGCTCTTCAACACGGTCGGTTGCTTATGCCAGGCACACGGCCGTTTCCGCCTTGGCGCGGGCGTCTTTGGGCTGAGAGTGTACTGTACCGCACTGTACTGTACTGCACTGTACCTCGTCTCGCGAGCAAAATCAGCCATAGCTGAAGCTCAGGAACTTTGCCAGGTAACACAAGGCCTCCCTTCCTGCCTTGGATGGCCGGGCTGTACTACGGTACGAGGCATAAAGTATGTTAGTTCGCCCCACACAACAGCAGGGGTCAAAGGGGTCACTTTCCCGGGTCGCGATGTAGCTTCTTGCAAAATTGGCTATGGTCTTCATCTAGAATCGAGTATGCATTCCATTAGCATCAATAACAGCCTGGCAACGGTCCTTCATTGATTCTAATAGCTCAAGAAAGAAGCTATCATCAATTGCCTCCCAAGCTTCCTTCACTGCAGCCCTTAGCTGGTCATATGATTGCTGCTCTGGGAAATGCCTCTCTATATAATCCTTCATCTTATTCCATACGGTCTCAATTGGATTCAAGTCCGGTGAAAAAGGCGGCCATTCAATGATCCTGATACCTCGAGCCTCAAGCTCAGCGATAGTCTCTGCCGCGGCGTGGGCAGGAGCATTATCTTGCATGAAGATATGACCCTTATCCGGATGAAGACGATGCCATCCACATACAATAGGGATGATATGTTCTATATAGCTAGAAGCCCGTATCGAGCCCCAATCCTTTTCCCAAAAGACCCCGGGGCCCTTCCCTGAGAGCCCAGAAAAGCAGCCCCAGAACATCCACCCCTTCTTCCGTTGATGCCGATCAACGATGCAGGTTGGATCAAGCTCTTCGCCGGGCCTACGAGTGACCCAGGTTCGTGTGTGCCTTCCCCCTGTAACCCAGGTCTCATCAGACCATAAAATAGCCATCCACTCATCAAGAGTCCAGTCAATACATCGCTCAGCAAAGGCAAGTCTTTTCTGCTGGGTAGCCTCTGTGATTGGGGGCTTCCGGCGAGCTATGCATCGTTGGAAGCCAGCCCGACGAAGGGCATTCTTCACAGCATAGACCGAGCAGTCCCAGCCTAGCTCCTGTGGAAGCCGCCAGTAAGCCATCCGCCTTCCTCTCCGAGAGGCACATACGAACTCAATTAATTCCTCTACTTGAGCTTGTGTAAGCAAGGGAGGCCGGCCAGAGGGGCGCCGAGGTGTTGCTTGGGTTATAGCTGCGTGTTGGACTTGCCGAAGCGTAAGGCGAAGATGCGTAGCTATTTGTTGATAGGTCCAACCGGCTGATCGAAGCGTTCGAATCGATATACGGGTATCGCGGCTTGTATTGCTTGCGCGGTTTGAAGGCTGCGGCGAGGGGGTTCTTGGAGGGGCGCTTCTGAGCTGCGTAAGAAGCTCCTGATGCTGCCGGGCAAGTTGCTCTTGGAGCTGCTGTTGAAGCTGTTCTTGCCGTTGCAAGATAAGCTGCTGTTGCTCTTGAAGCTGCCGTAGCTGCAGCTCGAGGTCCTGACTAGAAGCCATAGCGAAAACGCGATCAAAGAAGGGCTCAAAATGTGTTGTGTTGGTGTTAGGTTGAGATACGCGAAGAACGCGAAAAGCGACCTCTCTGACCCCTGCTGTTGTGTGGGGCGAACTAACATACTTTATGCCTCGTACCATAGTACAGCCTCTGCGTCGAGACCGTTCGCGTGTCGGGGAAGCTTTGGGGCTATCCAAAGTGCGACGGTCTGCAAGCGCGAGGGGAGAGGAAACAAGACAGGACAGACAACGAGTGAGCCACATTCGCCTCGCGCACGGATCTCCAGTTCAAGGAAATTTAGCTGTGGACCTCGCACTCTGGGCGTGCTATTCCAACCACAGTTTGGGACGTTCCTGGAGGAGGGTGGTTGGTCATCGCGTCTCTCCTGACTGGGGATTGGCGTGGCAACGTCCCCTCACAGCAGAGTTTCGACGGGCTGGTGATTGCTTTGCAACTGCGCCCACTCTTGTGCAATGGCACCTGTCATCTCGTTTGCTCGACTCCCTGACACCACACCCTTTCAGAATTTTTCCCTTCAGGTGTGAGGGGACTCTGGTGCGGTTGCACATGCTTACAGTCCCTCCCTCTGCTCTGAGATGGATGAGATGGATCGAGAGAAATGGTACGACATTGCTCTTTCAATAGGGTTTGATATCTGATCGCCATCCACCATGTTAGCTCAAGCGCCGTTGCGGGTACAGCAATGTCTCCTGAGACCTTTGCAATGGCGGGTGGACGTCCCTTGCTCACCTAGCACCAATCTGGTCATCCGGAGGGGGGAAAGGCATTCATCGGGAGCAGGTCGAGGGAGAAACTCGATCCCACTGACGCGGTCCAGATTGCGCCAATTGTCGACCAAATGCCTCTATGCCTCTCCTCGGCTGGTTCAATGATCTACCCGCCGCCGTCCTTGTCAAACCCACAAGGCGGGACTCGGCCGGATATCCATATCCTCAGAGGCTAGTTGATGACCCAGCCTGCGCATGTGATCATTTCCAATGTGACGTGGGGGTCGGTTTGCGTTGACTTATCAAGTCGGGTCATTTTCACATCAAGAGGTCGAGACAGCACTTTTGCTATTCGATGAGGCAAACCCGGGGGTCCTCTGCCGTGTCTCAGTGTTCCAGGCCTCTGTTGACGACAAGGCTCTGCACTCTGGGGCTTTGACACTGTTCTGTTCTACATCCTTGCGTTGTTTGCTTGATTAGGCAATATGAGGAGAATCCAAATTTGGACCCCGGCTGTGTCAGGATGGTTCGACGAATAGCTTGGTCGGCCCCGAAACGGCCAGGCGGATGCTGCAGCCGAGTCAGTCTGGATGTCTCTAGTCAGAGCCATGACAAGAAGGACAGCCACGATGTCATGGGGGAGTTGGAGTTGCTTCCTAGGATAAGAACCCCAAATGCCATCTCCAGGTGCCGGGTTTACCAAGAATGCTGTCATCTGACTCGTGGAGCAGCCGTTTCACTAGACAGATGGCTAGATAACGGCTCTGCAGCCGCTGGTCCAACAGCAACTCCAGAGGATGAATCACTTACATTTACATAGTGGATCGACTGCGGCTGAAGGTTGATGTCTTGCTTAACAAGCAAGGCATGCTAACGAGTAGGCTAGGGTCTCCGGTGTCAAAGCGTCGATGTTCTCTCCGCATGTGAACAATATCTGAGTCTTCTATAGACTTGACAAGAAGAAGAGGCTCACGATGCGGCATATTCGGCGCCAAGCCGGCTTCTTCCAGTCCAATCGCTATAGAGTTGCCGCGGCCCGGATGGTCTAGACCACCTAGCTGGTGTTGATGGTCAAGGAGGTCCCATGTTCACCCAGCAGGCAAAGCTGCATATATTCGAAAAGGGGGAAAACAGCCTGCTGGCGCCGACCGGCACGGGAACCAGCCGATCACTTGAAACTGTTGAGACATAACGTCTGTTCCGCCGAGGATGACAGGATATCAATACGGCAGTTGGCTGACGATCACGGCTTCGCCCCACCGACAGGCCGGACCGGCGAGACCAACGACGCGACGGACGCGGCCCCGTGCTGGCTCTGACGATCCATGGCCAGTGCTCTTGGAACCTCTGGAGACAGTGGGTTTAGGGTCGTGGATCTGCAACCATGGTTGTTATCGTTTGCCGAGGAAGTGTTTACAGGTTTTCAAAGGGGAAGGTCTTGTCTGCGCAAAGACTTCTTGTCTCAACCCCTGACCCTCTAGGCATCAACTTTGACACTTGGGCAGCATCCGCGCAAGTGCCGCGGATCTCGGGTCGCGAAGTTGTCTGCCGGTTGACTCGTTTTGTCCAAGCGGATAGAATGAAGCCAGCTGGCATTGAGAGTTTGTTATTTGGGCGGACAGCTCGTTCCTCGAGCTGGGGTTCGTTTTGGTCTCGGTCGAGGGATTTGATAATCCCCCACCCCTGAACATCTTGCGAGTGACCATCTTAGACGCATAGAATGGTAAGTAGGTCACGAAGGAAAGGGGGCGCCAAGATACCCAGTTCAGACAACATTTCTAGGGTTGCTCATTGCAACAGTGCCCGCTCACAAGTTGTGAAGCTCGTCATCCTAGCCTTGCACTGGCGCATCTACCAGCAGCTTATTACATAACGACGTTATCAAAGGATGAAGTAATATCATATGAGTGCATCTATCGAGTTGAATAATGGTTCTTGGTCATGGGTCGTCACGTTCATTCAGGCATGGTAGCATCAGGGCTGGGAGCCCCTTATGACTCTGAGCTCTCGCGCCATCCCTCTGGTTGATGCTTTATGTGCTATTGGAGAAGATGAACATTGCTTTTGAGTGGAAATCAAATTTCTCACAGTCCTCTGAGGTCGGAACAAGGCAAGACACGGAGCGGAGGACGGATGAGAGGAGGTCAGGGGTCAGGACCGGAAGCGCCTCCGGAAGCGCCCCGCCATTCCCGGCTTCCGATCATGTGCACGGTGCGCCGGCTGGTGTGAGACCTTCTCTCGGGGGCTGCAAGTCGATATTGAAACTTGTTTGGTTGTTCTTGGCGAGGATCTCGGCCACCGGGTTGAATTCCCCGGCATATTCGGGATGTTTTGCACCTTTGCCCCCGGGCCTTGGTGGTTTTCTCTCTCGAGCCTTTCCCTTATAGATACTTGTCCTAAAGGATGCTTGAATGAAAGCCGGAGACCTGTCTTTATGTTGACACCATTACTTCCGAGCTTCCGTGTGGCTATTTGCGATTTCAATTTTGGCTACTCTCATCCCTCTACTGAGCCCTCATCAAGCCTCCTGAGGCTACGTGTATGTAAAACCTACTCTTCCGCCTAAACTTAACTAGAGGCTCGACTTGGTTGGTGGAAAAACTGTACAAATCTTCCTGGGCTTGTGTCTACATCAACCACCAACCAGCAAATAGGGGCGAAGCTGTATCAATGTGGCGGTTTCTTGTCATTTTTCTTCCTATCTCAGCATATTTAGGCTTCCATATGATAGTGATACGTCTTACAACGGCCCGAAAGCGATATCTTGGAATCAAGCCAGGACTGATGTGAGAAAGCCGGTATCGATGAGGCTCCAGGGTTAGCGTAAACTATCACTGACCTCACACAACGCCTCTCATCAGACAACCACGATACAATGCCAAGAAGACCAATTAACCGAAAAAAAGAGGCTGAAGCCCGGAAAGAGGCAAATCTTCTTGGATAAAAGTAAGAAAAAAGTTTCGACTCTTTTGTGGATAATGGTACGATTTTTCATGAGATGGGTCTTTTCCGGACAGATGGGAACCAAGAAGGTGGAGTTTCCCAAGAGAGGAACTACGCCTTTCAAAGCTAACTAGACCGTCTTTGGAGTTTCCGCGGCATCTTGGCAGTGAGAACGTGAGCACGGCAGTTGTTGGACTCTTGGTGTTTTTGCCTCACTCGTACAATAGAGGGTCATGAGGCTCTTTTGGAGAGAAAACTTTATTTCCATGTCTGGAGTTTGAACTCGGCTTTCGGTGAGAATTCGGATGAGGAATCATCCGGTTAGTCATTAAGAGCACGAGGGGCTTTGTCGTGTGAAAAAATGTGTCTTGTCTTATACTGGACTGTCTTCAGGGGCAAACACACTCGAATGACTTGGACTCTGTCTTCTCTTGAAAGAATTATCATGTGGCCCATGTCAAACTATTAAAAGTTCTTTCTTATTTACCCATTCATGCACAAATAACTTTGCTATGCCCTTCTTTAGGCCTCGAAGTAGCCTGGCCATGGAGGCAATGTCTGATGCTTGAGTACCTTGGGCATCAGAACAAATCAACATGCCATCAAAAGGTACTCTCTGCCTTTCATACAACTTGCCTGGGCTACCAAAATCCATTTGTCACTGTTATATCGAAACATGAACACTGGTTATACTGGTTTGGAAAGACAAATGAGGGCATTCGGTAGGTATACTTTGAGTGTAGAGACTTTGAGTGCAGATGATGCTTCGGCTGTGCAGCAACAACAAACCCAAACAATGGACTGTTTCCCCAATAAACAAGTGACAAATATCAAGTTTTTTAAAGGTTCAAGTCTCAATTCTTATATTAAGCCATCGTTCAGAGGCAATTCTTTCTCTCTTGCAAGACTCTTACTCATCCGCAACAGACACCCTAGAGATCACCGAGGCTCTTTCTCAGCCAACTTTTCTCAAACAGAAGTGTATCAGCATCTTGAACATTTTTATCGAATTCTGAGATGACATCGAACATGGACGTTCCTCGACAGAAATTCGGCCTTGTCCGTCTTCCTCCGTCGTTGATGATGCAAATCTTTGACCAATTGCCAAAAGCATCCCATCGTGCCCTCGCCCTGGTCTGCAAAGAATCATTCGAATATTTCTGCCCGAGTGGAAAGTTCCCAGAGCTTGATGGAAGTGACTTATTTGAGCTCTTACTCCTCTTGGAACAAGGAAGACCGGATACTTTCGTTTGCTTCAATTGCTTGAAACTCAGCTTGATTGACCGTGATGGCCAGAAAGGCTGGCAAACCCACAGACATTAAAATTGTGGTCCTCAAGTCAAGAATATCTGGTCATTCATGGCCATGTCAAAGTTTGGGCGAAGGTACCAACAAACACGGATCGAGTTTTTGCCCGAAGGGACTTGGAAACCAGAAGCCCAAGGACCGGAAATCACCTTCGCTGAGGCTCACCTTTTCATGAACTGGCATCGCACAGGTGGACGATGCGGCTTGCCTTTTAGCACCTTCCAGCGCCACTACTCGTTTATACGACTCATTTCTCTCGAGAAAGACGACATCATAGACGACCACTTTCCCCTCGAAGAGTATCAACCGGACGACTCCTGGGTCACACTTCCGAGCAAGAAAGAATGCTTAGAGCGCCAGAAACAACGACACGGAGCCCAGACACTCTTAGACGATCTAGGCGCCGCCACACCTTGGGCTTTCACGCACGATTATAAAGCCATGGTTATCAACGACGAGCTCTACTTGTCACGGACGCACCATGTCAGAGGGCCCTTTGTCACGTTGAGAAAGCTTCTCGAGGTCTTCGAGACTCTGACTCTGCCAATATGCGAGCACATCCGGTGTTGTGAATGGGCGCCCTACCCTCAAGAACTTTGGAAAAGAACAGAGGGATCGTCATCGGAGTTCATTTTGCGTGATTGGGATTATCCGCTTTTATACAGGCGGAATTATTATTACACCGACCATAGAAATGGCTTGCAGCGAGCCTGGGCGAACTCGTGCCAGTTTTGCTTCACCGACTACATCGCCAGCCTCTCGGGGGCAACAGTGACAGGCGCCTGGAGTTTTAAACTCGTGACCTATCACCGGCTTGGGAGATGTCGTACGCCTGAGGATTCTGGCTGGGCTCAGCTACACCGGAGGTCGAGCGAGCAGTTGCGTCCGTGGCCGGTGAAGACGGTGAGGGAAGATAATGTCCTGTCCGTATTCATCAAGTGGCGTGAAGCCACAGGATATGCCAGCTGTTTATAAGGAAGTGAAGGCAAATGGAAATGGGCGATGTGGCATTGAAGACGGTACTGGCAGCCTGCTTGGAAGAGCTGGGTGGATGTGGTGTTTGGAAACCACCAGTTGGAGATAAGCACAGGTCTTGGGTGCCATTTGGTAGTTTTCTGTCGGTTAAGTAGTTTATACGAACCAACTTATCAACACACTCTCTTCCGGTTTTCATCGTATGTCTAGGTATATCAGAAAGAGCGAGAGCGAGGATCATGTCTGCCATAGACGTGTGTGTGTCAGGTGTGCCCTCAAACAACTCGGCCCTCTGACAATTAGCTACGCGCAAGGGGGAAAGCAGCACTCGCATTCGTTCTAGACGTGAAAAACATGTTCTGCTCTAAATGACTTTTGGAAAGCTTCCCCGGAGCAAGGGAAAAAGATTTCAGGTCTGGTTTGGGATGCTCTTCTGTAGTTGAGATTGGATGTTGCATCATGTTGGTTGATCCATCCCCAAGCAATCGGTTGGTTGGTCGGGACTTGAGATTCTCCGATCGCGGAAGAGCAATGCCAAAAATATCCATTCACATACCAGCCTTAACTTATGATACGCTTCCATGCGATTCACTCAAACGCTATTGAATGCAACATTGACACTATCTTAATCATAGTTACACTTCTTCTCAAGTTAGCTATTTGTTTTTAATAGCCATGAAAAGCACGTTCTTGATCTTCCTTTGGCTTTCTGCCATGATAACCACTTATACTTTTGCCAAGGTGATTCTAGGGCCGACCGTAGGACAGGGACCATTTTGTGGGGGGTGGGGTACCAAGTGCCCCTCCCGAAAATCGGTGGTCGACGGTAGGAAGGAACTTGTTGTGACGCACGCATCCTAGCCGAAAGATTCCTCTCTTGACTCACTCCTGGACATCTAAATTGGCAAACCGCCGCCAATTGAAGTCCAATTGATTACCTCTTCCACATTATATCCGCTATCGATCGATACCTTCACAACCGCCACCATGGCTGAGCTGCCCGATCCCACCATCGACCTCGACTGGAGCGGCTTTGTCGGTGCAATCCACGAGATCTTTCACAAGAACGCCGTGGCCCACCCCGACAGGCCTTGTGTGACCGAGACCGAGAGTTCAACGTGAGAATAGTCGATTGTGATTCGCTTGGACAAGCCGCTAACAAGTGGACTAGGTCGCCAACCAGGACGTTCACCTACCGGCAGATCGACGAGGCGTCGACCACCATTGCCAATTACCTACACGATGCTGGCATCACCAATGGTGATGTTGTCATGATATTTGCCCACCGCTCCGTCGAGTTGGTCTGCGCCTTCATGGGAACTCTGGTACGGCTAGCCATATTCTCCTTGAATGTCAGCCAGCTGACCGGCATGTTCAGGCTTCTGGAGCCACAGTAACAGTTCTTGACCCCCTTTACCCGCCGCAGAGGCAGCAAAGTCCGTGGGTTCCATTCTGTCTCCCGCAAGCAGTTTTTCTAAATAAATTTAGTCTATCTCGAAGTCTCCCAGCCCAAGGCCCTGATTTCCATCGGCAAGACCACTGACGAGAATGGGTATGTGTTTATCGTATCGAACCCCCCTCCACCAACGTAGCATCACACTTGGACATGGCATTCTCTTTACTGACAATCTAAATTTAGTCCCCTTGCTCCCTTGGTACAGAAGTATATTGACGAGGACCTGGGCATCAAAGTACGGATCCCAGAACTCCGCCTCAGCGATGCTGGCCTGCTGTCTGGTGGCGACAAGGAGGGCGTAGATATCTTTGACAGCTTGCGAAGCAAGGCTTCGTCACCTCCCGATGTTATTGTTGGTCCAGACTCATATCCTACGCTTTCCTTCACCTCGGGAAGTGAGGGACGACCAAAGGGGGTGCTGGGTCGTCATTACGGTCTGACCAGATACTTCCCCTGGATGGCCAAGCGTTTCAACCTCTCATCCGAGAGTCTTTTCGCTTGTCTCTCCGGTATCGCCCATGACCCCATTCAACGAGGTGAGTGGCAGCTTTTACTATGACATTTGTGCGGGGCTAACCACCAGGGCTAGACATCATGACACCCCTGTTCCTCGGCGCTCAGTTGCTCATCCCGGCCAAGGAGGACATCCAGCACGAGAAGCTGAGCGAATGGATGAGACGTTGGTCACCGACTACGACTCACCTCACTCCTGCGATGGGCCAGATCCTTGTCGGTGGTGCAACCGCCAAATTCCCCGCCCTGAAGCAGGTCTTCTTCGTCGGCGATGTCCTCACTACACGCGACTGCAAGGCACTTCGCCAACTGGGTCCTTCATGCTCCATCATTAACATGCTAGGAACTACCGAGACAAGTCGCGCGGTGTCGTATTTCGAGATTCCCTCTGCCACAGAAGACCCGGAAGCCCTCGACTCGCTTGGTGATACCATCCCTGCAGGTTGGGGGATGCAAGATGTTCAAATCCTCGTCATTTCTCGGGAAGACAACACCAAGATTTGCCCCGTTGGCGAACAGGGCGAGATATATTTCAGAGCGGCTGGTTTGGCTGAGGGTTACCTCGGCGATCCCCAGAAGACGGCTGAGAAGTTCGTCGACAACTGGCTGGTTGACAATGCCAAGTGGGTGGAAGCTGACAAGGCCAACGACAAGGGCGAGCCATGGCGCCGCTACTACAAGGGACCCCGTGATAGGCTATACCGAACAGGAGACCTTGGCCAGTATCTCCCTTCGGGAGCTGTGCGTGTCTCTGGTCGTATCGACTCTCAGGTTAAGATTCGCGGTTTCCGGATCGAGCTCAACGAAATCGATGCCAACCTGGGCGGCAGCCCCTTAGTCCGAGACGTCAAAACTCTCGTACGAAGAGATCGTAACGAGGAACCCACGCTTGTGAGCTATGTGGTTCCCGAGATCTCCGAATGGAAGCGCTGGCTGGAGGCCCAGAACCACGAGGATATCGAAGACGAGGGTGTGGAGATGGGGCCTACCGTGGTCTACCTCAAGAGGTTCCGTCGTATGCAAGCCGAGGTGCGAGACCATCTCAAGTCTCGTCTACCCGCCCACTCGGTGCCCTCCATCTACATCATGCTGCAGAAGCTCCCCCTTAACCCGAACGGCAAGGTCGACTTCCCGAACCTACCCTTCCCCGATGCTGCCGCGAGAACAGAGGACGCCTCGGAAGAGGATCTGAAGAGTTGGGAGGCTCTATCTGAAACGGAGAAGACCCTTGCCACGCAGTGGTCGACGCTCATCCCGGGCCTCAACGCCAAGACTATCAGGTATGTGGAACAGAGTATCGCTCTATAGATCAGATGTTGACCTAGCCCAGGCCTGAATCAAACTTCTTCGACTGTGGTGGACACAGTCTCCTGGCTCAGCAGCTCCTCCTCAACATTCGCAAGAGTTTGGGTGCTGACATCACCATCGGTGTCCTTTACGCGAACCCCAGTCTCAGAGGTCTGGGATCCCAGGTGGACCGTCTACGCAGTGGCCAGGCTGCTACAGTTGACAAGGCTGTCGACACCGTCTACGCCGAGTCGTTTGACGAGCTGATCAACACGCTTGACGACAAGTACCAGAGCGCGGATCCGGATGCTCTGAGCCCATCGAGTGGCGCCACATTCTTCCTCACTGGTGCTACAGGTTTCTTGGGCGCCTACCTTGTCAAGGAGATCCTGGGCAGAGAGAACACCAAGCTCATCGCGCACATTCGTGGAGCCAAGGGACTTGACTTTGCCAAGGATCGTCTGACGCGGTCACTCAAGGGCTATGGTTTGTGGCAGGACTCGTGGGCCGAGAGGATCGAGTGCGTCCTCGGCGACCTTTCCAAGCCTCGTCTTGGGCTTGACGATGCCAGCTGGAAGCATGTCACCGAGACAGCGGATGCCGTGGTCCATAACGCGGCATATGTTCATTGGATTGCTCGATACGAGCAGATGATGCGCCCCAACGTTCTGTCTACTATTGACGCAATGAAGCTTTGTAACGAGGGAAAGCCCAAGCTATTCTCCTTCGTGTCGTCGACTTCGACTCTGGACACTGACCACTACGTCAAGCTGTCTCACGAGCAAACCGCGACTGGACGCGGAGCGGTGCTTGAAGCCGACGACATGCAAGGCAGCCGTGTCGGCCTTGGCACTGGTTATGGCCAAACCAAATGGGTAAGTATGCTCTTACAGATGAGATGAATCAAGCTAAATATTTCAAGGTGTCTGAGCAGCTCGTCCGGGAAGCTGGCAAGCGTGGGCTCCGGGGTGCTGTTGTCCGTCCCGGATACATTCTCGGCAGCCGCGAAAACGGTGTCTCAAACACCGATGATTTCCTAATCAGACTCTGCAAGGGTTGCGTCCAATTGGGCGCAAGGCCATTGATCATCAACTCGGTGAACGCCGTTCCCGTGGACCACGTTGCCAGAGTTGTCATTGCCTCGGCTCTTAACCCCCTACCCGGCGTCAACGTGGTTCACGTCACGGCGCACCCAAGACTTCGCATGAACGAGTTCCTCTCAGCATTGGAGTACTATGGCTACAAGGTCCCCGAGGTGGACTATGAAGAGTGGAAGACGCAGCTGGAGGAGTTTGTGTCTGCCGGTTCCACCGAGAAGGATCAAGAGCAGAGCGCCCTCATGCCTCTGTTCCATATGGCAACCTCGAACCTGCCGTCGACTACCCGCGCCCCTGAGCTGGACGACAGAAACGCCGTGGCCGTGCTCAAGGCCGATGCCGACCGCTGGACTGGCGTCGATGATAGCGCGGGTGAGGGTATCACCCGCGAGGACATTGGAAGGTATCTGCGCTTCCTGGCCGAGATCAAGTTTATGCCTTTGCCGACCGGAAGGGGACGCGAGCTGCCTCCCATCGCGGCCGACATTGCGCAGGCTCAGGCACAATGGGGAGTTGGAGGTCGCGGTGGCGCGGCCTAGAGAAGTGCTTGATGATGCAAAAGTCGACGATTCAAAGTTGACGATGGGGATGAAAAGTACATGGAAATTGATTTGTATTTGAAACTAGAAAAGATGAAAAGCATGTCCAAGGGAACTAGGATATGCGCCAGATCGGTAGAGAAATTGTTGAATTTGGACTGCGAAAGCAAGACAACTCTCATATCGGCCGTGACCTTGATTACCTACTTGACACTTGGTTCTGCCTCGACCAATTTGACCCTTGCTTACCAGCTTGGATAGATGAGAGTGTTTAACTGAGGGTGTTTAACTGAGAGGTCTCTCTTGTTAGAACTTGGTTCCAAACTTGACAGTCATATGCAGCTGCCCTGGTATGCGGTTGGCGGGCTTGTCCTTGTCACGCGCAGCAACTCGCACAACAGGGCCGGTCCTGGAAGCTAAGTGCCGGAATCCTGGTGCTTACAGTGCAGTACAGTACGTACGAGTGGCTTGCGAGGCAAGATCGCTCATCGTACATATGTATGTAGGTGCTGGCACCAGGAAAGGCCCTCTCCTGGCATCAACGGTCGCCTTCTCGGGCCGTCAAGCGTTCCTCCAGGCGCGGACATCTTTTCATGATGACGGATTCAGGTTGGCCAGAGGGGTAAGCGACAGTTGTCTGAATGTCTAAAGTGATCCTGCTCTCGGGTGAGTGAAACGACACACGGATACGGCTTCAGCTCCCGGTAGGGTCTATGAGCCAGACACGCAGAAGGCCTGGCTCAATTGGATAACTGGATAACAGAGCATGAAAAATCGGAGTTGGCTCGCCTGCTCTCGGGCATTGTGTGGCTTCTTTATCGCCTGATGATGAAGATGTAGAGGATGAAGGCTCCTCACGGGTTGAGAAATCCGAAGGTCGACAGAGAGTAGGCAATTGCTTTACCGAAATAATTACACGAGAATAGCTTCCCACCAAGAAGAGATATCATCACTCGAGCATGCAAGTTGCCACGCGACGTTGCATTGCCGGCTGACTTGGTGTCGACGCTCAAACACTCGAGGCCCATACAAAGAAGCCACACACAAGCAATATGATGCATCGTGATTCAAAAGGCTACGGCCCGTCTTTCTAAATCTGGCATCTACCCTCCAGCTCTTCTCCGGATCTAACTAAAAGCGAGTCTAGCTTCAGGTCCCACCCGGAGAGAATTGCCATTGGGATGAGAAATGAGGGAGCGAAGGCCGATCTTGGAAAGATTTCCCCGAAACTAGGAGTGAGGGGGCGAAATATTGATGAGAGGAAGCGCCGGGAAGTTCTTGCTAATTTTAAGGTCATAAGATGAAGATGCTTTCGAGATGAAACATCCATGTCAAGGTGCAGGCCGGCACTTGAGATCGCAAGGCTTCCCTGGGTCATGCTCTCATCTCGTGGGGGGAACTACATCCTACGCAAGGTCCAGGCGCACGCATGGGGTAGTCTGTGGCGACCAGCTGGGGTAAGATCAGGCCATGATGCTTAACGCGATGGTGTTGATAGGTGAGAAGAGTATGGATACATGCACGATCGATATGGATCTTGAAGGAATTTGGGCGCGTGCGAACGGGATTGCGGCTCCTGTCTTGCTCGGAAACTGGCCGTAGAGAGACTTGTTGGTCGTAACTGAGCGTCTTCTAGAATGGACCCTGGACTTGTCTCACTTGAGGAGATTGACATATGTTCCAGGTGATCAACTTCTGAAGAAGGCTTCTACACTCGTGGTAAGCTTCTAGAGTCTTTTCCAGGCGCCAATGCTCGGCCGAGAATTACCAATCTAGGCAGCATTGAAGGACCTAGAGATCTACTCGTGTGCATGGCGATGAGGCAAAACCAAGGGTCCAGCATCCAAGATTCAGGCCCGGCCGGTTCCTGTTTGGTACCTGTCAAGCAAGATTCTCCGAGCTGTCTTCATCGCCCAGCTCCGGCCGTGACCCGGGTCCGTTTACCGGTTCAATTATCCCCGCGTGACGTAGAAAGAAAAAAAAAGTTGGAGCTGAGACAGGGGGAAACAAAGAGATGAGAGGTTTTCGGCGAATCGAGGCTCATCCAATTCAACGTGGTTTGCAGATTCCAGCCCCCGCGATATCTGGGTTCTTCTCCACATGGGAGAACCATGATGCTAATTCTAGTTCGGTGGAGCCGCATCTGAGAGTGTCCCTGAGGCCTGAATAGGATATGCCCGGCGGCTCTAGGAGGTTATGGTAAGGGGACGTGGAGAGGTACAGATGCCATGTGGCGTCTCCCGGCGGATCTAACCCGTTACAGACCTCTAAACAGAGAAACTCTTTCCGGTCACGATCCACCGTCCCCAGACGTCGGCCACGGCGAGGGCAGAGTCAACCACATCGAGGCCAACTCTGTGAGGGAAGACGAGGGCAAACACCCACTTGGATGACGCAGATTGGTCATGACGCGGAGGCAAGATCCAATTCTTGTGCGGGGGAAGGATATGCAAACTTGGGTGTGGAGGGGATCTATCTCGTTGAGATGGAACTCGAGATGGACGAGACAAGAAACTACATAAAGACCCTCGAGACACAATCTTGAATCGATTATTCTCCAGACTCATCATCCTCTCTCAAGCAATCCCTTGAACATCACAAGCACATCCAAAGCTTGTCTCAAAACATCAATCTCGCTCAGTTCCCCCTCTTCACCACTTACACACACTCCATCAATCACAATGGCTCCCGGCGCTGTTGTCGACGACTTCACCAGCCACGACGGCCAGGCCCTCGAGGCCCTCTCTGACAAGATCGACGACGTCAACGTCATCAAGTACGACGAAAAGTCCAAGTTTGACAACGAAAAGGACAAGAACACCTTCCGCCAGTACGCCGACGCTACCGACCGCGTCAAGAACTTTTACCGCGAGCAGCACCACAAGCAGACCGTCTCGTACAACCTGGCTGCCCGTAACCGCTTCTACAATGCCACCCGTCCTCGCGCCGAGATGACCATCTGGGAGGCCATGGAGAAGCTCAACACCCTCGTCGACGAGTCCGACCCCGACACCTCGCTCTCCCAGATCCAGCACCTCCTCCAGTCCGCCGAGGCCATCCGCCGCGACGGCAAGCCCCGCTGGATGCAGCTGACCGGCCTCATCCACGACCTGGGCAAGCTGATGCTCTTCTTCCCCGAGCTCGAGACCCAGGGCCAGTGGGATGTTGTGGGAGACACATTCCCCGTTGGCTGCGCCTTCAGCGACAAGATCATCTACCCCGAGACTTTCGCTGAGGGCAACCCTGACGCTAGCAACCCCGACTACAACACCAAGTACGGCATCTACTCTCCCAACTGCGGCCTCGACAACATCATGCTCAGCTGGGGCCACGACGAGTACCTCTACCACGTCGTCAAGGACCAGTCGACCCTGCCCGACGAGGCCCTGGCCATGATCCGCTACCACTCCTTCTACCCCTGGCACCGTGAGGGCGCTTACCGCCACCTCATGTGTGACAAGGACTACGAGATGATGAAGGCCGTCCAGGCCTTCAACCCCTACGACCTGTACTCCAAGAGCGACGGTGTCCCCGACGCCGAGAAGCTCAAGCCCTACTACATGGAGCTCATTGACGAGTACTTCCCCCAGCGCGTCCTCAAGTGGTAGAGTGTGTGACGGTGAAAGAAAAATAAAGCGTTATAGAGCATGTATTTCTTTTGAGTGTTTGCAGGCCAGGGAATAAGGCCATGGGATTTAGGGATATATCGAATTGAGCGAATGAATGAATATAAATCGTTGACGATCACTGATTCAAAGCCCATTGCATGTGAAAAATGTGAATGAAAAGAACTCGATGCGAGGAAGCAAGCCTTGCTTGCTTGTAAAAATTTCATTGCCAAGTAGGCCTATCAGGCTGTGATTGCAAGTTTCCGCATACACTTGTCATGGAGTTATTGAAGATATCGTACCTTGTAGTATATTCGATAGTCAATTAACAAAAGTGATCACATCGCGTGAAACTCACATTTTTGCTGTCCGGGTTAGAAAACATCAAGTGTCAGGAGAAAAATGAAGCTATTCCCAGTTATGTGCCATATTATTCGCAAGCAGACTTTTTGAATCGATAAGACCGATAAGAAAAAAAAAAGTTGCTGGACACCAGAGAGTTTTTCCGAGGCCAGCCTACTAAGCCATGATAGGTTAGGTGTGTAGCCCTCAAGCCAATCACGTAATGATCCGCCCAGAGCTGCCCCTCAGTCAGTTGGAAATTTGGAGGAAAGAGCACTGAGACCCAAGAAAGATTATCGACGTCTCGCTGAGAAATCGACAATTCCTCCACCATCTCCTCACGACATCTCGACACCCTCGAATCCAAGATGGGAGCCACAAAGAGAAAGCGCGATCAGGCTGAAGAGTCGAAAGCCGCCGAGAAGCCCGTCGAGACACAGGTCGAAAAGCCTGCGCAGCAGCAGCAAGAGGAAGAGACTTCCTTCGTCGATCTTGGTCTTGATCCTAGGCTTCTCCAGGCCGTCGCCCAGCAAAAGTTTGCGAAGCCTACTCTTGTGCAGCGCAAGGCCATTCCGCTCGCTCTCAACGGTCAGGATGTTCTCGCAAAGGCTGATTGCGGTTCTGGAAAGACTGCCGCCTATGTCCTGCCTCTGCTGTCGAGCATCCTGAAGCGCAAGACTGTATGCACATACCATTCAAGCCTGGGATCATACAGTTCACTAACCATTGTGCCTGCAGGCCGACTCTACCGCTTTCACAGCCGCTCTCATCCTCGTACCGACTCGCGAGCTTGCCGACCAAGTCTTCAAGGCCATCGAACAGTTCGCCAGCTTCTGCGCCAAGGACATTAGCACCGTCAAGTTGACCGACAAGGTCTCCAACGCCGTCCAGCGCGCCCTCCTCTCCAACTCCCCCGACATTGTCATTTCGACTCCCGCGACCGCATGGCACAATGTCAACTCGTCCGCCCTCTCGCTCGATAAGCTCACACATCTGGTCCTCGACGAGGCGGATCTTGTCCTTTCTTATGGTTACAGCGAGGACCTGGAGAACCTCTCGCGATCCGTTCCCAAGGGTGTTCAGGTTATGATGATGAGTGCGACCCTCACTGATGAGGTTGATACGCTCAAGGGAATCTTCCGACGCGACCCGACATTGCTGGATCTGAAGGAGAAGGAGGCTGAGGGCGAGGGCATCACTCAGTTTGTCGCCAAGTACGTACACGACGGTTTGCTGCATATGCGACACGGTTTCTAACAGTCTACAGGTGTGGTGAAGACGAAAAGTTCCTCCTGGCCTATGTCATCTTCAAGCTTCGACTCATCAAGGGCAAGTGCATCATCTTTGTCAGTGACATCGACCGATGCTACCGATTAAAGCTCTTCTTTGAGCAGTTTGGCATTCGAAGCTGTATTCTCAACTCGGAGCTTCCCCTGAACTCGAGAGTGCACGTTGTGGAGGAGTTCAACCGAAATGTGTACGACATTATTATCGCCGCTGACGAAAAGAACGATATGCTGGGTGACGACGAGGCTGCTGAGGGAGAGGGAGATGAGGCCAAGGAGAAGGCTACTGAGGGAGATGACGATGCTGAAGCGGAGACGAAGCGACCAAAGAAGAAGGCCAAGAAGTCTAAGGGTGACAAGGAGTATGGTGTATCAAGAGGTATGCGATTGATCCACCCTCGAAAGACTGCCCAATCCATCTTTCGAGGCATATCAGATCATCTACTAACGATAACTATAGGTGTTGACTTCAAGAAGGTGTCAGCAGTCATCAACTTTGATCTTCCCACCACAGCATCATCATACACACACAGGATAGGGCGTACAGCCCGAGCTGGACAGACCGGCATGGCCCTGTCCTTCGTTGTCCCCAAGGAGCTCTACCGAAAACACGTCCCCACCTCAACACCAACTGCCGAGAAAGATGAGAAGGTCATGGCCAAGATCATCAGGCAGCAGGCGAAGCGAGGCAAGGAGGTGAAGCCTTACAACTTCAACATGGAGCAGGTTGATCCTTTCCGATACCGAATGAACGATGCCCTGCGTGCCGTTACCAAGGTTGCTATCCGAGAGGCGAGAACGAGAGAGCTTAGACAGGAACTTCTCAAGAGTGAGAAACTGAAGCGGTATGTCTACATCCTATATTCGATTTATAACTATATGTACTGAAAAACATCACCAGGTACTTTGAGGAGAACCCCACCGAACTCACACACCTTCGTCATGACGGTGAACTCAGAACCGCTAGACAGCAGGCTCACCTGAAGCACGTCCCAGAATACCTCCTCCCCAAGGACGGCAAGCAGGCCTTGACAAAGGACATAGGCTTCGTGGCGATGAGAAAGGATCGCAAGGTCAAGGGGAAGAAGGGTCGGGGATTCAAGGTTGGATCCAGGAAACGAGATCCCCTCAAGACGTTCAAGGCGCGGCGGAAGACGAAATAGACATGACAAGGGGTCGAGTAATGGTAGCAGCGTTTTTCATAGTTTTTGGGCGAGATACCTTGCATTGGAAAAGAACTATTGCCTTTTAGTTTGTTGCTGTCCTGGCTCCTATGACGTTTGTTAGCCTTAACCTCAATATCTAAGCATCAACGTTACGCACCACACCGTTCAGCAACCACCTCGGACTTTACACTTTTCTCCGTCCTCCCCTATCAGTTGGCCCATCAACACGATCTACCCTCATCCCTAGTCTCGTAAAAACCTTGTTCGAGACCCTTTCCTGCAAAACCTCAAGGTCTGTTGCCAGACGTGGTTAGTCGCCCGAGTGCCGAGCTTAGTCATTCATGCACGATGGCCGAAGCGCCGGAGACAACGGGGTCTTTCGGCCGGGTTGAAGGTCCGGCGTGCAGACTGACACCGGAAGACAGAATGTTTTCGCGGAAATGGTGAAGAGTGACGGAGGTATAATTGGAGAGGGGGAAAAGTATAAAGAGGGACTTGGAGAACGTTGTTGAGGGATTGTTTGGAGCAGACAGAACAGACAGACATCTTCAACTAACACTTACACCATAACTCCGAGACCTACATCTTCAAGTTTCACTTGTTCTACGAAACACCATGGCCCCTCCTGCTCAGCTCCCCCTCCGTCAACTCGGCAAGAATGGACCAAAGATTCCAGCTGTAGGCTTCGGCCTCATGGGTCTCAGCATCGCCTACGGTACCACTGAGTGTGTAAACCCCAAGACGGTATCTACACTCCCTCATTAACAACTCCCAGATCAGATGAGGAGCGCCTCAAGGTCCTCGACCGCGCCTGGGAGTTAGGCTGCACCAACTGGGACACTGCCGATGCCTACGCTGATAGCGAGGACCTCATCGGCAAGTGGTTCAAGCTGCACCCTGAGCGCCGCGAGGACATCTTTCTTGCGTCCAAGTTTGGGCTCAAGATAGTCGACGGCAACTTCGTGACGGATTCATCGCCTGAATATGCGAGGGAGTGTATTGAGAGGAGCCTGAAGCGGCTCGGTGTTGAGTACATTGATCTTTACTACATGCATCGAGCGAGAGAGGACGTGCCTATTGAGAAGACGGTCGAGGCCATGAAGCAACTGATAGAGTAGGTTGACCCAAGGTACTCCTCAGCAGAAAAGGGGGCTAACAACGAATAGGGAGGGCAAGGTCAAGTACCTGGGTCTCTCAGAGGTCTCGTCCACGACACTCCGCCGCGCCCACGCCGTGCATCCCATCTCGGCCGTGCAGGTCGAGTACAACCCCTGGACACTCGACATCGAGGGCCCCTCAGGAACGTACCTCCTCAAGACGTGCGAGGAGCTTGACGTGTCCGTCTTTGCCTACTCACCCCTTGGACGAGGCATCTTGACGGGCAGGTACCGCTCGGTTGACGACTTTGAGGAGGGAGACTTCAGACGGAACCTGGCACGGTTCCAGGGGGAAAACTTCCGCAAGAATCTTGTGATCGTGGACAAGTTCAACGAGCTGGCGAAGCAAAAGGGGTACACCTCCTCGCAGCTCGCCCTGGCCTGGCTTTTGGAGCAGAGCCCACGCGTGTTTGTGATCCCCGGCACCAAGAAGATCAAGTATCTCGAGGAGAACGTGGGAGCGTCACGAGTGACGGTTAGCAAGGGGGAGGAGCAGGAGCTGAGAAGACTTGTGCTCGAGGCCGGGGTTGAGGGAGGACGAGATCCCACGTTTGGAAATTACACAGACACCGCTCCTCTCGAGGCATGAGTGTAGCCAGGAGCGAAAGCAAGACCTACTTTCGATAGTGCAGCGCGTATGCATGCCCAACTTGGCCAGAAGATTCTTACCCCCCTTATGCAGTGTGCCCACAAAGTATCTTACCCACGTACTTACTCTGTAGACGGTCCCGGCCTTGTTAGGGGAGTTCAAGTTGGCAGCCCCTGGCTTACATAGTATCTGCCCACACAGTCAGCAAACGAAAGTTGGGAGAGTATTCTGCCCTTGGCAATGCCACCACGGATGCAACATGGTGAACCACCCCCCGTGACCTCCCACCCAACGGTTGAGTCAGATGGTCTCGCTCCCATTCTAAGCAGCGGGCTCCTCCTCTTCTTATGAATGACAGCAGCACCTGGTCTCGAGCTAGTTCAGAAAGACAGAGCAACCCTCCTCCATAGTAAGCGCGGCATGAGGCTTGATCAAGGCGCACGATTAGACCTGGTCGACCAAGTGCCATCAATAATCTAGACGGCAACAGAAGCCATCCCGAGCTCAAGGACACGCCGGGCCAGCCCGTCGCCGGCAGGGACCCCTGCAGTAACATCACCATGCTAGACCTCAGCGCCAAACATGCTCAGCCGCTCGCCAACTCCCGATTCTCGGAACCTCTCCGATTGCACAAGCGCGTCGCGGATGGCTTGATCACACCCCTGTCCGCTGAGAAACGGCTCCGTGGTGGCCCTTCAACATTTCCCAGCGGCGGTGAGGTGAGGCAGCATACAGTAGAGACGAATGCGTTGATGATGAACTGAGGCATCGCGGGATGACACACCAACGTCGCGGATATAGAATAGTCTCGGCATAGTTCCGACTAGCAAGCCAGTAAGCTCGCTGCGGGACCTGGGGGGCCATCAAAGAGGAATGTCTCGGAGCGGCACTGTAACTGTACGCGGACGAGATAAAACAAAGACGTTATCGCATGTGGTGACTGAATCAAGAAGCGGCTCAAGGTCATCATGAGATATTCCGGTGCCACCACGCGTGCAGGGACGCTAGTAGGGATCACCATCCCTGAACATCCCACGCGGCTTTCTAGAAGAATGACCACCAGCAGCGACAGCGAGAGGACAGACACCGAACGAGGTGTCCGCTATTTTGGCCGAGATTCCCAGATTTCCCCCGAGCAAATCTGTCGCCTTTGACATTTAGCCTTAAGAGATGCTGGAGTCAATCCGGGGACTCCAAGATCGCAGGGCGCTTTGGCGAGCGCATGGAGACGGGACATATCCATCCAAGATGGGTCTTTCTTGTTCGGCCTCTCCCTCTTGGATATCCTCCCTCACCTTGAGCCCTCCAGGAGACATCTGTCCCCCACCCGCGGCCCGCGGTGAGAAAGGGAATCCTTACCAGGCGTCGAGTTCTGCTGGTCAAGGTCAATGTGCATATCCGCCTGCCGACCGACGACGCACTGACGAATTCGACATTTTGGGCTTCAAGGTGAGATGATTGCCTTGCGGATCGTCCATGTACCATCGTCCCACGTGTCTCGGCAGAGTCGCTGATATGGCTGGTTTATGCCCAGCGAATAAGACATGGTCGTCAAGACGTGCCACCATCATCTCCCCCTGGATGGCGAAAAGGATGTAGCGAGGGCCCAGAGTCGATTGATTCCCCACTAGCTTGCCTGTTTGTTGGTGTTGATGACAGCCCGGTCCATGTGTAATGCCTTCTGCCCTTCACCTTTGGCACGCCGTGTTACCGCGCAATGCCGCAGATGAACGGGGCTCAGAGTGGGCGCTAATGTACGACGGCAGCCTCTTCAGCCCAAGGAACCGACATATAGCAGCAGGGTGGCGCCCGCTGTGTGATAAGGTATCATTAATTCGATATGCAACCCGGTGGAGGCTGGTTGCAGCGCAACACTTGCGGCTCGCGATTTGCGGCTCACGATGCGCTCCTCACGCAGTCAAGTCACAGGAGAAATACGATGGATCCATGGCACAGCATCCCGGAGTGATCAAGGTGTGGTCGCGAGAGTTTCCGAACGGGGATCCTCAAAGAGTAACCGCAACCAAGCATGACATGGATCTCTTGCTGATAGTTTCGTGATCATGACAAGGCCAATGGCTGAGAGGTTCCATTCGTTGACCAAGGGGAAAGGCCTTTTGCCAGCAGATAGGAATCGAGCCTCCGGTATTTCCCTTTGCTGATGGGGCCAATTCCCTTGTTACGCTAGTCTCTCGAAGCGCGACAGACGCGCCATCCCCAACTCAAAGTAAAAGAGCCGTCCCGTTCTAGTCAAAGTGTCGAAGCTTGGGTGCTCGGATAAGGCAAGATAAATGCTGCAGCTTCTCTAGCCCCGTCTCCTCATTAGTGTCCGCTGCAACTCGGATGATGGCTGGCCCGTCAACATCCGACTGTAACAAAGACCTTGTTCCAGTCCCGTCTCGTCATTCCGAGTTTTGGGTCGAAGTTGCATGTTAGTGGGACTCTCTGCGATGCCGCACAGAATTGGGTTGCAAGCAGCAAGGGCACGATGGATGATCGGCAGGGTCAGACTCTATTACCGTCAGTGGATAGCCAATCTTTGCGCAGCCGCAACCGCACCTCTCGATGCCTCTATTGGGCAGCAGTTGGCAGGCAATTGTTGACCTTGCAACACCACTACTAACAGAAACTGAAGCGAAAGAAACCTCTTTAGCTAACCCACCCCTTGATCATAAGATCGCAGGCCATATCAGGAGAGCCAACTACCCTATGCGATAGCAAACGAGACGTTACCCAGACCGTGGGACCGTGGGGTCGGCGGTGAAGATGACGGGTCGGTCGAGTCAGCGGAGGAAACAAGGTGACCCCCATGGGCTGTCGGTCAAGGACGGGGAGGCCTGTCACCGGGGTGGATAGGCTTCCTTCACCTATAAGCACTCTGTCATTGGAACGGCTGATTGTGCATAGACGGGATTCGGGGTCTTGACACGCTGGGACGGTGTTCCAGCGCCGATTCACACCCACCACCCGCATCCGCAGAATATGTACCAAGAGCCGACTACCTACACAGACCTAGCTGGGCTGCGATGCGGCTTGACGGTTTGATCCCGTCTTGAATGGATGGTTCGACAAAGCCGAGCTTCGGTCTAGTTGTTCAAGGTCCGGGGAGTGGGCACCTTGATGGACCACCCTGAAGCCTCATTTGGCTCAACATTGCTGATCGGCTTGCGCTGCTGGACTGTACACATAAATAAGTGCCCAGCCTCCGCTCGCGTCGAGGGATGTGCTGCCTCCTGTCAAACCTCCGTATCTTTGCGCACTTGCTGCTTTGACACCTAGTGGCGTCTGACGCGAGACCCCTTGCCTTGCCCGTCATCACCCGTCATTGTTGTACCAACTCATCGATGCCATTCGCCGACCCAATCATTAAGGCCACCAATTTTCAGCTGTCCTCAAAACAAGCGTCCGTCCCAGTGCAAGAATTTCTGGGATCCTGTTGTCTTTGTCTTTGTCCTGGTTGTGGCGAATCGACCTGAACCACCATGGCTACTGAGGAGCCCATGCTCATGCGAATCCCTCCGGAGATTCGCATGCTGATATACGAATACCTGCTCGACAATGGCGGAAACAGAGATATCGCGATCCGGAATCAATCGAAGTGCGAGTACCAGGCTCGCCGCTCAAAGTGCCAACGGTCCGCCTACCACATCGTGGAGCGGTCGTTTGCCAAGATGTCATACGAAACAACATACTGCGCCGACGCCGAAACCGATCGAGCGATGCACACGGCGGTCATGCACATCAACAGGAAAATCCGGGAAGAGGCGTCCCATTTTCTGTACACAAGGCACGCCTTCCACTTTGGCGAGGACTTGGAGGCCGTGGTGCCTTTCCTCGCTGATAAGACACCACGCACTAGAGACTTAGTTCGAGAGATCAGTCTCTACAAGCGCAGCCCAACCAATACTGTTGAGCCAGACTCATATGACTGGTCTTCAGTCTGTCGCTTTCTCCGAGACTTGCAGGGCTTGGATAAGTTGACGCTTGTCATCGAAGGTGCCCGGCCAAGAGGGTCATGGGATGGACCGCAGAGCCTGACTGTTTCCGACTTTCGGCTGCTGTATACGACTAGACACGACAGCCTCGAGTGGGCGCGAGAGCTGGCGTCTGTCAAGACGATCAAGGAGGTGGAGATTGTTGCGGATATTCACCACCTGCCGCATCCTCAGTCGAACATGATGCTGGTCCTAGCCGCATTCTCAGCGTCGATTGAGACGTCGCTGGTGGATTTCCTTCGAGATGATTTGGGTATTCCTGCGCGAGTTGGAAAAGCAAAGTATTGCGGTACGGGTTCGTTTGGGCGGTCGAAGAACTGTCAACGGAACGGGTGTCTGACAAGTTGAGTTGAGTCGAGTTTGGTTGAGTCGAGGAGTTGAGGGGAGAAGTCAGATTGTCGAAAACGAGGCGCGGTAAAGACAGAACGCGAGGAGTTGGGTTGCATCAAGTTGTAGGGCAAGTACGGGCGGTCGTAACTGACATTGGCGCATCGGGTAATCTGTCACAACCTTATCATTGTAATGACATCTTTATGAATCAATGAGAAAAAAGATGGTAAAAAAGAATGGAACGACTCGAGTAGATATGCTTTGAGTGAAATTTGATGTCTCATTTTCGGCTATGAAGCTCTCACCACTTTTGTTCCCCTGCACCCGTTCCATTCGGTGAACCCATGCGCCTCAGCACCAGGCACCCGCATCCAATCACGTGACAGGACCCTGCGCCAACAAAGCTCCCGTCGTCGTGTGGCTGGGAGCAGCCCCTGCCGCCTAAAGACGTGCAGGTACAGTGCTGTCCATCAGCGAGCTAGGCCCAACTCATTATCTCAGCCTCCCCCGTATCGTCATCGCCCAGCGCCTTGTTCGCGCGCACTTACCCATCGACGACAACCCGGCGCCTCCGTTCGATCCCAACACCGCCGCCATCTCCTTCGCCATTGTGCCTCTCATTGTCGCATGTTTATGACTTGCTAGGAGCCTGGCTTCTTCCGACCTGCTCCAAGCTACCCCACTGCGATAGCTCTACAAGATGGCCACGCCAGCTCCCCCCGAAGACCAAGCCCGTCTGCTTGAGGATGCCCTCGTTGCGGTGCGACAGCAAACGTCGCTGATGCGCAAATGTCTCGACACGCCCGGGAAGCTCATGGATGCCCTCAAGTGCTGGTAGGTCGACAGCCGAGTTGCCCGTCTCAATCCCCTGGAAAGTCGCTAATGGGCACAGCTCGACTCTCGTTTCCGAGCTTCGTACCAGCAGTCTCGGCCCCAAGCAGTACTACGAACTATACATGGCCGTTTTTGACGCTTTGCGCTACTTGTCTGTTCACCTTCGCGAAAACCATCCGGTTAACCATCTCGCCGACCTCTACGAACTTGTTCAATACGCTGGCAATATCATTCCACGATTGTATCTTATGATTACAGTCGGCACGGCCTACATGGCCATCGAGGATGCGCCCGTCAAGGAGCTCATGAAGGACATGATGGACATGAGCCGAGGTGTTCAGCATCCCATTCGCGGCCTCTTCCTCCGGTACTATCTGTCAGGTCAAGCGAGGGACTTCCTGCCGACGACTGAGGGTGACGGCCCTGAGGGTAACCTCAGCGATTCTATCAACTTTGTGCTCACGAATTTCGTCGAGATGAACAAGCTATGGGTCCGGCTGCAGCACCAGGGCCACTCGAGAGAGCGCGAGCAGAGGGTTCGGGAACGAAAGGAGCTACAGCTTCTAGTTGGCAGCAACATAGTACGCTTGAGCCAACTTGTCGACCTCGAGACCTACAAGACCAGCATTCTGGCGCCCCTTCTGGAGCAGGTGGTCCAATGTCGGGATGTTCTCGCTCAGGAATATCTTCTTGAGGTGATTACGCAAGTTTTCCCAGACGAGTTCCACTTACACACCTTGGACCAATTCCTCGGCGCCGTCTCGCGCCTCAACCCTCATGTTAATGTCAAGTCCATCGTTATTGGTCTCATGGACCGGCTATCCGAGTATGCCGAGCGCGACGGCCCAGATGACAAGTCGGATGATAGGGCTAAGGTTGAAGCCGAGGCGCTGACAAAGCTGTTGGAGAGGATCAACCTTCAGAAGGAGACTCCTCCAGCTGCTCCGACAGAGTCCAAGCCTTCTGAAGAGGCCGGAAAGTCTGAGGAGGCTGGCGAGTCATCCAAGACTGAGGGTGAGGCAGAGCCAGAGCCTGAAGGCGAGCCTGCTGCCAAAGCCTCAGATGAGATCCCTGAAGAGAACGCTGGGGAGACCAGCACCGACGATTCTAGTACGCTCGCCGAGTCAGCACCCTCAGTTGCAGAGACAGAGACTACCGCTGTTAACGGCCAGGAATCCATCACCGACAGTGTGCAGCTTTACGAAGTATTCTTCGCCCAGGTCAAGAACCTGGTCGACGCTCAGCATCTGCCTGTTCCCGACATCATTGCCCTACTTGTATCGCTTTGCAACCTTGCGCTCAACATCTATCCCGACAGGCTAGACTACGTGGATCAGATCCTGGCTTACGCGGCAACCAAGGTGCGGGAGAACATCAACAATGCCGATCTTCACTCGCCCCCAGCTCAACAGAGCCTGCTTGCCCTGCTGCAAGCCCCTATCGATCGATATGTTTCCATCTTTACTGCTTTGTCCCTTCCCACCTATGTTCCTC
This sequence comes from Fusarium phalaenopsidis, assembly GCF_050370095.1. Classification (NCBI taxonomy): domain Eukaryota; kingdom Fungi; phylum Ascomycota; class Sordariomycetes; order Hypocreales; family Nectriaceae; genus Fusarium; species Fusarium phalaenopsidis. The sequence continues at coordinate 2,543,518 of NW_028145417.1, read as the reverse complement.
TGTTTCAGTCGCAATCATACCCCACCCGCCGTGCCGTTGCCGGCGGTGTCGCTCGCACGTTGCTCAAGGACCAGACCAAGATCTCGACCACGGCTCAGCTCGAGAATGTGCTCGAGGTACTAAAGGTGCTTATTAAGGAGGGATCTCAGGCCCCTCAAGGATACCCCGGCGTTGCGCAGCGACGTCCTGTTGAGACAGACGAGACGATGGAGGAGCAAGGATGGCTCGCGCGGATAGTGCATTTGCTGGAGGCTGAGGATAACGACACCCAGTTCAAGCTCCTCCAGATGACTAGGAAGGCATACTCGGAGGGTAACGAGCGCATCCGCACGACTACGCCACCCCTCATGACGGCGTGCATGAAGTTGGCGAGAAGATTCAAGCTGCGGGAACACTTTGACGATAACTGGGAGACCCAGAGCAACGCCTTGTTCAAGTTTATGCACTCTGCTCTGAGCACCCTGTACACGCGCGTCAACAACGCTGGGGCTGCTGAGATGGCATTGCGCTTGTTTTGCTCGGCTGGTCAGACAGCAGACATGGCTGGCTTCGAAGAGGTGGCTTACGAGTTCTTTGCCCAAGCCTTTACAGTGTACGAAGAGGCTATCTCGGACTCAAAGGCGCAGTTCCAGGCGGTCTGTGTAATTGCTACTGCCCTTCACCAGACCCGAAACTTTGGCAAAGAAAACTACGACACACTCATCACCAAGTGTGCCCAGCACGGAAGCAAGCTTCTGCGCAAGCCTGACCAGTGCCGAGCCGTGTATCTGGCGAGTCATCTGTGGTGGGCGACTCCCATCACTTCGAACGACGAGACGGAGGAGACCGAGGTATGTAGGGTCCCAAAACACAGGATACACATGACTGACATGTTTAGCTTTACCGTGATGGCAAGCGAGTGTTGGAGTGCCTCCAGCGAGCCCTCCGAGTGGCCGACTCATGCATGGAGACGGCAACGTCGATCGAACTGTTTGTCGAGATCCTGGATCGTTATGTGTATTACTTTGACCAGCAGAATGAATCGGTAAGTACTTCAAATGCAAGTCTCGAGCAGCTGCTAACACGTTTAGGTGACAACTAAGTATCTCAATGGACTCATCGAGCTTATCCACTCCAACCTGGCGGGCAACCAGCAGGACTCGGCTTCAGTCGAGAACAGCCGGAGACACTTCCACCAGACCTTGGAGAATATCCGCAGTCGACAGTACGAGGGCATTGTGCTGTACCCCAACTAGGACGTGACGCAGCAGTAGTAGAAGGTGGAAAGAGAATGGGACGTGAACGTCATAGCGATAGATAATGCTTGGCCTGCGTGGATCGAGGAAGGAGCAGGTAGTTGTATATATGTACTCTGTACACTTGGCCCGAAAATTGATGGCATGCCGGCGAGATTGTTGTTGCTTATCCAGTGAGGCGTTCCTTGGCTGGATGCAAAGTTCAGGGGTAGTGTTGATATTAGGTGCGGCTGAGAATGGAGAGGAGGAACGGTAAAGATGGTCTCGTGCCTTTTGCCATGCTGGACGTTTATTTTACCGGTATTGATACTAACTTACTGTCAACTGCCGATTTGTACCATCATTTCTCGCTGTAGAGTTGCTCCAAGTTTGCTTTGTTCATCACCTCCCTCTCAGAGTTAGCGCGTCTCCTTATCCCAGCTTTTGTGGGGTAATCCTGGCGTGGCGTGCACGGGCGGGTTCAGGAGAAGGAGACAGGCGTCGTTGGATGCCTCTCGAAGGCGAGTATCACGAGGGTTTCAGCGGATAAGGGATTGATGAATTGGATATCAGAGTGAAAAAATAATTGAGAATTTGATGCATTCCCTGGTCTACGTCCTGAACGTCCAACATCTTCTGCCAAGCCGGATCGTCTCACTCAGCCACTACTGTCCTCCCCAGAGTCACCAGCTCCAAAGCTGTTCCTCCGTACTAACCGGCGGGTTATAGTGGGCTCCGGTCCCTTACGTGGACACTCCAGTGCTTCGCCATCATCCCCGTCGCATCCACGCCCTCGTATTTCACCTGCTCAACTTTTTGCCCGTTTGCAACGTCAGGCACTCTAATCGCGTTATCCTGGGCTCTGGGCTTGCGGACTTTGGCGATGCGATCCTGGCGTCCGAGTTTGTCTCTTGTCTTTCCTTCCTGACGCTCATTTCTTATCTGTTCGTCGCCTCTAGACTACTCCAACACGATCCGAATCGCCCACTCCTTTATCTGAATCCATCTATCCATCCATCCATCAGCGGATGGATTTCTCGCTTATCCCCCGTCTCTTGTGACACCCGAATCGATCTTCTCCCGAACTTGAAAAGAACCGAGGGCGCCGTAGTGCTCCAACGCCTTTAACATGCCTTCCGAGAAGGCTCCCTTCTACGATCCCATACCTCCCACCTACGACCAGGCTGTAGCCAGTGGGAGCCACTATGATCCCGACGACTGGGCTCCCGCCCCGAGGTCGCCGACCAACGAGCGGAATGCCACTGAGGCAGAGTCGCAAGGTCTGCTTCAGTCCTCGAGCGGCGCTGGCTCCTCCCGCAGACCCGACGGCTACCGGCCGCCGACAGTGGAAACTGATGACGAGGACAGCCTGTGGGCCAGCGACAGCGACAGCGATGATGAGGCCGCTCAGGTGCGGCGCGAGATGCAGGAGATGGACATTGAGGAGCCCGATCGCTCACGGGGCTCCCAGTGGGGGAAACGAATAGGTTCATATCTGACTCTGCCGCGGTGGAAGTGGTCTTGGCGGCCAAGGTTACCCCGATTGCGAATAACCCTCCCCCAACGACCCGATGCGCCAGCCGCTTCCACAGATGATACCGAAGCCGCCACAGGCGAAGGCGAGGAGACGCAGACCGAGACAAGGAGATTCAACTTCCCCAAGATTGACAAGACGGCAATCATCCTCTTTTGCGTGCGCAGTCTGGCCATCACCATCGTTGTCGGGTTCTTCTATCTCCTATTCGCCAGCGACCTGTTTGGTGGTCTATCAGATCGCCTAGGAGGTGGTTTCCGCTACAACCCGGAGGATCTACGAAAATATATTCTACACACTGTCGATCCCCTGAGGATGCGCGCCTGTGTGCAGCACTTTTCAAATTACGCCCACATCGCCGGCACCGAGGGTGATTACGCGACAGCCATGGACGTTCAGAGCATGTTCAGCCGTGCGATGCTCGACGAGGTGTCTATGGATGAGTACCATGTCTACATCAACTACCCCAAAAAGGATGGTCGGGCAGTGCAGATTATGGACAGCAAGGATAGTAAGAAGGCCATCTGGACGGCCAAGCTGGAAGAGGAGGAGGTTGGTGGTGAAACAGCGGGACGGCAAACATATGCTTTCCACGGACACTCCAAATCGGGCGACGTCAAGGGACCTCTGATCTACGCCAATTACGGATCGAGGGAGGACTTTAAGGTGCTAAAAGAGAAGGGCATCAACACCAAGGGTGCTATCGCACTTGTCCGATATGGCGGAACTCAGCAGGACCGAGCCCTCAAGGTCAAAGCTGCCGAGATGGCTGGTTTTGCAGGCTGCATCATCTACAGCGACCCCGGAGACGACGGTTTCAAGAAGGGTACCGTCGCGCCAAATGGACCATGGATGCCCGAAGACGCTGTCCAGAGAGGATCTGTGAGTCTCATGAGTTGGGTCGTTGGTGACGTCTTGACGCCTGGATGGGAGAGCAAGGAGAGTTCGCCAAGGATGAAGCCAGAGGACTCTCCTGGCTTGGTACACATTCCCAGTCTTCCCCTGGCGTGGAGAGACGCCAAGGTCCTGCTGGAACACCTCAAGGGACACGGCGAAAAGGTGCCCGAGAAATGGCAAGGCGGTGTTTCAGAGATTGAGTGGTGGACGGGTGATGACAAGTCACCAATTGTGCGTCTAAAGAACATCCAGGACGAGGAAGAGAAGCAGCCTATCTGGAACGTCTACGGTCGCATCAACGGCATGGAGCAGACGTCCAAGTCCATCATCATCGGCAATCACCGCGATTCCTGGGCTTTCGGCGCTACTGACCCTCACTCGGGCACGGCGGTCATGATCGAGATGGCTCGAATCTTTGGTGATCTCGTCCAAAGAGGATGGCGACCCCTGAGAACCATCGAGTTCATGTCTTGGGATGCCGAAGAGTACAACCTTATTGGATCGACCGAGTATGTCGAGAGAAATCTGGACAATCTGCGAGACAATGCATTTGCATATATCAACCTTGATACGGTTGTTGCCGGCGACAAGTTTCGCGCATCGGGATCTCCTGTGTTCAGAAAGTCTGTCCTCCACGCCCTCGCCCGTGTCGTTGATCCTCACACCAACGCCACCCTGCGGGAGCTCTGGGATCAGAGCGATGCCGAGATTGAGGGCCTGGGCGCGGGAAGCGATTACGTGGCTTTCCAGGATATCGCGGGTACTAGCTCTCTGGACGTTGGATTCGAGGGCGGCGCATACCCCTATCACACGAGCTACGACAAGTTCGACCTAGTGGAGAGTGTGATCGATCCCGAATTCAGGTACCACGGTGCCATGGCTCAATTGATAGGCCTCCTCATCCTCGACATTGCTGATCGTCCCATCCTGCCCTTCGATATGGCGTGGTACGGCCAGAAGCTGGGACAGTGGGTAGCGGACCTGGAAAAGTGGGCAGGCCAGCAAAATCAGCCAAAATCAGTCTCTTTCAAGGAGCTCAAGGACGCCGTCACACTCGTCCAGAATAACGCTGCCAGCTTCGAGAAGTGGGAGATGGACTGGGACCGTGAGGTCCTGGGTAACGGAGGCTGGGAGGCCAACGATATTGGCAACGCCCGGCTGATGTACAACAACAAGATGGCCTACTTTGAGACGACGCTTCTGGACCTAGAACTTGGCGGTGGTGTAAGTGATGAGATGCCCTTGATCAGGAAACTCTGCTAATCTCGATAGATCCCCAACCGCACACAGTTCAGGCACGTCGTCTTTGGACCACAAGCTTGGTCGGCTTATGACTCGGCCTTCTTCCCCGCCATCCGCGACACAATTGAGACCGGAGACTGGAGGAGCGCCCAACGCATCATAGCCAAGACGGCGGCCCTAGTACGCAAAGCAGCGACGATTCTAGAAATGTCGAGTGCAAATGCATGATTCAAGCGGACGAAGCAACTCTTTTTTCCCTTTTTTCCCCCTCCCCTTACTCTTGGCGAACTAGCCTCTACTTTTTTCTTTTAAAGATATATAGTACCTGTCTGCTTCGGGGCGCGTGTACGTCCACGCACAAAGTGTATAGGAGGCATTGCACGGAGTTTGGTTGCGTGGATTCTGAAACTTTTTTTTTACTACCTGTTTATTTTTCTGGGTAAGACGACCTGTCGGGATAGAGCCCATGCGCCAGAGGGGAAATATCTGCTTTGTTATAGTAATGAAGGAATGCGGTTCACTGCCGGTTTTTTGTTGAAGATATGATTGCTGCTGCGTCTCTACTACATGATTGTTTCCTCTTTAAGCCTTTGGGGCATCGGCGACAGACACCAGACGGCCAACCACGTCGTACTTTTCCAGGAATCTCTCCTCCCAGCCCTGTAGCGCCTCCATCTGCTCGCCGTCCAAGCCCTCGAGCTTGTCAAGCGGTCCATCCAGGTCCTTTGTCAGCATGTCCTCGTCAAAGCTTCCGCATGCGAGACCACGGCTCGCATCACGGCCTGCAAAGTTGCTGTAAGGTCCTCCAGGGCCGTAAAAGTTGCGCCCGCGCGTCACGTCAAAGACGCGGCCCCGGACAGCCAGGTACACGGGCTTGTCATCCTCGCCATTGAAGGGCAGCAGTGTGTGTGGCGTGTATGTGCGGAAGACGGTGGAGGGGGCGTCGCGTGGGAGAGAGGGAGGTGGGGATGGGCGCAGGAGGGCGTAAGCTGTGTAGAGGACGGCGGAAAGAAGGATGAGGTTGAGGGGCGTGGCGAGGGAGGAGCTGGAGAATTGGGTTAGCTGGAGGGGAAGAGAATGGACAGAGGATTGCTTACAGGCTGAGGTCTTGGGCGGCTTGTTGAGCCATCTGGCGCTCGACGTGGTCCATGGCAGATTTGAAGTTATGCGATGCCTCGTTTGAAACAGAGAGTATCGATTGATGTTGTTGATGTTGTGTTGAGGTTTGGGATTCCGAAGTCCCCGACCACCTTTCTCTGGACTTCTTCCCCCACTCTGACGAAAGTACAGGGGAAAGCTTCCGACGCGGGGGACCCCGTCTCGGCCGGAAGTGCGAGGTGTGTGTCGGTGAATGGGCACTGATTGATGAGCTTACTGTCTGCACACAGTCGAAATTTCGGAGGATTGGTTTATTTGACGGATCAATTCGTTCTATAAGGCCAGATCTTGTTCGTGTCTTCAGTGGTTGTTGAAACAGGCGCTGGTTTAAGCTCAGCCCTATCCAACAGCAAAATGGTGATAATGAGGACTTCTCTACATTAATGTTAGAAGAAATAATCACAAGTACATAGTAATTGGCCCATGTAATCTTCCATAGTTCATCTAAGTTTAGGGCAATTTTCCCTCATCTTAAGGCCTAAGAATGAGGATAAAAGCCGTTATTTGCTGCACGTTAATTCAACGACGCGTCTGTCGGCCCCCGTCTTCAGGGGTAAGTGAAGAGTCAGTCAACCAACTTATTATCTAAAAGCTGAAATCTGTCCGCCTTGATAGTCACTCGATACTTGATGAATATAATCTGGGATCTTCGCCTTCAGCTGTATCCTCGGAGGTCCAATGCCTCCTCGGCTCATGCCCACAATGCCCGGCCCCCCTTGTCGGAAATGCGCCATGATGTCGGCAATTGTGTCGGATTCGCCAATGCCTAGCTGCCCATTTGCACGCCAGGAAGCCTGCATCTGCATGTTGCCGATTGTTTCTAGGTCGTTCGATCAATCGGCTCCCGGGTGCCGGAACGGGCACCCCAACCCTCATGTGAGGATGGTTCTAGCTGGGACCTGGGGGTCATTTCAATTCGCGACGGAAGGCATGCAGATGGGAAGGCCTCAATACCATTCTGTTGTTTCTCCACGCTCGCAGAACACTTCATGCGCCAAAATCAGCGTGGACCAGTAAAAGATAGATGTCCTTATTCGGGAGCAATCAGTTTTGCCACGTCGTAGACGTAAATGTATCAATTCATGTAATGGAATTCTACGGTTCGACGTACAGAGTAGTCTGAACGCATTTATTTCGATCGGTAAATGCGGGTTGGCCTCATTCAGGAGAGTCATTCATCAGGCCGTTTGTCTCAGTGATAGCCTCGCCACCTGTGTGGTCTGGGTGCTCGTACAACGCTCAATGCCCTTGTAATTCCATAATGGCGAGCGGAGCTTCGGTTGGGAACCACCCTGTTTGAAAACTTTAATTGTTTGCTGTGGTTTGTGTGAGTGATGGCGATTATGGTTTGCGTTGCCTCTTAGCTTCTACCGAGCCCCAAAGCACAATTATCAGGTATTCATTACAAAGAACATGCCAAACACCGGTTTCTCGCTCCTTCCAAGGCCTCCTGTAAACAGGTATTCCGGGTGTTGGCGGGCTGGGTGTAGGGTTGTTGGCACTCAGGGGCTCCTAGGATTCATAAATTAATTTAACGACAAAGATTACAACAAACAGGGGATTTGGTGTAGGGGTATCACGTCTGCTTTGCATTAAAGCATCTGCAGAAGGCCGGGGGTTCAAATCCCTCAGTCTCCATCCTTTTTGCGCTTGAAAGGTCGATTGTCTTGATCGGGCACCCCTGTCTCTCGTATGGCCGAACCTTGGCGCCAGGAACCATCTAGCAGGCCTGAGAAATACTTTTTGCCATTTGTTTAGCAGTCCTGCCATAGAATGGGGGGTCTAGACAAGGGAGAAAGCCTCAACGGTGCAGCGTTGTTGACTGTTGTCCCACACCACCACCCTGACACTAGGGTTCGCCCAAGCTCCTCCATACACTCCGGGATAAGAAGAACCAGCAAAAACACGACAGTAAATGTTAACAGGCAATCAAATTTATTGCCTACAGTTAAGGCGAGACATGGTTTGAGAACCTAGGCAGAAAACAAGCCTTAACCTACCAAAGACGCCAACCCCAGCCCGCCCCAGTCCGTGAGTCAACGGCGAGGACTCAGCCCCCTGCACTAACAAGTTCCACTCTCTGTAAGGCTGACAGCGCATGCCATGAATATACAGCTGAACGCTTATAAGGCAGCTGGGAGATTGTCGAAGCTCGTCCGGAATCATCATCCTCTTTCATCACTTGCATTGGGCAAAATGGCTGAAAGCTCTTCTTCTTCGTCAAACCCCCTGTACTTTTGGCGTGAGACGGATCCTGTTACAGGATACCTCTCGCAGTGGTACTACTGTCCCTTTCGTGATGACGGAGATGAAAAGAAGACATACAAAACAGCTGAGCAGTAAGTACATGTTGAAAAGGCAGCGAGTGAAATATCATGGTTGACCAAGGTCAAGCTACATGATGCATCACAAAGCCCTCCTCTTCAACGACGAAAAAGTCGCTCTCCAGATCCTCCGCGCCGGACACCCCCGCGAGGTAAAGTCACTGGGCCGCAAGGTCTCCAACTTTGACGAGGCCACCTGGAATGCACACCGCCGCGAAATTGTGCGCCGTGGCAACGTGCTCAAGTTTACAAACGCCGTCTCCGAGGAGGGTTTTCAGAAGGGCACGCCCGCCAAGGGCAAGAGCGCGGTCAAGCGCAAGTATGAGCCCATTGAGGGGTCGCTGCGTGAAATGCTGCTGAGCACGGGGGAGAGGGAGATTGTTGAGGCGAGTCCGTTTGATAGGATTTGGGGTATTGGGTTCAAGGCGGCTGATGCGGAGGCTGCGAGGGAGAGCTGGGGGCAGAATTTGCTGGGGTTGGAGTTGATGGAGGTGAGGAGGATTCTGAGAGAGCAAGGTGAGGAAAGAGAGACTAAGAAGCAAAAGAAGGATGAGGAGAAGAAAGATGTAGGCGAGAAGAAGACGGACAAGAAGGACGAGGATGAGAAGGACAAGGACGAATGATACCTCTATACGCGGCGTATATACCAGATTGCTTAGTCGGCTTCAAGCCTTGAATATGTATTGGCCTTGAAACTCAAGGTAACTTTTGGGTTATGATGTCTATAGTCCATCCTTTTCTTGTGAATACTCCCACCCATCTTGATATCGTCGTCCATCTCCTCCATCAGTAATCATACATACATACAAGAAGCCTCGTCCCGAGGCAAGCAGAGCGGCGTGGTTTGTCCTTTTGTTTGCTGATTGTACAGCCCCATACCCATCCCCCCATGAATGCTCATTCGTTTTGTTGTTGTTGTTGTTGTTGTTGCGTTGTGTGTGGTTTGTTGTTCGTGTCGAATGCCCGCCCTGATAATCCCACATGATGGCACATATTGTACAGTTATAAACACATATTAGGCGAACCATCGTGAACCGCCCTCTTCCGGATATCCACAAAGTGCACCCCAACCCCTGACGCCGGATGTGAATTGATGGATGCAAGCCCCTTAGTACCAGTCTCGTCCGCTCTTCTGCATCTCAATCAGACGCCATCCCCGTGTCTCGGGGTTGTTGACGTCCTCGGGCACTCGCGTGATGCCGATGGCATAAGTCACCAGCTGCACCTTGTCCTCCATGCCGGCCGCAAGCTCATTGGTCTTGGCGTTGCGGTAGACGTGGACCTCCTGGGTACGGCAGGTAATGATGAAGACGGGAACCTCACCGGGGTCGAGCATGCGCGCTCGCAGAATGTCGACGTTTCGGATATCAAGAATCTTTCCGTCGGACTTCATGCCCGCCTGAAGATATTGCTTGGTCAAGGCCTCGTACACTGAGTACTGGGCGGCCGAGAGCCAGAGCTTCAGGGTCTCAGTCTCGCCCTTGACGTAGGCATCCAGCACCTCGGGGAGAATGTATTCTCGGAGCTCCTGGAGGAAAGGCTCCACCTGGAAGCTGGGGTCCATGGCTCGGAACTTCTTGATAACCATGGCCGTCTCGTTCTCGGCAAAGAAGCCGGCGATACGGTCCGTAATGCTTCGGGCCGTTGACACAAGCGGGTTCTCAGACTCCTCGTACTTGCCCTTCATGCTGAAGAGGCCCTGCACAAACTGGTTCTGGTCACGGAAATCTCTCCAAGCCTCCTTCCACGCCGCATCCTTGTGGACCGTCACGCTGGTTCCGGCACTGCGTATGTTAGAAATGTACTCAAAACTGGGATAAGTAACTCACTTTGGATCCTCCTCCATGACCTCGCCGGCCTTGAATCCCCGCTTCTTATCCATGGCCTCTCGGCGTTTCCGGCGCTCCTCCTTCTCAACCCATCCACCATATCGTGAAGAGCTGCCATCGTCGATGACATTCTTGACGTCCTTATAAGCCTCGGTGTTTCGGATAGGCTGAGTAGCCTTGTCCATGGCGTCACCAGTCGCGTTGGCGGCCTTACGCACGCCCTTCATAACTGAGGTATCCCAGGTCCAAGTAGCGCCCTTGCCGATGGCGCTGGCGGTCACCTTGGCACCCTTGGTGACAGTTGAAGAAACGGCGCCGGTGGACTTCTCGTAGGCCTCGCGAGCACGTCGCACACCCTCGCTCTCGGCGAACTGGTTAGCGGCGGCGCCGATCTGCTTGGTTGACTCATTCCACTCTTGCGACTTCTGGAACTCGGTGTTCATGGTCTCCATGAATACCTGCCAGGGAGTCTTGTCACCGTGAGGAGGAGGAGGAGGGATATCCTCCTTCTTTTCCTTACCCTCCTCCTTGCCTTCCTTTCCTTCCTTGCCGGCATCCTCGCCATTCTCACCCTTCTCACCCTCCTCGGTCTTCTTGGACTGCTCCTCCTCAGGCTTGGTCTCGGACTTGTTCTCCGACTCGGCCTCAGCGGGCTTCTTCTCCTTGGCGTCGGTCGCAGCAGCACCCGAGGCTGGCTTCTCGGTCTTTGGCTTATCTTCTTGAGATAGACGACTGGAGATGTGGAAGAGGCGAGATTGGACGGTGTAAGTGGGGGAAAGGCGTAGCTCGGAGGGCAGGAAGGAAGATCTCAACGGCGACCGAACTGCACCGGACAGCATTGGGCCTTGTGACCTTGCGCCATCGCGAACGGCATTCTGTGAGAGCTGGGAGGCTAGTCTCCGGTAGGCGGGACATGTGCCGGCGGAGAGGTGAGCGGAGGCCCGTGAGAGGGCCTTTTCCGAGGGTGCCGTTCTTCTCGCGAGGGAGTTCATGATTGCAACAACACAAAGAGACAAGAAGCCCTCCACAGAACACGATTGAACGTGGATTGAGGCGTTTAGGATAGGAAAAATGGACGGTGGAAGGTGGTGGAAGAGGCGCGAGGAAATTTTGGTTTGCGATCTCGGTTCGGGGCGGGAGGAAGGCGGGCGAGACGGCAAAGCCTCGGCAGAACCGCCGGACCCCGGCCCGTTGGAGCATTGAATCGGAGGAAAAATTGGCAGGAGCCGACACCACCATCAAAGATTCGCTCGTTAGTTCACGACCAGGCAATGCGCACAAGATGAGTCGGCCATTGACGAGTCGCCTCGCGGCGCAATCGATCCTCCGGGGCCCCCGAGCCACCGTCTCCAAGTCCTCCTTCCAGATTGCCCGCCCAATCTCACAGACGAGTGCCCGCCGCGATGATGATCTCCCACCTCCTCCACCTCGAGCACCCCGGAAGAGGGTCCTGGGCCAACCCAGCGCCTCGTCGTTCCTCCAGAGCATCTACGGCAAGTCACAGCCGAACGCCGCCCAGACGCCCCAGAACAATGCCATGGCCAGTCTTTCCCAGAGCCTCGCCCTCAAGGCCCTCAAGAAGACCAATCTCGACATGAGCCCTCTCGGAGGAGGGGCCATGCGGGCAGCACAAGCCAAGGAGGACGATCTCGAGCCATTTCACTTCCACATCTACTCGCACAAGCACAACACCCACATCACATGCACAAAGCCCAATCGCGAGCCCATCATTTCCCTCTCGGCCGGCAACATTGGCTTCCGCAAGTCTCGACGCGGCACATTCGATTCCGCTTACTCCCTCACAAAGTACGTCCTGGAGCGATTGATCCACACCGGCTGGCCCATGAAGATGAACCGGTTGGAGGTGGTGCTGCGAGGCTTCGGTCAGGGACGAGAGGCGGCCCTCAAGGTCCTGATGAGCCCAGAGGGCAAGGTCCTGCGTGACAAGATTGTCCGTGTGGCCGATTCCACAAGAATCAAGTTTGCCGGAACCAGAAGCGAGAAGCCCAGACGTCTGTAAATGGGCTGGAACTGGGTTGTTCGGGTTTATACTGTTTGATACTTCAGCCGCAAGAGGTTGGAAGTGAATGTACTATTCATACTCTGTACGACTACTATACAAATGAACAAGACCTAACTTGCGCCGACCTGCAAGTTCCTAACGAATGAATCTGCCCCAACTTAAAACCATTGGTATCGTGCTGACCGAGTTGAAGGAGCCGCCCAACTCCAAACATCAAAACAAAGTGACACAGCCAAATTGGCTGCAATGCATACCCAATATCATGACTCCCAGTCCTATCGCCGTGGGAGCCTTTCGGCGGGGGGCAGTCTTCGCCCGTCAGAGTCTCGCACGGCTTGCTTTCCTTTGCCACTACCACCACGCCTTCTCTCCTCTTCACTATCCCATTCTTCATCATATATGCTGCCATCGTTGCTCTCTGTCAAGAGATGCGGAGCAGATGCCCCCAACATGCGGGAATGCTCATCCGAGTTATCGTAATCGTCTAGGAGTGCGCCATCGCTGGTATCGTATTCGGGGGGCTCGATCCAGTCTCGCGGGACGACGCATGGCAACGCTACACCGATACTGGCGGCGCGGTTTAGCCAAGACGGGCCGGCTTGGCCTGTGAGCTTCTTGCATAGATATGATGTAAAGTGGTTGCAGTTCTTTGTTAGAAGATTGTACGAGGTACCGAGGAACTCGTCCGAGGCCGCCCGAAGTGTCGCATCAATCTCCTGATCGCTCGCAAGAGTGAAGCCGTGTAGGATCTCGCATCGAAATGTGCCTCCGGGAGGCTCGGTTCTGGGCTTTGTCCAGTACACGCCTGTAAGCCCTCGCTTGTCGTGTCCACCGTAAGCATATTCCCTGCCGTTGATTACAACACCAGAATGGAGAAGTGAGGCGCCGACTGTCCATAGCACCGAGGAGAGGCGGCCGGGCTATCAATGGCACGCGGTTTAGAGCTTCGTCATGAGGTTGAGGTTGGGGAGCTTGTCTCACCGGGAGTAGATCGTAGACATGGATGGTTATCTCGGTCTTTTGTAGCGATAGCGTTGATCGGTGAGATCTGCTCACCGACGAGCTCTTTTTAGGTCGAGGCATTGTGATAAGAGTTGGCGCGGAAAGCGTCGCGATAGATGCGACGATGCGACGTCAGAGTGCGTCGGAGAGCTTGGGGTTGATGGTGTAGGGTGAAGGCGGGGCGACCGGGACACTGTACGAATATATATGGTGGAAGGCGCGGAGGGTCGGTGGCTTCCTTCAAGAGAGCAAAGAAAATCTACCAAGACCAGAATCTAGCCAAAAGCGATTATGAACAATGAAGAAGGAAGTTTGAAGGACAAGAAAGCGGAGGTGCCCGGCCCGGCTAGATCGATGTTGGTTTTGACAATCAAATACTCGGCGAAGCAACCTGCAGCGCCTCCAAAGCTAAGGCACAGTACCTGACTGCCTCCAGGCCCAGGCTGCCGCTACCCGCTGTGATTCACTGTCACTCACCTCAGGCATTTTATCCGCGTACAGCGTAAGCGTCACAAGAATTCCAAGGGTCCATCTTTCTCTTTCTGCGCACGGTCGTGCCTGCCTACGACATCGGCTGCTTTCGTCAGCCAATGACGTTGTCCCCGGTTCTCATCCGGATCAATATCTTCTCCGTGTAACCGAAAACTTGGCGGGGGCCCAACCTCTCTTACCAGCCAAGGTGGGGTGGAACAAATTCTCATCTCATCTCGCAAGCTCCGTCTCGCAAATAAAAAGAGAAATTTCTTCTCCTTCACTTTTCCCTCCCCTTTTCTCTCTTCCCTCGACGTCGCTCTCGTTTCGAAGCCGTCCAGGGCAATCGAGGTTGGCACTAGCCAACCAATTTCTTCACCACGAAGCCCTTTACCTCTACTCTCACCTTCGCTTCTATCTCCCCTCACTTCGCACCCCGCGCAGCAAGCTCTGCAGCTCTTGGACACATTCCGTCATCTTCGCGCTTCGGCCTGGTCGTCTTTGTTCAACGTCGCAACTACGCCAAGTCAAGAAAGAAGATGCCTCCTAAGAAGCAGGTTGTCGAGGAGAAGATCCCGCTGGGCAGGCCCGGTAACAACTTGAAGAGTGGTATTGTATGCTACCCCTCCACTGACAATCGTCATGCCATCTTGATCGCGTGCTAACACCCACCTCAGGTCGGTCTGGCCAACGTCGGCAAATCCACCCTCTTCCAGGCCATCACCAAGTGCAACCTTGGTAACCCAGCTGTATGAAGCCCCTCGCCGCCCGCCGCCCTTAGATTCGGGGTGCTGACAGCATCAAGAACTTCCCTTATGCCACAATCGACCCCGAGGAAGCTCGTGTCATCGTCCCGGATGACCGATTCGACTGGCTGGTCGAGAAGTACAAGCCCAAGTCGGTTGTCCCCGCCAACTTGACCGTCTACGACATTGCCGGTCTGACCCGCGGCTCATCCACCGGCGCTGGTCTTGGAAACGCTTTCCTGTCTCACATTCGTGCTGTCGATGCCATCTTCCAGGTGGTTCGTTGCTTCGACGATGCCGAGATTATTCACATTGAGGGTGACGTGAACCCCACCCGTGATCTCGACATCATCAGCGAGGAGCTGCGACTCAAGGATATTGAGTTTGTCGAGAAGGCTCTCGAGAACCAGAAGAAGAAGACCCGCATGGGTGGTCAGAGTCTGGAGCAGAAGAAGGCCCGTCAAGAGCAGGAGATCATTGAGAAGATCCTGGCTTGGCTCAACGATGGCAAGGATGTCCGCAAGGGCAACTGGGGACCCAAGGAGGTAAGACTTTTCACTTGTTCTCGTTTCATTATCCCCCTGCTTGCATGATGACAAAAGGCCTATCGGCCTGATCTAATCCCAGCTCGTCGAATGCCTCACCTAAATAACGCTTAGAGGCATTGTGAGATAAACTTTACTCTGATAGCAAAATCTTCTACCTGATTTCGTTTTGGATCATGGCCATCGAGCATACGCTAACCCGCTCGTATAGGTCGAGGTCATCAACCCTCTTTTCCTCCTGACGGCCAAGCCCGTTGTCTACCTCGTCAACCTGTCTGAGAAGGACTTTATCCGAAAGAAGAACAAGCATCTTCCTAAGATTGTCGAGTGGATCAACGAGAACGCCAAGGGCGATCCTCTTATCCCCATCTCTGTGTCCTACGAGTCTCGTCTCACCCAGTTCGAGACCGAGGCCGAGGCCAAGGAGGAGCAGAAGAACGTTGGCGCCGACTCGGCTCTGCCCAAGGTTATTCTCCAGATGCGCAAGACCCTGCAGCTAGGCAGCTTCTTCACTGTCGGACCTGATGAGGTTCGATCGTGGACCATCCGCAACGGCACCAAGGCCCCCCAGGCTGCCGGTGTCATCCACACTGACTTCGAGAAGACCTTCATCCAGGCTCTCGTTTTCAACTACAACACCCTGAAGGAGCTCGGTGACGAGTCCGAGGTCAAGGCCAAGGGCAAGATCATGACCAAGGGTAAGGAGTATGTCGTGGAGGATGGCGACATTCTTCACATCAAGGCTGGTGCCGCCAAGGGTTAAATGAACAACACCCTGCCACCGGTCGTATTTAATTCTATAGACAAAAGTTAAATGCAACGATGTGATGAAGTCAATTTTTGTTTTGCCCTCTGTGTCTGTGTGATCGATTGTGAAATGGACGGCCATGTGCCTCGTAACATCTCGGTCCGACTGGCTGAGGGTTGATGGGCAAGATGTCGGCGAGACGGGCCTTAAAGGTGTTGCAGTACTGCCCAGGCTCTTACTGAATCCTGATGCACTCCGAGTCTTGAACGTTTGGATGCACTCGTCCAAGCTCAGATCCTGGAACAGCTGGAGTCTCAAAGCAGCGCTCCACCAGAAGCCTTGAGCTGAGACACAGGTCGGGTCGCTGAGGGCGTTGAGCTTGAGGGTTGGGGCACTTGCGGAAGTCGGGGTCGGATCCACAGAGGGATTCAATCGATGTTGCTATCATGGATGCAGATGACGTTTGAGTCGTGAAGTTGGTGAAGTCTGTGGTGGTTGACTGAGCTGTTGAGGCTTCCGATGTGAGGGAGGTGGTATAGCTGAGCCTGCATAAAGATGTCTCAGCTCCAGTTACGGCCAAGGCCATGAACAGTGTTAGAAGCTGAGGCACAGCATTTTGAACCGAGTGATAGGAAGTATGTGAAGGGGGAGATGTTTGAGGAGAGGGAGTGTACGAGGGTCGATGAGGCCCTTCTAAATAACACATACAAATCCTTAGCAGAGTTAACCCATGGGCATGGAAACTAGCAACCGACTAGAACGAAAGCTACCTCATAGGTAGTTAATCACGCCATGCCATTGCTTTGTAGTTTTTGGTCATCCATCTGTCTCACCAAACGGTTGTTGATCAGGGTCTTGTGGTTGGCCATCTCTGGCAGAGGTGGCCGCGAACACAAACAGTTTTGAAGTCCAGGAACCGTCAGACCCTAGACGTCAGACACAGTACTGGGCGATACGCTCTGCGGAACTGTTTGTTAGAGGTTGCCTCTCGAGTTGAAGCCAACGACCACCACGTCCAGAGAGCAAGATACCGTCCGAGTGTTAGCCGCGCAGGAGAAATCGGTGGCTTCTGCCGTTCAGTGGGCTTAAGCTATATACACAACATTGGGTGTTTGCTTGAAGGTTATCACGCGAGAAAGAAGTTGGATATGTCCAAGTGACGAGACTTGCAACTGAAAAGCAGTTCCATGAGATACAATAAGAGCTTCAAAAGCCTCTCAAGCTTCAATCTGCTGAAAGAATCTCTAGGAAGCTCAAGTTGGGAATGTTAATCCTTGTTCCGCGCCCTTTAGTCTTACCATTTCGTAAATAGTAAAGTTTTCAGAGGTAACATCTAAGGAAATGCTACGGCCTTGGCATGCTTTTCACGAGAACTCTTCTCTAATAGATCCTGTCGACCTTGAAGTATTTCCGCAAGTTAGTAAGACCTGACATTGATGTACTCGAGTCGCTTAAGTGAAAGCGGTTGAGGGTTTCTAAACTTTCCCGGACTTGTTAAAGGTTGAATAAAGCACATTTGGTATAATGTCATCACCCATATCTGCTTAAACAGGAACAAAGGACTAGACGGAACTTGGCATTTGCTGATCTTGCCCCAACTTGTCCAGAATAGAAACACCACGGCCAATTACGCTGTGATGAGCGAATCCTGCTGATTACTCTATGTTGTATGACCTAGCAGTAACTTGGCCGCAAAAATGACTAGCACTAGTTCGAGTGGTGCTTGAAACAAAGTCTTTGGGCCTTTCTAAGCTGGCATATGCTAGAGGACTGCCGGTCCAAGTCGATCACAATGTATTTTCTTTTAGTGTCTTGGCTAACAGAACAGCTTGGATAGCTCCCTATAACCGCAGAATGAAGAGATATAAGTGGTAAACTATTGCAGTTATTCAGCTGTTCTTTAAGGCAAGTTAGAAAGGGATTATCATTGCTGTGGTAGAGGAGGTCTATGATGACAAAAATCCGATATTCGCCATCCCAACCATATCTGACAGGATATGACATTCCTACTAAAAGCAACCGAGTTCACGATCCTTTCATCTAGATTACATACCATTATTTAGACATCACAACGAACGAGCAATTCGGAGAAACCGAACCTGCAGGGCCTGACCCTGCTCCACCCATTGGCCCCCCTCGTTCCCTGCATGGGAATGACACACCATGATCTGAGGATCCTGCATGGCAGAACCTTGTAGCATCAAGAAATGGCAAAAAATAAATTGTTTTGCCGTCAGCAAGACTCGAACTTGCGTTTTCAGTGCTTCAAGTTGACCACAAACTGATGTACTAACCCCTATACGATGACGGCCTTTGTTTGATGAAACACGAAGCTTCTGCACATTCTATATACTCTCGCTTACACACTACCAAGCCACCTTCCCCTCCACATCCAACTTCCATCTTTGAGCCAACTGTCTTTCTAGAGCACATGCTTGTGCTCTACTTCGGTGTCTTAGGTTTAGACAAAGTTGCCGCTTCCAGTGCAACGAGAAAGAGGAAACTCCTTCTTAGAGCAAAGAGTAATGGCACCTATCAGGCAGTTGGTTAATGCATATTAACCAGAAGCAGCATCGTATCTTACCAGAAACCCACTTGATACCAGCATACTCCTTCTCCTCAAAGGAATCAGCAGAGAAGGTACCCGACTCGGTCTGCGAGCCAATGCAACCCTTCAAGACCCTGCCATACTTTCTAGTCTTGATGGGCTTGGTGATCATGACTCCCGAGTAACCGTCAGCAACCTTGGCAGCAATGTTGATGCTCGCAGAGGAAGTCCACGTGCGGCTGTAGTCGACACCAAAAGACAGACCAAGCTTGTCCTTGACGACGGTCCAGTCTGCACCACCGCTGACGCTCACGCTGTTGCTGACACTATAGCCAGAGGTGACGGAGACGGTGATGCCGTCGCCGGTGCCGATGATGACGGGGGACATTTGCACGTCCCAGTCGACAAAGGTCTCTGAGCGGTCTGTGACGACAGCCGTGGTCAAGTCACACTGACGCTTCGAGAGAGAGTCGTCGTCACTGGACTTGGGAGCCTTGAAGGGGTGAGAGGGGGCAGGGAAGGCTTCAGGGACTTTTGGGATGTCCTCTGAGATGCCGTCGGATGCAATGAGGCTGTGATAGACACTCTCATGGACAACCTCCACTGTTGTCTTGTTAATATCTCCGACACCTTGGCAAAGGACACAAAAGGTTTGACAAGGAAAATCAAAGTGAGATGGACTTACTGCGGCCTTCACCGTAGAGAATGACCTCATCCGGCTGAAGGATATGCTCCGGAGTCCACTTGGTGCTGTTCAGTCCATGGAAGGGAGCAGCACTAACAGTGGTCGCCAGGACTAAGCTCAAGAAACTGAAGGAGAGCATATTGACAGAGGCAAAGAGTGTTTAGAGAAAAGACGTTGATAGAAGAGAGAGGTGGTTTGCTGTGTAACTGCCCTTTTCTGAATTTCATCGCGTCTCGACCCAAGGTATTATATCACAAACCTATACGAGCCCCATCCTGTTGACTGCACTTCATGAGTTGATTTCATTACGAGATAGATATGCCGTCTTTTCCATTGTAGATTACGATCAGTCTCTCAACTTTCCTCATCTATCGTCTTTCTAGAAACAACCCCCTGTCAAAGTGTCCGCCCATCTCACAAAACCCCTGCCTACAACCCCCCTTGTCACCTGCCAAACTCTAAACGGCGCGTCAAGAGACGTCAGTGGATAGATAGAGATCCTAAAGGGTCCTCATTCGGTGGGGGCTTATAACTTCCACGAATGCCAACCGATGCAGATCTTGTTTCGGTTTTCATCTTGGGATAAGAGCGGCGGAGGATTTCGAACTAGTGAAAGGGGCCATGGCATTGATTTTCGGAAACGCCGTTGCCTTTTTACCGTCTTTTGTTAAAGATCTTCATGACGTAGAGATAAGCCTTGTCTGTTTTAAGAAGGTAAGGCTGATAACGTGGCCGCGTGGTTTGATATCACGTCCTCGAGAGGCATAGTTGAGGAGGCCATCGTGAAACACCAGTCGTGGGGGGATTGATGAATACGAGGCGGTGACTCCATTGAGTAATCTTGTTGACCTTGAAGGATTGTGAACGATATGGCTCATGGGGTGTTATATACCGAGTTGAGTCCAGGTCATCATCTCGAGGACTAACCGAAGTGGCACTCATCACTCTTCTGTCTCTGTCTCCCTGCCTCTATTCTCTCCATATCTCCCTCCCTCATCAAACTTTCCAAGAATTCAACATGAAGTGCACTACCATCACCGCTCTCCTCTCCCTCACCAGCGGGTCAGTCTCTCCCCCTATGCCAACACTTGGAGGGCTGCTAACTTACACCCAGAGTCTTTGCGGACCTACACAACGTTGCGGTGTGCGTCTCTGGCAGAAAGTACTCAAACATCGGTGGTACTCCCTTCAGCGTCAGCTACACCTGGGCAAAGGAGTTTGAGATGCTCCCAGATGCCACCAAGTGTGCCTGCGAGGCCTACAGGAACCGCAACACTGGTGATAACCAGTGGGATCAGTGCCCTGACTGCACTTTTGTAAGTCCCCTTCCTCTCAACGAGTTCCTGCTTGACTAACGGTTGTTCAGGATGGCACATACTGCAACTCTGCTGGCTGGCACATTGGTGGTGACGAGGTAAGAAGTCTTTCCCCCAAAACTGACTTCAGATCTAACATGTTTGAAAGATCACGTACTACTGTGAAGAGATCTGTCATTCGCAGGGCGCCGAGGCTAACCCCAGCTGAAGAGCTGGCAACTGAAAGTGGAAGTTCGCGTAGTAGCGTGTAGTTGAGTTTACTAGTTGAAAGCTGGGACGTGCTTGGTGGATTCTTCTTCTGGGGGGTGACGATCAGATCTCGTATATGTGAGCAGCGGTGTAAATAGCTCAACTTATACTTGGTTTGGTGTCGTTTCTTCTAAGGCTAGTTACTTCTGGGAGTTGGGTTTGTAGATCTCACAGTAAAGCACCCACTTGACAGGCCATAGTCAGAAGCTATGGGCAAGTTGACGCAACGAGGAATAGAGGACCTGCTAAATTTGGACAAGTTTTTGTTGATTTGATTAAACACTAAAGGAATTACAGAGAGAAGAAAAAACACAGGCTATTTATTCGTGACATCATCATTGTCTTTTTCTATCCAATTCATCCATTCCCGAGGCGATCGTCAGCGTTCAGTCATCATTCGCAACCAGGCGTTGATGTTTCTATCAAAGAAACCATCTTAGATGCCGCCGTATCGAACACCTCGCTTTCCAAGCTCCTTGCGGCCAATGGCATCCTCGGGCCAGACCCAGCCGCGACTTCGCTTGGCCTCCCGCTTCTCAGCCAGCTGAGGTTGGGGGATCCACGAGTCTCGGGGCTGGGCCTTGCGACGGGTTCCCTCGGCGGGAGCACCGATCTCGGCGCGCCAGTGAGCCTGTCCGGCAGGCGTGTCGTCACTGGCGAGTTGGCACAGGCCCCAGAGGGCGAGGCATGCAGTCAATGGCGTCTCATGGGGGAGAGTGGATGCATCTCCCTCAGGCGCGGATGAGGCAAGCTGGACAGAGGTGACCTCGAGGTCACCAAAGAATGGAGTAGTCTCAGTACCGTTGCGAACGAGAACCAGCTCGATCTCGGTAAGAATGAAGCCGTAGCGGCATCCATGCTCGCGCATAGCATGGTGGATGGCGGCGAGGCCGCGAAGGTACTCGACCCGCTTGATGTTACCCTCGACACGCATGCCAGTGTTGAAGCGGTCGAAGCTTCGGACAAGGCCGACGACACGGGCAGTGGGCTTGCCGCCGAACATGGCAGCGGCAGTGGCAGACTCGCCGGCACCATTGGCAACAAACACAAGATCATTGAGGCCAGAGGTCTTGGGGGGCACGGACAGGTGCAGTGGGCGGGTTGAGGACATGGTCAGGGCCGAGTTCAGCTTAGGGAGGTAGTAGGAGGCGTAGATGGAGTGGAGGGCAGCCTCGGTCTCGGGGTGGCGCGAAGTAAAGGCAGGTTGAGGGAGCAGAGAAGCCGGGACAGGCGATGTGAGCAGAGCAGTGGCACCAGGAAGAGAGAGGATGGTGGCAGCGTTGAAGGAGGACCAAGAGCGAATGTTTCGGACGTCCCACCAGAAGTGCTTAGTAGTAGCATCGCGAAGAGGGAATGAGATGGTGCGGACCAATGAGGCTGCAGGGTTGGAGCAAGTAAGGAAGCTGATAAGGTTGGTGTTGGGAGTGGGGTCCGGAGTAGTAGAGATGCTCAAGGGGGACTGAGAACGAGGGCTGTAGTTGTATGAAGCGAATCCATAGTCAGACTGGGGCTGAGGAGTAGCCATAGGAACGTATGTGGGCATCTGACGGTAGGTTGGGTACCCATACTTGTCAAGAGTAGTGTTGTCGAGGCTGGAGGCACGACGCGAGTGGGAAGAACCCGAGACATGAGTGGCAAAGTTGGCTGGGGAAGTAAGGAGAGCTCCGGACAGGTCGTCGGTTTGGCTAGAGAATGAAGTGTTGACAGAGGCAACAGTGGCGGGAGAGTCAAAGGTGATGGCGTGGATGGACTCGGGGTTGGTGTAACTGCGAGTGTGACGGGATGGCCTGGGGGCAGGAGGCGTCGTCATGCGGTAGTGACCGCAGGGAGTAGCGTCAATGTCCTGGTCCTGGGAGCGGATCTTGGGGAGTAGAAGAGGCCCATGTTGGCGGACAGGAGGTGAAGCACGGGGGGGAGTGGTGAGACGGGAAGCAAGAGATTCCGGGTCGGACTCGGCAG
This sequence comes from Fusarium phalaenopsidis, assembly GCF_050370095.1. NCBI lineage: Eukaryota > Fungi > Ascomycota > Sordariomycetes > Hypocreales > Nectriaceae > Fusarium > Fusarium phalaenopsidis. The sequence goes on along the minus strand of NW_028145417.1, from coordinate 2,521,028 downwards.
AGGCGGTGGAGTAGACCGAGACCTTTGAAGATGAACGAGAGTGGCCGGAAATGTGGCCGGCAGCATTAGCAGAAGCCGAAGCATACGCCATGTCGAGGAGAGCCTGGTCAAAGGGCACAACGGGCATAGCAGGAGGCGGGCTTGGGCGCTCAATCGAGGCCGAAGGAAAGTTGAAGTCGAAGGGCATGTCGACTGCCAGACTGTTGAGAAAGGGAGAGTTAGTGGTTTGGTATAAAAGATATAATGCGGGAAGGGATGGCTTACGCAGACATGTTGGGCGGTTGGTATTAGTGGTCGTATGTCTATCGATGCAGGTGGTGTTGTATCAAGGTCAGGGATTAGGAGGCCAGCTCCAGATGCAATCGTGAAACGGCGAGTATGGGGAGTTTCAGAGAGCAAGATGCCTCGGTTCGTGAGGCTTGAGAGACAGAGAGAGATGGCCTTGTGTGTTGTCTTTTTGTTGGTTCGGACGGACGATTATGGTGCGAGGAATGAGACGACGAGCAAGTGATACCGGACCACAAAAGTACAGGAGAAAAGGAAAAGGAGAAGGATGAGATGATTGGTAAAAGACAGGCTGATGATGAACCGAGCGAGTATGAGAAATGAGACCCAGGGCGAGGCCGTCTTCTTATGCTCGTTACAAAGCAGTGCAGAGCAAATGGTTGGCGATGGGCGGCTGGCCGGCAGGGGACCCATCCGAACTGGACGAAACAAGAAACATGGCAAACACGCAAGAGAATGATGTGAAACACGTCTCTTCTTTGTCTGCCGACGCGCGGGGGGGGACCACACGCGCGCTACTGTCGCTGTCTTCTTGGTGTAAGTTGACAGAACGAGATCTGGCGATGCAGACATGTACAGGTAGGGCCGTGATTCGCCGGCCCAATGATATTGACACTGTACCCACAGCGGGCGCTTGGGTGCGTGGTCCAAGTGCGAGACCAAGAAGTGGACTGTGCGGCCCCGACCCCCGGTTCACACCCAAATATTCCCATCCACACGGCATGATCCACGGATCCCGGGGCCAGGGATTCTGGGCTTGGCCCCGTTGCTGCACGACCCCGGTCGCTGAATGGCCGGGCGCCTATGACTCATTTTTAGATCCTGGACCTTCGGCAAGCTTTAGTCCACAGTAGCTCCAACGCTCCACGAGAAGCTGTCGTCCATTGCGAGAAGCTGGAACAGACGCGACAGAAGTTGAAGACGCGACTCACATCTCGAGTAGATAACCGTGTCGTGAATTCAAGACTTCCCAATATTTACTACACCGCGTTCATACACAATTTTCGTTGCAAGGGACAACCGACATAGCCCTCTCCTCCTTTCAGGGTCTATGCGAGTCCCCCGCTCTTTTTTCATGTGCTCTATCTGTATGTCCTCAATAAGCGCCAGTGGCCAACTCATAGTACATTACATACACATACATACACATACACAAGGCTACAGGTCTGTCTCACTCAATCGGAGAAAAAATATGAACCCGACCCTCAGAATAGAAGCAGCATCAGACTTTCGCTCTTTTCTTCAAGGGGTCCCCCTTGACACAGTCTACATAGTGGTCCCGGCCAATCTCTTAACCGCCGGCGTTTAATCTATGTCGTGAACCTCGAACGGGCGCCTAACACTCGCCGTTCTTCCACCGTAGAGACCTCATATTAAAGAAGCCCACCGCCAGCGGCTACGGAGATTGTCCTCGGCCCACTGTGTCTCTCTTTCTTCCTCCGTTCTCTCTTTTTTCCAGCACAGCCTCATTGTTCCGCCCCCGCCCCTTCTCGTGGGGAAGAAAAAGACCACCAGAAGCCTCGGCGCGTAACCACCACGTCGTCCTCCCTTGAACTCGTCTCCCATTCGCTCGCAACCACGCGCCAGGACACCACGCGCCGTGGACCAATCGGCTCCACGTCCTCTCCGCCTTCTCCACGGCGGGCCGTGTCTCGCGAGCTGTTGCAGGGAATGAGTGGCTCGTGGCCTTCTGCAGCACCGTGGCTTCTGCTTCTCTAGCTCCCTTCCGTACGTCCCTAGCTCGAGCTCTGTCTGCTGCTTTCTGTTGCTTGTGGTTTCATGTTTCAAGTTTCACTCGATCCACGGCGATTCCCTATCCTTGTCCTAGCTCTTCGCCCAGCTTTGACGGCTCTGCAACGCCATCTTCGCGAACAGACCAGCCTTTGAATCCTTTTTCGTCCCTACTGCAGTTTGTTCTGCTCCACTTGCCTCTTTGAGCACCCATGCTACAGACCAGCTGTCCATCTCGTTGTCTTTTTTCCGGTGAGGCGTCTCTCGGGTATGCACGATTGAAGAAGGCCTGATGATGGTGGTCTGGTGGTCCAGGTTAAGCTTCCATTGTCATTGTCATTGTTCATGTCGTGATATCAAGTCGATAGAACATGAGATACAGCCATCTCTGCATGTAAAGCAATATGCCGCCCTCCTCAAGGCCATTATTCTATGTAGATATTAGGCCTATAAACTCCATCCAAATCTACCAGACCACCAAGAAATATCTAACGTTGAATACTAGTATATGGTAAAAAAAAAAGGTGGCCTTCGGGGTTACACAGGAGACACGAGCAAGCCTCACCAAGCTATCTCCCCCCATCCATCTCCTCCTCCCCAACCAAACAAGTCACAAACTCACGGGGTATCCATCCCTCCCTCCGCAAAGTAACTCGATGTACACTCTGCATCCTTAGCCCCTCCTCGTTCCAGGTGCAAGGACCCGCATGCAAATCGCCTCCGAGCTTAGCTCGACTCGCCTTGTCTGTGCTGCCATCGCGGTCTGCAGCTCCCCGACGCGTCTCTCTCTTCCCCATATCACGCGTCTCCCTGGTGTTGTGTCTGCCTGGTTCCCCATATCGTGGATTTGACAGTCCGTGTATCCACTCCCAAGGCTACCCGACTATCCAACCTCGCCACCGCCCTCCGACTCATCCATCGTCGCCGGTTGCGCTTCCGTCGCCTCCCGTCTCGGTGAGGAAGGGGCTGGTGACCTCGTCCCGTTGCCCGCTGCATGTGTCCCCCCTTCTCCGCTGCCTGTCCTGATTTTCCGGAGCGCCCTCATCATGCCCTCCAACTTCATCCTCTCTTGCACAACCATTCCTCGCGCGAATTCCCGGATCGCCCGGCGACCTAGCTTGTCGTGTAGTTCCTGCCACCCTGCAAGTTCTCCAGCTACTGTCTGCTGTGTATACCGAAGTTCCTTTGCGATGTTGGCGGCTTCTTCTCGAGATTTCCGTGCTCGCTCTTCCTTCTCGTCATATAGCCTTTGCCTTGTATCATCCAAAAGCCCCAAGGGCCACCTTGATTTGTTGAGAGAGTTGAAGTTCCTATCAGCCTCACGCTTCGCGGCTCTCATCTGAGATATGAGAGATGGGGGTCGTGACAGGGATGCCAAGAGAGCCTGCACCGTCGACTGCAGGGCCAAGAGTGTCGAGTGAAGAGTCGCCTGAGCATTTGACTGGGTCGGCACGATCGACCGCACATATGTTTCAAACGCCTCGACGTGCGTGGTGGGGAGGAACTGCAGCGTTGAAACAGCTCGATGAAGTAGCACTGACGAATCGTACATGTCTGATGCACTGTTAGTTCATCGCCGTTCATTGGAGCACGGCGTCTCATGAAATACGTACCTGCCACCACAAGCCCAACGTTGTTGGCTCGTCTCGTCGCGCTCTTAGTCGAGTAGTTGACGCTCCTAATCATTTCTCGGGCATGGTTGACAAACTGCTCCACCTCTCTCACATCCTCCACTGGCTCGTACTCGTCTCTCACCTTCTCTGCTCTGGTCTCTGCCTTGAGAAGAGTCCGCTGCTCCATCATGTCCAGCTGTAGCTCTGGCACAAGGAAGAACTCCCATAGCATCTCGTGCGTTGCGAATGTCGGATGCATGAGCATGATCTTCAAGAACCAGTCCGCTCGAGCTTGCATGTCTCGTAAGATCGCCCGCGAAGGCTTTGACGGTATTTGGAATGGCGAGCGCACATCGTTGAGCGATGGAATCCATGATGCCGGGTTCTCAAGTGCCAGTAGGTTAGGGAGGTGCTCAAAATCGGAGAGCGAACGGCGACTGGTCGTGACTGTGTAGCTGTCGTGGTCCGTTGGAGCAGCCGACTTCAACACCAACCGTACGGTTGCGTCCTCCACAAAGAATGCCCTAACCACTCCTGTGATACGGGCATCCGGCCCCGGTGCCATGCTGAAGAGGGCAAGGTCGTCAATCTTGTTACGCACATCGTCGTCCTTTGCCAGTTCAACGGCTGTGAGGCCTCTAACCTCCTTGGCTCCCACGTCCACTCTTGGGTCAGCAAACAGTGAGCGAACCATGTCATATCTACCGTATTTGCTAGCAACCATCAACGCCGTAAATCTCTTATCGTTCGTCGCATTGACGTCGACATCGCAGTACTGCAGGATCCTCAGGGCGAGGCCCGCATCATTCATAATGTGCAGTATCGTGTTCCCCTTATTGTCGATGTGCTCGTCGATGTGCAGGGGTTGTCCGTCACGCTGGTAAGCCGCCGCTACGTTCAACCCAGCTTCAACCATCTCGTGGTAGTTTCCGTGGTCGTAAGATCGACAAAGAGCGAACAAGGGTGTTTGGCCATTCTTATCCCGTTGTCGCCATGGTATCAAATGGCCGATTCGTGTGATTAATGAGGGTGCGTTGAAGAGATAATGACCACAACTGCGCCCCCAGATGTCTTGCTGCGCCAGATATGATGTGAGCTGCTTGGGGGTCGTCGACGAAATCACAAAGTCGATGGTCATGTCTATGATTTGCGCATTACCGAGCTGAATGGCGGCGCTCAGTAGGGTGGTATCCTCGTTGTTCATGTCGTCAAGAACAAAGGAGGCAGGGAAGTACTCGGACAGAGAAAGCAGGTACTTGAGCGTCTCTGCTCGTTCGGCTTGGATAGCCATCATGAGGACAGATTCTCCAAAGGCATTGTTGGTTTGTGACAATCGTGCAACAGAGATGTCTCCCTCCAGGGCGCTCCCAATCGTGCCTATGCTTCCAGTACGGGAGTGGAAAGACACCTCAGACGCCTCCGATAAACTTCGAGTGTCCATGGACACCTTCTTTACCCTTCGTATGGGTATCGTAAAGTCATGTGAGTGTGTCTCATTGTCACCATTTGCTTGGAAGGGAAACACATGGCTCAGACCTGAGCCGTGGGAGAAATGCTCGTATTGTGACAAGACCAATGAGGACCTCCGAGACCTGGTTGGGCCTGAAGATCGTGTGTCATTCTGAAGGCTCAACGCAGTCGATGGCCGACGGCTTGAGATGGGAGATTCGGACAAATCGTCGTCATCCGCAGCACCGGCATCAGGTTCCATGATCTTTTTGAGGTCATCAAGAGTTCCGGTCTTTGCGGCATCCCATAGGGCTTTATTCCTTCGGCTTGCGCGTCGTAAACCCGCTGAGTCGAGGACTAGATAGGCCAGTACAGCTTCGAACGTGCTCAAGGCATAACCCAGCTCGCCACTGTCGACATCATCGATAAAGATAAAGTTCCGGACATAGATCAATCGAGCCTGGAGCTGCTTGACTTGAGATCGTATCACAACGTACAGAAGGAATGAGACCAGTGTGTCCGCGTTAACAGTCATGATAGGCTTCTCCGAGGACGAGTCTGATGGCACCGTATGTGACTTGGAGGAGTCTGTTAGCTGCGACACAATCTTGATCGTTGACAGCAAGAGACCCAGCATGACCTGCGGGCATGTAGCCGCAGAGATCTTCTTAAACTCCTCGACGGCAGGCCCGAGCTGGATGATGAGATCATGTTTCGCCTTGGAACCGCCATCAATGCCAATGCCCAATTGAGAGATGTCGATGAATTGCATCTTCTTGATCTTTGCCTCGAGCTCTAGGTCGTATGGTCGCTTTAGAGCGTTTAGCCTAGGGAAAAGCTGATTGTGGACATTCTCCGTGACATAGCGCTCTATCAGCTTCTCAACCAAAGGACCTGTCAGGTCTGTTGTGGCTCCCAACAAAGATAGTTGCTGCTTGTCAACTCCTTGGAAAAGGTCGATGGCAGCTGTGACAGCAGTTTCAAGTGATGCTCTCATAATGTCCTCGTCATCTTCGGCGTAGAAGTTTTCCATGACTGGAAGCCTACCATCATCACCCGTACCCGTCTTTGCCGACATGCTGTTGGATCGAGCTCGTTTCATGGCACTGGTAATAGGCCCATCCGGTTCAGGGTCTGGGATATGCTCGGCCGATGGCGGAGGAGGTAGAGGCTTGCGGAAGACGTTGGTGAACTCGAGGAACAGCTTCTCGAGGCCGGGCTGCATCTGCCTTGCGATCATGGGGAAGTTGTTGAGTAGGTCATGGAAGCTCTTGATGTCCTTCTTGCGTGGGGCGGCATTCTCGGTCGATTCGGCGTTGGATGTCTGCTTCTGCTCGTTCATCTTTCGCTTCCTAATGCCAGGAATGAAGACGGCCGGAACAATCTTGTTCTCCTCCCAGATGCCTACAAGGGGCCTGGAGATAAAGTAGAGAAGCCATTGTCGTGGCTCAAAGACGTCGGGATAAAATACAATGTCGTTGAGAAGTTGAGCTTGCGCGAGTGTCTTGAAGCCTAGATTCAGTGAGCAAATGCACGCTTGCGCGGCGCAGGTTGATACGCACCTTTGTTGCTATATATGAATGTGTCCTTGATAACCACGCTCTTGCCGTTCAGAGTAGAGAACTGCTTCGCCTTTCCTCTCACCTCGCGCAGGTTCTGGGCGCCATCCTTGGATCCTGCTGCTCCATTCGGAGCAGGCACGCGGAGGACATGACTGGCGAGAAAGTCCTCCGAGGCGATGACCTCAGCGGGGGCTGAGCCGCTCTCGGTCTCGCGGAATGTGAGAAGCACATCCGTCGACGGGACCAGTAGGATGTGATGATGAACCGGTGTGCACTGGCTTGGGAGGGAGCTCTTGAAGAAGGCGGCCAGGAATGGGTTTAAAGGTTGCATTCATTCGACTTGTGGCCGGCCGTGTCGAAGCTTGGTCGACTCCCCAAGGTCGCGACGTCAGGGACGTGGAGGAGGGTTAAGTTCGCGGGGAGATGACGCAGGACGTGAACGGATCGATCGGGATCGAGACACATGCAGAAGAAATAGGATTCCTTGGGCTGAGGTCGAGTTTGTGTAGTTGTTTATGGCGCGACAGTGGTATGGCTAAATTTCATGACGGAGCGACTCAAACGAGGCATGCGGCGATAACGATAGCGATAGCGCGCGGTCGTCAGGAACAAAGGAGCTATTGCGGAGAGCGAAATGAGTTCGGTGGAGAGTGCGGGTATGCGCGTGAGCGTAGGCGGCTGGAGAGAAGATCTTGAGTGACTCGGTCGTCGTCGAGTATGGAGAAGGATATCGCTTGGCTAATAAGGAGAGCTGTCGATCGTGATGTAGTCTAGATTGACGACGAGTGTTGGGAGGCTTGAGATGGAGCTGACCTCACTCACCCAGTGGAGGCACACAGGGCACGTTGCGGTTGTTGGAGATCGCCTAACTCTAATTTGTACTGGTACATGAGCTTGGCCTGATGTCAGGCATGAATGGCATGTTGAACCCCTGAGACCATGTACCGAGACTCAATCTGCTGCTGGCGGGCGCCAATCCGCTCCCGAACGCACCTCAGCGCACGGACCGTTATCTGATAAACCCCTGAGCTCCGGGCCGGGCCATCAATCCTCCGGGCCCTCCAAGTATCACATGTTACAGTCTGTGTGAATAGCATCCACCGTTTAGATACGGGTGACTTGTGTTTCCCAGCTACATTCACACAAAGCCCTCACAATTTGATGTGGTTAGGAAGCGAGGTGGAATTATTAAATTTTCACTTCATTGTCGAGTCACTCGATATTGGGTCGTTTGTTCTTATACTTCGAAACGCCCGTGTGTAGGACTTGAGCACAGGGTAGGTAGAGACAAACGAGTGCCAATTTGCATTGACTCCTGTCTTGAACTACATCCATACCGCAAGCTGAAGTACATGCACGGGACTATGTTAGAACATCTTTGAGCTATGGTATCGTATCAAAGAGTTGCTCATGCATCCCGCCCTGAATCTTTGTCTTCCAACGCTCCTTTAGACATGGCATCAAGCCTTCTGTTCAAAGAAACTAGGTATCAATACTTTCTTAAACAACGATACAAAGGGGCCTGATGCGAACAATTGTCTTACTCCTAGACATCATGTTCCCAAAATGCTGCTTATAAACACTCAAGTCTTGCCAAGAAACACCAAGACCTTCATCCATCAACGCCCATCACTGATATTGTCATCACGATCCGCCATCAACATCATGAAGCCCTTCAAGCGACTCATTAACGCCGTATCCGGGCCACGTAAAAGTCCTGAACAGGCCAACAAAACCCTCCCCGTCTTCATCGACGATGAGATCGCAGAGATGTTTGTGGACAAACTCATCAGTGAGATCGAGATCGAAAACAAGAACAACCACAAAGGTGACAAAACAAAAGATCCTGAGTTTGCCGAGGCTGACGCGAATGTAGACGCAAAGCTAGTTCGACTCATCAACGCCGACAAGAATCCCTGGCCCGAGGACCCCTCCTACTGCGTCAAGAGAGTAACGGTCCAGATGCCGCCAACAACTCCAGTGCCGGAACGTATAGCAAGCACCTACGCATCTAGAGGAGAGAAAGCATGGGCTGAAGTTATTGGGTGGGGGAGATTTCGGTTAACTGACGAATATCCTGGTGGTGAGTTCTATGATCTCTGGGTGCTGCCCGGAGAGAGTAGGATCGAGTGGGTTGGGCCAGTACCAATAGACCTGGCGAAGAAGTCGATCACTCTCGCTGACCCTCTTCAGCTTGAAAAGAAGAAAAAGCGAGTATAGTGGTACATATGGGGAAGTGTGTATAGGGAGTTCAGCTTGGCTGGTTTGGAAGGAAGCAAAGGATGAGGGGTTTCGCGTAAGCTTGAGTCTTGTTTAGTTGAGAATTCTAATTAAATCCAACGATGACTCCAGAAATTTGGCTATACTGATCGAATGGGCGTGCTTAACTTGGAGTCCGTTGAAGGATAGGTGAGCGAGAGAAGAGTGCACGTCTGTACAGCTGCCTGTATCTTTAAAAGCGTACCGACTCCAAGGAGGCTCGACATTGACACAACTGCAATCCCCGTTTATCATTAATTCATGACGTCTCGGGTTCGTCTACTAACCCTAGCTATGTAGGTAATTCAAGGGGGTATCATTATTTACATTGAGCTCGTAATAACCTTGCACAGTGATCATAACATGCACCCGTGATGAGTCTTTCATGTTTAGAACCAGTTCCAAATCTTCTTCCAGATGGGGACCTGACCCGGTACACCTCCAACAGCTGGACCGCTCTTGTGGTCCAGGTCCATTCTCCTCCCGCTGTCCAGATCAATGCTCCAGCTACGCTTGATCGGATCAGAGCTACGCCAGAGCAACTTGCAGACTCCATATATGATTCCAAACAGAGGAATCAAAATGTAGGCATCCACAAAGTTGCCCGCGTCAAACGGCGACAGCGTAGTCCAGCCCTGGACAAGGGCCAAAAAGACACAAGCTCCGAGACCAAGCCAAGCAAGATACGGGAATCCCATCGCCTTGTAAGGCAACTCGCTGATGCTTCTGCCCTGGACCTTCCAGGCGCGTCGGAATCGAATGTGGATGATGCAGATGCTACCCCAGACGAGGAACGCGCTCACGCCGGAGAGGTTCACGATGTAGCTGTATGCTCTGGCAGCACCGGTGGAAACGTTCATCATCGAGATGGAGCCGACGGCGTTGGTGATGAGGATGGCCCAGACGGGAACACCCCTACCGTTGGTCCAGCCAAAGACCTTGGAGGCCTTGCCGGACTGCGCCATGTAGAAGACGGTGCGTGAACCAATATAGATGGATGAGTTGATGGCGGACAAGCAAGTGACGAGAATGAAAGCGTTGATCAGATGGACACCTGGAACCGTTAGAATAGAACATGCTTATAGAATACTGATCGCAAACCTCCTTGCCAGCCAGCAGTCTGAATAGCGATGGTCATCGGGCTCTGCAGAGCCTTGGAGCCTCCGTTGATGAGACCATCCGCATCAGCCGGGCAGGTGAGACCAAAGAAGAATGCGGATCCCATGTAGACGAAGATGATACGCCAAAAGACCTGTCGAATAGCCTGGGGGACAGCAACTCCAGGGTTTCTCGTCTCAGTGGCAGCAATGGCGATGGACTCGACGCCAGAGTAAAATGTCGCGCAGAAGACAAAGACGGTCGCAACACCGCGGAAGCCATTGCCGTTGAAAGCTCCGGGATCGTGCCAGTACTTGAACCCGAGAGCCTTATCCTGACCGACCAGACCGCCGGCTGCGTAGATAATAGCAAAGATGAAGTATGCTGTTAGTCCGAGGAGCTTCAGCAGGGCAAGCCAAAACTCGGCCTCTCCAAAGGCCTCGATACCAAGCAGTTGAAAGCCCAAGAAGACGGTCCAGAAGATGAGAAAGTAGCCCCAGAGCGGAATTACAGGCGCCCAATAGGTGAGGATGCTGCAGATGACGTTGTACTCGTTGGCGAGGACGGCGGCCCAGATGATGAAGTAGTTCCAGCCTACGGCCACAGAGAAGGACTTGTCTACCATGCGCTCGGCGAGAGAGATGAAGGAGCCTCCACCGGGATATAGAGTTGTCACCTCACCGAGGGACTGCATGATGGAGAATGCAATGATACCTGGTTAAGAGTCAGCCTCGCTCATTATCCTGGATATACCACCGAGAATGCAACCTCAAGTCTGTACTTGTGTTCACATCCTCTGTCAACATCAAGACAAAGGGATCCTACCAATGACACCGAAGCCGATGATAAGGGAAGCTGGTCCTCCCTTATTCAGCGCACCACCCGCGCCGACGAGCAATCCAGGTCCAATGATACCGGCCAGAGCCATCATGGATAGATGTCGATTCTTGAGACCACGCTTGACACCAGAGTCGGGATCCACAGAGCTGTCATCCGTTGGCCCATCATGCTGGTTGTAATCATAGTTGTCGCCGTAGTTGTCGCCATAGTCGGACGGGCCATCCACCGCAGCGGCATCTTCGTCCTCCTTTCGATTGAACATTTTGGCTAATCACCTCGGCCAGATGAATATATGTGGAGGAGAATAGTGGCCTGGTGAGAGATAAAAAGTACGGGACGATAAGGCGATACACAGCCGTTGAGGGAGGCTGCTTGTTTTGAAACTGGGCCCCACGAGGAGAGATGAGGCACGTATATATAAAACGCCGAAAACAACAACGACAGGCAGAGAAAAGTTAAGATAAAGTTGAGAGGCTTTGGGCTGGGGGTTATGGCATCACCAGAGGGCCCGCCGTGCTAACGCAGCCGGGCGTAGAGCCCGTAAGAAAGAAGCAAGGATCGACCCCCCTCATGGTTCCTCGAGATTGCTCTTATTAGGTACAATCCGTAGGTAATGGGGTTGGGGTTGTTGGGTTCGCGCAAGTCAGAGCTGCCCTTGGGATGGACCAGGGAAACACATCCCGGTTTTAGCGCTTACAGGGGTCTTGATTTAGCTAGACAGAGACGGATCTGACCTCGTCATGGGGGGTTGTCTGCGCCTTTGGACCGAGTTCAGCTGCAGAAAGAATGGGTTCTGGTCTCGCTTCCAACATTGACGATATGCCCTGTCGAGCGTCTTTTGGTCCCTTGAGGCTGGACGAACACCCCCACCCTAGAAACCAAAGCATGTGGCTCTTTCTCCCCCGTTTGCGTGTGCCCGAGGTCGCATTTGTGGCGTGTGAATCGCCCAGTGGTTCTGCAAGAAACCCGGGGATAGCGAGATACGCCATAGGCAATGCCGATCACGACATCGAGAACCCTGGACTAGAAGAACTTTGCACGCTTTGCAAACGGCCGAGGGCCCGTATTAAGTGGCCGGGTGGAGATGTCTTAGCGCAAGACAATGAGACATTCAGCGTGGGTTCTTGAAGATTTTGAGACATGGCGAAAGAGCTGTGAAGCTAGGATACGTTGAAGGTGTGAATCTCTAGCCATTGAGATGGACACTTGATGGCGCACGGGGCTTTAGAGACCAGTTGATTGTCGACGCCGAGGGTGTCGGTTAGACGTGATTTAGTCATTATATCGATTATGCCATCTTCCTCGCAATGACGATGTTGAATTGCAGCGTGGGATTCACCAGTTCCGTCATCCGAGGCGCCCAATCAACATCTCGTCCATCTCAGCCTCTCGAGACCTGTCCACGTCGTCTTTTCAGCCCATGGAACATCATCTTTCACGTGTCCTGACAGCTCAAGCCTTACTCGGCCTCTTCCGTATGAAGCGCCGGGCGAGTCCGGGCCATCGGCACGGGGCACACTCCATCTCCGCTGGCATCTCGGCCTTTCCTTGACTTCGTCGTTAGGGCCGGGTCCGTAGCTCTTCGGACCGACCAATGATTTCCGGTATTTGAGATTTTATCATATAAAGACCTTGATTGGCTTTATATAAAGGCCAAGGAAATGGTTCCCGGGACATCGGCTTCTTTTCAACTCGCTCCAAAGATCTTCAAAATTGGGGCCAACCGAAGCTCCGAATAGGATGTGGACAAGCAATGTGGCGGTCTAACCGCCGTCTTGGCTTTCAGCAAGAGGAGAAACAGTAATAAGTTGAGGGAGTATTGGCCCTCGTAAATGCATCGTGACTCATAAGCGCTGCTGGCATATCCGATGCTATTTCAAAAGCTCAGCCAAAAACAACCATGTTCCTAGTCCTCCTCGACTGTCGCTCAATCATCCGACCAATAGCCATATCTCATCAGAGCCGTGATACCTCAAATCAGACCTCCACGCCGCCAAGCACCTCTTCGAATACCTCGAGGTTTCCCTCGTTTCTTCGATCAAACACGGCAAACCACACCTCCTCCCACCAACCGCCTTGGAACTCTGGCTCCTGCAAAACCTCCAACCAGCAGTGAGCCACTTCCTTCGGCGGGTTCCTGAACGCACCGCATCCCAGGGCACCGAGCACGAGTAGCCCATGATTCCGTCTCGCCGCCATTCGCAAACATATTCTCATCTTGATCTTCGTCATATCACGATCTGCGGGGTTCGCAAAGACGAGTCTGTCGATATATGAGCCGTCGGGTTGCTTCTCCGCGGCTCTGGCAACAGGTGGCGTGCGCAGAGCGGCAATACTCAGTACGCTGACGATGGGAAGATTCTCAACGTCAACATCAGGCATGAGGAGTTTGTGCCCGGAATCCTGGTCAGAGCGAATGATGACAACATCTGGGCTGTAGACACCCATGCGCTGCTTCCATGGGTAGTACCGTCGATGTAGGGACAGGTACAGCGAGCTGCGATAACATAGGGCCTCCTCCTGGGCGCGCGCTCCCTTTAGCCATCCTCCACCTGGGCTCACATTGCTGGCCATATTCAAGACTGCGACGCGACCAGATGAGGCATCCTTTGAAGAAGCGAGGTCGATGGCGGCATTGAAAGAGTCATCGTTGACGATCTTGATAGTTGTTGTCACTGAAGGTGTGCGCTTGGGACACTCAGCAGCCTTGAGCGGTTGAAGAGTTTCGTAGTAGAGCGCCTCGGATTTGCTGGCCTCGATGTCGGGCAACCCATTGAGAATGTCAGGGAGAACTGTTCGCGTCTCCTTGGCGACGGCGGCGAGCCCGGCGCCTTGTCTCCAAGGGTCTTTGCGTCTGTTGCGCCATGAACGAGAAGGCTGAGACGATGATGAAGCTGGTGTTGATGATGATGGCTGCTCAGAGGTAGAAGCGGCGGGCTTAGATGATGGTTTCTTGGAGAGCCACATATCCAGCGTTCCCTGGCCTTGGCCTTGGCCGGAGTTGGAGGACATTTTCGATGCGGTATTCAAGGTAATGACGCCCAAGAGAGTTGGATTTGGTGAAATCGTCGTCAGGCTTTTTAATTCCTTTCTCGCTTGGAGTTTTGTCAGGTCCAAGTTCCGTTGGCACTTATGAGCTGCGAAGGCGGGCTGTGAATATGCGCGCGTGCACGCGCTGCTAAGCCCAGGCAACAACAGCGCATCAGTCACACCGAGCAAACCAAGCCAAGCTAGTCGCGGCCATGCCTGTTGTTCAGCTCAGCCTCGATGGGCGCTCTAACGAGCATACAATATTCTCGCAAGATGAGACTCGTGCGAAATCATCATCCAATTCCGTCTTCAAAAGCCCGCCCGGTAGCTCGATACCCAGAAGCTACATCCTCCTTTTAGCAACACGGTCTATCTACGACTCATCTTCCAATCCATCTCATGATTCAAACCGGGGTATCACAATAGCTAAAAGTATGGTACATATTCATACATCTCCGAGAAAACACGGAGCTTCATGCAGGAGTCTTGATGGCTCCCTCTGGAACATCATCCGAGGCCTCGAACTTTCTCGGGATGAGTCCTTCGGCCATATCGATTGCCCCTTTCATGTCGTTCTTGTTGAACAAGAACAGCCCTTGGATCGCCGCTGCGCTGGTGTGTCGATTCGATGGCTTTCCATCTGGTCCCTGTCCAAACAGACCCAGCTCCTCAAGTCGGTTGAGGAAACGTTCCCGGCCAGAGTGATCCGTATCAACATCGCCGTAGAATCGATCCCACATCTGAGCAGCCTGGTAGCGCGTAGCCTCACCAATGCGGAGCATCAAGTCCACACGACCAGGTCGGATCAGAGCGGGATCAAGACGATCGACGTGATTCGTCGTCAGGAAGGCAATCCGCTCTTCACCGGCAGCAACACCGTCAAGGGCGTTGAGAAGACCTGAGAAAGTCACAGTCGCACCACTGTATCCATCGGCATCTCGTTGTCGTCGGTTAACAAATGCTGCGTCTGCATCCTCCAACAGCAACAGACTCCTCTTCGGTAGCTTAGTGAGGAGATAGGCAAGCTTGTCGTCCGTCATACCCATCTCGCTAAGATTGATCATGGCCACACTGAAATCCAGTTCTCCTGCGAGCGCTTGGATAAAGGACGTCTTGCCACTGCCAGGAGGGCCAAACAAAAGATACCCTCGTCGGTACGGGATACCTCGGTCAACATACCATTGCTGCCGGTTCAAGAAATCTTGCACGTCGCCCACAATGTTCTCCTTGACACCTTCGTCTAGGATCACAGAGCCAAGTGGTCGCTTTTTCCTCGGGTCTCCAAGAGGCACCCAGTCCATTCCGCGAGCCGAGTATACAATCGTCTTGCCCTCGTTCGCCTTGGCTGCCAGTTGATGCGCCTCGCTAAAGACTGACTCGAAAACGTGTCGGTGAGCCCATAGAGTCGTCATCTGAAGAATCTCGTGCGGTTCGCCCGTGTTCATGTTCGCCGTATTGTGCTTCTCGCGGTTGACGGCAATGTACGCACTGCCGAATTTGACAATGTGCCGTCCATAGCCGGGCTGCAGGAAGAAATGCGCATGTTGTGGCCCACTGACACCAGGCGTTCGGGATGCGGTGGTTGTCGAAACGGAGAGGTTGTGGATTCGTGTCAGTCGAGAGGCAATGAAGCCTGGGTTTTCGCGGGGTTGTGACAGCCAAGCTAGGATCCAAGGGTAGGCGGGATCCTGCTTGCTGATCTCGACGTTGACGAGCAATCGACGCCGAGCTGCTCCGAGAGCGGATAATGCGCCTTTTCGTGCAAATGCTGCGACAGCGCCGAGAGAAGCGAGACCAATTCCACCCGCGAAGAGCGGGTTATCGAACAAGGCGTTGATGTTGAGCGCCGAGGTCGCAGCAGGTTCTGGCGCCTTGCTGGCATTGGGGAAGCTCGTGAGAGCTTCCTTGAGCGTTTCCTCATCCATCTTCGGCTGGACCAATGTCTGTTGAGTGGCTAGGCGAGCGCAGCTGGGTTCTTCGCATTGGCCCTTGCGATCATCGCTGACGGGCGTGTATCAACTCGGTTCGCTGGCGTCGTGGTAAGTGATGTTGGAGATGGGTAGAGAGGGTGTGGTTTGGTTGGTCCTCTTTTTTTTTCTGGAGAACCATGCACGTGGAGCCAAGTTGGAGGAAACAGTCAAACCAGAATGGTAGTTGGAGGCTTTTTTGGAACATAGCAAGAACAAGTAAATCATCAATTAGTCCACACATAAGTCGCCTTGAATCCAAATTGTCATGAAAAAGTAGTGGCCAAGAAACCTCATCGTCGGTTGGTGTCTTCCAAACTGTCACAGGAGAGACCCAAGCAACTGCTTCTAAAGATAGGCATTGTTTAGGATTAGGACATCAGTTTTTAGATCATTTGATCCTGTCAGGGAATCTTGTACATAAACATGATATCATGTTTGCTCCAGTGACGTCTTTAAGAATCTTCGTTCTCCACACAAAAGAAGAGGTTCCAGTTCATTGACAAGACGATCGTCAATCCGAAGATATCACTCGGTCCGATACTGATCTCGTCGGACCGACATGCAAAGAGGCAGAGAGAACCTCAGCGAAGGCAGAGATGGGATTTGATATGAATAATATTATTCTTTGTTATGACAATTTATGATTTATTGAGTCTTGCGGCGAGGCAGACAGACCGGACCTGCCTCACTTTAGGGTACGTCACTTTGTTTTGGTGTAATATCATCAACGCCAAAACACCACGATCTAAGATCACCCACCAATCAACCGGTTCGAAAACAGCACAAAAATTTGTAAAAAATGCAAAAAAAAAGCTGGTGGGCGACTGAGAGCGATGCTCCCGCCAGGGCTTGAACCTGAGACCTTCGCATTACCGGATACTCGGAATGAAGTATTAGTACGACGCTCTAACCAACTGAGCTACGGAAGCCAACCAGCTGTTGCTGAAGGAAAGCCCTGCTGTCAGGCACCAAGGAAGGCCTGCTCCAGACTGCGTTTCTCCCATGCTGAAACCCTTGTCTCGTGGACGGCCGTTGGTTGACAACGCATGTGAGTGGGGGAGCGGAGCGCCGGGAGGGAGGGAGCCTTGAAGGACTTCCGGAACCTCATCGCGAAGCGGGGTCGAGGGGACGAATGGAGGCACTGGTGGGGTTGGGATCTCGTAAGGACTACGTACTTGGGACGTGATGTAGGGCCTCGAATGGCGTCCAATTGCGGGTGAAAGGGACCGGACTCGGGCCAGCCGATGAGGCAGATTGCAATTGAGTGACTTTCTGGCGCCTGAGAAGACACAATTCGTGACATGACGAGTTTCATCACTGACGGGGCGTCAGATCATGAGAAGCCGAAGACTGACTGACATCAACTCATGTGCCTGACGGATGTTGGTCCGATGCTGCACAAGCAAGCTTCGGCATTGATGAAGCAGTGCAAGGTATGGTGATTCTTCACCACACCCAGGCTGCAGGAAAGCCATTCGGCATGTGCATGTTAGAGCTAGAATTCAAATAAACCGCCATTGTCTCCCTGCTGGCCCATGTCCTCCTTCATGATGAAGTCCAGTGGCCTCTCGGGAATGTATCACCGAGAGCTGGTCAATTGTAAGCTCATGACCAGTCCGCGCTAGTGATTTCGAAGCTCCGCCGGAGGTAAATTGAGATCATGAATAGTGTCAGCATAGGATGTGTGCAATTCATATGACCCTGCAACGGGAAAACACGTTTCGGGGCTACGCAAGTGCGGCATATCGAGATTGGCTCTCGCCGGCACTGCAGATTGCATGAGTGCGTTAGCCTGCGCGGTTGACTTCAGTTCGTGACATTGGGGTTTGGGGAGGACCGGGAGAGTAGGACCAGCGGGCTGACTGCCCGGCGGTGCCCACCCCCATCGTGGCGCGCCAGCCAACCGTGTCCCTCACGATGTCCAAGTATGCGGGGGAAATGGGGTCACACGAGAACAAGGTCAGCGTGTTGCCAGCGGCGACGAGTGATGGCTCCCGATCGATGTGCTCCAAGGCCCAGAGCGTCCCGCATGTTTCCGTCGCGAGCCCCGAGGCGTCGGCTACGGTAGGAAGAGGTCTCGGCAATGAGGACATGATATAAGTCGGCTGCCCCTCCTCCTGACGGCGACCTTGGTGTGCTTGATTTCTGAGTACAGACAACTCCTCCACTCTTCCCACTAAACGTCGTCGTCGACATCATCGCTGGGTCGTCCGTCTCCCTGTTAAGCGTGTAAGTCGAGCCACTCTTCATCGTCGCAAAGCAAATCCAATCCCATCCACTGCAATTGATCCTCCAATGGGGCCGCCCTGCCGGCGACTCCACTTTACCACCGAGGAGACATATACTTGCACTCTCAACAACGTCAACGAGCTGCCGCTAGCTAGCTCGAGTGAGTCTGCTGGGGAAGCCTTTCCTTGTTAATGTCTTGGTGCGATGGGGGCGTCTGCGCCGGTGTCGGGCTGTAGCGGAGTCGGGGTGGGCGAGGCGAGAGTGAGAGAGAGCCATGAGAGGAAGAATGAGGCGCGCAGAGACAGAGAATGCCAGACAAGAGACATATCGGCCGCGAAGCCGCCGGGGAGACACCGGGCATTGACGCCTCCGGGGAGCAGATCCGGGCTGAGGTGTGCGGTGAGCATCTTGCATCCGGGTGAGGCGGAATCCAATCGACTCACTTGTTGATGCGGTGAATCGGTCAACATCTCAGCCCATTCGCAGCCCTGGAGCTCCCCGAAGCTCAAGCAAGGACCCTGAATCTCAGGCGATTCCCGACAGATGTTCGTCCTCGCCAATCGAGAGGCATCGTGTTGCGAAATGAAGTTGAGGTTGACGACTTGGCGAGATGAGGAGATCCGCTCTCTTATCATGCCTCTGGTCTGTGTCTCACCGACATGACGCTGTTGGATGTAGAAACAGCTCATGGCCTGAACTCGATGAACTCATTCTCGCTGGCGCACAGAGCATCCCCTGGAAGGAGCGTGGGATGCCCCTCCAGCCCTGGTCCTGTCTGCCCCTCCCCGCCCCTGTTCCTGCTTGCTTTGCCCCTCCCTTTTGCTCAACTTGTTTGCTTTATCGATAAGCTCGACAGACAGAAAACCCCGCGCAACGCCTCCCATCTTGGACCTACATCACTGACAACCTCTCTCGCTCAACAGATTTTTCATATTCTTTATCCCTCGACCTGCCTGAGTTGACCTCATCTCGATCGATTCTTCCACCTTTACAACCACACACAACACAGCAAAAATGGGCGTCCAAGATGTTCTGACCCGCAAGACCGGCGTCATTGTCGGCGACGATGTTCTCCGTCTGTTCGAGTACGCTCGTGAGAACCAGTTTGCCATCCCCGCCATCGTACGTCAGACCGAAATACATGATGAAAAAGATGAAGCTAAGACTATCTTGACAGAACGTCACCTCTTCCTCCACCGTCGTCGCTGCTCTCGAGGCTGCCCGCGATGCCAAGGCCCCTATCATCCTCCAGTTCTCCCAGGGCGGTGCCGCCTACTTTGCTGGCAAGGTATGTTTCATAATCATTACGAGATGTTACATCAAAGCTCACGAGATGTAGGGTGTGAGTAACGGTGACCAGGCCGCCTCCATTGCCGGCTCTGTCGCTGCCGCCCACTTCGTCCGCTCCCTCGCTCCCACCTACGGCATCCCCGTCGTCCTTCACACCGACCACTGCGCCAAGAAGCTCCTCCCCTGGCTCGACGGCATGCTCGATGCCGATGAGGCCTACTTCAAGGCCAACGGCGAGCCCCTTTTCTCCTCCCACATGATCGATCTCTCTGAGGAGTCTGTTGAGTGGAACGTCGAGACCACCGCCAAGTACCTCAAGCGTGCTGCCCCCATGAAGCAGTGGCTCGAGATGGAGATTGGTATCACCGGTGGTGAGGAGGATGGCGTCAACAACGAGGACGTTGACAACGCCTCCCTCTACACCCAGCCCGAGGACATCCTCAACATCTACAACACCCTCTCTGCCATCTCCCCCTACTTCTCCATTGCCGCTGGCTTCGGCAACGTCCACGGTGTCTACAAGCCTGGCAACGTCAAGCTCCACCCCGAGCTCCTCGGCAAGCACCAGGAGCACGTCAAGGCCGCCATTGGCTCTGAGAACCCCAAGCCTGTCTTCTTCGTCTTCCACGGCGGCTCTGGCTCCTCCAAGCAGGAGTACCTCGATGCCATCAGCCACGGTGTCGTCAAGGTCAACATGGACACTGACATGCAGTTCGCCTACTGCTCTGGTATCCGTGACTACATGGTCAACAAGAAGGACTACGTCAGCACCGCTGTCGGCAACCCCGACGGTGAGGACAAGCCCAACAAGAAGTACTTTGACGTAAGTTTCGAGACCCAATGCTGATTTCCTTTGACATGTACTAATATGATGTGTACAGCCCCGTGTCTGGGTCCGCGAGGGTGAGAAGACCATGACTGCCCGTGTCGCCGAGGCCCTCAAGGACTTCAACACTGCCGGTACTGTCTAAATGTCGATAACGACGTTTTCCGATATCCCCAAGACTGGGACACGATGAGTGATGCATCGCTTGAAAAAGGAGGAATCCAAGGGAGACTCTTCCCATCGTTTGAAGTAACAATTGCTGTCCATTGTCGGTTGGGGCATTATGAGTCGACGAAAGTAGTAAAATAATGAAAAAAGAAATAGATGATGTACAAAAGCCGAGTGTTTGATGGTTTTTCAACTGTTTGTGATTTGACTGTACTGTATTGTCAGTGGTGATTGGCGCGATCATGACAAGGGCTCGACAAAAAGACGCAGACACAAAAACCCAACCTAGGATCTCAGTTCGTTCAAACCGTTTCATTAATCGTGGAACGTATATAATGTGTTGTTAATATCGTACACGTGCAGCCTTGCTTCCCTCAAGGGACGTCATGGGCTCTTCACAGGCCGCTCCGCGCATGACAAGGAAACATGTGCCGAGCGCTGTGTATTGTGTAAGCTATGCCCACCTCTTTTTCGACCTGCCTCTCCCTCTTTGTGCTTCTTTTGTTGCCATTAAGTCCACCGCCGTAACCAATTGCCGCTATCGTTGCTGTTCCATCGAGATGGCTGTGGGCGCAACTACCAGCCCAGCAACTCCTTCTCAATCTTGGCCACGTCCTCGTCTGTGAGCTCCTGGGCCGCCTGGGCCTCGGCCTTGGTCTTGTCGAATCGCCAGAGTCCGCCAGTCTTGTCGGCATCTCCGTCGACTGGCACGCTGACGACCTTGCCGAGCTGCTGGAGGACATCATCCTTGCCCTCGACGGCGGTGAAGTACTGACGCTCCCAGGTACGTTCCTCTGAGCGCTCCTTGGCCCGCATGTCGCGCTGAGCTTGCTCAATCTTACCCTTCTCGATACCAGTGGTGTCCATGTCGCCCTTTTGGATAGCTTCGGCGACACGAGCCCAGGCGCGACGGGACTCAAGAGGATGCTGCTTGTCGATCGGGGCTACCTCGAGCTCGGTCTGGGCAGTGTTGACAGCATCGTAGGTGGCCACAAGAGTGGACTTGGAGTTGGTCTTGGCGGGACCCGAGTAGATCTCAAAGGTCTTGTTCCACTGGCCAGTGACGTTGAAGAGGACCTCCTTCTCCTTGCCTGTAGGGCTAATAGTGGCGACAATGGTATTCTTCTTGCCAGAAAGCCAGCCCTTTCCGCTGTAGTCGATCTTGGCGGTATAGCCGCTGGAGCTGGTGATGAAACTTGAGCCATCAAGCTCTACGAAAGGAGCGCCGAAAATCAGACCCTCGATGTGGAGACCAGGAAGGGTGATGAGGTAGGACTCGGTCTCGCCCGAGGGCAGAGGAACACGCAGGACGGCGTGGCCGATCTGCTTAACAATAATGGTGCTCTTAAAGGTAGCCTTTTGGGCATTATAACCCTCCAGCTCGATACCGGTCTTGTCGTTGCGAATGCAGTAGGCGGTAGCAGGAGGGTGGTGGCTGACCTGCTCTGAGACGAGCGTGGTCTTGCCGGCCTCGTCGTTCCAAGATCCGAGGAAGAGCTCGCCGAGGAAGGGGTTTAGGGGCTTCTTCTCGTTTCCGTACTGCTCGCTACGGCTGGCGTACTGGTGCTTGAGAGTCGAGAGGAACCACTTGAGGACTAGCATGGCCCGCTTGGCAGGATCGGACTCGGCAGCGGGAGCGGTCAGGACGGGAGGGTGCGTTGCCCAGTACGCGGAGAACTCAGTGAGAGACTGCGAGGAGAGGATGAAGGGAGGCGCAGTAAGGGAGGAGAGATCGCCATTGAAGGATGCGATAGACTATAGAGAAAGTCGCAAGGACGAGGGTCAGCAGCTGGAAACGCGACCACTTGCTAGCTCCATGGGATCGATGATCAAGGAGTATATAGTTACCTTGACGAAGGCGGACCAGCTGCTGCTGTTCGCCTGTGACTGCGAAGGCGTGGTGGTTCCAGACATGATTGCTGATCGGCGATGTACCTATACGGAGGAAGAGTTGTCGAGGTTGGAAGTAGGGTTGTCGCGACAGGAGGTTCTGAGAAGCGGTCTCGTGTGGTTGAGCGAGGGGCCCGATCGCGGATTGCGGGGTTGGTGGCAGGGAAGAACAGCAAGTCAAGACGGAGCACGCGGGGCACTTTTTCTACTCCAGCTGTAAGGGACCAGATGTTGGGGGGTTCCTGTTGGTTGTCGATGTAGGTCGGAAGTCAAAGTCTCGGTCGAAGGATGCTAGATTGAAGCTCTCGGTGACTGACACTTTTGGAAGGTTGGCGGTTGTAGAAGTCTGAAGTCGGTTTAAACTGCTGCTTGAACCGGTTTCAAGGGAGAAAGGGGCAAATTGAGCTAGCAAGAATCAAGGTGTAAGGGAGAAGAGCAAGACAAGCAAGACAGGAGGAGGCACATTGATTGATTTGCAGTCGAGATTCACATTAGGCGGACAAGGCAATAAACGGGTAATTACTGGCTGATCACGAGACCACCTGTTCATCAGTAGAAACCACCCCTAGACAGGCTCAGGGAGATTGAGATGCGCCCATCACGGATCATGAGGATCTTCCCCGTAACTAGGAGCGAAGCGCGGCTGTGCCCGTCCCCAGCCAGAACCCATTACGTCAACACAAGACACCTCTTTTTGACGCCTTGGTTGGAGGGGTGGTGGTTGGTTGTCATGGATGCATCGCCTGTTCTAGCGTTTGATGGGCGCGCACAAGGGGGACGGGAAGGAAAAATAGTCGGTGGCCTCCCCCCAACAAGCAATTTTTGCTAATCAAACATCACGTCACTTTTCTCGCGGCCCGGAAACGCTTCTTCCCGTCCGCCGCTTTGTAAGGGCCCTGGACTTCAGTGTCCAGAATGGTGGATTTTTGCTTTGCTTTTATCATTTGTGAGTTTTTTATCCACGGGGCGATTTAGCTTGAACGGGCAACACGCGACATCCCACGAGGGCAATGGCTGGTTTGTGGGGCTGGTTAAGCTTGGCGAGTTAATCGTAGCTTCACAGATGCATGAACAACCGCTTGGTACCTAGTTATGCAAAAAACAACACGAGATCGTATTCTTTTTCTTATTCAGAGGGATCCATGGCGAACAGCCCTTGATACAAGACCCCCATCTCATCACGTTTAGTGCCTCGACGTCATCTATCCCACCCCTGTCAAGAGATCTTCATCTTGTATGCATCCTCGGATGCATCCATTTACACTTGCATCTTGACGAGACAAGGGCCATGGACAAAGACCGTCAATCTCAAAATCAAATCTTTTGTGGTATCTCGTAACTAAACTATAGCTTTTTTGGTATACACTAAAATATACATTTCTATCATCCCGTCGTCAAATACCCATCCATCTAAACCTTGGCGCCAAACATTGTACTGTACCCAATTAGCTGTACTTCCATCCCTCAATCAACTCCGCAACCTTGTCCAGTCCTCGTTGCATCGCCATTCCAGCCGGTGTTCCCTGTCGGTACCCTCCTGCGCCGTCCCGATCCTCCCAAACATCCCAAACAGCATTCGCGTGGTATTGCTTAGCTCCCTTCTCCAGTAACATCCTCACACCCCCCATGTGACCGCGGAGAGCCGCATAATGCAACGCCGTTGCGCCCCTATCGTTCTGGTGGTTGACGTCAATGCCCTGCTGGAGTAGTACCTTGAGAGTCGCCTGGTTGGCTGACGCCTCGAAGAGAACTGTATCCCCATGCGTCGTCAAAGCCTTCGCATTAGCCCCTAGTCGTAGCAGCAGCTGAACTGTTGAAAGATGGCCGTGAGAGGCTGCTACTGATAGCGGTGTTCGTCCAGGGAAGATGGTGCTCTCGAGAGAGGCACCGGAAGATACAAGTCGAAGTAGAATATCATCTCGCGCGTGCTGAGCGGCAACATGAATAGGCGTTGTCGGTGGCTCGGGCACAAGATACTCTCCATCATCGCCATAGCTGGTTGTGGGACTCATTTGCAGACCAGCGCCCTGCTCTAGGAGCGCGCTCACCAAGTTCATGTCACCCAATTTGACGGCGTGAGAGAGCACGCTCATACCATCAGGCCCAACTCGCTCAGCATCAGCACCAAGCTTGATCAGACGAAGAGCGCTCTGACTGTTGCCTAACTTGGCTGCCACTAATAGGGGAGTTTCGCCCATTTTGTCCAAGAGATCAATAGGGGCCCCTGATCCAGCCAGCAGTTGAAGAACATAAGGCTTATCCTTGTGTGCCGCCATATGCATAGGCGAGTATCCAGACTGGCCTTGTGTCACTGATGGGTCGGCTCCTTTGGCAAGGAGATACCGGACAGACTCATCGTGTCCCGTCGCGGCTGCAGCGAGGAGCGGCGTGTTGCCGTTTCTGCTCGACCCGTTTGGGTTCGCTCCGCTGTCGAGGAGAACCGCCGTGATGGGTGTGCACCGTGAGCTGATAGCCATCGTCAAGGGCGTGTGCTCTCGAAGTTTTCGATCGACGTTGGCACCTCGCGACACCAAAACCTGCGTGAACTCTTGATTCCGCATAGAAATGGCCAGGTGAAGCGCCGTCTTACCATCCGGTAATCGCACCTCCAGATCCGCGCCAGCTTGTACCAGTCTCGTTGCTGCCCCCCATCGCCCATTTTGGATCGCCAAGTGCAGTGGAGTGTGTCCTTCGTAATCAACGAGGTTGAGGTCTGCTCCAGCGTTGATGAGAACGGGCAATGTCTCGTCTTCGAGGACGTCCGAGGCAGCGGAGTAGTGAAGAGCTGAGCGTCCATCGTTGTTAACCGCATCGATGCGTGCCTTCATGTGAATCACAAGAGTCGCAAACTGCTCCGAAAACCCGCACTTGATGCCCCTCATGAGTGATGTATCGCCATCAATGGTTGGCTCGTCCACGTCGGCGCCAGCGACAATGAGAAACGCAGCGATAAGCATGTGTTCTTTGTCAAAGGCGCGATGCAATGGAGAGAGCATTGACCCAGGTAACATGATGTTTGGATCAGCGCGCTGAAGCAGGATCTCAAAGACGGTTGTCTCATCGCTCCGTTCGATGGCATGATGGAGTTCGTGCGCAATCTCGTTACTTCGTCGATAGGTCACTCCCGGAGGTGGCACAAGTGTATCCAAGAGCACCTGAATCTCAGTAGAGTCGCTGACTCTGGGCAGCACCACAGACCGTTGGTTGGGCGCTGTGAACCTTCGACCGAGGCTTCGCAGAGCCTCATCGACGCCGACATCGGGCTCAATCACTCGACGCCTGCTGGAGACATCTTCACTAAAGCTATAGCCAGCCCTGGGCAAGTGTTAGGTTGAACTTGAAAGATAGGGGGTTACTTACCGAGTCGCGGTGTTGAGGAGAGTGTGAAGAGAGGCTTGGTGGGTTCGGAGTCGCCCAAGTGACTCTTTCAACGCCGCCTCATTCCAGACGATAATGAGTTGCGGCTCTGTGAGATGAATGCCGCTATCTCTGTCCGGTCCCTTGATGCGCTTGAGGGCTACCCTCAGCTCGTGGACATCCTTCGAGACTGAGTAAACGAATTCGTTATTTGACGCCCGAACAATATCTGCGCCGCCGTCAATTGCCTGGCTGAGGTCATGTAGCCTGCCGAGCGCGTCTGTGATGGCCCGACATTCCTTGGCCAGCGCCGACAAGGTTACCGGACCAGTGTTGAGGCAGTTGGCGAGGCCTCTGCAATCGTCCGAGAGCTGGTCGCATGTGTCGATCAGATCTTCAAGGCTTTCCTTCTCGACTCGGCTTCGAAGGGGATCCATCCCGAGGCGATGGAAAATTTGATGGTAAATGAAGCAAAACCACGCGCCAACAAACTGCCCAAGACTTGCGCAGGAAACCTGGGGGTAAAGTACGATTTGACAGCTCTAGGACGCCCACTGCCCCAGCGGATCTAGGCCGTGCTTCCCCGTGCTCGTGTTCGTGCGCTACAAGAGGGTTGAAGCCTCAAAGCAACAGAGTGACGACTGTCCGCGCTCTACCTGCTGCACACCGTCGTCACAGGCCGAGCTAACCCACAGGCACCCAGAGGCCCGAGAAGCAGAGCGAGTCGGCTTCTGGTCCGGTACCAAGGCCAACATCATGATTGTTAGCGTGGCTGCGTGGCAGATAGGATCCTGGGCGTTGCAGCGCAGTTAGCGCGACTCGCAGAGGAGCAGCCACCACAAACCGTCACCCAACCATTTGGGTCTTTGCCGATCAGCACCTAGAACGGCCTCGAATCGGCAGCTCAGCCAGGCTTGCCGGGTAACGGAGCCTGACAGTGGCGTCTGCGCCCGCGTCTTGCTTGAGTCGCTCTCGCTGCGTCTTTTTTCACGTTGGTAGGCTAGAAGGATCTTTAGCTGCATGGGGAAACAAGGCCGCTAGAGGCATTGCTGACGCTTCCATTGTGGTCAGTCAATTTGGTTCAATATCATGACGGCTGTTGCTGACCTCGAGGGCACTGATGGAGTGGAATTCTGCCGTAGTCTCGTGCGCAACGGCGAGGCGTTACTTGGTGCTGCAGATTCCGGCCGCGAGTGGTCCCCAAGCCCATCTTCCATCACCTTCGTACGATGTGGCATCAAGCGTAGCGCGGCTAGAATCACAGGTGGCTATTTGGTTTGATTGGTGAAACTGGTCAGGCTGAGAGAAGGTCAGTTCCTGGCCTTGAAAGGCTGAACGCATCTGCAATCTCTGGCTCCTTGCCTTTGCCTTGCATGACGAACACAACCGTGCTGAGGAACTGCCGACGGGGCGTGCATTGCTGAAGATATTGGCAGAGGTCGTGTTTCTGTCGTGCAGCGATGGATCGGGGCTACCAGGGTCAAGCTGGGGGATCTTTGCAGGGATTGTTTAATCTTGACGAGGGCGCTCACGATGTGGGCACTAACTAAAAAGCATACCAAGCGCCAGAGAGGCAGTGATCGCTTCAACGGCAGCTCTTTCAGCACTCAATATTACGAGCCTATGAATACCTAGAATATTGTAAAAATCATCAATATCAATATGCTTGCTACACAAACGTCACATAGTATTTATTTACTGTCCTTATCAATCTACGTCTCATTGATGGCAATGAAACACACCCCCTCTGGACCGAGAGTGTGGATGACAACGGAATCGAGTTTATCCGGATCCAACTGAGCGGATCCGACACTTCTAGCCCCCGGCTTGGCTTTGGGTTGCGTCACTGAAGTCCCGGCCCTCCATTGCTGACTTGGACCATTTCCAACGACTAACTCGGCTGTTGTTCCCAACGCCCTGCGAGCCACGTTTCACGTACACGCACTAGTATCTACTCTGTTCCCTCTACCGCCCTCCAAGACTTGCCCACTCTGGCTGGAATAATCTGGAAAGGCTCGCCGGCGGACGCTCAACACGAGAGGTCCCAGCGGCCGCGCATTACAATGACCCAGCCATCCACACAACCGCAGCTCACTCCACAGTTTTGTTTCTCTTATGGAACACTTCGAGGTAAGTCTGGGCGGTTCCTGTGTAACGACGCCACAACTGTGCAGCCGATTGACTTGAATCTAGACTTCCTGCGACTCTCGAGATCGTCGATCGACGACTCCATCACGCAGAGCCTCAATGCTCTAGTGACCCCTTCTCGATCCGGGTTCGATCCCGCCTCCACCTCCCAGCGCTCCCCGAGGCCCATTTCAAAACAGATTGACTCCCAGGCATGCTCGGAGTTTAAAGACAAGGTGCTGTTCCCGTCCTGGGAGGCGAGAGCAGAGGTCTTGAGCTACTGCGCTCTTGTAGCCGCGAGTCCAGACCCCGACGACCCCGATCGAACACTGAGGGAGCTTGAGAAAGAGAAGGACCGCGAGCGAGTAGTTGATGAGCGATTGGATCCATACTCTGGCAGATTCTTCCCACGAGAGGCGCGCACCGAGCGCCTGGCTTCGCTTGTCCGACAAGAGAGAGGCGTGGAGAACATCGTACGACATAGAACCTGGGAGGTAATACAACAACGATGTGGCGGTGATCCGTTCGACGGCTGGGAGGATGCTATAAGCGTCTGGAAGAAGGAACGAAGTTCGAAGCCACCGGCACAGTCATGACGGCTTGGTGTGCCTCTGCCTTATATGATTGGGATAACGACTGACCACCCACCCTCTGGGTAGGGAACTTGTAAAAGATGTACAACATGGAGAGGCGCATTTTATGATAGAGGACCCAACTCTTGTACGATGAATATTATTATACGAAACTCTTCGACACAATAAAATGAAGATCAAGATTACGATTTCGTGGTCGTCATGGTCATCCGTGTAGGTTCATGAGAGCCCTGGATCAGGCAACAGGTCAAATTTCGACTTGTGTAATTCACAGGCTGGCATGCCCGTTACACAGCTACGAATTATCATTCACATTTTTCAGCATTAAGAACAGATTTACCCAACTCATTGGCCTCTTTCTCCTCATATACGGAGGCGATTGTTGCCTTCAATGAGCAGAGCTGGACAGAGTCATGGATCCTGGCTGCCCCGCCAAAATCACCACTACCTCACAGCAGCCCACCAGAGACAGCCCCGAGAAATTACCGACCTACCGCACGAATTGCTGTCCACTCCATTTCGCAACAGTACCCTTGAGCCGTAAACATCACCCCTCCATAGCTTGGTCAAGGAAGCTGACTTTTTGCCCTTCATTTTCCTTCACTTCTACGAGGCAAGCTTGATCCCGCCCTTTAGAAGCTTCCTTGTACCTTCCACCGCTTCGCGCACAGGACGCCCCTCATTCGACCCTGACTGGCCGTCCAACAGCTCGTGATCGCCGACAGCGGAACCAGACTTCGAAGCACCTTGCTCCCGACAATACTTCCCGTGTACCATATTGACTCTCCAGTCGATCGATAGTCACCCACATCCACGATGCCGCAACCTCTCCCCTCGAAAGAGGCATCCCTCTTCCGTTCCGTCATCCGATACTATGAGGACAAGCAATACAAGCGTGGACTGAAGTCCGCAGAGCTTATCCTCAAGAAGCACCCCAAGCATGGAGACACCACCGCCATGAAGGCCTTGATCTTGAACGCGCAGGGCAAGACGGAAGAGGCATTCGCCTTGGGCAAGGAAGCTCTGACGATGGATATGAAGTCGCACATTTGCTGGCACGTGTATGGTCTTTTGCACCGGGCGACCAAGAACTTCGAGGAAGCTATCAAGGCCTACAAGTTTGCTCTCCGGCTAGAACCGGAGTCGTCACAGATTCAGCGAGACCTGGCTATCCTGCAGATCCAGTGCCGCGATTATGCTGGCTACATCCAGAGCCGAACTGCCATGCTCCAGGCCCGACCGCAGATGCGCCAAAGCTGGACGGCGCTTGCCATTGCCCACCATCTTTCTGGAAACCCTGCCGAGGCTGAGAAGGTCATGACTACCTATGAGGGAACTCTCAAGACCACGCCCTCGAAATTCGACGTGGAGCATTCCGAGGCCATCATGTACAAGAACTTCCTCATTGCGGAGCAAGGAGATTACGAGCGGGCTCTCGAGCACCTTAATACCGCAGCGAAGCAAAACCTCGATCGATTGGCCGTTTTGGAAGCTCGTGCTGAGTACTTGGAGAAGCTGGGCCAAAAGGAAAAGGCCGCCGAGGCCTATCGGGCGCTCCTCGACCGCAACTCAGAGCATCCCCATTATTATGAGAAGCTACTTGAGGTTCTTGAGATTCCTAAGGAAGACACCAAGGCTCGAAAGGCTATCTATGACGAGTATGCCGAGAAGTCCCCTCGATGCGACGCCGCCCGCCGACTGCCCCTCGACTTCCTCACGGGTGAGTGCTAGAGTGTCTTCTGGCTCTTGCGCAGAAGCTGACTAGACTACAGGCGATGATTTCAAGCAGGCTGCTGAGGCCTACCTGACCCTGATGCTCAACAAGGGTGTTCCGTCGACATTTGCTAACTTGAAGCACCTCTACTCTGATTCTTTCAAGAAGGATACCCTCCGTGAGCTTGCTGAAAAGTATCTTAGCTCCCAAAACTCCGATGCTTCAAGTAAGGACAAGGGAGAGGCGGCAGGACTTTACTACCTGGCGCAGCATTACAATTATCACCTGAGCCGCGATTTGACCAAAGCCACTGAGTACATCGACAAGGCTATCGAGAAGGATCCTAAGAGTGTCGACTTTTGCATGACCAAGGCCCGAATTATCAAGCACAGCGGGGACCTGCGAAAGGCCGCTGAAACTATGGATCGTGCCAGAAAGCTTGATCTCAAGGATCGATACATCAACACCAAGGCCGCGAAGTACCAGCTCCGCAACAACCAAAACGAAAAGGCACTCAAGACGGTCGGTCTTTTCACCCGCGCAGAGACGGTTGGCGGCCCTCTGGCAGACCTTTTGGATATGCAGTCTATCTGGTTCTTGACTGAGGATGGCGAGGCATACGCACGACAGGGAAACATTGGACTCGCCCTCAAGAGATTCCAACAGATCGCCAACATCTTTGATGTTTGGCATGAGGATCAGTTTGATTTCCACAGCTTCTCTTTGAGGAAGGGACAGATCCGAGCCTACGTCGACATGATTCGATGGGAGGACCACGTTCGCGACCACCCCTTCTTCTCTCGTGCCGCTCTAGATGCAATTGAGGTCTACCTGAAGCTAGCGGACAAGCCTTCCGCCAACGGAGTCAACGGTGCCGAGGATGAAACCGAAGAGGACGCCCTCGCCAAGAAGAAGGCGGCCAAGAAGGCCAAGAAGGAACAGCAGCGCCTGGAGCGAGAGGCTGCTGAGAGGCAAGCTAAGCAGGATCCTAACAAGGGTACTAAGGATGGAGAGGAAAAGAAGAAGGACGATGATCCTCTAGGCCTGAAGTTGGCCGAGACTACTGACCCTCTTGGAGAGGCTATGAAGTTTATCGCCCCCCTGCTCCAGTTCAGCCCCAAGAACATCGACGCCCAGTTCGCTGGTTTCGAGGTCTACATGCGCCGAAGTAAGTCAAATGCTGTTTTTGGGAAACCAGTCACTAATTCCTCTGCAGAGAAGTATGTCCTTGCGCTCCACTGCCTCACAGCGGCCTTGGCACTCGACCCCAAGTCGCCTCGTGTGCATGAGCAGACTGTCGCGTTCCGACATCTCCTGAACACAGCCACCGACATTCCGCCCAAGGTTCTTGAGGTGCTAAAGGCTGAATTCAAGGCTATTGAGCCTTCTACGGACCTCGCCGCCTACAACGACGAGTTCCTATCTGCGAACAAGAGCAGTCCTCGTCACGTACTGTCCGCCATCAAGACGCAGAGGCTACTAGGCCAGGACAAGGCCAAGAGCGAGGAGGCGGTCACTGGAATTCTAGAAATTCCCAATGTTGAATATTCTGATGCTATTGAGGGCTTGGAGGTGCTCAAGAGCTGGAAGAGCTCACAGGTGGAGGCGTTCAAGAAGGCGGCTCTCGCAAAGTTTCCCGATGTGACTAGGCTTGCTTAAGCGCAAAGGAGACACAAAAAGATGGATGGTGTTTGAATCATGCATGTAGCACTGAGAGCATATGAGAGCTATGATGTTACGTTCTGACCATGGGGCTTATAGCGCAGCAGAGCATTGGGCGGAAAAGGTGAAGGGTGGCAGACTGGCGTATGGATATCCTCATGGAGACAGACGATGGGGACTTGGAGTTTTTGGGAACATACGGAAAAGTCGAGGCGCCCTGTAGAACGAGCATACCAGTCTTGGTGATCAAGGTATATACCAATGTATAGGATGATCTCACCTGCATGTTTGATGCTGTTTATGGGTATGGAATCCTCATCTGGGCTGCTATGGAGGATTCAACCTGGGTCCAGGTCTGAGCTAAGCACTTGTCGCAGTATCCATCCACACGCGGCACCAGGCATGTCGCAGGAGAGAAAATGTTGACGAGCAGTGATTCGTCTTCACAAAAGTCATACACCGCCGTCAGCAGCCACTTGTTAACGCTGCTGCAACAGTTATCGCATTGCAGGCATTTCAAGGGGGCACCAATCTCGGAAGCGCGCCCCGCGGACGCCCGCCCTGCAACGGATATCCGCAGCGTCCGACCCCGTTCCATTCTACCTACGGGCACGGCACAACTCTCCAGATTCAACACCTTCTTTAATTGTCCTTCTTTTCTCCTCCGACCCCTTTTCCTTCTTCCCTTATCGATTTGGGGCTCGAATTCACTTTTCCGATATCGCTCTCTTCTTGGCCTACTTTGTCCGCTCTTTAAGCGTACCTTCTCCCGTCTCTGATTTGCGACGCCGCGCATCGCTTGACGAGCTTACGAACAGCCGCGCAACATCAACAACACGATCCTTGTATTTTCCATGTGATCGCGCAAAACGTTCCAAAGACACAATTATCGCCGAGACACTTTACTTTCGGAATGGCGATGGAGAGCGACAGGACAATGGACGAAGGAGTTGGAATGCAGCTTCTGCTGGAGGGCAAGAAGACGCTGACGATTGGCGTCGATGCTTTGGAGCTCAGCGGTGCGGATGCCTCGGAGAATACCTGTGGAGGTTCCCTCCTTTTACTGATAATAACCAGACCCTGTTGCAAAGAAGTCGGGCCGCTCATCTTGTAGCCCCCTTTCTTCTCGTAAGACTCCCTTTGGACCGTCACGTTGTGCTGGTGAGGCCAGCTGCTGATCCCGTCTCCCTCCAGGACCCGTCTCGAAGAACAGTGTTCCACTGTACAACGTTCTCTGGGCCGAGCTCTCCGACAATCGCATCACCGTCAACTATGCCATACACGCTTCGAAAACGTTGATCAAGCCTGGGAAATGGTCATTTGCGCTCGCGGTGCCGGACGAGGCCGGAAGCGGCACCTCCCCCGAGAGCTTCGTCAAGACCCTCCTATCGCGCGCATACGGCGATGCGCCTCCCCAGAAGCGCGCATATGTCTTGATCAACCCGAACTCTGGCCCCGGAGGTGCCGTAAAGAAGTGGGAGAGTGAGGTCAAGCCGCTCTTCGACGCTGCTAGACTGCAGCTCGATGTAGTCATCCTGAAGCGCGGCGGCGAGGCCACTGAGCTTGCGGAAAAGGCCGACCTATCGAGGTACGATACAATCATGGCTTGTTCGGGAGACGGAACGCCGCACGAGATCTTCAATGGCCTTGCGAAGCGACCTGATGCTGCCAAGGCGCTCGCTTCGATTGCTGTTAGCCACATCCCCTGCGGTTCAGGGAACGCTTTCTCTTGTAACCTCTATGGATCCCATCGGGCCTCCTTTGCTGCCCTCGCTATCATCAAGGGCGTGGTAACTTCGATGGATCTCGTCTCGGTCACGTCCGGCAGCAACCGCATTATCTCGTTCCTGTCCCAGACCCTGGGCATCATCGCCGAGAGTGACCTGGGTACTGAACACCTTCGATGGATGGGCAGTGCACGATTTGAGGTTGGAGTCTTACAGCGAATGTTCAAGAGAACGTGCTATCCGTGTGACTTGGCCGTAAAGGTCGAGATTGACGAGAAGGAGGGTGTCAAGGCGCACTACAAGCACCACGCCAGCACCACCAGCCTGACTGCGCTGGCCGAGACAGCGCCTGCGGAAAGTGAAGGCCTGCCTGCGCTCAAGTATGGTACAGTTCAAGATGACCTTCCTGAGGGGTGGGAACTCGTTCCCTACGACAAGATTGGCACGTTCTATGCCGGTAACGTAAGTCGTTCTGAGCCGTCGATGGCCAATAACGTAAGCTAACTTTGCTCAGATGGCATACATGTCGCCCGATGCCAACTTCTTCTCCGCTTCGCTGATTTCGGATGGTTGCATGGACCTCGTCACTATTGATGGCGACTTGCCTCCTTTCACGGCGATTAGGGTCCTTCTTGACGTTGAGGCCGAGAAGCTGTTTGACAACCCGCATGTCACGTACAAGAAGATTACGGCGTACCGAATCATCCCGCGAAACCAGGATGACGGCTTCATCAGCATCGACGGTGAAAAGATTCCGTTTGGACCTATCCAGGCCGAGATACACCAGGGCCTTGGAAGGGTCATCTCCAAGGCCGGCAAGTATGAGGCTAAGGGCCCTGCGAACTGGGACAAGGTGGCCCTGTCGGACCGAATTCACGCTTGAATGTAAGAACGGATTGGAAACACACATTCTAACACAAGTATGAGAGAGTCGAGGAGG
This sequence comes from Fusarium phalaenopsidis, assembly GCF_050370095.1. Lineage (NCBI taxonomy): Eukaryota > Fungi > Ascomycota > Sordariomycetes > Hypocreales > Nectriaceae > Fusarium > Fusarium phalaenopsidis. The sequence continues at coordinate 2,486,668 of NW_028145417.1, read as the reverse complement.
TAATTAGGAGGAATGAGAGGGGGGCTGAAGTCGATGATACCCATTGGAAGAGAGCATGTTCTCTTGGCAAGAATAAAAACCAACTCAGGTTCAAACAATAAATAATTTCAAATTCTTGGTTCATCAAAGACTTGACGCAACTTCCAAGTGAATGGATTAGACCTCTTTGTTAATGCCCTTTGGTGAGTAGCATGTCAAATCAGGATGCAGGAACGACTGTGGATCGCGGGGCTGTCAGCGCGACCTCCATATCCAGCTCGAGAGCTACCCCACCACAAACCTCCTTCAAAGCATCTTCATTCATTCTTTGCCGTTATCTCTAGACCCAACTTCTTCAAAAACCACCCTTCATTACAATCTACTGTCGTTACGAGACCCCCCGTGACGCCTACGAGCATCAGGAACCGGATCACAGCTGCAAATCTCCTGTGCGCAACTGAAGCTCGATCACGAGATGCGTCGACGAGGAAACAGGATGCCCTCTGGTCCTTGGGGGAGACTAAAGCCTGTCGAACAAGATCCGTTGCAGAGTGTTGGTTACCCTTCCAAGGGAGATGGAAGGTATGCGCGGGGAGATGCTTGATCAGTCCATCAGAGGGGACAATGGCCCCTTGGGCTGGACGATGAGCAATCCCGCTAATCAAGGACCAGGTTACTACGCTCAGAGACTCAGAAATGGTACTACAACCAGATCATAAGGCGTTTTCTATCCTTTTGTACGGATGCGGGCGAGAGAGACGAGTTGTTACGAAGGTTAGATTCGCTTGATATAAGGGCAGTCGACGCTGCCTTGGCTTCAGCCCCCCGACAACCCACTCCTAAGCAACCACGAGGAACAACGGTACAGTCTACCGGAGTCGCAGCTGCTACAGAGAGGCTTGCATCATTATCAATAGCGGGGCCTTCCAGCGATGCTTCCCGTCTACCGTCTTCCGCCTCACTTCCGACCGTCGCTGAATCTTCGACTTCGGCTTCAGCAAAGCCTTCCAAGGAGATTCAACCAATTATTCCGCCCAGCGGTCCATCCGACTCTATGAAGGCGGCTCTTCAGAATCCCAGCAACACCAAGGAGCTTCAGGACGTTCTTATGGCGCTTCGGAAACTTCGAGAGGGCCTGGTGGCCAGTAAGCGTGCCGATGAGTTCGCCTGCCAGGCCTACATCTTCTCTATTCGGTTGTCGATATTTGTCAAGCACCCCGAATCATACCACCCTGCCATGCTTCACCTCCTTCGATACATCGCCAAATGGCACAACATGCCACACGGTGAGCTCGCGGAAATCGCTTCCTACTACGCCCTAGATGCCGCGTGCCGGCGCAAGAACCTGGCCGAGGCATATTCTATCAGAAACGACTTCAAGATCAAGAACAGAAAGCTAGATGTTATACTGAGGGCACTTGCCCATGACAATTATGTCGCTTGGCAGAACATCAAGTACAAGGTGGACCTGCCATTCAGCAAGCTGATGGAATGGGCAGACGACGACATGAGGCTTCATACCCTGAAATGTTTTGGAGCCTCGTACCTTAACGTGGATCTACCGTTCTTGGAATTTTGCACCGGCCGCAAGTGGGATGAGCTGAAAGAGAAGGACAGTGTTGGCTGGGAGCTAGAAGACGAAAAGGTGACCATTCGAAGGATCAAGAAGAAGTGAGGTGCGTTTGTGGCATGTCAGCGAATATTCAAACAAAAGACGTTGGAAGTGAGCGATCTTTTCATCTTCGGGCAGATTTCTCAACTTTCAATAATAATCTGCAGCGTTTGCATCTCTTGTTTTCCCTTCTTTCTTGATTGGGAATCCACAACTCAACCTCACCACCCACCTTTTATCCAACGCATCAGAATACCCATTCGGCCATTTTTGAGAGATGATCTGTTTGAATATGAAGGTATTGTATGGAAACGGCCCCAGTTCATCAAAACGCAGACAATTCCGAATGGAGCCCAGGCTCTTCACTCAACTTCTTACCGACTTGCAGGTAGAAGTGAACGCCAACTTCACTCTTTCCTTCACTCGGCACTCGAAAGCTGTCACCAGAAGACCTCATTGGAGCACCCGCGATCTCACCATGGCTCCTCCCAGAAAGAGAGCTAGATCTTCGCGACCTCGCAAGGAGGATTCGCCAGTGGCACAGCAGTCTCTCAATGCTCTTTCCGACTATCGCACCTCATGGCTGCTCAAGTACGTCTGCTTCTGTACATCTTTACCAGCGCTTGTCACTAACATGTTTGCGCTTCCCAGGGGCGAAGACCAGGTTATTGAGCTCAAGGTGAAGGGAGAGACCTTCCAGGTAGCCAAGAGCGTTCTCACCAAGACCTCGGAGTACTTCGACGGCTGCCTCAACAGCCAGTTCGTCGAGGCCAAGAAGCGAGTGATCGACTTTGGCGACGATGACGATGATATCCAACCCCGATACCTTGGTCTCTACCTCGGCGTCGCTTATAGCCACGTCTCCATGGTCCCCCATACGACTCCTCGCCCCGCGACCAACCCTGAGATGACTGCGGCCAGAACTCCTCTCCGTGAGTGGGTTGAGGTCTACAAGCTTTGCGACCGCTTCATCAGCACCAAGATGGGCGACTACATCGAGGAGTGCATCGACGTTGCCATTGGAGACGGACACCGCGCTCTCTTCCGCACCCACGGCGACGAGGCTATCCAGCGCCTGCTCATGCGAGACTTTGCCGCCGCGTACGAGGCCCTTTACCAGGAGAACACTGCGCAGCGCGACATGGGCAACCGCATGGTCTCTTACTTTTGCGAGGCCGTCAGCTACGGCGTCTGGTCCAACAGCATGACCACGGGCACCCTCGACGACCACCCCCGCTTCGTCGCCCACGTCTCCCGTGGCTTTGCGCTCAAGCTTCTTCAGCTCGAGGGTAGCCGCAAGCTCAAGCGCAAGGAGCTGTCCGGTCCTAGCGCTCAGGATCCCTAAACTTGGGGCCTCTGGTTTATTCACAGGGTTGTCTCAGAGGAGGATGTGACTGTGGATTTGAGATACTCTGAGAAAGTGGTGTGGATGGATGGTTATTGAGAATGTAAACTGCCTGATATCAAGGGTCATGGGGTAGATATACGGGCCCAAGCAAAGTTGAGAACGATATGGGCAGCATCCATCCAGGGCAACGTATATAAAATGAAAGCTTTCGTCTTTACATGATTCCTAGTATGTAGTGAATGTTTGAACGCAGCTCACAGTGAATTACGATAGGTGAATCCAAGTCAAACAAGAAGCGAGTGTCCAGTTCCAACTGTGAAATAGCTGCGTCGGTAGATTGATTGCCAAGCAATCTCGACATATTAGACCAACTTCACAGCCAAAATAGCCTCCGAGGCCATTCCATCGATTTCATTGCTGACCGTTCATCTATGGGAAATTGTCAACTCAACTGTACATTCACTCACGAGAGTCACCTTGGCTAGGACTCTAACAGCACTTACTAAGGACTTATCATTCACTACGCATTTTTACCTCGCCGTGTCAGGACGACAATGCGATGAGGTTATGATTCAACTATGATAAGTTTAGGATTATACGGTACTGAGTTGTGATTGAACCGATCTGTCTTCTAGGTAATCCCGACATCATGCTAAATCATGCAATTCGATTAGCTTAATGGCGATGCGCCCTGTTCAAAAGCCCTCGCTTCGAGTATCGTTGAGGCTCTACGGCTAGGGTCCCGGCGGAGGCTGCTGGCTAAGACGTAGATACCGTCCATGGGATGCAAGCTCGGGTTTCCCACCGAATGGTTGACCAATCAAGAGGATCGCGCAAATAATCTCGAAGCTGCACATGCCAGTCATTGATTGTATGGTGTTTATTTGATGCTTAATGTCTTGGAACATTCGCTCGTTCCTGGATCTGAGCTATCATCCAATCCCCCCATCCATCCACCCCCAATCTTGATGCAATGAGGTCAACACACAGGGGGCTCCAGAGATGCCCAGCATTTCTTTCCCATCTTCTCTCGCTGATTACGCAAGGAATTCCTCGGCTCAAACTCGAGGACAATGCGTAAAAATTGATCCATTTCGTATCGTCATCGTATAAAATCGCGGAACAAGAACCCCGGTGCCAGGTGAGACGTAATGGACTTCAATCACCGCGGGCTGAGAGCCAGGAAAACAGAGGCTCGACCTCGTCCAAAGTGGTCCCTTCGGAACGGCATGGCTTGCCCTGATAGGGCTTCGGGCCAAACGCCGGCTAAGAGAAGTTGGTGGAGGAGGACGGGGAGTGGGGGCAATCGGGCTAAAAGACCGGTCGGGAGTGTAAGCCGGCTCAAGACCTCGGCCTATGATCCAGCGAAAGGAGCATGACGTCTGACGGAGCAAGACGACGGAGGACCGAGGGTAAGAAAAAAAAATCAGGGGATGGAATAAGTCAGTGAATAGGCAAAAAGGTTTGTTGACGATGTGTGAAATGAAACGAGAGGATGGATCTGGACTGTCGCATTGAATATCTCTTCTATACGGCGTTGTCTTCCATATCCAGTAGCCGGGCATATGATCACCGAGGCCGTCGGCTCCGAGTTGAGATGTCCCATATTCTTGGGGTGTCGACGATGACCGAGGATCGATGTGATTCCGAGCCGCGAGGTGAAAAAACACCAAAATATTCCGCCATTCTCAAATGATAATCCCGCAAGTGGTATCCCTTTAAACGCCGTTCCATGCAAATGCCGACTGATGCCTTCAAATCGTCGTGATATCCGTGCAGTGAATTCCGAGGCCGACCCGTTTCCAGGGTGGTGTCGCTTCAAACAGGTAGCTAAGGGATGGCGAGAATCCCATCCAGGTTGGTTCTTTTTTATGTTGTTTTATGGTGTATGTTTTGGTTGTCATGGGCGTGATGATTTATCGCTTCTCGTAAAACTCGATGGCCTTTTCGAGCTCGTTGAGACTGGATCGGTCGCCGTACATGTTCATGAGGGTCTCGTTGCGCTCCCTGAAGGCGGCATTCTCGCGTTCCATGGCCTCAATCTGGGCCATGCGGCGTGTTTGAACCATGTCAAGGTAGGTCTTGACGCCGTAGCCTACGACCAGAACGGCCCCAACGGGCTTGACCCTGGGATGGTGGTCAGCACCTTTGTGTATGAGATGAGTCGCGTGACAAGACTACTTACCACCTGCCAAAGGGCATTCTTCTCTGGGGTCGAAGGTGAGGGACGATGTTAGGGTGGACACGGGCGGCGGTGGAAAAAGACTGTCGAGGAACTTGGATCATTGTGAAAGGAGGAAAAGAAAGTCAAGTAGAGTCTATGGATGGATGTTTGTCTTGGGTCTTGGCAAGGGCAAGGTAGGTGACAGATGGATTCGGTAAATAAGCCGCAATACTAGTCTATTGATGGGGGAGGAGCTACGAAAAGTGTTGGGGGTGGGCATGGAAGTTATTATAACTCCTCGAGGTGAACCTGGTCTTCCCTGAGTGTATAGCCGACTGGGCCCGGGAGTTGGTGGCCTGGCTGACGCTGATGATCGAACCACAGACGCCTGGGGATGGCGGCGATGGGCGATGCTTGGTCTGTGGGGCGGGGGTGTGAGTGCGGCACTGGGGCCGATCAGGTGCCCAGACGCCTACTGCACAGCAGAAGAGTGGAGGGTTCGCCCGGGAACGGCCTGGAGAATTAGGGGACAGTGGAAGATCTGCCCTGTTGGTCTGGAAAGCGTAAAGACACCCGTGAGCTTGGGACTGGACGGGAGTTTTAGAGAGTGGGGAAAGCTGTCTGGAGGGTGTGGCACGATTGCGGGATGGAACTTGAAAATGGCGGGGTCGGGAAGGATGGGATTGGACAGGTCTGCATCTTCACATTCGCAGCTTGTGCAGTCGACGAGGGTTGCTTTTTACACCGAGACCAGCAAAGATGTGCTCCTGATGATGATGGTGATGCCGGGCGTGCCGCCAGAGAGGCTCAGGAGGACAGAAGATGCTGTTGTTCGAGATGACGATAACTTCAACAGCAATCAACCCATTATCGGCTGGACTCGGGAAATGCGTTTTCGCCCTTTGCTGCCCCAGATCTCGCTCCGCAACGTTGGCAAGGGGAGGCCCCTGGAAAACCAGAGGGGAAAACATTCGACCACGGCAATGCAACCGCCAGGGAAGGCACCCGTATGCGGCCAAATGCGGGGCGCTCCCTTTGGCTGTCTCACCACCATGACCTCACCATGGTCTCTCTCGGGCCCTGGGTGGCCAGTTTGCTCAGAGGGAATCCCCTAAATTGCCCTTGACTGCCGCTCTGGAATCGCTGGCGAGTGGCACCCAGCGTCTCGTGTGTCACTGGACCTTCTGCTTCTGTTGCTCCTTGCTCTTCCCCGGTTTTTGTGGCGCCACCACCTCGCCCTGTTGCATCTGCATCTGTGGCACATCGTGGCACATCTCGTCTTCCATCTCAACCATCTCGCCCAATCCTTGACACGTCTGTTCTCAAACAACGAGAGAGATAGGCCTCTGCAGCTGTTTTATTGATTTCTACGTACTTTTACTCGGTCACTTTCCGAGTTCCCCGCATTTCCCTACTGCACCTCATACCCATGCTGCTATGTCTTCCCGGTCACACTCTTGGCTCACTTGGCTCACAATCTCTAATAACGAGACCTTCTTTTCTTTCGATGCTAGCACAAGCACGCGCACCCCGTTGTGTACACGTTTTCAGCCGTCCCTCCACGCGCGTCAAGACGCGACAAGACATGCGACTGGCCATCTGCAAGAAGCCACCCTGCCGCCAATCCAAACGGGATCCTACCACTGATCTACTAACTCTGCAGAGTTACTATCCTCACCGACCAGATCATCGCAGGGTCGATCAATGCAAAAATCCTTTACAGCAAAGAACAAAACTAAAGACGGTGTTGCTCCCCTTTCGTATCCGCATTCATATGCCGCTTCTCGTCACGGCGCTTCAGCCTCCTTCAATCCTGCAGCCACGATGGGGAATCCCAGGGTCTAGGCTAAGCAATTCGATCATGGCTCCACGAGACCGCAGAGTCATGGCGGGTCGTTGTCCACAGCATCCACCGCCAGGCACATCAAGCTTGTATCCGTCTTGAAGAGCCTCAGTGCCACCATCACATCGTTTCCTATTCAAGACATCAGGATATCACCACGACTATTTTTGAGACGGAAGACGACAAACAACGCAACGCCAAACTGCCGATCAATACAGTGTGTGCTGCATGCCCCCGTTTTGCGCCCAGCTTGTCCGTCATGTCCTTCATTGGACCGTCCCGTGGCCATCCCCCGCGACTTGCGCTGCAACCACCGCCGTTGACTTTGATCCTCCTGCAGCCAGCATGGCCTCAATTCAAGTGATCTGGGCTTGCTGAACAGCAAGTGAAACCAACAGCTCTCCTCTTCAAACCTGTGCGTTCCCCAGACGGACGTCTCCGTCTTCCGGGCCGGCAGTGGACACCCCCCTTCCCGGCAGCATGAAGCATGGGCGGCCCGGTTAGATAACATCTTGCTTCTTCAAGCCAGACGCGTTTCAACAGATGCCAATGTGCCTGACCGCTGAGTTATTGTCAGCAAGCTCATAGGTCGTTGGAAGCAAGTGCATGTTAGAGGCTTGCGGAGAAACTATCGGTTGCCGAGGCAAGACATTCTCGGATATAGCTTTGCTGCTTCCGCATTCACCGAGCTGCTGAACTGCATCTTTATTGCCCAATCTCCCTCTTGGAATGTGTTAATTGGTTCACGGGGCGCCTTCGGCCATAGATGTGATACAAGTGCAGATCCAGCAAGAGGTCGGTGTCCGAACCGCATCACTTATTTCAAAGCCAAACTCCGTTACGGGGTAGTACCCCAGGAAATAGACCGTCCTTGGCATCTGGATTCGCTTGGCTTTATGGTAAGTGCGAGTGAACGTTTACGAGGGGGTGGTCGATCCCGAATACCGAGTCAAGGCCAGCAGAAGCCATCACGTACAAGGGAGCAAGGCTAATACTCCTGCAGGGATGGCGCTTGTGGTCTCTTGTTATTGTTTGGAGCCAAATAACGTCACTCATCACCTCACTTAGTGTCTATTGAGACATTTGATAAAGATGGAGCTGACAGGGGAGCGATGTTATGCCCCAGTGTCAATGGTGTCTAGTGCTCAGCCTGGTGCTCCATCTGTGTGTTGCCATTTCCCTGGCAGACCGCCCTTATATGTCCAAACGAAAACTCCCATGGTACATACGACCATACCCACCGGAGAACTCGGGATCCCGTCCGCTCTCCCATAGATAAGCCGGTGAGGGGCGGATTAGTAGTTGGGTCGGTGACGACCAGCGAATCCCCGCTGTTGTATGTTTTTTTCTCTCTTCAGAGCTCTTTCTCTTTTTGCAGAAAGAAGAGTCTATCTATCTTCTGGGACTGTTTTGCTTCTTGGAAGAGTTACATCACTTGTCTCTATGGTGTTAAATGGGCGACTAGAGATGCCTGACTTGTCTGCGTTGTTGACGAGCATTGGGAAATTATACCTACCCTAAAATGTTGATAGGATGTTGCGAGGTCTAAGCCAATGGTTGCAAAAAGGAATGTGGGAGTTCTAAGGAAAGAATATTCAGGTTTTATTACATTATATTCCCTGGGTGCGTCAAGTCAAAGGTCGGGGTTCTGTTAGATGTAGCAGCATCTTCTATGGACTATTCCCACGATGCGACGAAGTTCAAGATACAGCATTTAGCAAGACGCACACACCTTTCTTAACTTCCAATGAGTCCAGAAGAAGAGACATGTGAGTGAGAAAAATGACACAGCGTGGCTACGCTCTCCTTCAGCTCCCGTATTGCAAGCTCATAGATCTCCTTGCCCTTATTAGTACCATACCTCACATGAAGTACACGGTCTGATCTGGCTCTCCTGGTCTGTTCCTACTTGGGGTGTAAGTTCCCCCGCTCTTCCCAACCCCTCCGAGATATCCTACTTGCTCGAGCACATCCTCCTCCGTCAGATCCTCCCTCTCCCTGAGTTTAAAGTCGTCGGCGTCATCCTCCTTGAGAACCTTTGGGACTGGATACTTTTCCATCCACTCCTGCCAGATCTGATCCCAGGCCTCCTCCAGCCTGATGTCCTTTGTAACCAAGCACTGTCGTATAAACAGCTGACGGTAGCTGAGGAGGACCGCTGTGAGGAACTCGCCGACGGCCTCGCGGGACCCGATGATCCAGCTCTCCCTCCGGGGCGTCTCGTGCACTCGCCAGAGCTCGGCCGAGATGAGAAATCGGAGGATATAGTCGTGGAGAGTCCATTTCTTGAACTGCACCCGTCTAGCGGTCAGGTAACTGTGTATCTTCTCCACCCTTTCTGCCGTCTTGACGCCAAACATGAGGTCCAGGAACACTGGCCGGGCGCGGATGAGTGCCGCCTCGAATTGCTTGTCGGTGGGGTGTACACCCAGCCATACAAACCCAGCCAGCACCTTCGAAGCGTGGGATCGAATAGTTGGCGAGTCTATGAATGACAATATCTCAAAGCACTTGCGGGTCTTGTCCTCGGGGCTTTTCAGTCTTGGGAAGAGCATGATCACCATGGCTTCGGCGAGGTCGTGAAAGTAGTCCTCGACGGGGAGCCCATCGTGGCACTTCTCCTGATTCACGGGGTATGAGAGGGGCATCATAAAGACCCGTCCGTCTTTCTTACATGAGGGATCGCCGCACCATGAGTGATATGGATCTGGTCTGCCCTCGGACATCTGTTGGCGGAGGAACGCTCGGCGAGTGTGCTGATTCCGAAGGACCCCGCCTCGTGATGTAAGGCCAATCAGCCTCTTTGGTTGCCAAGGAGTGGTACGCTTTTGCGTGTAAGGCCTTTTGGCCATGTTGGTGTCCTTTATCTCACCATCGTTGCTCGGGTTGGTATCAGATTCCGATGCTTTGACAGGCGTCAGGGGTGTGTTCATGTTTGACTCGTTGTCATTAGACGTGCGAGTCTCTGGGGATGAGGATCTAGGGACCTCAGTGCCCAGAGCGCTCTTCTCGTAATCCATGGTTTGCCGCAGAAGCGTGAGTTTCAAGGTAGCGATGATAATTTCTCGGGAGAACGCGCAGAAGAGACCCGTAGCATTGATAAGTAGTCACCTTTGGCTCAAATTAATGTGTTTCCCACTTGCCGTCCTGGGACTCAATGGTGGAACACTAATAAGAACAATGAACATGGATGAGGAAGCCTAAGGAGTATTATGACATATCGTGGAAGACCATGGCTAGAACAAAGAATAGAGACATATTGGCGACAGACCAGATGTTCTGGCGTAGGATATGTGCATGATCAACAATGAGGAACAAAGATGAAGGCAGCAGGCTTAGATGACAGGAGCCCTAAAAGACAAAGACACGTGGGACCCAAGCTTATATGTGTGAAAGCCAAATAGTGGCTGGTTTGCTGAAGATAAATGACCACGTGGCTGTGATAGGGGTATGATATTGCGATAGATTCACCATAGGAACTTCCTGCACTTCTTGCTTCCACAAAGACACCGCGTCATGTGGTCTACATCACCTTCAGGCTCCTCCCCATCATTCGATACTCCGTCAACATAGTCAAACGTAAGTTCCGTTCCCTTTGGAATATCCTTGATGGCGAACAGAGCCAGATCGTGAATATGCTTGTCGGCATGGTCACCAACTCGTGCAAAGATGCGCATATTGGGATCACAAGAGTGGTTGATGAATCGAGTTGGGCCCGACATGAACTCGCCGTCAACCTCCAGCGGCGGACCTTTTAGGCGGGGATCGTAGGAGCTAGGGTCGGTGAATTTGTCTAGGGCAAAGAGGTAGACGTCCTTTCGCTGAGATATGGCCGACTGGGACCGTCGACGATCTGCCTCTGTCGACGTGATGATCTCGCCGAGATAGCGGTCGACAAATTGTCCTTTTTTAATATGGTCTGTTGACCGAACTCCTGTAATACCAGTCAGAAAACTGTAAGGCTGAGACTGAGCAATAAATTAAACAAAGAATCACTCACCCCATCCACGATCCTCAGTCCGAAAGATTTGGAGAGGAATCGTGCGGCCACGTTCAACAACGCGGTTCGGGCAGTTAATGCTGCATGAGCAGCCTTGGTGACATTCATAGATTGGCACCTTGGAGTCGTAGAACTTGGAGCGGAGAAGGCCAGCTTTGGAACCGTGTGTGTGGTACGCGTAGGCCTTTCTATGGACCTTTGGCACATCCACGTCCATGCCGTCAATGCGATCCCCAAACGGGTCGTCATCTTCATCATCACTTGATTCATCCTCTGCTAGGTCGGCGAGACAGAGGCAGCTCGTATACTGGCAGTCTCCGTCGTTGGCGCAGGAGCAGCCGCTTCGGAAGCTATCACCAGCTGGCTCAACACCTTCTCCAAGGACCATGTTGTTGATAAAGCGGAAGTCATCTGGCAGAAACTCAGAGTCTTCTTCATTGACTACCGTGATGGGGATGGTTGAGTGTGTCGGAAAGGAGCGGATCTGACACCAGTGGCAGCCATCGCGTTCGCCCTCATAACCCTGTGATGAGGTTAGTTAAGGGCGCGATGACTGGAGCGATGCCGATCACTACTCACCTCTTTCCCATGGTAGAAGAAGTGCCTCTCGGTTGCCTTCTCCATTATAGATGCGCCTGATCACGGTGCCTCAGTGATCCACTCTGCTGAGGTCGAAACGCGGTTGTTGATGAACTATGGAGCGCTCATGCGAGGAATCAGATCGTATTGTTCGCGATGAGAAATTTCACTGAGTCGACATAAAACAAGGTCCTCTTATCTTCTCCGAGTCATATAATTGATTTAGATGGTACGGAGCGACACGAAATGTTGGTTGACGAAGGGGGTTTGCTGTGAGAGATGGATAATGAGTCGGTGGATGTTTGTGTAGGACAGGCTGGTGGCTGATTGGTGGGTGCCCTCGGTGAAGATGTACTCACCTCGGTGAGAGCCACTCATTTCAATGGAAGAAGCAATGCTTCAGTAAAGGAGGGCATACCAAATTTCTACCGCTACGTAGCATATCCGAAAACCGAATCTATGAATCGACTCACTTATTTCAATGTCAATTGAAGCCTTTAGTTGTTTCTTGCCCTTGCTTGGTTTGTCCCTTAGTCGCGTTTGCATGGATGTGAGCCCTTTGAGATACAATGTAAGCCTGCTAATAAACAACGGGATGGCACCCTCCAATGATGCAAAATGGACATATGTAATAGGCTGACAATGATGCACTTATATTCCCCAATGGAATCCTGTGATCACCTACAAGCTATCAAACGTTTGAGGGTCATTGTGGGATGTCCTCTCCTCCGCTTCCAGCTCTGACGACGAGATCTATGTCATTCGGTCGTTGAATTAATCTTCTTTGTGCCTCTTAAGTATTCAGAAAACGTTTTCACTTTCTAGATGTTTTTCCAGGGACTCGCTGAGAGCTCATCCTGTCGACACAGTTAGACCCGAGATTCTGGAAAATGTTTTCCGAGTACTCAACAAAGCCGGGGTAGACCATTCACGGCTGATTGCGTTTGTAACTTTTCATATCGCATGTTCCGCTGTATGTCTCTAACTAGGATGCCCCGAGCGCATACTTGATGTGTTAGCCGACATATTGCTAGAGTCCGTCTCGTTTGGTCCTTCTGAGCATGCTGTCGCAGAGAACAAGCACCTGAACAAGGCATTGGAGCAGGTATACATAAGTCTCATTTCATTTCTCAGATAAAGAAGCGATAGAGACCAAGCTGTTATCGCTAGCCCTGTCTTTGAGTTTGGAGGATGACGTGGATGCGTAGACAACGATGCGAAGCTTCGAGATCGATTGTCTCATGATCACCAGTCGATGGGGGGCTCACAATCGCTCAAAGAAATAATAATTTTACTTTAATCCTCAGGAATATGCCTGAGAACAGTATGTATTTCTATTAGGAAGTGTCAAAACTCATTGTAACAATGCGCCTATATAGCAAGACCAGCAACAGTCAAGGTGAACTACAACATCAGATCATGACGCGTGCACCAGACCAAGCAATCAGTTCCCAAGTCCCACAATCGTTGGAACCGATGACTGCCTCTTGACCAACAGGCAAGGTCATTCGGTAACCTCAAAATGCCATCAGTCAAGGATCAGCCGAAGACAAGGTTCCCCTCCGAAGTCTCAACCCCCCGGCCTGCCCGTCTACTCAAATCCCTCTCCCTCCCCCACCAATGCCCGTGATACCACCGGCAAAGAAAAAGCCAAGAGCTTCTCCTCTTCTCGGCTCTCACCTCTTGGTTCTTGCTTCTCTTGGTTGGTCGTTCTTGGGGTTTGGAGCTCGGGATTACATCAACAGACGTGCATAAGCTCTGCTGTGTGCATCATCCAACAGGAAAGGCCGCGTATCCTCCTCCAACCTTTTCCCCTCTTAAGTCGTCAGCCATTTTGCGCCAAAGGTCATTAACCGACCTGTACCTATCTACCAACAGCACCAATTTACCCAGCAGGCAATCAGATTGTGGGCAATAACGAGATACCATTACCACGCCAGCTTCAGCGTCTCCTCATCCCACCAATTCGCCAACAAAAAACCGCCTCCGACTTCGCCGCTTCCGGGCTCTGTTGAGGCTTCTAGGCCCAGGCTTGCTAGGACTCGATCAAAGAAGGACCCTTCGATTTAGCTTGGTCTCTTGGAGGTTTCCTTTTTTAGGCTCGTCGAGTCCCGCTTTTGCGCCTCCCCCTGGTCCCTACAGTGCTTGTACTTGGACCGCCCCCAAAGGCAGAGGTGGATGGATTTCGGCAACTCCAGTCTCATACTCGACTTCTGCGCCCAGCGTCTAAGCCTCGCTCCTCTTCCTGCTTTCAATATTCCTTCTTTCTGTCTTCATTTTTTACCTACCGACAACAGCCTAGACCCTGGGGTGACCTGTTGAATACCGTCTCGTCATCTTTACGCTTAGCAACCTAACTTGTGCGATCTGCGACCGACGTTGGCCAGCGATGGCCAGTCATTGAATCTCAACGACCCTCTGTCTCCATTTCCTTATTTCGCCTCCAATCCTCCCAAGTCAACGCCGATCTTCGCAACCCCTCAGACAAGATGGTGCGACTCCTCTTTTCTCTTCCCCGCGACCTGCGAGGCTTGCTATCGCCATGCTGACATCTTCAAGGGCTGCTGCTTCTCCCGCTCATCAGGCCCTAACTCGCCTTACCCAGGTGGCGCTCCCAACGCTTCGTCGCGCGCCATCAATCCTCCCCCGCTGGCCCTTCCAGAAGCCGTGAGCGGCCCCGTGCCTCAAATCCCCGCCGAGAGACGGCGTCGCCGCCGCCACGACCGACCTCTGGATCAGCATATCGATAAGCCTCTGCGAAGGCACGAATGGACTTCCCGAGATCGTACCTGGACCAGGAGAAAGTTGGACCAGGAGCGTGCAGACTTCTTCGATACGCGAGTCACGGGCAGGCCTGAGATCTGGCAGACGGTTCATGCTGCGCTCAAGGTGCTATGGGACCCTGCGAGTCAAGATGCTCAGGATGACGGCTCCAACGGCCTTGCGACGGCCCAAATGATCCTCTCTGCCGCTGAGATATCTCTCCCGACCGGAAATCTCGCCAACGGCGTGTACGACGCTCTCGGAAACTACTACCAACTGCCCGAATGGATTGTCTGTGACCCGCGGAACGTGCAAGAGGATGACCAAGAAGGCGCCAAGGGTGATGCTTCGACAGTGGGCGACGACACAGCAGCAGACGACGACCTAAGTGACGATGACGACGAGATTGAGGGCAGAAAACGAGAAAAAGGCAAAGAAGTCATAGATGTGCGGGAGCAGGTGATCCTGCGAGCCAGGCTCAGCGAGAACGGCCGGGATATCAAAGTCCAAATAACAGAGACAGAGTCGGTCCGAAGTGTTGCTAGGAAGATCGCCCAGGAGGCTGGTGTAAGTTGTTCTTCATATTCGAACGTTCAACGGATTTGCTGACTTGTCTCACAGCTTGCATCGGCAAAAAAGATCCGGATAGCATACCTGGGCAAGATTCTCAAGGAGAACTCGTCGCTCTCGGCCCAAAACTGGCAGACCGGCCATATGGTCAATGCCCTCGTCTTCGACCGGTAATAAACCAATCGCTGGTGCGAAGTCGTCACCTCGCCGCTCGTCGACATCCTCTGTGTCCTGACCCGGCAGCTCATTATGACTCTGATGAGACGAACGTCAAAGCAGCTTCTCCCCCTCATTCCCCTTACAATTACACGCCTCAATGTTTCATCAACGACTCCTCCCCTTTCTTTTGGTCTGTTGTCATTGGCCATGTCTGGATAATACCCATTTCAGTTTCTCCTGTTGTCTGTCATTTCTGGAGTTTGGTCGGTACTGGCCTAGCGAGCCTTGATTTATCACTCAAATATTTCTTTAGCCCATGCTTTGAGACTGCTTCTGCATATTCTTTTGAATACTATTCTTACACACGCCGTGCATTTGCCCCATGATGCTCCTGACGTTGCTTTGCGCGGTACAAGATGATATAGACTCATTAATTCATGCACCCACTCATCGAAGCGCCTCTGGCCGTCTCCCGTGACCCATATAGAAAACCATATGCCTTTGTTTGGAATCAACGTCTACCTAACCTGCTTACAATTGAACTCTACCAGGGACCCATCGCATAGCCTTTTGGTGGGAAAACACCCATTAACATGCTCCGACCCTGACTCCGCTCCAACCATCGTCATGAATCTTGCAATGCTGCAGCAACCCTTCTCATCCGATCCGGGCGCTTACAACTGTCATCAACTGGCCTAGGCTGTCGAGCCGATCTTGTTCAGACCCTTCAATGAGCCCAGGCTCAGCGCCAGACCCTGCGATCGGCTTCTTATCCGAACGAAACCGGTGATGGGTCCATCCTCACCCTCCTTCTCGATGCTCAGGTTGGCCAGAGCATCCTCACCTGAGTAAAATGTTAGCATGATATATTCTTAAGCATGTTGATGGGAGCAACTTACCGAACACACTCCTCGCGTAGAGGTTGGCGCTCAGGAACTGGCAGTCACCCTTCAGACTAGCCTCTGGTGTGAGACAGTTCATATTTGTGCAGGCCATCAGCTGGTCAAGGAAATCGCGTAGCGACTTGGCCTTCGAGTTGATGTTGACCTTGTTCTCCCACTCAAACTCAGTCCACATAGTACGGAACTGGGTCTCGGTGCAGGTAGCGGGCTGGATGTAGTCCATAATGTCAACGTGCAGGTCGTTGAGAATCACCACGTTGGTGTCAGTGGAGTGAGCTCCATCGTACACAACGTTGCCAAAGATGACACCTGTGTCAGTTGATGAAACCTTGATTGTGCACTGCACATTGTGGAAGTCG
This sequence comes from Fusarium phalaenopsidis, assembly GCF_050370095.1. Taxonomy (NCBI): domain Eukaryota; kingdom Fungi; phylum Ascomycota; class Sordariomycetes; order Hypocreales; family Nectriaceae; genus Fusarium; species Fusarium phalaenopsidis. The sequence continues at coordinate 2,470,390 of NW_028145417.1, read as the reverse complement.
TGAGGGCCCAGGTTCTGTGTGGTCGGGCGCTCAACCACCTTGAGGTCACCTAGGGTGGCAAACTCAACCGAGAGGTTCTGGAGAGTCTCGGTTGTCTGGTTGACCAGGAGGACATCGAGAACGATATCGAACTGATGGACCTTGACATAAGCCTCGGCGTAGACGGGATCAGAGAAACCGGTGAGCTGAACCACACGGCTAAGCTTGGATGAGAGATCCTCAGCAGTGCCTTCACCACCAGTGGCCCGCTCCAGATCCACCTCGATCTCATCGAGTCCGTCGGAAGCATTCTTCTTGGCGAGTTGTCGGATAGGCACAACATCATCGACCTGCACGGCAGTCTTGGCCTTCTCGAAAGCCTCCTTAGCCGCCCTCTTCTTCTCTTCAACCTGGACCATGGCACGGAAAGCCTTGCGGGTGTCGTCCAACCACACAGTCTCAAGCTCCTTCTTCTGCTCAAACTCAGCCAGCGAGCGCACGCAGGACATGATTCGGTCCACGGAGTCTTCATCAATGGGTGCCTTGACGAACTGGGACTGGCCGACTCGGATGATGGAAATCATGATGAGCATAGCCTCAGCCCTCAGAGCGTTGGTTCGTGCCTTGTCGGAGGAAATCTCGTGATGTCGCATCACAAGCTTGACGAGAGTGGAGGACAGGACAGTCGCCAGGTAGTAGTCGCCATCGAGAATGAGCTGACGCAACGGGGGCTTCTGAGCAGCCTTGACGGCTTCAAGCTTAGCAGCAGCCGAAGACTGGCTGGTGAGAGCAGTCTCAGTGGCATAGGTGCCGTCGGCAAGGACCTTGCGGGATCCAGTGGGTGCGGCTTGCTTAGAGGTTCCGTTGATGTGGTCATCAGCCTTCTCGCCATCGTCATGAGAGTCCAGCAGCCGTTGCTCAGAGGCGAGAATAGGCATCTCACCCAAGCTAGCACGTATTCTCTTCCAAGCCTCGCGGATATCCTTCTCTTCAAGCGAGTACTCTCCAATGATCCACATGATACCCCGGTACACCTTGCCAGCCCGGACCTCACCCAGAGTAGAGACGAGACGCTCAATGATGGTAGTTCGGAGGCTGGGGAACTTTTCAACAACCTCCTTGACAAAGTTGATGACGTCCACAGCGGAGACGTTGTTAAAGTCGGCAATGAAGTCCATGAGAAGCTCCACAACGCTAGCAGCAACCTCGGAGAACTTGATGGCGCACTGGTGAATCGAGTGGATGAGGAGGGATCGATATTCGGTATTCTTCTCATACTCCTGGTCGACAGTCTTGGAAAGCTCCTTCTTGAGCAGGAGAACGACCTCTTCGACGTTCTTGCTGGAAACCATCTCGAGGGCAAGGCCAAGTGCCTTTCTTCGCACATCAATATCAGTGCTGGAGAGGACACGAAGAATCTCCATGGTCAAGTCATCCAGGATACCCTCGTTCTTCTTGCGTAGCTGGTCGACCCGGTCAAGCACGATAAGCTTGACATTGTTGTCCGCCTCCTTGATGCTCAGCTCGATAAACTTGGCAGCGGCGGCCTTGACCGCCACGGGGTTGTTTGTCAAAGCAGTAAGGGAAGAAGCAGCCTCATATACAACGGTGGATGCGCCAGCTTCTAGCAGATCGAAAATTAACCTCAGATATCGTGCCTACCAATTGTCAGTTGTTTGGCAAAGCCTGTCGCAACGAATTCGAGACAGACCTTGTTCTGGGAGTTCTGAACAGCATCCTTGCGGATGAACTCGAGCTCAACAAGCTGAAGAAGCTCCTCTGCGTTGGGGATGCCCTCGAAAACGGACCCCAGGTATGAGAGCGCAGCATCATGATCAATGCTGGAGAGGGCTGCAAAGGCGTTCCTCTTGCAGGTGGCATCGCTCTCTCCCATGAGGAAGGTGGCGATGAGTTCTGAAGCATCGGGGATCAAGGAAGGCGAGTGTTGGAAAATGGAAGAGATGGCGAAGACAGCGTTCTTTCGGACGTAGGCATGTCGGTGCTCCAGGCAAGATCGTGCCGAGGAAAGGAGGGGTTCGATGAGCTCGGCCTCTCTCAGCTTGCAGAGGAAGCGCAGGGTGTTGCCTCGAATGTATTCGTTGGGGTGTTGAAGATCGTTACGGATACCGTTGCTACACGAACATGGTCAGTAACGTGCGGCCGATGCGACAATGGGATATCGGCACACGGGTAAGGGAGACCTACCAGACCAGAATCATCTCCTGCTTCAACTTGCCGCTGCTGTCGAGCTTGGGGCAGATCTCGTAGTAGAAGTAGAGGAGCTTCTTGAGCGGCTTGTACTTTGAGGGCATGACGAAGCGGATGATGTGCATGAGAAGCGTAGGCATAGGATCTCCGTTGAGCATAATGGTCAAGATGCGCTTCATGGTCTCGACCTTGGTCTCGTCGGTACCCTTCTCCAGCTGCATGCGCAGATCGGAGACGGTGGGGACGTCGGCCGCATTGTCCTGGTGGACGAGACTGTATGCATTCTCGAGAAAGCCAGACATCTTGACGAGTGTCAACGGCGGCTGGCCGAGAAGATTTGTGGTGGTGGTAGTGGTTGTTGTAGATGGGACGTGGCTCTAAGGGGAACGTGGGAAGTGGGATCGGAGGTGTAGGTGGTGTCTAGTCGGCGGTGGGGAGGCTCAGCTCAGGGGTGCCTGTTGCTTGAAGCTCTGGAGCTCTATTCGTCGGGACAAGTAGCAAAGTCCGTCTGGGCCATTCGTTGAGTCGTCACAGGGCGCAATCGCCGACAAGTATCGCCAGAATCCCCGTTGATATTCTGGGCCAGCTCTGGGCAGCGTCAGCTTCAAGAAGATCTGTCCTGCCAGCGCCATGTCGAACAGGTGGCACTAAGCGAGTTGACGGTCACGTGAATTAGCAAGGGGGAAGTAAAGCTGGCGCTATTAGTTACAAGAGAATGTTGAGACGATCTGTGAGAGAGATGGGAATAAATACACAATGAGGACTATAAATTTGGTGTTTCTCTCTTAAGCAAACATTGTCTTGTTTTTAACCTTCAATCTTCGTGAAGTTGAGTCCTTACTGTCGCAGTTCGGTAAGCTCCATGTGCCTGGCGTTGTATTCCTGAGCCTGTGTGGCTGGCTGTCGAAGGTGAAGGGTCTACACCTTGGTGGTGAAGCTGTTGTGCCCCGCCAATGGGGTCCGTGCACTCTCCTCTCACCGTGCCTGTTCTTCCTGTCCCGCGATCCCTCCTCAGCCTTGCGATCCTAAGCGCAGCATTTCTATTTCTCCCCAGCCTGACGACTTCGGCGGTCTTCCCAGTCTACCTACGGTCGCCACAATGTCTGCCTCAAACGAGCCGTTCTACCTTCGATATTAGTATGTCTTGCCATTCGTCCATCTTGATGCTCCACCGCCTTGTCGCATTCATGATCCATTGCTAATGACGTCTGTAAACAGTTCCGGCCACATGGGCCGCTTCGGTCACGAATTCCTGGGTACGAATTGCTTGGACTGCTCCTTATGTAACCGTTCATAACCACGATCTGACACCGAACGCAATTAGAATTCGATTTCCGAGTCGTTGGCGATGGTCGGAGCGCGGTCGCGAGATATGCAAACAACTCCAACTACCGAAATGATAGCTTGATTCGCAAAGAAAGTAAGCGTTCTTGGCGGAAACTTGGAGGTGATGGTCTCTAACGGCTCCATAGTGTGTGTGAGCTCTGTCGTGGTTGACGAGATCAAGCGCATTATCAAGGCCAGCGAAATCACCAAGTACGCGAGACCCCATCCACGATACCACTCGATTATACCTAACCCCGTGTAGGGAAGATGATTCCAAGTGGCCACAAAAGAACAAGGACGGGCGACAGGAGTTGGAAATCCGCATCGGAAATGACCATATCGCGTTCGAGGTCAGTGGCCAGGCTTGTTCCCCAGGGCAATACACTAACAGTAAAGACAGACTGCCAAGATAGGATCTCTGGTTGATGTGACAGAATCCGCCGACCCCGAAGGCCTGCGAGTATTCTACTACCTTGTCCAAGACTTAAAGGCACTCGTCTTCAGCCTAATTGCCTTGCACTTCAAGATCAAGCCCATCTAAGGGATCATCATGATCAAGCGCGAGGGGATGTGGCACAGACTGTTCGGCATCCGGCGTAAGTTGAGGCAATAGTCTGGATAATAGCATGGATGACCTGGTACTGGCGAACGATACCCTGGAATGTCAAAAGAACGGTGTGGGAACTCATCGATGGGCAGGGAAGATGTCTACGGAGTACAACATGGAGATTTGGAGAAGAGAGGTTCACAACAGGCAGCTGTCAAGCGTCTAAGCGTCATCAGCAACCAAGGATGGGCTGCCACAGTACCATAGCTCAGATACAAGCTTCCGATCAGAGGCAAAGGCAAGAGGGTGAAAATCGCGTGCGCGCGGCATGTTGGGAAAACCCTGGAAACCCTGGAAGACATGGTACGACATGAGATGGAGGTTTTTGAGAAAAATGCCAATCGCGTTTAACAACGCAATGTCAAATCATGCTATCTGCCCTCTTCCGTATATTTCCAGCCTCGCTCCCTGCACGCACCCGAGTCCAAAGGACAATACGCGCTCGGACGTTGGGGCTCACACGTGAATTTCGGGGCGGTCAAGGAAGATGCCAAGGATGGATGAAGTGATGGCCTGGTCCTGGGTTGTCATTCTTGAGCCTGCATCCGAGACTTGGGCGAGTGGGAGGGCATGATGGATACATAGATGTGGCGGAGACTTCGCGGGTGAAGAAACACCCGTCGGCCGGCTAGGCCCGTCAGATCCAGGAATTGTATGATTTCGGATCATGCCAACGAAACGGTCTCGGAGTTGGCGTGTATCATGTCTTCTCGCAGCTCATCACCCCATGTGAATGCAGGCGGGAACACGGTGGGGGGCGCTTTAAAGGAGGCGCTGGGGCTGGCCGATGGCGCCTCTGGGGACGGAACGGGAGCAGCCCAGATCCTATTGCTCGAGAAGAAGGTCGCTGAGAAGGCCGTCTGGTGTGATGATTTTCATGGGAGATCCAGGCAAGATGACTCCCGAGATTCCCTCAGACACCAGGCCTTGCTTCTAAATCCCGAGACGGACTCTAATTATCAGACGATTCTCATCGAGCTGATGATGATGACGGCCAAGGTTCCACTGGTCCGTGTTGTGTTGTACATAGAAGTGAACCCCTGGGTTTTGACACAGCATCTCATCTCTGCATCGCGCCCAAGGGGAAAAGGAAAATGGAGAGTTGGATCCGCTCTCGCCAAGGTACATGGCGCCCGGGGAAAGCTACAGCTGTACCCCAGGTACCTTTGCGACGGACACGATGGTGTAGCGTTGGTTAAGGTCCCTCCCGCCCGTCGGCACAAATCCATCCTCCATCACAACCAACGGATGCCTCCATCCAGCGCAGCGCAGCGAAGCGCAACCTTAGCACCTGCAAGTCCCCTAACTAAAGACACAGCATCAGCCCTTAGAGGCCCGCTCCATCTAGGAGGTCTCCACGCAACCGCTTCAAGACCCCGGATGCCAGCAAATCAGGCTCGCGTGCGCTTCCCAGGGCTCGCCAGGTCTCCCCATGAAAAGCCAGAGGCCAGCCCATCATCACCGACTTGACCCTTTTTCTCGCCATCGACCCATTTGCGATCTGGCATGCCTGAGTTTACTTAGTTGCTCGATCCCAACTCTTGTGGCCTTTTTATTTATTTTTGTATTACTACAACTTGTGTGATGGGCGCCTTTGCTATTGCTTTCTGAACTGGCTGTTGTTCCGCCTTTAACTTTTACCGTTACTTCCTCGACTCTAGTCTCCTCCCCCCGAGATCGCCACCCGTTTTGGTGACTGGCACCAAGTTGGTTGTCTCTCCTCTCTGCGACCCCTACGAGCTTTCTACGTCAGGCCAGCTTCTCCCACCTTGCATCGTCTATCGGCCTGTTTGATACCCTGGATTTCGGCCATCTTCTTTACAACCGTTTGCTCTTTTATTCATCTGCTCATTCTTGTTTTAATTGCTTCGTCTTTCATCCTACGTCGCACACGATGCCAACTCCATCATCCAATCCGCCCGCTGAGGCGTCGTCGCCTCGCTCCTACAGCTTCTCGACCTGCCCTGACGACGTCCAACATCAGCAGCGCCCTTCCTGGCAGTCGCGCGAGGCCGTCCAAGACCACAACGACGACATGGGTGTTCAACCCACGCTTGACGCTTCGCCGCTCACCGTTGACGCGCCGCCCGCACCCGAAGGCCCAGCGAGCGACGACACCGTCATGTACGAGGGACGCTCATCCGATGACCCATCGACGAGATCATCTACCATGTCTCCCCGACCCCAATCTGCCAACACCGCAGTCACATCTCCCATATCCAGCGGGCCCAGTTCCGACGTCACCAAGGGTCGAGACGCCGAGATCGGCAGCCAGCTGAGCCAGGAATCCTCAAACACAAGACAAACCTCCGAAACCGAAACCATATCTCGCGCGCCGTCCAGCCGTAGAGGCTCGCCGAACCGCGAGTTGGAGTGGATTGATGCGGATGCGCAAGAAGATGAGCTCTGGGCTCCATCGATGGGAGCCGACTTCTCGTGCATGCGGGTGAGTTACACCACCGCGCCCTCTTGGCATGGCGCAACCATCTGACAACAGCAGACAATTCCTTCATCACCATCATCATACCTACGCTCGGGTAGCCGATTCCACGGCACACAGCAATCTGAGCGTCAAGTCTACGATGTTCAGGTTGAGATCAAGCATGTCGACATGCGCGAGTCTTTTCTCTGCGGATATCTCCGCATTCAAGGTCAGGAGCAATAGATGCCATGTCCAGTCGCACAACACTGACCGTTGAAAAGGCTTAACTGAGGACCACCCAACTCTCACGACATACTTTGAAGGCGAGATCATTGGGTCCAAATACAGCTTCTACACCCAGCATGAAAACTGGGGTGCAAACAGCAAGGTTGACTTGAGCCACTGGGCCAAGTTCGCCGCCTTCCGCCCATTCCAGAAGCAGGCTCGAAAGGGACCCGTCACGATTCGTGATGCCGCTCAGAGGGAAACCATTTTTATGCGGTGGAAGGAGCACTTCCTGGTCCCTGATCACAGAGTCCGCACCATAACAGGTGCCAGCTTCGAGGGCTTCTACTACATCTGCTTCAACCAAGTCAAGGGTGAAGTCAGCGGCATCTACTTTCACTCCAAGAGCGAAAAGTTGGTATCCTCAGCCAGATAATGACGTATCTTTGCTAACCTCATTTTCAGGTTCCAGCAATTGGAGCTAAAGCATGTCCCTGACCGGGGCTGTTTTGCCGCAACCGAATTTCGTTGAGCACAAATGTCTTGGAACCTAACACGTTCCGAATGCGGTGGTGCCCAGGGCACTCTGCTTGTTTCTTACTTCGTCTTGGCTGGGCTTGGTCGGAAATATCCATATTGATATACAGCAACACATAGATGGGAAGCGGGTTGGGCATGATCCCGTTTTGTTATGACGTCTTGACGGGCCTACGCGAGTATTTTTTTTTAGTTGGTTCACAAGGCTTGGGTTTTCTGGGAGCCTATCACATATGAAAGCGGAGCACGGGAAATGTTTGATGGGAGCAGAGCGAGATCATTCCTGTACTTGAGGGTTATTCGTCAGCCTCGAACTTATTGAAATATCCACGCCGAAATGGGTTAAGTTCATCTGCTGATGTTCCGTTGACCGTAAGCTTCTGTCGGCTTGCGTAGGCTTCGAGAGCAGGCTGCGAGACTTCTGAGTCGGGCAACCGGCGGTAAGTGATGAGTCTTCTTGACCCTGTATAGCGTCAGCTTGTGTCAAGAACGAGGAGGAGTCATCGGGAAGAAATTTACACTTGTTGAAAGGCTGGACGCAGACTACAACAATCTCGAGGCAGGGATGGGTAGGTACTGTGATCTCGAGTTCCTCATCGTTAGCGGTTGGCATCCAGAACGAGAGTCTGCCGTTGTCAACTAGTGTGTCCACTGCGAAGTTGAGAATGTCGTCGAGCATTATGAGAAAGCTGTATGGCTTCTTTGGCGGGACGTAGTCGGGATTCCTGCAAGAGTCAGCTTCAGGTGAGACAACGGTCCTGGAAGGCCACGAACATTCCCCTTTCCTTCCCTTGCTCTATCAACCAGGGTGTTTTCTCAGGGTCTCGGAGACCCAGCACTCTGAGTCCCTCTCGGACACCATACGGAGGGTCGCAGACGATCCCATCCCATGTCCTTCGTTGTCTCCTGATGGGCGAATTGGTCAAGTCTGAGGAGAATACATCCCCCAGGCAAGAAGTCAGGCCATATTGCTGGAAGTTCCCCAGCAGACTCTTCTTTCCACCCTCGCCGCGAATGCTCCGGCCATCGATATCACTACCCCAGGCCAGAGCGCCAAAGTGAGCGCAGGCCACGGGGAATGAGCCTGTTCCAACAAAGGGGTCGTAAAAGAGTTTGCCTGGAGCAGCGAGTGCGATGTTGGCAGTGACCAGGGCAAGCTCTGAATCCATGCTGGTAGTAGAGATGTACCCCCGTTTCTTCAAGTCAAATCTGACCAGAATTTCTCGAGATGAGCTTTCGACGTAACGACCAAGGTAAATAGCTCTAGGATCTGGGATGTTAAGAGGGACGCTGTTGAACGGCCACATCTCAAAGATGGTGAACAAGTTGTCAGGGTTTGACATTTTGACAGGCCCCTTCCAGCCCAAGAACCGAAAAGAGTTGATGAGTTCAAGTCTCTTCTTCGCAGAGCGGGAGCCTTGAAAAGGCTCGACCTCAAACCTGAACGACTTCTCCATGTACTGGTCCCAAAGATGCGATGTGTCTGACTTGACGGCATGGTGGACATCTTCTAGAGTGCTTCCACGGCCCCAGAGTTCATGAATAGACTGGGCAAGGATAGATCTCTTGATCAGCTTCTTGGCTGCCTCCACCGAAGGCAGCTGTACAACGCAGAAGGGGGACTATTCACGGTAAGTATGGAGTCTAGATACATTTGTGGGTGGACGCACATCCTCGCTATACTCGATAATCTTCATGTCAAGACCCTCGACGAGCGCCAGCGCCTCGATTTCGGCGACCCGAAAGGATTCGTGCGCCTGCGCAAATTTTATGAGAAAGTCCATCTCGACTTTTTCTTCGTGGATATTTGGTTGAGGAGTAATAAAAGTCGGCTCACTTTAGATCCATGAGATGAAAGTGATGGTGGGGGATCAGCGAAAATGCCAAAACCGTGAACGACTTCTTTGGCGGATAGCTTCTTTTGCAGCGATGTTTGCGGGATCAAATTCGACAGAAAAAGACCTATATCAGAGCTCGAGAAGAAGAATTCTCAAAATCCCTTGTCGAGGTGAATGTGCTGATGTTAAGCTGCGGTCGCTTGCACAAACTCTTTGGATCATGATCTTGTGAGAGGGAAAAATTCACCGACGAAACCCCGGCTAAGAAATCAGTGCCATTTCTGCGCTTTCCCAAGTGCCACCAGCTTGCTCTCAACCAACATCCTTGGGGAAAACATCTGCGGCTCATCCTTACAAAAAAACACATAAGCAGAGATCTGCAGCTTTCACTTAGTGATGTTTCCTGCTGCTGCTCCGTCCATTTACCAGTCGCCAAAATGCTTCGTCACATACGGCACCATGGGTCATGTTGACCAAAACCAAGCCCCTAAGAAGGGCAAGCCTTGGTCGGCAATCATGTCACTGGATTTTATACACAAGGTATATTTCAATCTGTGGTCCCTGAAGACTAAATAGTACACAAGCTGAGTGGACTCCAGATCGACCTCATCCTTCCCATAGAGGCTTGCGATGTCATCCTTGAGCAGCTCAACAACACGCAGAAGCACCCTCGATACTACAAGGTCAACATGACTCTTGGTGATATCTTACAGGGTGATTTCTTCAATGAGTACATCAAAAAGGGTATGTATGTCATTCTCGCCTACGGCCGTGTGTGCTAAGCCGGTTTCCTAGGAAATATTCTCATGCTCTCAGAGGGCAAGTCGACTGTCGGCACACTCTTCACATTACATGAAGGTACCACGCCGGACATAACATCCTAACAAGCATAAGCTCACGGTAACTCCCTAGGTACTCTCACCATGTATCTTGACAAGGAAACATATGAACGTGCCGGCTTGGTCGGGAAGCCATACGGGGCCAAGGGTGGAAGGGGATCAAAGCCACGCTGGGGTAAGAAATTGAGCGTCAAATTTGTCTTCTTCCCGAAAATGCTAATCAGACAGTTGTATCATACAACCTTCGAGACCCAACGATGTTTCGTGGGAAGAAGGGATTTGACCGGTTGATCTATGCCTGCAAGACAGTCTTCAACAAGCCCACAACCTGGCTCTTTTGCAATAACACAGAAACGAGTGAGTATCTCACCCGGAGCCTCCTTAAGTATGGTCCCACATTAATGTCGCGTTTCATAGCGCCAAATCCAGATCCATTACAGCAGTTCTTTCCTACAGGCTACACCTCGTCGCCAGGCATTAGTCGAGACTCTACCGTAGTTCAACCAAGCCTGGACGTAGACCCTGAAATCCTTACCAACATCGATCGCGAGGGCCTCGGGCATTTCGCAACAGAGTGCTACGAATGGCTGTCGCTAGTCCGTCTGGCAAGCCCACGAGTTGAACCCCAAGATAGCATTGACTCCTATCTATCGCGATACAGCGTACCGGGGGACACCCACAACAACCGCAAGGTCTGCAAGTTGAGCTGGCAAGGATTCATTTCGGCACAGTGGCTTCATGGTTTGCTTATGGACGTCCTGGCCGTGTGCCCTTCGGAAATGTGGTTCTCCCTCAGCGCCACGCGCTTCTCAAAGAGTGTCGCGGGTAACAGTGATGATCTCACCATTCTTCGGCCGTCTGTCGCAGCTGGAAAGTACATCATGTGGGAAACGAAATCCCTTGAATGAGCATCTATCCTTGCTTCGATCGCACGTTCCGCTCGTCGCCAATGCCCTCTCCCAGGATAGCGTCTTCGACCAGTTTTCGCAACTCGGCCTGGCCCTGAGGGGTGTTGAAGTCGTCGCGTCCGGCCAGCTCTTCGATCCGTCTCCGAAATTCGGGATCAACATCTTCGGGAATGTCCTGGCTCTCGTCCATCGTACCAACGGTTACCTTCATGCCTTCCGGAGGCGGGGGAATAGCTTCAGGCAAGACGGCGGCCGCGGTTGATGCAGTGTCGTTGGCTTGTTTTGCTTCAATTCTAGCTAGGTACTCGGCAACGATAGGGAAATCGCCCTCGGACTCGATTTTTTCTCGGGCTGTGAAACCTTCGGAGCCCCTGTGGTTCACATTTGCACCAGCCTCGACAAGAATCTTGGCAGCAGCCACAGTCTCAACGACAAACAGTGCGGTTTCATTGTCCTCGTCTTTCAGATCGACGTCCACGCTGAACTCGCGAATAAGCGCTCGGAGGAGGTTGAGGTGGTTATAGCTGGCAGCGGCGTGGACAAGGGAGTAGCCGTGTTCATCTTGTGAGGCGGCCAAGGCAGGCTTTTCTCGAAGGAGGGGCAACAACGCGGGGTCGTTATCGGCAGCCAAGAGGTACACGTTCGGGTTCGACATGTTCGCAGGCAATTGAGTGTATGGGATCGAGTCGAAGATGCTGTGATGGCGCACGGTAGCTGAAAACCAAAGCGAAGTATCGGATTCTAGGTGTTCCAGGCGCAAATCGTCCAACGCGAGCTCAAATCTTTGGTGTGATGCAGAAGATTTTTGGCGGGGTAGCTTGCATGTGGCTCAGCGAATGGAGTTTAACAGGGTTCTATCTCTGTACAGTGCGCCGGCCCTTGGCATAGATCCGTTACAGCCTACTGGGTGAGATAGACTGGAGAAAAGAAGAGGGTGTGAAAGGTATTTGGCTTATTGAATATTTATTAATACACACAGGTGCTGCGTAGGGAGCTCAGTAGATGGGAATTGCCCACTTGGAAGTAGTGCGTCATGCCATGTCGTGCATGAGACCGCGGGGTCCATCACCATGATCATGAAAATAGGAATTCGGAGCACTATCTAACAGCTCAAAGGCTTCAAGGCACATCTCAATGCATTAGCCTGACACGCCGTTCACCCACCATCGAAGGACAAGATTCAGAGTCACAAACCGACCCCGAATTCTTCAGCCACAAACGGCGTGACGCATCCCGCCGTCTCGGCCAGGATCTTTAGGGTAAGGCGACGGGAGCCAGCTGGGGCACCTGGTATTGACAAGCGATCCTCATGCTACCCAAAACAACCTTGACAGTCAATTTTCGCTCCTATTCCGTCGAACTAGGCGAGTAATCTCACCCGGTCCGTAAGACGAACCAATACCCTAGGCCTTCGTTGCCTGTGTTCCCTGCGGTCTGACTCATTTTAAAGACTGCAAGCACCGGTCTGAGGCGGTGCGCCAAGGCAGTTTCCAATCAATACCTAACCCACACAACCATCCGCCACCGCTGCGAGTGGTCTGAACCCGGGCATCAACCCGCAAGCTGATCATATAAAGGAGCCCTATGGCGGCCCTTTGATATCCACCCAAGCAGACCATATCGGACTTGGCCGTCCCTACTTGACCTCACCCTCAGTCTAAAACGGCTTCGTCAAGCACATTCCACCAACACAGGGCGGATACTCAGATATCCTCTGGCCTCTGTCCAAGCCTCCATTTCTTGCAAATAACTCAAGGGTAGGTGTCTATCCAAATTCCCCGAGATTTTGAGTCTCGAAAAACAGTCTCGTGTTTTGTTTGCTTCAGCCGGGCAACTGCAGCTACTCAGGCAACCCCGATGCACAATCAAACAAACGCCTGCCCCTCATATGAGCAAGACCAACATCTTGCCTGAGGTATCACTGCTTTCCAACTCCATATGCCCACTAACTTTCTCCTTTCACTTCGATCTCTTCTCACATCTGTCAGTAGAGCCATTACAAACCGCCGAATCCTCAGCACCCCGTCCACGGGCATCGAAAAAATGGCTGCTCCTTACATGCCTCAGGACCCCCAGGCCGTCTCGAGCCTGCTGCATGCCCTAGAGAACTCTCGGAAAGAGAAGCGACGTGGAGGATTCTCGGTCAAGAAGACGACATATGACGTCAAGGGATCTCAGGATGGCATCCAGGTCGACTCTTGGAGGATGCAAGACTGGGACTACAAGCGACGCGACATGCCTACTTATGCTCGAGGCCTCTTTACGGCAAAGACGAGGAGGGATGGGCCCGAGATCGCCGTGAGAGGCTACGACAAGTTCTTCAATACCGACGAGGTCCATGAGACAAAGTGGGAGAACATCTTCACGCGAACCCAGGGCCCCTATGAATTGACTCTCAAGGAGAACGGCTGCATCATCTTCATTGCTGGCCTTGAGGATGAGACTCTGATTGTTTGCAGCAAGCATTCTACTGGTGATCGGTCAGACATTCAGGTTAGCCATGCGAGCGCGGGTGAGCAGCGTCTTGAGCAGCAACTGGCTGCCATCGGCAAGACAAAGAGAGATTTGGCACGAGAGCTCCGCAAGAGAAATGTCACTGCTGTCGCCGAACTATGCGATGACACATTCGAAGAGCACATTCTGGCCTACGGTCCTGATAAGGCAGGCCTATATCTCCATGGACTCAACCTCAACATGCCCGAGTTTGCCACATATCCTAGCCCCCTCGTCCAAGAGTTTGCCGACGAGTGGGCCTTTCGAAAGACGGGTCTCATCATGATGGACGACATTCAGCAAGTCAAGACTTTCCTCGAAGAAGTGGCCGAAACGGGAGCCCACGATGGCCGTGATGTGGAGGGTTTCGTCGTCCGCTGCAGAATGTCCCACGACCCCTCTTCGGTCCCCTACCGTGACTGGTTCTTTAAGTACAAGTTTGAGGAGCCTTATCTCATGTACCGCCAGTGGCGAGAGTGCACCAAGGCCTTGATCTCCGGAAAACAGCCCAAGTTCAAGAAGCACACCAAGATCACTGAGGAGTACCTGCTTTACGCTCGGAGGCGTCTGGCCGCGGATCCCAAGCTGGCTAAGGATTACAACAACAATCACGGCATTATCTCACTGCGTAACGATTTCTTGAACTTCAAGAACCTCAAGGGCGCAGATGCAGCCAATATGGACGAGCTGGATCCCCTTGTCATGACTGAAGTCACTCGTGACGTGATCCTATGCCCCATTGCTACCATCGGATGTGGAAAGACGACAATTGCTATGGGTTTGACACACCTCTTCGGATGGGGCCATATTCAGAACGACAACATCTCGGGCAAGGGCCGTCCTCCTCGGTTTACGAAGTTGGTATTGAATGAGCTCAACGACCATGATGCTGTGATTGCAGACCGAAACAATGCACAGAGACACGAACGAAAGCAAATTATCACTGATGTCAAGCTTCAGCATGCCACAGCCAAGCTCGTTTGCCTCAACTTCAAGCACGACGAGGAGTCGATCGATGCAATCCGACAAGTCACCCAGGAGAGAATCATTGCTCGAGGAGATAACCACCAGACTATCCATGCCGCAAGCGACAAGGACAAGTTCCTCGGTGTTATGGAAGGATTCATCAACAGATTCGAACCTTGCAACCCCCACGCCCGCCCAGACGACGGCTTTGATGTCGTCATTGATCTCGACCCAACGGCGGGCAGTCGACAGAATCTCGAGACTGTTGTCACGCAGTTGCACAAGTTCTTCCCGAACCTGGTCAAGGAAGTCCCTTCACCCGAGGCACTTGACGATGCCATTGAATTCGCCCTGGGATACAAGCCTGACTTCAGGCATGACATTCCTGACCGTGGCAAAAAGAACAATAAGCAGCAGCAGCAACAAACGAAGGCAGAGAAGAAGAGGAAGATGGAGTATTTGTCTGTTTCTGTCTCCAGCCAAGAGGTTAATGCTGTCCTAGAGCGAGCTTTCAAGGGCGCAGATTCATCAACTTCCCGGTTCTACATGCAACTGAAACAGACACGGCGTGTGCAGCCCAAATTTCACGTTACTCTGCTGCACCGAGCGGCTAGCAAGGACCACCCTGATCTGTGGCACAAGTACACTCTGCTTCAAAACCAAGTAGAGGCGACTGGAAACCCTGAAGGAAAGCTGGGAGAGTGCGATGTGATGCTTGAGCGGGTAAGTCTTACGACGGGTAATTCTAGATGAAGGCCCTAACTTTACGCAGGTTGTGTTCGATGACCGCATCATGGCCATCGTTGTCCGCCTGTCAGATCAAGATGATCAGTGGCATTGTGTCAACCGTGTCGCTCACATCACGGTTGGAACTCGAGATGACTCGGTGAAGCCAAAAGAGAGCAACGATTTACTTGCCCGATGGTTGGAAGTGGGTAGCTCCCCAGAAACCCAGATTGGCGAGATCGTCTTCACCGAAAAGCCGGTACTTAAGGGCACAGTTGCACCCGTACTGGCAAGATTTTGAAGGGAAAATACAGCTTTCATGGGCTGGGGAGATATTTAGAGGGGAAGCGGCGTCGTCATGTGGAATTTCGGCAGTTGAAACTGGGACTGTAGAACGAAACACAACTAGAAGGGCTTTCCGCTACCCAAATCATCGTTGAATCGTAACGTCATTGCTTTGAGCGGTGTATTGCTTCTAGCTGCACCTGTTCCAGACATGTAAAAGGGTCTCTCTATGACGACATCAAAAATCACATCTCCCGCACTAGGGTCCATGTCTCGCATCCAGTAATTGCAAAGGGGTATTCTAGGTTCATAACTAAACAGACAGCCAGTTGACACACCGACTCTGTTGAAACACTTCGCTTTCTACTCATCATCAAGGAATCGGCTTGCTAAGGCCCCAAAGAAGGGTACTTCAAACCTGCGAGAATATTAGTGGTGATGCCGTCTTGCATGGCCGTGCAGCACATACCTATCCAGTATCTCAGCATCTCTATAGGCCCTTAGTGTAAGGACGGCGATTAAGGCAATATCACAGAGGAAGAACAGCCAACTCAGGAAGGTTGACCATGCGAAGACAAGATGGAAGATCATAATGGCGGTGAAGAGCAGCGCTGATTGCCAAGCATGAAATCTGAAGGGAGGGTTAGCACCTGGTATAATTTCTGTGCATTCCTATCATGCACAGCTTCGAGATTCTTGGCAAGCGTGAACATACCTCACATAGTCGCTGTTTCGTTCTAGGATGAGGAGTATGATTGCTCCAAGGGGTGGGAACGCGACATATGCCAGGCAAGCTTCGTAGTCGAGGCGCATTCCCAAACTTGTATCAAACTCGCTGACCTCTGCAACAGGATATGCTCCAGGCATAGTACTTGAAGCTCCAAAGGCCCTGTTGTCAGGGCTAATGGCAGCCCATCCAGCGGACTGTCCATCAAAACCTCCCCATCCTCGTTGTGGCTGGGGGTGTTGTAGGGGCGGAGGGGAAGCGACCGGGGAGAAGGATCGTCTAGCGTCGTAGGAGGGTCGGGGAGAGGCGTGTTCGGGAGAGGTCACGCGCGAGTGCTCGGGCGGAGAAGATTGATAGGGAGCGAAGTCCATGGTCGGAGAGAATACGTTGGTTTTCTATGAAAGGGCGGAGAGTGGCATCGACAGACTGTGCGGTGAGGCGAGATATATATCGGAGCAACAATCGCTGAGGTTCGGCGCAAAAGAGATCTCGTTTGCGAGTGGGACAGACGGATGGCCAACTTGGGATACAGTTGCTGGTGGAAGGTTGACATGCGGCCTTGGAGGGTAGAAAGGTGTCGCAATTGGAAGCGAGAAGCTCCAATGAACGAAGAGACCAAGGTGAGGTAGTGGGCAATTATCGGAGGAGGCGATGATGCAAATGCAAGATGGGATCAGTCGAGGAGCGAGGCGGGGTGGGCGCGAGATGGATGGAGGTTGCTCGAGCTCCTCGTGTAAACGTGAGGCGACGACGCCGTGATAGGTAGCTCCCAGCCACACGCATGAGTCCCAGCCACAGTTCCAACCAAACGGCTGTCAACGAGTCCTTCAGCCAATCAGCCTTTTGACCGCCAACTTCAACCCTTTGGTTGAGATTTCTTAAATATCCACGGTAGGCATGAAGTTGAAGATGCTGCGGCTGTTTTTAGACTTGTGGTCAACGGTATGTAGGATCACTGCGGCCGAAAGGTACTAGCCATGCTGCTAGATCCTCTATGAGACGGATACAGCATCCCAAGCCGCCTTTCATGTTCAACGGGTGAGAACGCCCCGTATAGTGTTCGTACATTTACACATACACTGCCCTCATTGGGCATTTTAGTGGTACATCAAATCCAACAAATCCACGCTAGATTTATTCTTCCTCCTTCTTTCCTCCATTTGCCTCTTCCTCGAGCTGGCCCTTTCTGCCCTCCAGTGCCAACCAGAGGCTTCTACTTCCACCCTCCAATGTGCTGGTAATGCCTAGACCAGCGCCTTGGAGCATAGCCACAAGCTGTGCTCGCAATCCGTCGAGGCCACCCTCGATACCTCCAACCCAGTTGATGCCCGACTGATCAAAGATCTTGCCTTCGACGCGGCCGCCGACAAGGAGAAGCTTGGCTAGGCCGTTCTGGCAAATGGCATCATGGTAACCGGGACTCTTCTTCCTTGTGGGAGCTGGGAACTGGCCAGGAACAGGAGCCAGAACACTCAGTGCGGCGGCCACATGGGCTGGAGACACCGCAGGAAGCACCAGGGCAGCCAAGGGGCCGACTAGGAGGGGTTGGATCTGGGCAAAGTTAGAATCCTCGGGGATTTCAGCCTTCTTAATCGCATCATATGCAGCTGCGGACAAATCGTGGACTACTGGGCCACGGGTCGTACGGGCAGTCGTTGCTGATGCAGCAGCAGCTTCCGGGTCATAGAATTCGACGAGCTTAAGAGCGACTCGTAGCATGTTGGTCCGGAGGACCTGCAATTGAACGAGGGGAGTGATATTGACTGGTTCAGTACCAGGAGCAGCGCTAGGCGGAGGAACGGCGGACAAAGCCTTCTTCAGCTCTCGTCGAACAGCAGCCCATTCCACCGCTGTGAGGTTACTGTGCTGGAAGAACAGAATCAAGGGTGTGGTGCGGAGAAGTGATGTGTAAGTTCGGATCAGCTGACTCTTCCTTGTCTCAACTGGCCGGGCACTCGGGGGCTTCGTCGCGGGAGCATGATCGATAGGTTTTCGAACTTCGGAAACGGCGGCCGAGTGGATTGATGTCGTCGAGAGGGTGCGAAGAGCCAAAGCCCATGACTTCTGTGGGAGATGGGACTCTCTGCACAATTGGCGCAGGCAGGGCGAGGCAGTCCTCGATATCCGGGAGGCCATAATGACTAAGCGCAAAAGAAGCAGGTTAGCATGAGAAACCCCAATGTTTGGAGTCGAGGTCTGCACATACGTGAATTGAGACGGTTGCTGGCTCGTCCTCCAAATCAAAAAATCCATGAGCATCACAGCCGTCGATCACCAATTGCGAGCGACAGGCAGGGTGGGCCGTGCACCCGGATCAACCCACCGCCGCGCCCCGGCCACCTGCAAGGCCACTGGGGCCAATGCCGAGCTGTGCTGTGGCTCTGTGCCAACCAGGCTGATTACGCGCGACCTGACTGCCTGCCTCAACAGCTTCGTCTTGGAGACTCGGGTGTAGTAATAGCTTTCACCTCCTAAACCCACGGCCGACTTTCAACATCGACATTCACAAACCTCCTACCTGTCGCGCCGACCTCATCCCTCAATCAAACCATTTTTCTTTCACCAAAACCGATACCCAACGCCACATTCCATCATGTCGACTCTCGAGGAGCTGGACGACTTTGATCACAGGGAGAAGGAGGAGGACAAGAGAGATGGTGGCGACAAGAACCAGAAGAAGCCTACCGACGGCGATGCGGACATGCAGGATGCCGAAGAGGAGCAAGATGATATCCTTGACGACGAGATTCTTGGACTCAGCACACAAGACATCCTAACCCGCAAACGGTTGCTCGAGAACGACTCTCGCATTATGAGGAGCGAGTATTCCCGATTATCACACGAGAAGGCCGCCATGGCAGAGAAGATCAAGGAAAACGTCGACAAGATTGCCAACAACAGGTTGGTTTCTCATCTTCTGTGGGTTTGGTAATGGTTATAGCTAACCTGAAGCAGGCAACTCCCCTACCTCGTTGGCAACGTCGTGGAGCTACTTGATCTTGACCCAACTGCTGAGTCGTCTGAGGAGGGCGCCAACATTGACCTGGACGCTACCCGAGTCGGAAAGTCAGCCGTCATCAAGACATCCACCCGCCAAACAATCTTCCTTCCCCTGATCGGCCTCGTCGATGCGGATAAGTTGAAGCCTGGTGACCTTATTGGAGTCAACAAGGATTCATACCTCATTCTGGACACCCTCCCCGCCGAGTACGACAGCCGTGTCAAGGCCATGGAGGTGGATGAAAAGCCCACAGAACAGTACACCGATGTTGGTGGACTGGACAAGCAGATTGAGGAGCTTGTGGAAGCTATCGTTTGGCCTATGAAGGAGGCTGAGCGATTCAAGAAGATTGGCATCAAGGCCCCTAAAGGTAACGCTGATATTGGTCCACCGACTCTTTTTACTGTGCTAACTGATTCTAGGTGCACTGATGTATGGCCCCCCCGGTACCGGAAAGACCCTCCTCGCCCGAGCTTGTGCGGCACAGACCGATGCTACATTCCTGAAGCTGGCAGGACCTCAACTGGTCCAGATGTTCATTGGAGATGGTGCCAAGCTCGTTCGAGACTGCTTCGCCTTGGCCAAGGAGAAGGCTCCTGCAATCATCTTCATCGACGAGTTGGACGCCGTCGGTACCAAGCGATTCGACAGTGAAAAGAGTGGTGATCGTGAGGTGCAACGAACCATGCTGGAGTTGCTGAACCAGCTTGATGGTTTCGCATCCGATGACCGGATCAAAGTCCTCGCCGCCACGAACCGTGTCGATGTGCTTGATCCTGCGCTGCTCCGTTCTGGTCGATTGGATCGCAAGATCGAGTTCCCCTTGCCGAACGAGGAAGCACGTGCCCAGATCTTGAAGATTCACTCCCGCAAGATGAAGGTCGACCCGGGTGTGAACTGGGGCGAACTTGCGCGAAGCACGGACGAGTTCGGCGGTGCTATGCTGAAGGCTGTGTGTGTGGAGGCCGGCATGATCGCCCTACGGTCAGGTAAGAATAAGATCGGACATGAGCATTATGTTGATGCCATCGCCGAAGTCCAGGCCAAGAAGAAGGACGTAAGTTACACACCATCCAGCCCAACCTACATGGCCAAGTCGCTAACTCAGGGGTACAGACAGTCAACTTCTACGCTTAATTGTGCTGATGATTGGGGATGTCATGGGCTGGGATATAGGCCATATAAGCCTGGGCGCTGGGGGATAGACAAGGCAGCGGCATCCATAGATCAATGTAACAGTATCTCGCATCGAATGCCCGCCTGTTTCGAGGCACGAAATATGCAACCCCCAGTTGCTTGGTTCACTTGTCCCAGCAACCAAGCCCCATACTCACCAGGTGAAACCCCCTGATGAGGCGCATATGTGTTGAATGTCAGTAATAAGGATGTGGAGATTGTCAGAAGCTGCACTCGACATGGGTTTTGGTAGCAGACAGTGATTTATTGAAGTGGTGGAATCCTGAAGGTACAGTCACTTGCACAGGTACCGCCTCCAAAAAGACATCTTCACGCAGGAAGCAAAGGCCACCCCCGGAGCTTTTGTTCCATTCAAGGATCGAGATTGCCCATCATTGCAGTCGGATTAACCGTTGGAGCAAGCATGTGCCTCGCACGGGTCGATGTTTGGCAGCGGAAGGTACCGATTTGTGCAGTGTGGCCTTAGGTAATCTCGCACTTTCCCTCGTTGGGCCTGGAGCTTGTGCGGGGCTGATCGGTGAACTACGTCATGGTGGCACCCATATTGGCTCTCATCCAAGGTCTGTTTGTTCAAACAGCATCGCGATGATGAACGATGGACGATGATGATGCTGGTGGTGACGCTGACGAGGCAGAAGAGCCCCTCGATTTGTGCGAACGGACAGGTAGCCAGATACAGGACCCAGTGAAACCATTTGGTGCCTTGTTTCATGATTTGATGAGCTCATGCATAGGTATCCAGTACCTTCTGCCGTGTGTGTACAGCTGCCAGATTCCAGCCACCCACGACAACGGCACAGTGACGTGATAGATTCCTCAGTTCGTGGCTTGCTCTCCCTCCCAACTTCCTTCCTTCCTGCCCACATTCATCTCCCTTGATGCGTATTTGTTTTCATTCCTTTCCCCTCCATCAAAAAAAACCACCCACATCGTCGCGGCCATTTCTCTGTGATACCCCTTCCTATTCTACTCTAACCTATTGCCCGACAATCTGTTGTGCTTCTACTCGCAACAAAGTGCAGCGATTCTTAACCTGCAGAACTAGACGCAACCACGATGCGGTTCTTGACTGCCCTCTCTGTCGTGGCGGTCGCCAACGGCGTAGCCGCCAGCACATGGTTCCCCGGCTCTAAGCCTGGTAAGTCAACTGCCTTGTCATAACAAACTGCTTGTAGCTAACAGAATATAGTCTACAACAAATGGCACGAGACCGAGTTGGAGCGCTGGCTCTCTGACCACGACATCCCCTATCCCACCCCCGCCGATCGTAAGGACCTGGAAACACTTCTCGAGAAGAACTGGGATGCCTATGTCGTCTCCCCATACAACAGCTGGGACACCGCTCAGCTGAGTTCCTATTTGCAAGCCAAGGGCAAAGAGACCCAAGAAGAGGCCGCTGCCACCAAAGACAGCTTGCTGTCCCAGGTCAAGGCCAACTGGTACGAGACTGAGGACAACGCCCAGTCCGCTTGGCTCAACGTTCGAGACTGGATCCTCGACACATGGACCGAGAGCCAGTTGAAGGCTTTCTGTGACAAGAATGGTATCCCTGGTAAGCCAGCTCTCTCAGCTAATGACTTGTCCCCTGAATATCTTGACGGTACTGACCAAGCGCTTGCAGTCCCCCAGCCTCGTCAGCGAGACACTCTTCTCCAGAAGGCCCGTTCTGGCTACGAGACTGCTGCTAAGAAGGCCAATGAGGCTGTTTCGTACCCTGGAAACTGGCTATACGAGAGTTGGTCTGAGTCTGATTTCAAGGAATGGCTCGATACCCATGGTTTCCCTGCTCCCCAGCCAATGACCCGCGACAAGCTCATTGCCTCTGTGCGCCGCAACTCTCGCCTTGCTTATCTCCGAGCTCAAGACCAAGCCGCCAGCGCCACGGCCAGCGCCCAGGCTGCTTACGCTACTCTGACTGACATGATCATTGACGCCTGGAGCGAGTCTCAGCTCAAGGAGTTCTGTGATAAGAATGGCATCGCTGTGCCTCAGGGTACCAAGTCCAACGAACTCCGCGCTTTGGTCCGCAAGCACCGTGCCGATATCCTAGGAGACAATATTGCTGGTAGCGCTTCGTCGGCCTTTGGTGCGGCCACTTCCAACGCGCAGAACCAGTACGCCAAGGCTACCGACAGTGCCTCACTCGCCGCCCAAGACGCTTTCAACAAGGCGGTTGGCACGTGGTCTGACAGCCGACTCAAGGCCTACCTTGATGCTCGCGGTGTTCCTGTTCCCCAGGGATCCAAGAAGAATGAGCTCGAGGCTCTTGTTCGCAAGAACTCGCACGTCGCCGCCCACGGAGGTAACGCGTGGACCTTCGATGACTTCAGCTACGAGAACCTCAAGAAGTACATCTCCAGCCAAGGTGATGCAACTGCCAAGAAGGTGGTGGACAAGAAGGATGCCAGCCGTGATGAGCTTTACAGTGCCGCCCAATCGGCCTACTCTTCTGCCTCATCCGCTGGCGGATCTACTTGGGCTTCTGCCACCAACTACCTCACCGCTGCGACTGCGTCTGCTAAGCAAAGCGCCTTCGACCAGTGGACTGAGACCGACCTCAAGGCGTATCTCGACAGTTATGGCGTGCCCGTCCCCCAGGGTTCCAAGATCGAGGATCTGAAGGCTCAGGCCCGAAAGCAGTCTACGTACTTCAAGTACGGCACCAACTCTCCCGCGGAGACTTTCTTCGCTAAGATCGGAGAGACTTGGAACTGGATCACTAGCCAACTCAAGATTGGTGGTGAGGCTGCCAAGCAGAAAGCTGCTGAGACGGAAGAGGATGCCAAGGAGAAGATTCGTGAGGAGCTGTAATGCCGTTTGGCATGGCGTACTGGATGAGATGAAGACATCCTCGAGCAACAGTGTGCTGCGGTTGAAAGACGCTAGGCCGATGTTTCGGCATCTATCAGCGTGAAGAAAAGGCAAGAAGATTATGATGAGATCCAAGTGATCGGATATCACTTAATTACTGGTCTCGTGCAGGCTGCGATTGTGCGCTTCGTTTGCTTTAGCAAGTAGTCATGTATTATGAATTGCCCTATGGATTCTTGACCCTGGCGCTTCTTGACGAATGTGAGATGTGTTGCATATTGGGCTGTCGCGTAGGGGGCTGATGTGAATGTCAAGAAGAACCCACAAGGGTATTTCTTGGGTGATAAAACATAGATGAAATGTTAAGTGTGGCGTGTCAACTGGACAATTGTGGTGTAATGTCAACTACGGCTTCTAATACGCAGACACGAGCTTCAACGGCTATGTCCGTAGTAATAGAGACATGGTTAGATGGAAATACAATCAGCTAGGCTATCGTCAGAGTAGTCTACAGGTGGGAGCGCGACCAAGTCGTAGAGAGGAAAAGGGGCGGTTTGCGAGTTTGGCTCAGGTGTCACAGAACAAGACTTAACTAGAGCATGGAGCGAACAACTATATTTGACATCTTTTTTAACATCCTAACGCCATCGCTGGTAGAACCCATCGTGGGCCTAACTGCCCTTCGAGGTACCCTTCTATCTGGACGATGTCCTGCAAATTACGCCCAGAGCCTGCAAGTTCCATCCGCACCAGCGCTGAGGCACCAGGGGTGCTTGGGGTGCCAGTCGACATCCAGAACACCAAGCTTGTTGATCACCTTGTGGCCTCGGAGCATCTTGACAGGTACAATCGTGGCGTTCTCCATAAGGTCGCTGACGACCTTGCCGTGGAAGATCTGGAGGGTTCCATCATCACTGGCATCAGCGAAGAGCGGTAGGCTGCGGTGATACTTGACGGCTCGGATGGCCTCAGGGTGGAATCTCATAGTCTTGTATGGGCGAGCGGACAGATCCAGATCATGCCACAGCAATCTTCGGTCGTAAGAGCCAACGATGAGGTTGTCACCGCCGGGGTGGACATCGAACGAGGAGATCCATCGGGCACCAGGTTGGACAACCTTGACAAGCTCTTGTCGCTGCAGATCGTAGCAGCGGATCATTCGTTGGGTTGCGACAAAGAACAGGGGTCTTGAGGGATGGAACTGGGCCGTCTGGGCGAGACCAGGGAGCTTGCGGAACGGAATCTGACTGAGGTGCTTGGAGAGGGTATGTATGGCCACAGAGCTTCGCTGTCCTGTGGGAGAGACGGAGCAGAGGAACTCGCCTCGCCTGTGCCAGCTGATCACCTTGATCAAGGACCTGACAGTGGCCTTTAGGAGTACACCGGCATCCTCGAGCTTAGCTCCAGGCCTTGACCACTTGGCCGGAGGATCCTTCTTGACTCCATTGGCGGCGGCGGGTTGGGCGCCGTTGGTTGCGTATCCAAAACCAGCATCGAGGACTTCGCGGCTCGCCTTTTCCACGGCATCGCTTGCAACTGAAGGAATCATGAAGAAGAGATCTTCACCAGCTGCCGCGGCCAAGATGAGAGTCTCCTTGTTGGGGCGCCATCGAACAACGTTGACAGGCTCCTCGCTGCTCAGCTTGGCCATCCATTCCTGATGGCCGCTGAGACCCCAAACGCGGACAGTACCATCGTCGCCTCCTGATGCCACAAACTCGCCGTCAGGGCTGAATGCCACAGAGCGCACACGACCCTCGTGGCCTCGGAAGATTGTCTGGTTGAGAGTAGGGAAGGGCTTGAGGTCCTCAGGCCGCGGGAGCTTGGGCAGAAGAGAGTTGGGGTCGATGTTGAGCCTGTTCTTCCTGATTCGAGGGGCCAGGTACAAGTCCAAACACCGTTCGAACCTCTCCTTGACAAACTCGCCGTAGCCAGGGACCTTCCGGAGAGAATCGAATTTCTCGGGGAGGTATTCCTTCTCTCTCTCCTCAGGATCCTGGTTCTTCCAAGCCTCCTTCTCTTCCTCAGTAGGCAGGTATTCCGGCGGGGGGGTTGTAGCTGAGATCGTATCCAGGGGGGGGCTAGCTTGGGCGCGGGAATATTCATGACATGGGGATCCTGAGGCTCCTCGTTGGCCCATACGTCGTAATAGACTTCCTCCTTCTCCTCCTCTTCTCGTTGCCGCTCCTCCGGAGGCTTGTATGGAAGGATTCTTCCCTCCTTGATCGCCCGAACAAGTTTCGCGACACGCTTCGCTTCGTGTTTTGAGGGAACAAAGCGACGCTTCGGCTCGGGTGCTGCGCTCAGAGGCATCTTCTCCTCGATACCAGTGAAATACGGGACCATGTCCTGGAAGAGGTTAGCAAAGCTCAGGAATGACCCAGGGATGGGTTAGAGACTCACAGGATAAGGATCGTAACCCTCATCAGGAACTTCGTTCATCTGAAGTCGCTTGAGAAGTTCAAGCTCATCTTGACTAAGATTCAGAGGCTTTCCGGTCTCTGGATCTGTCAAGCCAGTCCAACCCTTGGGAATCTCGATGCTGTCGAGGAGGGCATCGAGCGCCTCGCCCGTGGCGGGGCGCATAATCTTCTTTCCATTAATGTCATATCCAATGTGAGGATACGAGTCATAGAAAGAGAGAGGGATATTGCCAATCGTGTTCGCGGGGCCTTGGGCATCTGAGTCGTCGCTGTCATAGACAGGGTCGACCTCGGCATACTCATAGCGCTCGCCTCCATTGGCATCCTTCACGACGCGGTAGGTCGGCTGATCGTCCTCGTCATCCAGACCGGGGAGCGCTCGCGCGCTGTCGCCAAGCTCAGAGGAGGCATCGTCGCTATGCGCCTCTATGTCTTCGTCTTCGTCGGGGTCTTCTACATCCTCATCAGAAGACAGACCGTCAAGTTCATCGAACTCGTCCTCGTCAACCTCGGAGTCGTCTTCGCTCTGGGAGAGTACGCCGTCTAATTGAACGCCAGAAAGATCATCATCAACTGGGGCGGCCTCAGAAGGCCCTTTTCTTTTGCGAGACGGTATTAATGGCGCCATTGGCGGGTTATGGGCGAAAGAACAGCGGTGGGTGTAACTTTGGTCGAGAAAGAATTCAAACTGATGGACCGCATTGTGAAGACATATTTTTTTTCTGGGCACGATAAGATAAGAAGATAAAGTGGATCTGCCATGCGCAAGCCACACTTGGAAATAAACCAAAGTGAGGTAAGTGATTTAAAGGTATTCTTAGCCCCCCTATACTTAAAAAGCTAAAAAATTATAATAGTTTTTAAAAAAGATATTAAGATATAATTTATATTAAAAAAATATATTTATAAACATTATAACGTATATGATAAGCAAGTTGGCCATGCAAGCAAGTTGGCCAAAAATCCCTCACCTAACATCTCGATTTGATCAATTGATTCTTAACCACCCAGCATGTCACAATCTAATTATGAGGCTAGAATGCTTCTTGCCCTTCAGGCCCTTCAAAATGACCCAAAATTAAAGCTCCGACGCGCTGCAACGATCTATACAGTCAATCTAACAACGCTCTGGCGTCGGCAGCAGGGTATTCTTTCTAGGCGAGATACCATCACGAAATCATGCAGGCTATCTGATCTAGAGGAAGAGGTCCTTATTCACTTCATTCTTGACCTAGATTCGCGAGGATTTCCCCCCCGGCTACGTGGTGTTAAAGAAATGGCTGATTAATTGCTTGCCGACCGCGACGCGCCACTAGTCGGCACGCGTTGGGCTTATAACTTCATTAGATAATACCTAGAGCTTAAGACGCGTTTTTTTTAGAAATATAACTACTAGAGAGCTAAGTACAAAGATTTAACTATTATCTATAAGTGGTTTTAGCTTATAGCAAATATAATCGCGAAGTATAGCATTTAATTAGATAATATTTAGAACTTTAATGAGACTAGCTTTCTTATAGGTATAATTATAAGCGAAATAGTAGTTATAGGTATAAAAAGGCGTGAAAAGCTAAAATTAGTATAACCTAGAAACCAGGAATGGATTACGGTTATTTAAGCGACCAATACGGAAGGCTGGTCGATCCCGCCGTTTACTATCAGTGCGGGCTAGTATTACCTCGCCAACTGGTATTAAGAAAGCAACCTCCCGGGCGATTAGGCTATTACGATGACCTAAAATAGCTAGACTGATAATAAGACCGGTCTTAAGTGGCTTAAGCACTTTGACCAGTATATAACTAAGCGGATAAATAGTCGCTATCGTCTCTTAATCCTTAATAGTGTAAGAGTATCAGGCAGGTGCAAAACTAATCCAATAGACCAAAAGATCCGCCAGTGTCAGCACAACGTGCTGGCACTGCCTGCCATATTAGTATATAAGGAGGCCCTTAGGCACTTCGCATCCTTATAAATAGCTATAAAAGTCACTACTTAATTAAATTTAAGAGATATTACTAGAATAATAAGATTATCTAGCTTTATATACTACCTTATTTATCTTATCTACTCTAGCCCTTAGATATTATATACTTTAATATACTTAAGAGGGCTTATAGTTAAGAAATTAAGTATTTAATTAAATACTCTATAAATTATATTTTAAAAACTAAGTTCCTCTTAGCTTTTTATAATATATTTTAAGCTATTATAATAAAAAAAAATATTAAGGCATTCTTTAAAAAAGCTAAAATTATTCCTCTTAACCTAAAAATTATAATCTTAAAGCTTAATATATAGCTATAGACTTTAATGCCTGCCGAGGAGGAGGCTAAATTATTAAACCCTTAGGTTTTAAAGACCTTAAAGACTATACTTAAGGCCTAATCTTAGTCTAAATACCTTAAGAGATAAATTAGAAGGCATTATAATAGCTCCCTTAAGTTAATTATTAAGGCTATAAAGTTAGTTATTAAGGCACTAAAGGGAAATATATATAAGATAGCTCTAATAAGGGCAGAGATCTAAGAGCTTTAACTAATAAATGAGATATTAAGCTAGTACTAAAGGGTAAAAAGGACTTAATTATAAAAAAGAGGGGTAATAATAGTAAAAAAAAAGAAAATAAGTAATTAATTAAATAGATATTAATATATAAGTAATAGCTAAATTATTAAGGAGTAATAATTAAGGGAGGTTAGTGTAACTAAGTATTTAATATTATAATATTTATAATAAGCCTAGCTATAATATAAAGAGTTATTAAGTAGTTATTAAAATATCTAGGGAAAAATATAATAAGTAGTT
Source organism: Fusarium phalaenopsidis (assembly GCF_050370095.1). Taxonomy (NCBI): domain Eukaryota; kingdom Fungi; phylum Ascomycota; class Sordariomycetes; order Hypocreales; family Nectriaceae; genus Fusarium; species Fusarium phalaenopsidis. The sequence continues at coordinate 2,442,067 of NW_028145417.1, read as the reverse complement.
TTAATTAATTTAATAATTTATAGTATTTTTATTATAATTTTTAATTTTTAAGGTAAGGAAAAGTAATTAACTTACTTATATAGTTAATTTATTTATTATATATATTATTAAATTTAAAAATTAATAATATAATATTAATATACTTAATAAATAAGTATTATAATTAAGTAAGTATTATATTAAATTATATAATTAAAAATTATTAAATTTTAAATTTTAAAAAATATTATAAAATAAATATAAACTTAAAAAAAGGCTTTTTAATATTAATTATTTAAGAAACTTAAAAATACTTTTTATAGATTTTAAAAAATCCCTTTATAAAGAAATAACTAAGTATATAATATAAATAAATTTTTTAAATACTAGCTTAATAATAGTTTTATAAAAATTTAAAGAAATTTATATAATATATATAATAAGTATATACTATAGGCAAGTATGCGCTATACTTTTACCTTATAGTATAAATCTTATTAAAATAGAAAATTCCTTTAAAAATTCTAAGAAATTTAAATTAAGCTTAAACTAAATATAATTTTAAGGTTAGGCTATTTTTTATAAAGAAATCTATTTTTATTTTTATAGATTTTTTAAAAAAATTACTTATTATATAAGTAAGAAAAAGTATATTTATATTATATATTTAGTTATTTCTCTATAAGGGGGATTTTTTTTTAAAAATCTAAAAAATCATATATAATTTATTTATAAGTTAAATAGCTAAAAACTTACTTTTTAGGTTTCTAGCTATTTTAATGCGGTTTTTATTAAAGTTAAAAATTTTAGATTTTAATATATAATTTAATTATAGCGCATACTTGCCTATAGCGCATGCTTATTATATATATTAATTTTTTTAGATTATAATAAACTTAAACTTTTATTTTTTTATACTTTAAGCTAACTTTAAATTTTTATAAATTTATTTAAAATTACTTTTAAGGTAGAAATATAAATACGGCGCTTACTTAACTGCGGCGCTTACTTATTAAGTATATTATAGTAATTTCCTTATATTTTTTAAAAAAAAATATTACTAAGCTAATATATAAAATATGCTATTCGTATTATATAAACTGCTATTTATATATAAAGAGCAATTTTTATAAATCTTAAAAAAATACTAATATACTTAATAAGCATGCCGATTAGACAAGCCTGCTAATTAAAAATCCCTTAACCTATAACTATTCTATTTAATTAATTGATTCTTAACTATGTAAGATGCTATACTTAAATAGAGAGGCTAATATCCTTCTTGCACTTTAAGCCTATCAAAATAACCTAAAATTAAGTCTCTAATGCGCCGCAAAGGTCTACTAGGTTAACTATAATACCCTTTATACCTGATATAATAATATATCTACGCGTTATAATTAAATCCCTAAATTATATAAATTAGATCGAGAGGAATAAATTATTATTTAGTTTATTTTTAACTTAGATTTGCGAGGATTTCCTTTATAATTATATAGTATTAAAGAAATAGCTAGGTAATTACTTATTAACTATAATATATTACTAATTAGTAAGCGCTAAGCTAGAAACTTTATTAAGTAATATAAAAAGCTTAAAATATAGTTTTTTTATAAATATAATTACTAAAGAGCTAAATATAAAAATCTAATAAGTATTTATAATTAGTTTTAGCTTTTTAAAAATATAATTATAAAATATAATATTTAATTAAATAATATAACTTTAATAAAATTAGCCTTATAATAGGCATAATTATAAATAAAATAATAATTATAAATATAAAAAAATATAAATAACTAAAGTTAATTTAGCTTAAAAACTAGAAATAAGCTATAATTATTTAAGCGATTAATATAAAAGGCTAGGCGATTTAGCTATTTATTATAGCTATAAGTTAATATTACCTTATTAATTAATATTAAAAAAGTAACCTCCTAGGCGATTAAGCTATTATTATAACTTAAAATAGCTAGACTAATAATAAGATAAGTCTTAAGTAGTTAAAATACTTTAATTAATATATAATTAAGTAATTAAATAATACTTATTATCTTTTAATCCTTAATAGCTATAAAAGTTACTACTTAGCTAACTTTAAGATATATTATAAGAAGAATAATATTATTATACTTTATATATTACCTTATTTATCTTATTTATTTTAGCCTCTTTATATTAAGTGCTTTAAGCTACTTAAAAAGGCTTATAATTAAGAAATAAAGTATTTAATTAAATACTCTAAAATATATATTTTAAAGACTAAGTTCTTTTTAGCCTTTTATATTATATATTAAATAATTATAATAAAAGTAAATATCTAAGGAGGTTTTAAAAGAGCTAAAATTATTTCTCTTAACCTAGAAAATATACTCTTAAAGCTTAATATATAGCTATAAACTCTAATACTTACTAAGGAGGAAGCTAGCCTTCTTACCCCTTAGGTCTTAAAGACCCTAAAGATTATTATTAAGGCTAAATCTTAACTTAAATACCTTAAAAGATAAATAAAAAGAAATTAAAATAGCTCCCTAGAGTTAATTTTTAAAGTATTAAAGTCTCTTTCTAAGGGAATAAAGGTAATTATATATAAGATAATATTAATAAGGTCTAAGATCTAAGAGCTTTAATAAGTAAATAAGATACTAAGTTAATACTAAAGGGTAAAAAGGACTTACTTATAAAAAAAAAAGAAAATAATTATAAATAAAAAAAAAGTAATTAATTAATTAAATAGATATTAATATATAAGTAGTAGCTAAATTATTAAGAAGTAATAATTAAGTAAGGTAAATATTACTAAAGGAAAGGTATTATAAAATATATAAAAAGCCTAGATATAATATAAAAATATATTAAATAATTATTAAGATATCTAGGGAAAAGTATAATAAGTAGTTTTAATTAATATATATAATAAGTAAGCGCTATAAATAAGTAAGCGCTATACTTTTCCCTCTTATACCTAACTTTTTATTTAATTAATTAATTATTAACTACTAAATATATTAGACCTAAATACTAAGGCTAGAATGCTTCTTACCCTTTAAGCCCTTTAAAATAACTTAAAACTAAGTATTTAAAGCGCTATAGGGATATATAAGATTAATAAGCGGCGGCTATATCGCCGCTAGCAAGGCATTTAATCCCGACGCGATATTATCCTAAATTTACGCTAATTATCTAATCTAAAGGAATAAATAATAGTTTAATTTATTCTTAACTTAGATACGCGAGGTTTTCCCCCGCGACTATATGCTATTAAAGTAATAGCTAATTAACTACTTACCGACCGCGATGCACTACTTATTAATAAGCGCTAGGCTTCTAACTTTATTAAGTAATAAGAAAAGCTAAAGATGTATTTTTTTTATAAATATAATTACTAAAGGGCTAAGTATAAAGATCTAAAAGAAATCTAAAAGTAGTTTTAACTTATAGTAAATATAATCACGAAGTATAATATTTAATTAGATAATATCTAGAACTTTAATAAGATTAGCTTCCTTATAGGTATAATTATAAATAAAATAATTATTATTAGCGCAAAAAGGCATAATTAACTAAAATTAATATAGCCTAGAAGCTAGGAATAGATTATAATAATTTAGGTAATTAATATAGAGGGCTAAGCGATTTAGCTATTTATTATAAGTATAGGCTAATATTACCTCGCTAATTAATATAAAGAAAGTAACCTCCCGGGTAATTAAATTATTATAACCTCTTAAAATAGCTAGACTAATAATAAGACTAGTCTTAAGTAGCTAAAGCACTTTAATTAATATATAATTAAGTAATTAAATAGTTATTATTATCTTCTAGTCCTTAATAGCTATATAAATTATTATTATATTAATTTTAAGAAATATTATAAAAAAAATAAAATTATTATATTTTATATATTACCTTATTTATTTATTTTAGCTTCTTAATATTAAGTACTTTAGCTTATTTAAAAAGGCTTATAATTAAAAAATAAAGTATTTAATTAAATATTTTATTACTTATATTTCTAAGACTAAGTTCTTCTTAGCCTTTTATATTACTTATTAAGTTATTATAATAAAATAAAATATTAAGTCTGCTTTTAGAGGGGCTAGACTTATCTCTTTTAACCCAGAAAGTATAATCTTAAAGCTTAATATATAGCTATAGACTCTAACGCTAATTAAGGAAGAAGCTAGGCCCTTAACCCCTTAGGCTTTAAAGACCCTAAGAATAATACTTAAGGCTAAATCTTAGTCTAAATACCTTAAGAAATAAATTAGAAGGTATAAAAGTAGCTCCCTAGAGTTAATTCTAGGAGCCTTAAAGTCTCTTATAAAAGAAATAAAAGCAATAATATATAAGAATATATTATTAAGGGCTAAGGTTAAGGACTTTTAAGAGGCAAATAAGATATTAAGCTAGCGCTAGAGGGCAAAAAGGATTAAACTATAGCAAAGAGGGGTAATAATAATAAAGAAAGAAAGGTAAGTAATTAATTAGATAGATATAAATACATAGGTAATAGCTAAATTATTAAGAAGTAGTAATTAAGGAAGGTTAGCGCGACTAAGAGTTTAATATTATAGAGTATATAATAAGCCTAGTTATAATATTATAATATATTAAGTAATAATTAAGACCTCTAGGGAAAAATATAGTAAGTAGTTTTAATTAATTAATTAATTTATTATATTTTTATTATAATCTTACTAAAGAGGGTTAAGAAAAGTATAGCGCTTACTTATTTATAGCGCTTACTTATTATATATATTAATTAAATAGTTTATTATATTTTTATTATAATTTATATCTTAGAGATTAAGATATTTAATTAATATACTTATTAAGCATATTATATATTTTTATAGTTATTTAAATAGCTAGAAATATCTTATTTAGAATTTTAGCTATTTTATAACTAGTTTTAAAAATTAAAAATATTATTATTTTTACTTATATAGTATAGTGCAGCGCATACTTACCTGCAGCGTATACTTATTATATATAATACTTACTTATTAAGTATATTATAATATACTTAATAAGTAAGTATTATAGTTAAGTAGGCGCTGTATTTATATTTCTACCTTAAAAGTAATTTTAAATAAATTTATAAAAATCTAAAATTAGCTTAAAATATAAATAAATAAAAGTTAAAGTTTACTATAATTTAAAAAAAACTATATAAATTTCTTTAGATTTTTATAAAACTATTACTAAGCTAGTATTTAAAAAGTCTATTTATATTGTATACTTAGCTATTTCTCTATAAAGGGATTTTTTTAAAATCTATAAAAAGTATTTTTAAGTTTCTTAAATAATTAGTATTAAAAAAGCCTTTTTTTTTTAATTTATACCTATTTTATAATAGTTTTTAAAATTTAAAATTTAATAATTTTTAGTTATATAATTTAATGCGGCGCTTACTTAACTGCGGCGCTTACTTATTAAGTACGTTAGGTTATATATTATATAATAAGCCTAACTCTTTAGTTTTAATCAATTAGGGCTTAAATTAAATTTTAAAGAAATTTCTTTATATTCTTTTTAAGGTAAAAATACAAGGGCAGCGCATACTTATATGCGGCATATACTTATTATATATGTTATCTTAAATAAGGGAGTGACTTAAGTTATTATATAGTGGGATTTTTATATTTAAGAAAGTTAATTAAAAGATTTTTTTTTTAAAAAAAAATAAGAGTTTAAAATAGCTTATATGTTATATATAGCTTATTTAAATAAGAAAAAATATTATATAATATTCTTAGATTTTTATTAAGATTCTTTATAAAAGGGTTTAAAAAAATATATATTTATATTATATAAATAGCTATTTTCTTATAAAAAACTTTTTCAAAAATCTAAAAAAAATATAATAAGATTTAATAAAGAGTTAAATTTATAAAAATATACTTTTAAAGTTTATAGCTATTTTATATTAGTTCTTAAAGTTTTTAAGTTAATTGTTTTTAAGTATATAATATATTAAGATACTTACTTATCTAAGATACTTATTTTAAAACTAGGCTTACTATAAATACTATAGCACTAAACCCCTAGTCACGCTAACCTTCCTTAACTACTACTTCTTAATAATTTAGCTACTACTTATATATTAATACCTATCTAATTAATTACTTATCTTCTTTCCTCTATTATTATTACCCCTCTTTTTTATAGTCTAGTCCTTTTTGCCCGCTAGCGCTAGCTTAGTATCTTATTTACCTCTTAAACGTCTTAGACCTCGGCCCTTATTAAAGCTATCTTATATATAACTACCTTTATTCCCTTCATAAGAAACTTTAAAGCTCCTAGAATTAACTCTAGGGAGCTACTTTTATGCCTTTTAATTAATTACTTAAGGTATTTAAACTATGATTAAGCCTTAAGCATAGTCTTTTAGGTCTTTAAAACCTAAGGGGTTAATAGTTTAGCTTCCTCCTCGGTAGGCATTAGAGTCTAAAGCTACATATTAAGCTTTAAGACTATACTTTCTAGGTTAAGAGGAATAAGCCTAGCCCCTTTAAAGGCTACCTTAATATTTCTCTCTATTATAATAGCTTAAAATGCGGCATAGAAGGCTAGGAAGAATTTAGCCTTTAAAATATAGGTTATAGAGTATTTAATTAAATGCTTTATTTCTTAACTATAAGGATTTTTTAATATATTAAAGCACTTATTATTAAAGGGCTAAAGTAAATAAGATAAATAAGGAGGTATATAAAGCCTTATAATCTTATTTTCCTTATAATATTTCTTAAATTTAATAAAGTAATAACTTTTATAGCTATTAAGGATTATAAAATAATAATAATTATTTATTTACTTAGCTATATATTAGTTAAAGTATTTAAGCTACTTAAGACTAGTCTTATTATTAATCTAGCTATTTTAAGTTATTATAATAGCCTAATTACCTAAGAGGTTACTTTCTTAATACTAGTTAGCGAGGTAATATTAACCCGCATTAATAATAAATAGCGGGATTACTTAGCTATTTATATTAATTACCTTAATAACTATAATCTATTCCTAGTAGCTAGGCTATACTAATTTTAGCTTTAAATGCCTTTTTAAGCCTATAAGAATTATCTTACTTATAATTATACTTATAAAAAAGCTAATCTTATTAATATTATAAATATTATTTAATTAAATATTATATTTTATAATAATATTTATTATAAGTATAAACTAATTATATATAATAATTAAGTTTTTATACTTAGCTCTCTAGTAATTATATCTCTAAAAATAATATAATATACTTAATAAGTATATAAATTAAATAAGTATATAAATTAAAAATCCCTTATCTTATAATATTTCTATTTAATTAATTAATTCTTAATTACCTAATATACTATAATTAAATAAAGAGGCTAATATCCTTCTTAAGCTCTAGGCCTATTAAAATAACTTAAAATTAAGTCTCTAATACGCCACAAAGGTCTATAAAATCTCTTATATTACTCTCTATTACTAATAATATAATATATCTATATATTATAATTAAATCCTTAAATTATATAAATTATTTAATTTAAAGGAATAAATTATTATTTAATTTATTTTTAACTTAGATTTATAAGGATTTCCCTATAATTATATAATATTAAAGAAATAACTAATTAATTACTTATTAATTATAATATATTACTTATTAATAAGTACTAAGCTAGAAACTTTATTAAGTAATACTTAGAGCTTAAAATATATTTTTTTTTATAAATATAATTATTAAAGGGCTAAATATAAAAATCTAATTATTATTTATAATTAGTTTAGGCTTATTAAGAATATAATTATAAAGTATAATATATAATTAGAAGATATTTATAATTTTAATAAAACTAGCTTTATAATAAGCCTAATTTAAAATAGGATAGTTATTATAGGCGTAAAAAAGGCATAAAAGACTAAAATTAATATAGCCTAGAGACTAGGAATAAGTTATAGTTATTTAGGCGATTAATACGGAAGGCTAGGCTATCTAGCTGTTTATTATAGTTATGGGCTAATATTACCTCGCTAATTAGTACTAAGAAAGTAACCTCCCGGGCGATTAAGCTATTATGACGTCTTAAAATAGCTAGACTAATAACGAGATAGGTCTTAAATAGCTAAAGCACTTTAATTAGTATATAACTAACTAATTAACTAGTCCTTATTATCTTTTAATCCTTAATAGCTATAAAAGTTATTACTTAGCTAACTTTAAAATATATTATAAAAAGAATAATATTATTATACTTTATATATTACTTTATTTATTTTATTTATTTTAACCCCTTAATATTAATTACTTTAAGTTACTTAAGAAAGCTTATAATTAAGAAATAAAATATTTAATTAAATATTTTATAACTTATATTTTAAAGATTAAATTTTTCTTAGCTTTTTATATTATATTTTAAGTTATTATAATAAAAAAAAATATTAAGATAGTCTTTAAAGGGGCTAGGCTTATTCTTTTTAACCTAGAAAGTATAGTCTTAAAGCTTAATATATAGCTATAAATTTTAATACCTACTAAGAAAAAAGCTAGCCTTTTTAACCCTTAGGTCTTAAAGACCTTAAAGACTATTTTTAAGGCCTAATCTTAGTTTAAATACCTTAAAAGAAGAATTAAAAGACATAAAAGTAGCTCTCTTAAATTAATTTTAGAAGTATTAAAGTTTCTTTCTAAGAAAATAAAGGTAATTATATATAAAATAGTATTAATAAGGGCTAAGATCTAAGACTTTTAATAAATAAATAAGGCATTAAATTAGTAATAAAAGGTAAAAAGGACTTATTTATAAAAAAGAAAGAAAATAACTTTAAATAAAAGAAAATAAGTAATTAATTAAATAAATATTAATATAAAAGTAATAGCTAAATTATTAAGAAGTAATAATTAAGAAAGGTTAATATAACTAAGGGTTTAATACTATAATATATATAATAAGCCTAGTTATAATATAAGAATATATTAAGTAGTAATTAAGATATTTAGGGAAGAATATAATAAGTAGTTTTAATTAATTAAATAATTTATTATATTTTTATTATAATTTATATCTTAGAGGTTAAGATTTTAAATTTATATATTTATTTAATTTATATACTTATTAAGTATATTATATAATTATATCTTTTAGGTTAATATATATATATAGCGAGCTTAATAATAAGTAAATTAGAAAAAAACACTCTTAACCTATTTCTTTTTTTTTTAATTTATTAATTCTTAACTATTTAATATATTATAATTTAATAAAAAAACTAAAATCTGTTTTATACTTTAAGCCTATAAAGAAATTTTAAAATTAAGTCTTTAAGGTGCTGCAAAGCTTTATTAAGTTAAGTATTTAATACTCTTTAACTAATATAATAATATCTAAGCCTAAGTTAATATTATTTCTAATTTATATTAATTATTTAATCTAGAGAAATAGATTCATATTTACTTTATTTATCTTAACCTAGATTTATAGGGATTTCCCTCTTAGCTTTATAATATAAAAGAAATAGCTAATTAACTACTTATTAACTGCGATATACTACTAATTAGCGCATATTATGCTTTAAATTATATTAAGTAATATTAAGATCTTAGGATATATCTTTTTTGAAACATAATTACTAGAGAGCTAAGTAAAAAGATTTAGTTATCATTTATAACTAGTTTCTATTTATAATAAATATAACTATAAAATATAATATTTAATAAGAGAGTATTTATAATATTAATAAGACTAGCTTTATAATAAATATAATATAAAGTAAAATAGTTATTATAGGTATAAATAAATATAAAAAGCTAAAACTAATATAATTTAGAAATTAATTAAATAACTATTATTATCTTTTAATTCTTAATAATTATAAATATTATTATTTTATTAAATTTCAGAAATATAATTAAAAAATAAAATTATTAAGCTTTATATATTACCTTATTTATTTTATTTATTTTAGCCTTTTAATATTAAGTATTTTAATATACTTAAAAATACTTATAATAAAGAAATAAAATATTTAATTAAATACTTTATTACTTATATTTTAAAAACTAAGTTTTTTTTAATATTTTATATTATATTTTAAGCTAGTATATATAATAAGTAAATAAGCTAGTTAAGTAAGTAAGTTACTTTTTTCTCTCCCTATAAATAGAAATTATAATAAAAATACTATAAATTAATTAATTAATTAAAACTACTTATTATAATATACATAATAAGCAAGTAGGACAGTCAAGCAAGCGGGACAAAAATCCCTCAACCTATATTATCTATATTTAATTAATTAATTCCTCGCTATTAAAGATATTAAGCTTAAATAATAAGGCTAGAATCTTTCTTGCACTTCAGGCCCTTTAAAATAACCTAAAATTAAGCCTCTGATAGGCAGCAAAGATATATAAAGTTACTCATATAAGGCTCTAGCGCTAGCAATAAGGCATCTAATCTCAACGCAATATTATCCAGAAATCTCGCAAGCTATCTAATCTAGAGGAAGAGATCCTTATTTACTTTATTCTTAACCTAGACTCGCGAGGATTCCCCCCCCGGCTTTATAATATAAAAGAGATAGCTAATTAATTACTTACTAACTACGAGGCGCTATTAATTAATATATATTAGGCTTTAAACTTTATTAGGTAATACTTAGACCTTAAGATGCGTTTTTTTTTAGAAATATAATTACTAAAGAGCTAAGTATAAAGATCTAGCTATTATCTAGAAGTAGTTTATACTTATAATAAATATAATTACGAAATATAATATTTAATTAAATAATTTCTATAATATTAATAAAACTAGCTTTATACTAAGTATAATTTAAAGTAAAAGAGTTATTATAGGTATAAATAGGCATAAAAAACTAAAATTAATATAGCTTAGAAACTAGGAATAAATTATAATTATTTAGGCAATTAATATAAATAGCTAAGTGATTACGCTATTTATTATTAATATAAGCTAATATTACCTCGCTAACTAGTACTAGGATAGTAACCTCCCGGGCGATTAGGCTATTATAATAACCTAAAATAGCTAGACTAATAATAAGATTAGTCTCAAGTAGCTTAAGCACTTTGACCGGTATATAGCTAAGTGATTAAATAGTTGCTATTATTTTCTAATCCTTAATAGTCACGAGAGTTATTACTTAATTAAATTTAAGAGATATTATAAGGAGAAAAAGATTATTAGGCTTTATATACCCCCTTAATTATCTTATATCTTTAGCTACTTAATATTAGGTGCTTTAAGCTATTAAAGCAGGCTTATAGTTAAGAAATAAAGCATCTAATTAGATGCTTTATAACTTATATTTTAAAAACTAAGTTCTTTTTAGCCTTTTATATAGCATTTTAGGCTATTATAATAAAAAAAAATATTAAGTTAATCTTTAAAAGGGCTAAGCTTATTCCTCTTAACCTAGAAAGTATAATCTTAAAACTTAATATATAATTATAAACTCTAATGCCGCCTAAGGAGGAGGCTAAACTATTAACCCCTTAGGTCTTAAAAACCCTAAAGACTATGCTTAAGGCTTAATCTTAGTTTAAATACCTTAAGAGATAAATTATAAGGCATAAAAGTAGCTCCCTAGAGTTTATTATAAAAGCTATATAGTCTTCTTCTAAGGGAATAAAGATAATTATATATAAGGTTGCCTTACTTAAGGCTAGGGTTAAAAAACTTAAATAGGCAAATAAGATACTAAGCTAGCGCTAGAGGGCAAAAAGAACCTAACTCTAGAAAAGAGGGGTAATAATAATAAAGAAAGGTAGGTAGGTAATTAATTAAATAGATATAAATACTTAGGTAGTAGCAGAATTATCGCGGAGTAATAATTAAAGAAGGTTAGTATGACTAAGTATTAGGCGTTATTATATCTATAGTAAGTCTAGGCATAATATAAGAATATAATAAGTAGTAATTAAGATATCTAGGGAAGAGTATAGTAATTAGTTTTAATTAATTAAATAGCTTATTATGTTTTTATTATAGTTTTAGTCTTAGAGGTATAAGATTTCTATCCTACTTACTTAACTATCTTACTTACTTATTATATATATTATTCTTTTTTAAATATCTTAATTATTACCTAATAAGTCCTTATATTATAGCTAGGCTTATTATATATATTATAGCGCTAAATACCTAGTCTAATTAACCTTCTTTAATTATTATTTTTTAATAATTTAGTTATTACTTATATATTTATATTTATTTAATTAATTACTTATTTTTTTCCCTTTATTATTATAACCCCTTTTTTTTTTAGTTTAGTCCTTTTTACCCTTTAGCGCTAACTTAATATTTAATTTACCTCTTAAAGGTTTTTATTCTTAGTAATTAATAAGGTAACCTTATATATAATAGCCTTTATCTCCTTTATAAAAGACTATAAAGCCTCTAAAACTAACTCTATAGACCTACTTTAATGCCTTTTTATCTACCTTTTAAGATATTTAAACTAAGATCTAGCCTTAATTATTATCTTTAGGGTTCTTAAAGCCAAAGGGGTTAATAATTTAGCCCCCTCCTTAGTAGGCATTGAAGTTTATAGCTATATATTAAGCTTTAAGACTATAGTTTCTAGGTTAAGAGAAATAAGCTTAGCGCTTTAAAAGCCCCCTTAATATTTCTTCTTATTATAATAGCCTTATATATAATATAGAAGGCTAAAAAGAACTTAATTTTTAAAATATAAGTAATTAAGTATTTAATTAAATACTTTATTTCTTAACTATAAGTCTTTTTTAATAAGTTAAAGTATTTAATATTAAAAGGCTAAAATAAATAAAAAAATAAGGGGGTATATAAAGCTAAATAATTTTTCTTTTTATTAATATCTCTTAAATTTAATAAAATAATAACTATTATAATTATTAAGATTTAAGATATAATAATAATTATTTAATTACTTAGCTAGATACTAATTAATATATTTTAGCTATTTTAAATTAATCTTATTATTAATATAGCTATTTTAAGTTATTATAATACCTTAATTACCTAAGAGGTTAATATACTTAATAAGTGAGTTAATTAGATAAGTAAGTTAATTACTTTTACCCTATAGTATGAATTATACCTAAATCTAAATGTATTTTAAGAAATTTTAGAAATTTAAATTTATATTATTATAAGCTAAAAATTAAGAATTAGGTTTAATAAAAACTTTAAATTACTTATATTATATCTAAAGACTTTTTTAAAAAAAAGTTAATTAATAAGTTATTTAAGGATTTCTTATTTATATTATTTTTTCTTAATTTTTTATTTTTTAAAATATAAAAAGATTTTTAAAAAATCTAAAAAATTATAACCTTATAACTTTTTAGTTAGATTTATAAATATACTCTTTTTAAGCTTATAGCTATTTTAAACTAGTTTTTAGAAATTTAAGGTTTTTAATTTTTAGGTGCATAGTTTACTAATTAACTTACTTATTTAATTAACTCGCTTTTTAACTATATTATATTTTTAGTATTAATTAGTAAAGAAATATTAGCTCGCGCTAATAATAAATAGCTAAATCCCTTAGCTTTTATATTAATTACTTAAATACTTATAATTAATTCTTAGTTTCTAAACTAATATACTTAATAAGCTAGTTAAACTATTAAGTAAATTAAATACCTATAACGTACATAATAAGCGAGCGCCGCAGACAAGCGAGCGCCGCACTTTTCCCTCCTATACCTAACTTTTTATTTAATCAATTGATTATTAACCACTAAATATGTTAGACCCAAATACTGAGGCTAGAATGCTTCTTGCCCTTTAAGCCCTTCAAAATAACCCAAAACTAAGCATCTAAAGCGCTGCAGGGATATATAAGATTAATGAGCGGCGGCTACGTCGCCGCCAGCAGGGCATTTAATCCCGACGCGATACTATCCCAAATTCACGCCGACTATCTAATCTAGAGGAATAGATCATAGTTTAATTCATTCTCGACCTAGATACGCGAGGTTTTCCCCCGCGACTACGTGCTATTAAAGTAATAGCTAATTAATTACTTGCCGACCGCGATGCGCTACCTATCGGTAAGCGCTAGGCTTCTAACTTCATTAGGCGATAAGAAAAGCTAAAGACGCGTTTTTTTCGTAAATATGACTACTAGAGGGCTAAGTGCGAAGATCTAGAGGAAATCCAGAAGTGGTTTCGGCTCGTGGCGAATATAATCGCGAAGTATAGCATCTAATCAGATGATATCTAGAACTTTGACGAGACTAGCTTCCTTATGGGTATGATTGTAAGCGGAATGGTTGTTATTAGCGCAGAAAGGCGTAGTCGACTAAAATCAATATAGCCTAGAAGCCAGGAATAGATTATAGTAATTCAGGCGATCAATGCGGAGGGCCAAGCGATTCAGCCGTTTATCATAGGTGCAGGCTAATATTACCTCGCCAACTAGTATAGAGAAAGTAACCTCCCGGGCGATTAAACTATTGCAACCTCCCAAAATAGCTAGACCGATAATAAGACCAGTCTTAAGTGGCTAAAGCACTTTGACCGGTATATAATTAAGCGATCAAATAGTCGCTATCGTCTTCTAGTCCTCGATGGCCATAAAAGTCACCACTCCGTTGACTTTAAGAGATATTACGAGGAGAATAAGATTATTACGCTTTATATGCCGCCTCATTTATCTCATCTACTTTAGCCTCTTGACGTTAGGTACTTTAGCCTGCTTAAAAAGGCTTATAGTCGAGAAATAGAGCATCTAATCAGATGCTCTATTACCTATATTTCTAAGACTAAGTTCTTCCCGGCCTTTTATGCCGCTTATTAAGCTATTATGACGGAATAAAATATCAGGTCTGCTTTTAGAGGGGCTAGACTTATCCCTCTTGACCTAGAAAGTGTGGTCTCAAAGCTTAATATATAGCTACGGACTCCAACGCCGGTTAAGGAGGAGGCCGGGCCCTTAACCCCTTGGGCTTTAAAGACCCCAAGGATAGTGCTTAAGGCTAAATCTTAGTCTAAATACCTTAAAAGACAAATTAAAAGATATTAAAGTAGCTCCCTAGAGTTAATTCTTAAGGCATTAAAGTGTCTTTCTAAGGGAATAAAGGCAGTTATATATGAGATAATATTATTAAGGGCTAAGGTATAGGATCTTTAATAGGCGAATGAGATACTAAGCCGGCGCCGGAGGGCAAAAAGAACCCAGCTATAGAAGAGAGGGGTAATAATAGTAGAGGAAGGAAGGCAAGTAATTAATTAGATAGATATTAATGCGTAGGTAGTAGCTAAATCGTCGAGAAGTGGTGGTTAAGGAAGGTCGGCGCGACCGGGAGTTTGGCACTATAGAGTATACGGCAAGCCCGGTCATAATGCTAGAACATATTAAGTAGTAATTAAGACCTCCGGGGAAGAGTATAGCGAGTAGTTTTAATTAATTAATTAATTTATTATGTTTTTATTATAATCTTACTAAAAAAGGGTTAAGAAAAGTGCGGCGCTTGCTTGTCTGCGGCGCTTGCTTATTATATATGTTATTATATAATATATATAATAAGCTTATATTTTAGATAAGTATATATCTTAAAAATCTTTACTTTTTATATTAAAAATTACTATAAAAATATTATAAACTATTTAATTAATTAAAATTACTTATTATATTCTTCCCTAGATATCTTAATTACTACCTAATAGGTTTTTATATTATAACTAGGCTTACTATAGATACTATAATGCCAAACCCCCGGTCGCGCTAACCTCCCTTAATTACTACTCCGCGACGATTTAGCTACTACCTACGCATTAATATCTATTTAATTAATTACCTATCTTCCTTCTTCTATTATTATTACCCCTCTTTTTTTATAATTTAGTCCTTTTTGCCCTCTAGTGCCGGCTTAGTATCTTATTTACCTATTTAAGATCTTTAACCCTAGCCTTAAGTAAGGCAATCTTATATATAATTATCTTTATTCCCTTAGAAAAAAACTATATAGCTTCTAGAATTAACTCTAGGGAGCTACTTTTATGCCTTTTAACTTATATCTTAAGGTATTCTAACTAAGATTAAGCCTTAAGTATAGTCTTTAGGGTCTTTAAGACCTAAGGGGTTAAGGGTTTAATTACCTCCTCGGTAGGCATTAAAGTCTATAGCTATATATTAAGCTTCGAGACTATACTTTCCGGGTTAAGAGAAATAAGCCTAGCTCCTCTAAAGGCTAACTTAATATTTTTTTCTATTATAATAGCTTAAAATGCGGCGTAGAAGGCTAGAAAGAACTCGGTCTTTAAAACGTGGGTTATAAAGTATTTAATTAGATATTTTATTTCTTAACTATAAGCGCTCTTAAGCACGCTAAAGCACCTAACGTCAAGGGGCTAAAGTAAATGAGATAAATAAGGCGGTATATAAAGCGTGATGATATTGTTATCCTAGTAATATCTCTTAAAATTAATAGAATAATGACTTTCGTAGCTATCGAGGATAAAGAGATGATAGGAACTAATTGATCGATTGGTTATATACCAGTTAAAGTGCTTTAGCCACTCTAGACCAGTCTTGTTATCTGTCTAGCCATTTTAGGTCGTCGCAATAGCCCAATCGCCCGGGAGGTTGCTTTCTCGGTACTAGTTAGCGAGGTAATATTAGCCCGCACTAATAATAAATAGCAGGATCGCCTAGCCTTCTATATTAATCGCTTAGATAATTATAATCTATTCCTAGTTTCTAGACTATATTAATTTTAGCTTTCTATGCCTATCTATACCTATAACGACTATTCCGCTTTGAATTATACCTATTATAAAGCTAATCTCATTAAAGTTATAAATATCTTCTAATTAGATGCTATACTTCGTGATCGTGTTCGCTATAAGTATAAACTAGTTATAGATAATAGCTAGATCTTTATATTTAGCTCTCTAGTAGTTATATTTCTAAAAAAAACATATCTTAAGGTCTAGGTGCCGCTTAATAAAGTTAGAAGCCTAGCGCTTGCCGATAGGTAGCGCGTCGCGGTCGGCGAGCAATTAATTAGCTATTTCTTTAATACCATATAGTCGCAGGGGAAATCCTCGCGAATCTAGGTCGAGAATGAACTGAATAATGATCTATTCCTCTAGATTAGATAGTTTATATAATTTAAGAATCTAATCGCGTCGAGATTATATGCCTTTCTGGCGGCGACTTAGCTTTTTAGGGCAGATATTATAGATTAATGCAGCGCGTTAGATACGTAATTTTGGGTTATTTTAAAGCGCTTAAAGGGCAAGAAGTATATTACCCTCGCTATTGAATTTAGATATGTTTAGTGGTTAAGAATTAATTAATTAAATAGAAGAGAGAGAGATTAAGGGATTTTTAGGATATATACTTGTCTGGGATATAAGCTTATTATATATATTAGCTAAAAGGTTATACTTTAAATTCTCTAAAATTAGTTATATAATTTATAAAAAATATTAAATAAATAACTCTTAAAGCTTACTTAAAAAAAATTATAAGATAAGTTTTTTTTATTAAAATTTAAAAAAGTTTATTTAGCTATTTAATTTTAAAAAAAATAAAGAAAAAATAATATAAATAGGTTTTTTTTAATAATAAATAAATAATTTTTTATAAAAAAACTAAAATTTTTTTATTATAATAATATACCTAATAAGTAAAATAATTAAATAAGTAAGATAATTAAAAATCCTAGCCCTTAAGGTAGAAATTATAATAAAAATATTATAAATTATTTAATTACTTATTTTCTTTTTTTTATTATTATTACTTCTTTTTTTAATAAATTAGTCTTTTTTACCCTCTAATATTAGCTAAGTATCTTATTTATCTCTTAATTATCTTTAGCCTTAGCCCTTAATAATATAATCTTATATATATTTCCCTTTATTACCTTTATAAGAGACTTTATAGCCTTTATAATTAACTCTAGGGAGTTATTATAATACCTTTTAATTTATTTTTATAGGTATTTAAACTAAGATCTAGCCTTAAGTATAGTCTTTATAGTCCTTAAGACCTAAGGGGTAGAGGGTTTAATCCCCTCCCCAGTAGGCATTAAAGTTTATAGCTATATATTAAGCTTTAAGATTATACTTTCTAGGTTAAAGGGAATAAAGCTAGTTCTTTTAAAAGCTCCCTTAATATTTCTTTTTATTATTATAGCTTTATATATTATATAAAAGGCTAAGAAGAATTTAATTTTTAAAATATAAATTTTAAAGTATTAATTAAATACTTTATTTTTTAATTATAGCCCTTCTTTAGAAGTATAAAATACTTAATATTAAGGGCCTAAAATAAATAAAATAAATAAAAAAATATATAAAGCCTAATAATTTTATTTTTCTTATAATATCTATAAGAAAGTTAGTCTTATTAAAATTAGAGATATTATTTAATTAAATATTATATTTCGCGATTATATTTATTATAACTTAAACTTAATTATAAATAATAATTAGATCTTTATATTTAGCTCTTTAGTAATTATCCTTTTAAAAAAAATATATCTTAAGCTCTAAGTATTACTTAATAAAGTTTAAAGCCTAGTATATATTAACTAGTAATATATCGCGATTAATAAGTAATTAATTAGCTATATTTTTTATATTATATAGCCAGGGGTTAATCCTTATAAATCTAGGTTAAGAATAAAGTAAAAAAGGATCTCTTCCTCTAGATTAAATAGCTTATATAATTTAGAGATAGTATTAACTTAGGCTTAAATGCCTTAACTATAATTAAAGAGAGTATTATAGTTAACTTTATAGATTCTTATAGCTCGCCGGAGACTTAAGTTTAGGGTATTTTTATAGGCCTAAAGGGCAAAAAGAATTCTAGCCTCTTTATTTCCTTTTAATATATTAGGTGGTTAAGAATTAATTAAAAAAATAGTAATAATATAAGTTAAGGGATTTTTAATTATCTCACTTATCTAATTATCTTACTTATTAAGTACGTTATAGGATTTCACTTAATTTACCTAATTTAAAAGTTTAAGTTATTTTTACCTTAATTTAAATTTTTAAAGAACTCTGTTTTATTTAGTATAAACTAGTATAAAATTCAAGTGTTTAATTCGCTTGTCTGTTTACCTCGCTTATCAAGTACGTTATATTAATTTTAGCTTTAAATACCTTTTTAAATGCTATGTTATTAGCGATATAATACTTTTTAATCAACCTTATATATATCTGCGGCGCATTAGAGGCTTAGTTTTAGGTTATTTTAAAGGGCCTTAAGGGCATGAAGCATTTTATCCTCATAATTAGACCATAATGTACTAGGTGGTCAACAATTAATTAATTAAATAAAGAGGATATAAGTTAAGGGATTTTTAGCATACTTGCTTAACTGGCTCACTTGTTTATTATATAGGTTATGTAATAAGTCTAATATTAAAACTTTATCTATTTTAAGCTTTACCTTAAATTTTAAGAGCTTTTTTAATTTCTCTTTATAAATATAAATACCTACGTTACGCATACTAATCTGTCACGCAAGCTATGTATATATATTAGCCTTATTAATATATCATTAATTATACTTAAACCTCTTTTAATAAGGATACTAAAAATATCATCCTTTAAGATTATAATCTCTTTAAGTAATTAAGAAATACAAGGACTATAAAAAGGTTAATCTTAAAGGGGAGTTAGTATACAAAGGGGTGATATTTAAATTTATTTAGCTAATTAAGGTATAACTTATTTATTATAAATAGACATAGTTTTAGCCTACTATTAAAGCTATTAATAATTTCATAAATAGACCTTCGGCTTTAAGTATAGAGCCTATAGTATTAAAATCAATAAGATATTAAATATAATACTTTAATCTTTCTTTTAAGTAATATAATATTATAAAATAATTAAAGCTATTTATGTATATATATAATATATATATCCTAGCATATATATATATATATATAAATAATAGTAATTTTAATAATAAAAGAAAATAATTTCGAAGTTTTTAATATAAAACTCAAATTTATAATATTAAATTAACTTAGATACTTAACATATTTAATTAATACTAGATTAACGTACATGATAAGCATGCGACGCATCCAAGTATGCGACGCATTTTACCCTATAGTGGGATTTATACCAAATTTTAAAATAGCCTTAAAAATTCTAAGAAATTTAGCTTAAGGTTTAACTAGTTAATAACTTAGAGTTAGACTAACTAAGCTATAAAAAACCTATTATAATTTTTTAAAACTTTTTAAAAAAATCCCTTATAAGGTAGTTTAGAAAAAGAATTATTCGCACTATATAAGTAGCTTTTTTTTCTATTAAGAGACTTTTTTTAGAAATTCTAAAAAATTATCTATAGTTTATTTAAGAGTTAAGTTTATTAAAATACTTTTTTAAGCCTATAGCTATTTTATTACGGCTTTTATTAAGCTTAAGAATATTAAGATTTAGTGCACAGTATAGGTGCGTCGCATACTTAGATGCGTCGCATGCTTATTATATACGTTATTAAAATATAAAAATTATAGAAGATACTTATATTCATATATACTATAAGAAATTAATTATACACCCCTTATAGCTAGACCTATAATATTACCTATAAAATAATACTAATATTATATTAATATACCCTTAATATAAGGAAATTTCTTAGACATTATATAAGAACTCTTATTATAGTACTTATATTATTAATAAATACTAAAATAATTATTACTAAGTCTAATTATTATAACTAATACTAAATATTATTTAAGTTATAAGATTTATTAATAAGATATTATGAGAATATATTAATTATATCTAGTATAAAAATCTTAATAAGATTTACCTTAAATTATAATAACTTAAATAAATATATAAAGATAATAATCATAAAGCAATAAAAAAAAGCCATTAAGAGTAACGTATATGATAAGCGAGCGACGCAGTCAAGCGAGCAACGCACTAAACTGTATAACTAAAAATCGCTAAACCTAGTATTTCTAAAACCTACTATAAAATAGCTAGAGAAGAAAGAAGAGTATTTCTCTATATCTTACCTTATCTAGAATCTAAAAGTAATTTTTTTTAAATTTTTAAAAAATTCCCTATATAGGAAAATAGCTACGTACATAGTATAAATAGGTTATTTAAATACTAGCCTTATAAAATTATTAAAAAAAGTCCAAAAAATCATTTATAGCCTCTTTATTGTATAATTAATATAAACTTTAAATCTTAGCTATTTTAGGTTTAAATTCGTTTTTTAAGAACTGTTCTAAAATCGCTTTTAAGCTAAAAATACAAGTGCGTGACTCGCTCGAGTGCGTCGTTCACTGATCACATACGTTAGTATAATAATTAAATTAATACTTATAATTCTAAAACTTATACTAAGACCAAATGTAAATATAATTATCTTAGTTATATATTATTAGAAAAAATTAATACCTTATTCAATATAAGGTAGTAAATAAGTAAATAAGGGAGTATATTACCTCAGAAGATCTTTTAGTATAAAATTAAACTATATAAGTAATTAGACCTAGAGTTAAAAATATAAGCTAAGGCAAAATAATTAAATGTATTTATAAATAATAGGCCTAAATGAAATTAATTTAATGTAATAATAGTAAACAAGCCTAAGTTATTATAAAGGTGTAAATAAATACCTCACTTAGTTATTAACTGAAAAAAAACCCTATTTAATTATAATAACAAAGTAATTAGTTATAAGATTAATCGATTTAAGGTTTTAATAAAATAAAAAAAATAAGGGATATTATTTAATATTATATTAAACAAGTATTATAATCTTATATTTAGGTGCCTATAGTTATATTAATTTAACCATTATTTAAGTAGAGGATAAGCTAAGTAGTGTCTTTTAATATTAAGATACTTCGCATAATAAATAAAAAGAATAATAATAAATAATAATTATATAAATTATATACTAATTTTATAAGCTTTCATAAAGTCTTCAGTACTTAGGAAATAACCTAGAAGACAATTAAGGTAAGGATGTATTATAGAAATAATATATTTATAAATATGCTCTTATAAAAGAACTTAAAATAAGCTTAGTAAAAACATATAATATATATCCTTAAATTAAGGTTATAAAAATAAAGCAACCTAGCTTTAATACACTTTATTTACTTAATAAGATATAATTATTAATATTAAAAAATATATTAAAGATATAAAATAAAACTAATATATTAAGGAAAGTAAAGTATTTAATAAATACCTTAATATATTTATTTAAAAAATAATAAAAAGATTTAATTTTATACTCATTTTAAAATAACATATATAATAAGTATGTGCCGCATGCAAGTATGCGCCGCAATTGTATTTTTACCTTAAAAATATATATAAAGAAATTTCTTTAAAGTTTAATTTAAGCCCTAATAGACTAAAACCAAAGAGCTAGGCTTATTATATAATATATAAGTTATAGTAATTTTCTTATAACGTACATGAGAAGCAAGTGGATCAGACAAGCAAGTGGATTAAGCATACTGTGCACTGAAAGTAGAGATTTCTAAGCTTAATAAAAATAGCTATGAAACAGTTATAAATTTAAAAAAAGCTATTTTAAGTATTTTACTACTATATTAACTATATATAATTTTACTAGATTTTTAGAAAAGTTTCTTTATAGAGAAATAGCTATTTACACAGTATAAATAGACTTTATAAATACTAGCTTACTAAGATTTCTTTAAAAATATATAAAAATTAATATTAATATCTTAGTATATAATATGCTTAAACTTTTGATATTAGCTATTTTAGGCTTAGCCTAATTTTCTTAGAATTTTTTAAACTAATTTTATATTAGGTATAAATCCCTCTATGAGGCAAATTGATCCACTTGCTTGTCTGATCCACTTGCTTATCATGTACGTTATTTTTAAAGAAAATATTACTAACGTATATATATAATAAGCGAGCGACGCGGACAAGCGAGCGACGCGCTTTTCCTCCTTATACCTAACCTTCACTTAATCAATTGATTTATTAACCATAAAACATGTCAGACCCAAATATTAAGGCTAGAACCCTTCTTGCCCTTTAGGCCTTTCAAAATAACCCAAACCTATGTATTAAACCTACTACAAGGATCTATAAGATCTTTGAGGTAAGATTATATCGCCGGCAGGATGGCATTTAATCTCGAGGCGATATTGTCCTTAACTCACGCCGACTATCTAATCTAGAGGACCAGATTATAGTTTAGTTTATTCTCGACCTAGATTCACGAGGATTTCCTCCCTAATTATGTGCTATAGAAGAAATAGCTAACTAATTGCTTGCCGACCGCGACGCATTACCCATTAGCAAATACTAGGCTTATAACTTTATTAGGCGATATAAAGAGGTTAAGATATATTTTTTTTTATAAATATAATTACTAAAGAGCTAAATATAAAGATCTAATTATTATTTATAATTAGTTTTAGCTTATAGCGAATATAATCGCGAAGTATAGCACCTAAGTAAATAATATTTAAAACTTTAATAAGATTAGCTTTCTTATAGGTATAATTATAAGCAGAATAATTATTATAAGTATAAAAAGGCATAAAGGACTGAAATTAATATAGCCTAAGAGCTAGGAATAAATTAAAGTTATTTAGGTAATTAATATAGCTAAATAGGCAATCTAGGCATTTATTATTAATACGGGCTAATATTACTTTACTAATTAGTATTAAGATAATAACCTCCCGGGCGATTAAGCTATTATAATAACTTAAAATAGCTAGACTAATAATAAGATTAGTCTTAAGTAGCTAAAGTACTTTAATTAATATATAAATAATTAATTAATTAATTCTTATTATTTTTTAATCTTAAATAGCTATAAAAGTAATTATTATATTAACTTTAAGAGATATTATAAAGAAAATAAAATTATTATATTTTATATATTACCTTATTTATCTTATTTATTTTAGCCCCTTAATATTAAGTATTTTAACTTACTTAAATAAGCTTATAGTTAGGAAATTAAGTATTTAATTAAATACTTTATAACTTATATTTTAAAGACTAAGTTCTTCTTAGCCTTTTATATTATATATTAGGCTATTATAATAAAAAGAAATATTAAGTTAGTCTTTAAAGGGGCTAGGCTTATTCCTCTTAACCTAGAAAGTATAGTCTTAAAGCTTAATATATAGCTATAAATGCTAATACTTATTAAGGAGGTAATTAGCCCCTTAACCCCTTAGGTCTCAAAGACCCTAAAGACTATCCTTAAGGCCTAATCTTAGTCTAAATACCTTAGTAAATAAATTAAAAGGCATTAAAGTAGCTCCTTAGAGTTAATTCTAAGAGTTTTTAAGTTACTTATAAAGGGAATTATAGTAATAATATATAAGAATACCTTATTAAGGGCTAAGGTCTAAGACCTTTAATAGGTAAATAAGATATTAAGCTAATATTAAAGGGCAAAAAGGACTTAATTATAAAGAAGAGGGGTAATAATAATAAAAGAAGAAAGGTAAGTAATTAAGTAGAGGGATATTAATATATAAGTAATAGCTAAATTATTAAGAAGTAATAGTTAAAGAAGGCTAATTAGACTAGGGGTTTAGCGCTATAGAGTATATAATAAGCCTAGGTATAATATAAAAATATATTAAGTAATAATTAAGATATTTAAGAAAGAATATAAGAGGTAGTTTTAATTAATTAATTAATTTATTATAATTTTATAATAATTTCTAGTTAAGAGTATAGTAAAAGTATATTACTTACCTATCTATATTACTTACTTATTATATATATTAATTAAAACTACTTATTATATTCTTCCTTAGGTATCTTAACCACTACCTAATAGGTCCTTATATTATAACTAGGCTTACTATAAATATTATAATACTAAACCCTTAGGCGCGCTAACCTTCCTTAATTACTATTCCTTAATAATTTAGATACTACCTATATATTAATATCTATTTAATTAATTACTTACCTTCCTTCCTCTATTATTATAACTCCTCCTTTTTATAGCTAGGTTCTTTTTGCCCTCTAGCGCTAACTAAGTATCTTATTTATTACCTAAAGGTCTTTATTCTTAGTAGCTAGTAAGGCAACCTAATATATAACTGCCTTTATCCCCTTTTTAAGAGACCTCAGGGCTTTAAGGATTAACTCTAGGGAGCTACTTTAATACCTTTTAATTCATCTTTCGAGATATTTAGACTAAAATATAGCCTTAAGTAAGGTCTTTAGAGTCCTTAAGACCTAATAGGTAGAGGGTTTAGCCCCCTCCTTAACCGGCATTAGCGCCCATAGCTATATATTAAGCTTTAGGCTATAATAGTAGAAAAAAATATTAAGGTAGCCTTTAAAGGAGCTAGGCTTATTTCTTTTAACCTAGAAAATATAATCTTAAATATAATATAAGGAGCTAGAATAAACTTAGTCTTTAAAATATAAGTTATGAAGTAATTAATTAGATATTTTATTTCTTAACTATAAGTATTTTTAAGTATATTAAAGCACTTAATATTAAGCCACTAAAATAAATAAAATAAAAAAGGTAATATATAAAGCCTAATAATTTTATTTCTTTTATAATATCTCTTAAATTTAATTAAATAGTAACTTTTATAGCTATTAAGAATAAAAAAATAATAGTAATTATTTAATCGCTTAGCTATATACCGGTTAAAGTACTTAAGCTACTTAAGACTAGTCTTATTATTAGTCTAGCTATTTTAGGTTATAATATAGCCTAATCGCCTAAGAGGTTACTTTCTTAGTACTAGTTAGCGAGGTAATATTAACCCGCACTAATAATAAATAGCGAGATCGCTTAGCTATCTATATTAATCGCCTAAATAACTATAATCTATTCCTAGTTTCTAGGCTATATTAATTTCAGCTTTCTATACCTATATATACCTATAATAACTGTTTTACTTATAATTATACCTATTATAAAGCTAATCTTATTAATATTATAAATATTATTTAATTAAATATTATATTTTGCGATTAACATATATGTATAGCGAGTGCACTACTTGTATTTTTACCTAAAAAAAGAAAATTAAAAAATACCTTAAAATTTAAGATCTTACTTAAATTTAATAAGATTTTAGTAAAATACTATTTATATATTATATAATCTTTTATAATTCTCTAAAAAATCTAAGGAAATCCTTTATAAGGTAGTTTAGAAATAAGCTTATTCGCACTATATACTTAGCTAGTTTTTTATAAAAGGACTTTTTTAAAAATCTAAAAAATTATCCTAAGATTTCTTAAAATATTAGGTTTATAAAAATACTTTTTTTATATTTATAGCTATTTTATAGAAAAAGTTAGGAAGTCTAGGGTAGGCTATTTTTAGCAGTATAGTTTAGTGGTGCACTCGCTTGTCCGGTGCACTCGCTTATTATATATATTAATAAGTAATAATACTTAAAAATTAACTTTGTTTTAAGTATTAAGTCTAGCTATAAAAAGGTTACTTATTTATATTTTATAAATATTAATTTATTATACTAATTTTTATTTTTATTTTATTAAATAAGTAAAATAAATAAATAAGTAAAATAAAAATCTTAACCTCTTAGATTAAAATTATAATAAAAATACTATAATATAATTAATTAATTAAAACTACTTATTATATTCTTTCTTAGATATCTTAATTATTACCTAATACTTTTATTATATAATATTATAAACTTAAGATATTTTTTTTTAAAAACATAATTATTAAAAAATTAATATAAAGGCTTAATTAATATTTATAAGTAATTTTAGCTTATAATAAATATTATTATATAATATAATATTTCATTAGATAATACCTAGAATTTTAATAAAAGTAACTTTCTTATAAATATAATTATAGCTAAAATAATTCCTGTAGGCTTAAAAAGTCATTTAAAGCTAAACTTAATATAGCTTAAAAACTAAGAATAAATTATAATTATTTAAATAATTAATATAAAAAGTTAGTAATTTAATTATTTACTATTAATATAAGCTAATATTACTTCGCTAATTAATATTAAGAAAATAACCTTTTAAGTGATTAAGTTATTCTAATAAGTTAGAATAATTAAATCAATAATAATATTAATCTTAAATAGTTAAAATATTTTAATTAATATAATATATATATATATATATAGCAAGTGGACCAGATAAGTAAGTGCACTAAACTCCCTTGACCTCTATCTTCCTTAATTAATTAGTTAATTCTAAACTATCTAATATATTATCTATTAATTATAAGGCTAACCCACATGCATAGTAAGTGGATCAGACAAGCAAGTGGATTATATATACTGTGCACTAAAAGCAGAGATTTCTAAACCTAATTAAAATAGCTATAAAATGGCTACTAGCTTAAAAAGAGTTACATTAGATATTAAATTACTAAATAAGCTATCTATATTTTTTTTAGACTTTTAGAAAAATTTCTTTATAGAGTAATAGCTATTTATACAGTATAAATAGACTTTTTAAATACTAGCTAACTATACTTGTTTTTAAAAATATATAAAGTTTAAAATTAATAGCTTATTATATAATATACTTGAACTTTTAATTTTATCTATTTTAGGCTTAGCCTGATTTTCTTAGAAATTTTTAAATTAATATAATCTTAGGTATAAATCCCTTTATTGGGCAAATTGATCCACTTGCTTGCCTGATCCACTTGCTATACATGTAGGTTATATTAAAACTATATTTATTTATTATATATAAAATATATATGAACTAGCTAAAGAGGTTAAAATCCCCTTTATATAATAACTCTCCTCTCTAATATTAACTATTTAATTATTTTTATAATTCTTAATTACTTAAAGAGGCTAAAATCTTAGAAGATAATACTTTTATTATTTTTATTAAAAGAGGTTTAATTATATTAAATAATAAGTCATAAGTTAATTAATTTATAACTAATTAATTATTTAATAATATGTTGATAATAAGATTATAATAATTATTTTTTATAAAAGTTTTCCATTAAATAATTAAAGTAATAACATACTTCATACGCGAGTTAAACAGACAAGCGAATTGAACACTTGAATTTTATATTAGTTTATACTAAATAGAAAAGAATTTCTTAAAAATTTAAATTATGGTGAAAATAACTTGGACTTTCAGATTAGGTGAATTAAGTAAAGTCCTATATAGTGGAATTTTCTTAGTTTTTTTTAAAAATCATTATTTATCTATTATTAAAAAAAACCTATTTATACTGTCTTTTTTTAGTTTTTTTAAGATTTAATAGCTAAATAAAAAATCTTAAAATCTAAAAAAAAGCCTATCTTATGACTTTTTTAAGTAGGGTTTAAAACCTTTTTTTTTAATATTTCTATAAATTATATAGTGCGTTTTAGAAAATTTAAAGTTTAGCCTTTTAACTTTAAATATAATTAAAATAAAGCCTTTTAAAGTATTAAATTAAGTAAACTTATAATCTTTAATTATAATGTCTTTTTTTTTAATTTTTTTTTACTTAGTTATAATATTAATAAGAGGCTTAATTTTCTTAAAAAAAAAGTAAAAACCTTATTAATAAAAAACCCAAAGTATAATATATTTGCATAGCTTACGTGGTAAACAAGCATGCGCAACAGTATACTATATTACTAAAATCCCACTTACCCTGAACCTCTTAACTTTTTCTATAAAATAGGTAAAAACCTAAAAAGAGTAGTTTTATAAATATAATCTTTTAATAGATCTTATAGTGATTTTTTAAGATTTTTTAAAAAAGCCCTTTATAGAGAAATAGTGAAATATATAGTACAAATATACTTTTTTTATACTACCCCATAAGGAGTATTATAAGATTTTTCTAAAAAATATAACGTATATGATAAGCGAGTGGGACAGACAAGCGAGCGGGATAGCTAGATTATATACTAAAACTAGGATTTTTAAATAATTCTAGAAAATTCATATTAAGCTAAGGAAAGCTAAAAATTAGAAGTTAGCTTAATTATATAATATATTATTAATCCTGATTTTTATAGATTATTAGAAAAATACCCTATAGGGTAGTTTAGAAAAAGTATATTCGCACTGTATAAATAGCTATTTCTCTATAAAGGAGATTTTTTAAAAATCTATAAAAATTAGATATACTTTATTTATGAGTTAAATAGCTAGAAATACTCTTTATAAGTTTCTAGCTATTTTATTAAAGTTTTTATTAAAGTTTAAAAATCCTAGTTTTAGTGCACAGTCTAGCTGTCCCGCTCACTTGTCTGTCCCACTCGCTTATCATATACGTTAGAAGATAATATACTATGTAATAAGTCTAATATTAAAACTTTATCTATTTTAAGCTTTACTTTAAATTTTAAGAGTGTTTTTAATTTCTCTTCACAAGGTATAAATACCTATGTTACGCATGCTTATCTATCACGCAAGCTATGTATATATGTTAGCTTATAACTATTATTATTAATATTAATATCTTTTATAATATAAATAAAGAAATTAAAGAAATCTTATAACTAGCTAAGATCTAGATATATAGCTATAAATATAACTATATTAAGATATAAAAGTTATTAGCATTATAGGTTTACTTAGAGGAATTGATTTCTAGAGTTAGTATTAGAGTTTAAACCTAAAAAGTACTAGCGCAAGGGCTTAGCGCTAGATTTGATAATAAATGAAAGTGTATAAGGTTAATTAATTAAACCTAGCAAATTAAATACAGAATATATATCTCTTAGCTTATATAAATATATAAATAATAATAATTTTAATAAGAATTTTAATAAGAAATAATTATATTATAAGGCTTATAGCTTTAAGCTTTTTTATAATTAAAGTAAATAGTATATAGTTTATTCTTTAATATATAATAATTAATATAATATTATAGCTTTTAGTTTTATTAAATGTATTTATTAATAAACTAATAATAAAATTAATATTTATTTTTAAAAAAGTATAATAAAAATAAGAACAATTAGAGTTTATTACATAATATATATCTTAATACTTAAATATTTTACTATATAATGTAATTTTTAATATATTTATAGATATTATTTATATTATTTAATTATTAAAAGACTTTTTATTAAGTTTAAGGATTTTTATAAACTTATATATTTTATCTTAGAGTTATTATAATAATAATAAAATATTTTTAATTTTAAGGCTATTCATTTTAAAATAATGAATTAAATTATAAACTATAATAACTTAGAACTAGTAATAATATATCTCTTATACTTATTAATAGTATTATATATATGTTTTTTTTTAATTCTTTAGATTATTAATCTTAGCCTTATAATTTTTTAATTAATATTTTAAGCTTTATAAAAAATAATATAAAAATAATATTTTAGT
Organism: Fusarium phalaenopsidis; assembly: GCF_050370095.1. Lineage (NCBI taxonomy): Eukaryota > Fungi > Ascomycota > Sordariomycetes > Hypocreales > Nectriaceae > Fusarium > Fusarium phalaenopsidis. The sequence goes on along the minus strand of NW_028145417.1, from coordinate 2,411,765 downwards.
TTTTATAAGTTAGTTTATAATAAGATATAAGCTATATTATTTTAAAATAATAACCCTAATTATAAATAATTCTTTTAAGACTTAATTAAAATTTTATATCTTTTAAGTAATTTATTATATAATAAACTCTTATAATATACCCTTTTAATACTTAATAGTAATTATAAATAACATACTTAATAAGCATGTAGATTAGATAAGCATATAGATTAAAAATCTCTTATCTTATAATATTTTTATTTAATTAATTAATTCTTAATTACCTAATATACTATAATTAAATAGAGAGGCTAATATCCTTCTTGCGCTCTAGGCCTATTAAAATAACCTAAAATTAAGTCTCTAATGCGCCGCAAAGGTCTATAAAATCTCTTATATTACTCTCTATCGCCGATAGTATAATATATCTATACATTGCGATTAAATCCCTAAATCACATAAACTATTTAATCTAGAGGAATAGATTATTATCTAATTTATTTTTAACTTAGATTTATAAGGATTTCCACTATGATTATATAATATTAAAGAAATAACTAATTAATTACTTATTAATTATAATATATTACTTATTAATAAGCGCTAAGCTAGAAACTTTATTAAGTAATACTTAGAGCTTAAAATATATTTTTTTTATAAAAATAATTATTAAAGAGCTAAATATAAAGATTTAATTATTATTTATAATTAATTTAGGCTTATTAAGAATATAATTATAAAATATAATATTTAATTAAAAGATATTTATAATTTTAATAAAATTAGTTTTATAATAAGCTTAATTTAAAGCGAGATAGTTATTATAGGTATAAAAAGATATAAAAGACTAAAATTAATATAACTTAAAGACTAAAAATAAGTTATAATTATATAAGTAATTAATATAAAAAGCTAGGCTATTTAGTTATTTATTATAGTTATAGGCTAATATTATCTCGTTAATTAATACTAAGAAAGTAATCTCTTAGGTAATTAAGTTATTATAATATTTTAAAATAATTAAATTAATAATAAAATAAGTCTTAAGTAATTAAAATACTTTAATTAATATATAATTAATTAATTAATTAATCTTTATTATTTTTTAATTTTTAATAATTATAAAAACTATTATTTAACTAACTTTAAGATATATTATAAAGAAAATAATATTATTATATTTTATATATTATTTTATTTATTTTATTTATTTTAGCCTTTTAATATTAATTACTTTAAGTTATTTAAAAAGGCTTAACATATATGTATAGCGAGCCGGACAGCAAGGGAACCGGACAGCAATACTGTGCACTTAAAAATAGCTAACCTTAAATTTCTAAAAACTATTATAAAATAGCTAAGAGCTTAAAAAGAGTATTTTCTTAAATCTAATTAAAAGAGTTATAAGTTTATAGTTTTTTTATATTTTTAAAAAATTCCTTTAATTTAAAAAAAATAAAAAACTAATATAAATAGTGCGAATAAGAAATTCTTAAATAACTTACTTATTAATTTTTTTAAAAATCTAAAAAAAATTACTAATAAGTTTTAGATTTTTTTTAAATTTTATCTAAGCTTGCTAGCTTATAAAGCCTAAAATGGGATTTTTAAGCATTTTTTTAATTATTTTTATAATTAGGTGAGATTTATACTATAAAGTAAAAGTGTCCGGTTCGCTTACTATCCAGCTCGCTATATATATATATTATAATTAAGAAATAAAATATTTAATTAAATATTTTATAATTTATATTTTAAAAATTAAATTCTTTTTAGCTTTTTATATTATATTTTAAGTTATTATAATAAAAAAAAATATTAAAGTAATCTTTAAAGAGGCTAAGCTTATTTCTTTTAACCTAGAAAGTATAATTTTAAAGCTTAATATATAATTATAAACTTTAATGCCTATTAAAAAGGAGGCTAGCCTCTCTAACCCTTAGGTCTTAAAGACCTTAAAGATTATTTTTAAGGCCTAATTTTAATCTAAATACCTTAAAAAAAGAATTAAAAGGTATAAAAATAGCTCTCTTAAATTAATTTTAAAAGTATTAAAGTCTTTTTTTAAGGGAATAAAAATAATTATATATAAAATAATATTAATAAGAGCTAAAATCTAAGACTTTTAATAAGTAAATAAGGCATTAAGCTAATAATAAAAGGTAAAAAGGACTTATTTATAAAAAAAAAAGAAAATAATTTTAAATAAAAAAAGTAAGTAATTAATTAAATAGATATTAGTATATAAATAGTAATTAAATTATTAAGAAGTAATAATTAAGGAAAATTAATATAATTAAGGGTTTAATATTATAATATATATAATAAGCCTAGTTATAATATAAGAATATATTAAGTAATAATTAAGATATCTAGGGAAGAATATAATAAGTAGTTTTAATTAATTAAATAATTTATTATATTTTTATTATAATTTATATCTTAGAGGTTAAGATTTTTAATTTATATACTTATTTAATTTATATACTTATTAAGTATATTATAATATAATAAATATTACTTTTTAATAATATACTTAATAAATATATAAATTAAGTAAGTATATAAATTAAAAATCTTAACCTCTAAGATAAAAATTATAATAAAAATATAATAAATTATTTAATTAATTAAAACTATTTATTATATTCTTTTTTAAATATCTTAATTACTATTTAATATATTTTTATATTATAACTAAGCTTATTATATATATTATAATATTAAACCCTTAATTATATTAATCTTTTTAATTATTACTTTTTAATAATTTAGCTATTCTTTATATACTAATATTTATTTAATTAATTACTTACTTTTTTTATTTAAAGTTATTTTCCTTTTTTTTATAAATAAATTCTTTTTATTTTTTATTATTAGCTTAATGCCTTATTTATTTATTAAAAGTCTTAGATCTTAGCTCTTATTAATATTATTTTATATATAATTACTTTTATTCCCTTAAAAAGAAACTTTAATATTTTTAAAATTAATTTAAAAGAGCTATTTTTATACCTTTTAATTCTTTTTTTTAAGGTATTTAAACTAAGATTAGGCCTTAAAAATAATCTTTAAGGTCTTTAAGACCTAAGGGTTAAAGGGGCTAGCCTCTTTCTTAGTAGGCATTAAAGTTTATAGTTATATATTAAGCTTTAAGATTATACTTTCTAGGTTAAAAGAAATAAGCTTAGCCTCTTTAAAGACTACTTTAATATTTTTTTTATTATAATAACTTAAAATATAATATAAAAAGCTAAGAAGAATTTAATTTTTAAAATATAAATTATAAAGTATTTAATTAAATATTTTATTTTTTAATTATAAGCCTTTTTAAATAACTTAAAATAATTAATATTAAGGGGCTAAAATAAATAAAATAAATAAAATAAATAAAATAATATATAAAATATAATAATATTATTTTTCTTATAATATATTTTAAAGTTAATTAAGTAATAATTTTTATAGCTATTAAGAATTAAAAATAATAAAGATTAATTAATTAATTAATTATATATTAATTAAAGTATTTTAGCTATTTAAGACTTATTTTATTATTAATTTAATTATTTTAAGATATTATAATAACTTAATTGCCTAAGAGGTTACTTTTTAATATTAATTAGCGAGGTAATATTAACTTATAATTATAATAAATAACTAAATAGCTTAGCCTTTTATATTAATTACTTAAATAATTATAACTTATTCTTAGTCTCTAGGCTATATTAATTTTAATTTATTATGCCTTTTTATGCTTATAATAATTATCTTGCTTTAAATTAGGCTTATTATAAAGCTAATTTTATTAAAGTTATAAATATCTTTTAATTAGATATTATACTTTATAATTATATTTTTAATAAGCTTAAATTAATTATAAATAATAATTAAATCTTTATATTTAGCCCTTTAATAATTATATTTATAAAAAAATATATCTTAAGCTTTAAATATTACTTAATAAAGTTTCTAATTTAATACTTATTAATAAGTAATATATTATAATTAATAAGTAATTAATTAGTTATTTCTTTAATATTATATAATTATAGGGAAATCTTTATAAATCTAAGTTAAGAATAAATTAAATAATAATTTATTCTTTTAGATTAAATAATTTATATAATTTAAGGATTTAATTATAATATATAGATATGCTATATTATTAGCGATAGAGAGTAATATAAGAGATTTTATAGATCTTTATGGCGTATTAAAGACTTAATTTTAGGTTATTTTAATAGGCCTAAAGCGTAAAAAGGATATTAGCCTCTTTATTTTATTATAATATATTAAGTAATTAAGAATTAATTAATTAAATAGAAATATTATAAGATAAGACATTTTTAATTTATATACTTATCTAATTTATATGCTTATTAAGTATGTTATATATTTATTAAAAGAAATAAGGCATCTTAAGAATACCTTAGTTACTTATATATATATTAATATAATTAAGGCTTTACCCTTAAGATTAATATTAATTTTTAAAATTTTAATATTAAGCTATATATAAAAGCTAGTATTTTTATTAATATAAGAAATATATTTTTATATAATAATATATATACTAAGCGAGCTAGATAGCAAGCAAACTAGATACTTCTACTCTATAGTATAAATCTTATTTAATAATAAAAATACTTAAAAGAATACTTAAAAAACCCATTTTAGGCTTTATAAGCTAGTAAGCTTAGGTAAAATTTTAAGAAAAAAGTCTAAAACTTAGTAGTAGTTTTTTTAGATTTTTAAAAAAGTTAATATATAAGTTATTTAGGAGTTTCTTATTTTTATTATTTTTATTAGATTTTTATTTTTTTAAAATTAAAGAAATTTTCTAAAAATATAAAAAAATTATAATATACTTAATATGCGAGCACCGCACCTAAACTGTGTATTAAAATTAAAAAGTCTTAACCTTAATAAAAACCGCCTTAAAATAGCTAGAAACCTAAAAAGTGGGTTTTTAGCTATTTAACTTATAAATTAATTATATATAATTTTTCTAAGTTTTTAAAAAATTCCTTTTATAGAGAAATAGCTAACTATATAGTATAAATATACTTTTTTCTTACTTATTTAATAAGTAATTTTTTTATAGAAAATCTATAAAAATCAGGGTATATTTTAATATAAAAATATAGCCTAAATATGAAATTATAACTAGTCTGGGCTTAATTTAAATTTCTTAGAATTTTTAAAGTAATTTTCTATTTTAATAGGATTTATACTATAAGGTAAAAGTGCGGCGCTCAGTTGACTACGGCGCTCGGTTGACTGCGGCGCTCGGGTTACATATATGTTATTATAAATACTTTTAATACCCTTATAAATCTTATAGAGTTCTTTAATTAGGTTATCTTAATTATCTAAAAAAAGTATATAAACAAATACTAGTTTTCTAACTTTAAACTTATTAATTAAAGGATTTTATAAAGAGTAATTATTATAAGTTTATTAATATAATATATATAATAAGCAAGCGCCGCAGATAAGCAAGCGCCGCAGATAAGTAAGCGCCATAGATAAGCAAGCGCCGCACTTTTCCCTCCTATACCTAACTTTTTATTTAATTAATTAATTATTAACCACTAAATATATTAGACCTAATTACTAAGGCTAAAATACTTCTTGCTCTTTAAGCCCTTTAAAATACTCTAAAACTAAGCATTTAAAGCGCTATAGGGATATATAAGATTAATAAGCGGTGGCTATATCGCTACGAGTAAGGCATTTAATCCCGACGCAATACTATCTTAAATTCATATTAAGTATCTAATTTAGAGGAATAGATCATAGTTTAATTTATTCTTAACCTAGATATATGAGGTTTTCCCCCTATAACTATGTGATATTAAAATCATAGCTAATTAACTACTTGCTAACTATGACGCGCTACTTATTAGTAAGCGCTAGGCTTTTAACTCTATTAGGTAATAAGAAAAACTAAAGATATATTTTTTTTTATAAATATAATTACTAGGCTAAGTATAAAAATTTAAAAGAAATCTAAAAGTAGTTTTAACTTATAGTAAATATAATTATAAAGTATAATATTTAATTAAATAATATCTAAAACTTAAATAAGATTAACTTCCTTATAAGTATAATTATAAGTAAAATAGTTATTATTAATATAAAAAGATCTAATTAATTAAAATTAATATAACTTAGAGACTAAGAATAAATTATAATAATTTAGGTAATTAATATAAAGGGCTAAGTAATTTAGCTATTTATTATAAGTAAAGGCTAATATTACCTTATTAATTAATATAAAAAAAGTAACCTCTTAGGTAATTAAACTATTATAACCTCTTAAAATAGCTAGACTAATAATAAGATAAGCCTTAAGTAGCTAAAATATTTTAATTAATATATAATTAAGTAATTAAATAATTATTATTATCTTTTAATCTTTAATAGCTATAAAAGTTATTATTTTATTAATTTTAAGAAATATTATAAAAAAAATATAATTATTATATTTTATATATTATTTTATTTATTTTATTTACTTTAAAGTCTTAATATTAAGTATTTTAGCTTACTTAAAAAAGGCTTATAATTAAGAAATAAAATATTTAAATAAATACTTTAAAACTTATATTTCTAAGATTAAGTTCTTCTTAGCCTTTTATATTACTTATTAAGCTATTATAATAAAATAAAATATTAAGTTTATTTTTAGAGGGGCTAGATTTATCCCTCTTAACCTAGAAAATATAGTCTTAAAGCTTAATATATAGCTATAAACTCTAATGCTAATTAAGGAGGAGGCTAGGCCTTTAACCCCTTAGGCTTTAAAGACCCTAAGGATAATACTTAAGGCTAAATCTTAATTTAAATACCTTAAAAAATAAATTAGAAGATATTAAAGTAGCTCCTTAGAGTTAATTCTTAAGATATTAAAGTATCTTTCTTAAAAAATAAAGGAAATTATATATAAGATAATATTATTAATAGCTAAGATATAAAATCTTTAATAAATAAATAAGATATTAAGCTAATACTAGAGGGTAAAAAGAACCTAATTATAAAAAAAAGGGGTAATAATAATTAAGGAAGAAAAATAAGTAATTAATTAAATAGAAATTAATATATAAGTAATAGCTAAATTATTAAGAAGTAATAATTAAGAAAGATTAATATAATTAAGACTTTAGTATTATAAAGTATATAATAAGTCTAGTTATAATATTAAAATATATTAAGTAATAATTAAGACCTCTAAGAAAGAATATAATAAGTAATTTTAATTAAGTAATTTATTTATTAAATTTTTATTATAATCTTATTAAAGAGGGTTAAGAATAATATAGCGCTTATTTATTTATAGCTCTTACTTATTATATATATTATTATTAATTATAATTAAACCTTTTTAATAAGGATAATAAAAATATAATTTTTAAAATTATAATTTTTTTAAATAATTAAAAATTATAAAAATAATATATTTAATAAGTAAGTATAATAAATAAATAAATATAATAAAAATCTTAATCTTTATATTAAAGATTACTATAAAAATACTATAAATTATTTAATTAATTAAAACTACTTACTATACTCTTCCCTAGATATCTTAATTACTACCTAATAAGTCCTTATATTATGCCTAGGCTTACCGCAGATACTATAGCGCTAAATACCTAGCCTAACTAACCTTCCTTAACTACTACTTCTTAATAATTTTATAATTACTTATATATCTATATCTATCTAATTAATTACTTATCTTCCTTCCTTTATTATTATTACCTCTCTTCGCTATAGTCTAGTCCTTTTTACCCTCCGGCGCTAGCTTAGTATCTTATTCGCCTCTCAAAGGTCCTTAACCTTAGCCTTTAATAACATATTCTTATATATTATTACCTTTATTCCCTTTATAAGAGACTTTAAGGCTCTTAGACTTAACTCTAGGGAGCTACTCTTATGCCTTCTAATTCGTCTCTCGAGGTATTCAGACTAAGATCTAGCCTTAAGCATAGTCTTCGGGGTCTTTGAGACCCAAGGGGTCAAGGGGCTAGCTACCTCCTTAACCGGCGTTGGAGTCCATAGCTGCATATTAAGCTTTAAGATCACATTTTTAGGGTTAAGGGGAATAAGGCCGGCTCCTTTAAAAGCCCCCCTGATATTTCTTTCTATCATAATGGCCTTATATGCTACGTAGAAGGCTAGAAAGAACTTAGTCTTTAAAACGTGGGTAATAGAGCATCTAATTAGATGCTCTATTTCTCGACCATAAGCCTTCTTTAGTAGCCTAAAGTACCTAATGTTAAGTGGCTAAAGTAGGTAAGAGGAATAAAGTGGCATATAAAGCCGGATAATCTTTTTCTCCTCATAATATCTCTTAAATTTAATAAACTAGTGAGTTTTATAGCTATTAAGGATTAGGAGATAATAGTGACTATTTAATCGCTTAGCTATATACCGGTCAAAGTGCTTTAGCTACTTAAGACCGGTCTTATTATTAATCTAGCTATTTTAAATCATCGCAATAGCCTAATCGCCCAGGAGGTTACTTTCTTAGTACTAGTTAGCGAGGTAATATTAGCCCGCACTAATAATAAATAGCTAGATCGCCTAGCCTTCTATATTAATTGCTTAAATAATTATAATTTATTCCTAGTTTTTAGGCTATATTAATTTTAGCTTTAAATATCTTTCTAAGTCTATAATAATTATTTTACTTATAATTATACCTATAAGAAAGCTAATTTTATTAAAGTTATAGATATTATCTAATTAGATATTATACTTTGCGATTATATTCCCCACGAGGTAAAACTAATTATAGATAATTATTAGATCTTTATATTTAGCTCTCTAGTAATTATATTTCTAAAAGAAATATATCTTAAGCTCTAAGTATTACCTAATAAAATTTAAAGCCTAATATATATTAACTAGTAATATATCGCGGCTAGTAAGTAATTAATTAGGTATTTCTTTTATACTATAAAGCCTAAGGGGGAATCCTTATAAATCTAAATTAAGAATAATATAAATAAGGATCTCTTCCTTTAGATTAAATAGCCTATATAATTTCTAGATAATATTATATTAAGATTAAATACCTTGCTATTAGTAATATAAGGTCTAATAATAGACCTTATAGATAATAGTAGTATATTAGAGACTTAATTTTAGGTTATTTTAAATAGCTTAAAGTACTAAAAGTATTTTAGCCTTATTATTAGGGCCTAATATATTAGGTAGTTATAAATTAGTTAATTAAATAAAAAGATATAAGGTAAGGGATTTTTATTATATTTACTTATTTATTATACTTACTTATTAAATATATTAATTAAATAAGTTTTAATATATTTAATAAGTATATATCTTAAATAAGTATATATATTATTATATTATTTAATTAAAAAATAACTTACCTTAGATAATTAAAATCTACTTCTAGAGTTTCTAGACTTAAAGGGTTATAATAATTAAGTTTAATATACTTAATTTAAATTAATTTATATTTAAATATATTTTTAATTAAATTATTAAGCTAGATATAATATAATATATAATAATAATAAGCTTTTTTTAATAACTTAAAAAGTAAAAATAAATAAAGCTTTAAAAGTTTATATATTAAATATCTCTATATAATTAATATAATTAATATATTTAATAAGTATATAAATTAAATAAGTATAAAAATTAAAAATCCCTTATTTTATAATATTTCTATTTAATTAATTAATTCTTAATTACTTAATATACTATAATTAAATAGAGAGGCTAATATTTTTCTTATGCTCTAGGCTTATTAAAATAACTTAAAATTAAGTCTCTAATATGCTATAAAGGTCTATAAAATCTCTTTTATTACTCTTTATTACTAATAATATAATATATTTATATATTATAATTAAATCCTTAAATTATATAAATTATTTAATCTAAAAGAATAAATTATTATTTAATTTATTTTTAACTTAGATTTATAAGGATTTCCCTTATAATTATATAATATTAAAGAAATAATTAATTAATTACTTATTAATTAATATACTTAATAAGCATACGGATTAGATAAGTATATAGATTAAAAATCTTAACCTCTAAGATATAAATTATAATAAAAACATAATAAATTATTTAATTAATTAAAACTACTTACTATATTCTTCCCTAGATATCTTAATCACTACTTAATATATTCTTATATTATAACCAGGCTTACTATATATACTATAGCGCCAAACCCCCGGTCGCGCCGACCTTCCTTAATCACCACTTCTCGACGATTTAGCCACTACCTATGCACTAATATCTATCTGATTAATTACTTGCCTTTCTTTATCTAGAGTTATTTTCCCTTTTTTCTATAGGCGGGTCCTTTTTGCCCTCTGCTGCTAGCTTAATGCCTTATTTGCCTATCAAAGGTCTTAGATCTTAGCCCTTATTAATGCTATCTTATATATAATCGCCTTTATTCCCTTAGAAAGAGACTTTAATACTTCTAGAATTAATTTAAGAGAGCTACTTTTATGCCTTTTAATTTTTCTTTTAAGGTATTTAGACTAAGATTAGGCCTTAAGGATAGTCTTTGGGGTCTTTAAGACCTAAGGGTTAGAGGGGCTAGCCTCCTCCTCGGTAGGCATTAGAGTCTGTAGCTATATATTAAGCTTCGAGACTATACTTTCTAGGTTAAAAGGAATAAGCCTAGCCCCTTTAAAGATTACCTTAATATTTTTCTTTATTATAATAGCTTAAAATATAGCATAGAAGGCTAGGAAGAATTCAGTCTTTAAAACATAGGTTATAGAGCATCTAATTAGATGCTTTATTTCTCGACCATAAGCCTTCTTAAGTAGCCCAAAGTAACCGACGTCAAGGGGCTAGAGTAAATGAGATGAATAAGGCGGCATATAGAGCGTGATAATATTATTCTCCTCGCAATATATCTCAAAGTCGGCCGAGTGGTGACTTTCATGGCCATCAAGGATTAGAAGACGATAGGGACCAGTTGATCGGTTGGTTATGTGCTGATTGAAGTGCTTTAGCCACTCGAGACCTATCTCGTTATCGGTCCAGCCATTTTGAGACGTCGCAATAGCCCAATCGCCCGGGAGGTTGCTTTCTTAGTACCAATTAGCGAGGTGATATTGGCCCGTAACCACGATGAACGGCTGGATAGCCCGGCCTTCCGCATTGATCGCCTGAATGACTATAACCCATTCCCAGTCTCCAGGCTACACTAATTTCGGTCTTCCACGCCTTTCTGCGCCTATAACGACCATCCCGCTCTGAATTAGGCCTATCATAAAGCTAGTCTTATTAAAGTTATAGATATCTTCTAATTAGATGCTATACTTCGCGATTATATTCTTAATAAGCCTAAACTAATTATGAATAATAGTTAGATCTTTGTATTTAGCCCTCTGATAGTTATATTTACGAAAAAAACGCATCTTAAGCTCTAGGTATCACTTAATAAAGTTTCTAGCCTAGCGCTTGCCGATGGGTAGTGCATTGCGGTTAGCGAGTAATTAGTTAGCTATTTCTTTAATACTATATAGTCGCGGGGGAAATCCTTATGAATCTAGGTTAAGAATAAATTAGATAATAATTTATTCCTCTAGATTAAATAGTTTACGTGATTTAGGGATTTAATCGCAATGCGCAGATATGCTATGCTATCGGCGATAGAGAGTAATATAAGAGATTTTATAGACCTTTGCGGCGTATTAGAGACTTAATTTTAGGTTATTTTAATAGGCCTAGAGCGTAAGAAAGATATTAGCCTTTCTATTTAATTA